>NC_054742.1:51970194-52595194 GCF_018143015.1 Lytechinus variegatus | reverse complement strand
TCACTATTTCTTTTGTTTTTTATTGTTTGAATTATACAATATTTCAATTATTACGAATTTGACGATTAGGACCTCCTTGCCTGAAGCACAAAATGTTAAAATGATGGAATTCCACGTGTTCAGGGAGGAATGAAACTTCATTTCACATGACAATGACGAGAAAATAACAATATTTCATATAATAAAATACAAAAGAAATAGTGAGTGAGTGATGTCATCAACTCTCTCATTTGGATGTAACTGGCTCGTTCATATAACTATTTTGTTGAAAATAAGCGAAACTTTAAAATGCCATAACTTTCTTATTTTACATCCGATTTTGATGAAATTTTCAGTGTTATGCTTGTTGAATTTTTCTCTTTTTATTCAAATCAAGTTTTTGTTGGGGTGGACTTGTCCTTTAATAAATTGGTACATGTACCAGTATTAGTAAACAGCACCACCATTTTTACTTTGTTTATATTGACCATAATATGATATGACAGTTTTGATATGATATGAATATGATAAACTGTTATACCATTGCTTTTGTGCTTGAAATATTAGTTCATTTTGACATCGTGGATAACTGATTAGGAATTTGAAATATTTGAAGAGCATTTGTAAGGTCAGTTTTATCAATAGGTCTGGCAATGTTGACTTACTTTATGTACTCAATCCTCCACTTCACATGCAGTAGTCACAATCTCTTCTCTTTCTTTTCTTTATTTTGACTTCATTTGGATATGATAAGAAATGCAAATTGCCCCGTGGTGACGAAAAGTCAATGTTTAAAGTTGCCTTGACGCCACTGAACGCACTTATCATGGTGTGAATGATAATGAATCTGACTCATTTGCCAAATCTGACAAGATCATATTATTCCTCATTTTTAGAGTTTTTCCATTGATTACTTGCCCCTTTGAGATTTTGCATGAAGGTCATTTTCGTCACAAATATTCAAATAGAGATTTAAAGAAAAATGCCAAAGATGATAGTATTCTTTATCTTTATTGTTTCCAATCATTGCTCTTTTGTTTGAGATGTTACGGAAAGGTCATTTTCAACTTTGTATCTTAAACATTTTTTTGTGTGTATTCCTGGATTTGAGCAGAATCATCCATCTCTTCTGGGCTTCTCAAGTCCACCCTGTAATAGATCACTCCTCAGTCTTCAAACATGGGAGTTTATGACATCTATAATAAAGCATATCCATGTGACAAGAGACATGTTTATTGCCAAGATTCATCTTTGTTTATTGATCTGATAAAGGCCTTTTCTAAACGAGGGTGACCTGATCTAGCAATGGCAACGGTTGTGGATATCAAAATGCATACACCCAATACATCTAGCTACAAACCAAATCCATTTCTGCATTGGGGCCTTGAGGAGGGTAGCAGATATCTTTTAGAGAATTAATACCATGAGTGTGATATATATTGTTCGGAAACATATATATTCCTTGGAGATATGAGAAAGAAATGCAAATGATGAATGTGGTGTTCTGAAAATATACCTCTTGGCAGGATAATAGTGAGGAATATCAAATGAGCAAGATAGTTACTATAATCTCTTGGTCCATTACATATTAAATATATTTTGGGCGGTCTCTGAACAAAAGCCTTATGACTATATAGAATGATTGAAAAGTGATTGAATTATGAACAATATTTTTTGTGATTTATTGGTAGACACCCAATTAAATCTGAGACCATGCTTGTAACCCACCTCAGCCCTGATCTTGTGTAGAGAGGGATGGTAAGAGGTGTTCAATGAGTCTGGCCAACCTCCCTGCCTCTTCACACCCACACCCACCCACACAAAGACCTTTTTGTTGAATACTACTTCAAACCCCAAAGCAGAGGAAATCATCCTGCAGGCTTCCTCCAAATATCCCTTTGCTTTTTTAACAAAGAGGATTTACTGAAAGGTGACATTTCTTTTAAGTTGGGAAGATTATGCAGAGAGATCTTGCTTTAGCTCCAGTTGAAAAGAAAGCAGGTAGTGCTTGGTAAACATAGATCATGACTCAATGGATGAGACAACATAGGATTGGATTGCGCAAGGGATCAAGAGAGGTGAAGTACTTCAGAATTTAGTCGAGCACACCAAAGGCAAGATATACACAACTCCATTATTAGACAAAATGGACCTGGCTTGGAACTCATAGCTTTGGCAAACATATAGGCCTACTATGTAGTAAACATAGGTCTGTGCTGCATTCGGAAACCTGCATAAAGTACAACTTCTGCATCAATACGCATTCTTCAGAAAGAAGTGTGAAGCCTTCATTATGAAAAGCTGTGATGCTGCTGGATCTGAAAACGATTGTCAGTTTCGATACTGGTTTACACAAAGGTGATTTTGCTGACGGCATCATCATCTATCACATAGGCCTATGTTATCCCATTGACAACTGAATTCTATAGTGTTGCCAATTTGTTGAAATGGAGAAAGTTTCCTTCCATCCTACCACTCCTATGAGTAGTCACTGTTCTGTAACTTGTTCACTTCTGAAATTCTGAAACACTATACCATAATCTCCATTTTCTTGAGATCACCGTATTGATCAATGTGTTAACTTCAAGGTACTGTACTTCTACCCCCTTGCCCTTTCATTCCTCCCCTGATCTCTTTCATGATCACCTTCTCCCGTTTTCCTCCAAATCATATCACTTTCAGATAATATGCAGAGTAAACAACACCAGTGGTACCTTGACACGTACACCTGGAATCGTGCATAACCCAAGTTCATGCACTATCCTAATGATTTGTTGAGGCCTATATGAAGGGGCCTGCTGCAATTATAAGTTAACTTAGGTGTACTGTGCAGCTGTAATGGATTTATGTTAATAACCAAAGAAATAATGTAAAAAAAAATTTTTTTTGCTTAACAACTGGCTTAGTTTGTATATTGGCTACTAATGTTTCCCCTATTATTTTAACCAATCATGTCGTCAGCGACCGGTTGAAGGGATCAACAGATCCTATATAAAAAGGTAAATTTCACAGATTATGGCATTGGGAGACTTGGACAACTTTGTCCGGGCAAGCATGATAAAGATTGGTTGTTAAACAAAAGCATTATTGCAGAATTGTACATCTGCTGATAAGTAGTTTAAAGGACAAAGGAGATCTTTGATTTAAGTCACCATTGTGATTGTTCATTATTGTTGACCAGATGCTCTTCTGATGATCACTTAGGCTTGTAAATGATATCCTTTGTGACATTGAACATCAGTTATTCAATTTTGTTTCCAAAGATAGTTGAATCCTTCAGAGGTCATGGTGTTCGAAGCAAAGCATCCTTCCATGGCTGAACTTGTGGATATCAGCTTACATATCCATCCTGCTTTCTCCATTTAAGGAAAGTTGATAACAATGTCATCCTAGCCAAGATCTTTCAAAACAGTTGATCGTTCCTCAAGAATGTACTTCAAGCAAGAATGTACTTTTTGTAAAGTGATGAAAGAGTGGTCTGCCCCGCCCCAACCAACCTTGTGTAAATGGTTGATATTGAAGAGCTAGGAAGAGAGATACTCTGTATTTGGTTGGTATTTCAAGTCAAGGAAGAAGCACATAGGATTTTAGTGCACTGTTCTTAATTCGATATAGAACTATATTTCTGTCGCACCAAAGTACGAGACAGACAATTTCTTGATTAGATAAAAAAGAAGGTCAACTGCCAAACTCTTTGATATCAAGCTGTAATTAGACTGCTATATATTTTGAAGTTGTGTTGTCTAGTTGTTTAGGGAAATGTTATGCTGTGATGAGAATGCATTTTAAAAAGTTTTAAAATTTCAGTAGCAACTGAAGCCTATGAAGATTTGAATACAAAATTTCTATTACAGTCATGAGAGCATAAAATTTGGTGCAAGTCAGTGAACTTTGTTAGCCTGTTCGTGTTTTCATTTCTCGTGCAGTCCTTCCAAGATTAAAACTGTAAGCTATTCTCTCGAATATTTTTGAAAGGGATTAAATGGAGTAATAAGTAGCTCAGTGCATTGTAGCTAGCTTACAGGAAAAATACCAAGCACTTCTTTGCTTTGAAATTGTAGATGTTCTCCAAGGAGTGAGAATTATTATAAATTTTTAAAAATTGTTCATAAAAGCAAAACTCCTGCTGTTGTTGGTCAAACATGGGAGATTTGAGCTATATTGGGCAAATTATTTCTAGACATATCAATTTCATTGGCTGTTTAAGCTTCAGTTATCTGTTGAACTACTGCAAGATTTTTGAGAACTTTTAGGGAGAAATAGAAAATAATGTTTTTTTATTGCAAAATGAATAGAAAAGGTCAATAGAGTATACAGTCAGTTTGCTATCATGCATTTAGCATAGATCACTTGGGCTGGCCAATGATGCAATGATGTGTATCTTGATGAGGGTGTTTTTAATGAATTCTGATAAATGGTATACTCACTCAGGTATGAGATATCAGATGTAGGGGTGTGTATGTCAAGGTCATCTTAAAGGCTGTGTCATGAATTCATATGATAGTATGATTATTACCTCTCTCTTTTTTGTGGTAATTTGATATGAATCCTTTCATTTTACCCTCAATAAATGAAATGAATCACTTAGCAAAGGAAGATTTCTTTATAAGACAAGATCCTGATAACAGTATGAATGACAATGTACACGTACCACACTTTGTCATTGTATAGGAGAAGTTTAGCCTCACAATTGTAAGTTAGATAAAATTTAAAAACATCTGCATGAGGGAATGATAAAGGACACTAAAAACTGCAACGGTGTAGCATTATGATTATTTCATTCTTCCAATCAAGAAGAAATGAATCATAATTGACATTGTTTAATGAATCTGATTGTGTATATGTCCTCAAGGAGTGGAGACCAGTAAAAGCCCTTTAATTGTTGTTATACATTCTCCTGTACCCATTCATTTATGACAGTCAAGTATCTATCTTCATGTATGTATCATATGCTTTCTTGGAGTTGAACTCTCACTGTCACTTCCAATACCGCCTCGGCGTGACATTTCCAATTCCTACATTGCCAGTGGCGAGCAAAGTTTGTTCATCGTGTCGGGATGGGAGCATCTGTCATTCAAATTTAAAGACTCCATTTCGGTGTTGTGCAATGCTTAGTTCCGAATGCAGGAGAATTCCGATCTCAGCTAGACTTGGCTACCAGGAGTTCCTTTGAGGCTACTGAACTTTGTTGTCTTTGACGATAGCCCCCTTCATGGGAGATTTGGTCACACTGCGAATCTCTGCAACACATGCAGTTTATCAATCACAGTAGATCAACAAAAACATTCAACGGTGATGTTCAGAGCTATGACAAGATCTATACCACATTACATGTTTCGTTGCATGTTCGTCATTAGAGAAATTCAATGGTACCATGGCTTCATCATTTCTATTCCAAAAGAATGCTAGATATTCAATTTCAGAAATGGTTATCAAAAGAATCAGGCATGTCCTGCTGGGATATTATGTGTTTTACCTGTGGTGTACCTTTAAGTTTATCTGAGGAAATCATGGACTCTTCTCTATCTATAGTCTGTAAATTGGTTTTATGGGGGGTTTTTACCATGGCACCCCAGCTAGTATTAACATGATCATATATGGGTCAGAATATGTTTCTACATTTCATATCTCGAAGCAAATGCGCTTACCAATGTTGATTGGTTTAACCAATTCCCACCATTTCAGGTCATGGCAGCGCAGTACCTTACCAGCAATCACTTAATGGGATCTAGATCAAGAAGATTGGGTTAACTAGGAAGTGTGAGAATGCCAGTAGGAAGACCCAAAGATATGTTCTGAGATTGCCTTTACCCTATCATTTATTAAAAGCACTGATGCTATTAGTGGGAATAGTTCAAAGAGGTTGTGATTGTTTGTGTGAGAGAGTAGGTTCAACCGCTTTGGAGTTCATGACAAGTTCACTTCTTACAAATTGCATTTCTTTTTTTCTTTTTCAATATTGGTAGGGCATAATGTGCTAATGGGTCTAGTGAACATTGACTTTTTCATACTAATGGATATCCTATTCTTGGATACACTGGACAGGGTGGTCTTTTAGCTCCTGTCTTTTGCCACAATCACTCTGATATGTAGCCTACAAGATAATCATTTTTGTTTCTCAATTTTTCTCTTGTTTCCTTTTCTGTAAACAGTAAACATTGGTTCATCACGCTGGTACAGAACATTATGACTCACTTTCAAATTAAGTCCTTTATGAGAAAATCAATGACCAGTATGTTTTGTTATGTTTAATGGAAATCGATTCATGTCAATCACATTCCCGAGATATCTTAATTGATCCATAAATGTGTTTCTTTTGTGTCTGATTCTCTCTGGCCCATATCTGTTTTGTAGTAGTAGGGTTACTGTGTAATATCAGACTGCCCCCTCAATGGCACACAATCAATCCCACCACAATGTGTGTTTAGATGACACCAGAACAAGAATCAATATACCAGTGGTCACACGATTGAAGTAGTTTATTGGTTGGCTTTTATTTTGCGTTGTTGAGGAGGGAGAGAGCTATATTGGGAGGCAATAAATAGTGGTGTTGTCAATTTGGAAGAGAGGTGTAATATCATGAGATGGAAATGTACTAAGGGATTGCGGTTGGGAGCCAAAGACAAGGTAAGGTGGCAAACAGAAGTCAGGGGAATCAGGTGTGAGAACAGTGAGGTGTGGCCAAAGAAGTGTCTGTCAAGGAATGCCACAGTGGCTGGGAAGTGATACTAGTCTGTGTTGGGGTGTATTGTGGCTTTACCAGGGAAAACAACACTTGACCGATGTGCAAGTTTCACAAGTCTGCTTCTAGTATTGGAATCTACTATCTTGTAGAGCGACCCGCAGCTATATTGATGTAGGAATAATATATGGGAATAAGAAGATTGGACTTGCTGGCAAGTAGGGTAATAGTAGTGTTTATATTCCAGATAAAATATTGAGTGTTTATCTGGGTAGGTAGTCATGTTCTCCTGCAAATTCTTCCAATCTTTCTATACCTGAACAGTGCATGGAAAGGTCATTGTATTCACTCTCATCATCTCATAATTTAGAGCTAAATGTACATTTGTCTTAATAACCTTGTCAGGACTTGTCAGGAAGCCAACTAGGCAATTAATCTTCATATTTAGCTACTGTAATTGGTTAAATCATACTGGGTGCTCGGTGTATTTTAATTGATTTTTATTCCATAGTTCCCCGCTATCTTTTTCTTTTTGTCTTGTCTAATGTTAATGAAATATAAATGACCTACTGTGAAGCACAATAATTTGAAATATTACTCTGTTAAATTGGCCCCTTGCTATAGCAAGATTATGTTGCCGTTGCATCTTTATCGGATATCCTTAAAGCTTTGTTTTTCTTTGGAGGGAGACTGGAATAGACAGCCAGATGTATCAGGGACTACTGTAATTGATTGATAAATGAGGTAACAATTACCTTCTCATTAGTGAAATACCACTGATGACCTTTTGTTGTTGTTAGGACAAGATGAGACTGGGTTTCTTCTCTTACATTGATCAGAAAAATGTTAATGGGGCATCCTAAGTGATGTTGGTAGCCTCCGCCTTATCTCCTCGGTCACCTTAGCATTTAGAGTAAGGATATCTTGTAATGATTTGAAGACAATTCAGATTCTATTTCAGACATGGAGATGTACGCAATGTGCAATAGGAGAAATGGTTTATATTCGCCTAGACATAAAAATGAAAATGCTGCCATTTTCAGATTGTCCAGAAATTGTCAAAGAACCTCCCACCATTATGATAGATATGATATTCTCAGTGGGTTGGTTAGATGATATAGGTCATCTATTTGTGTGCATTTAATTATTCCACTCAATCACTTCCCCTCTTCTCTGTCTTCTCTTGCTTTCATTCATGTTGACCCCACAATAGCGAGTACTACTGTACATTATTATGTGAGAAAGAGGTGGGAAATTCTTTGGGACAATTGAAGCCCTTGAGAGAGAGAGAGGAAAGAGAACAATGTGTTGATCCAACAATAGATGTATTCATACCCCTCCCCCCTCTCTGTTCACTTTCTGTGGAGCAAAGATTACCGTACCTTTCCAATGAAGCAGTAATGCATTCTGCACGTACAAAAAACAAGCCCTCTGTGGACCATGGATGGGATGGTTTCCTTCCTGCTGACATGGAAAGCAGCACTACAACTTCCAAATTCCATGACTAGCTTGCATAATGACCACTCCCCATATCTTTTCTATGCCCAGTCTTCAATGTACAAATCTTTAATTATAAAATATGATTTTTAAGGAATCCAACGGGAAATGCTGAATATACCTGACAGCCAATTGAATGACTAGCTCAGCACACTGGATCTCCAACAGTGGTCGAAAGTGCACCCCTTCCCCCATATAACACCCACCCCATTTTCAACTTTTTCCATTGCGAATAGTACGGTAAATTGACTCCGTCCCATAAACCCGTGCTTTAATACAATTAACAGGTTGTTACTTTAAATTAGTTTACTGATAACTTTAATTAGTGTTTGTCTGCCAACCCTTTGACCATAAAAACAACACAGTTCATAATACACACAAAAAGATAGACATGAATGTTTGACTTGGGGATCACATGTACCTGTATTTGTGATTCCTTGGTTGAAGAATAGGCTATTGATTGTCTGAAAGACATTGAATGTTTAGTCATGGACCTAGTGGAGCATATCCCACCTCAAGATCTACTTTCAGAAGCTGTAAGTTCTTGCTTGGCTGCACTGTTCTTGGTCGTTAGCTGAGCTGTGAGTCAGTGGAACTACTTTATTTAAGGAAGTCAGAGTGACCGAGATGAAATTCAATTGATCATAGTTCATCAGTTTTAGCAATATGAGGATCAATGATTCTTGGAAATGTTGAGCAGTGCGTGATGTCATATTTAGAGCAGATATTGATTATAATTATGCTCCTTCATGCAGGATCCTATCACAGCTATCATGGTATTTTTATTAAAGATCATATTCGTTGTGACAAGAAAAACTTACCATAATAGAATCATTAATATAGTGAATTCAATTTTGTATTTTTCTTTATTTCCTTGCAGGTGAAAGACATCAGAGTGCTGCAACCTGATCCAAACTGACCATTGTCCTAATGCCCAGCTGACATATGGGTGACCAGTGCCAAGGGTCCATGGTGGAAGACAAGAACTATTTCCCAAGAACTTCGCTCTGAGGACTACTGCTCATCCATCTCCATCTTCCCTCTGTAAATGAGGTGACAGAAACAGTGTTCTGACAGCTGGAAAAACAGTCCCATTTCTCTACAACTGCTTTCTGTGCTTCTGTTCATGTTGGAGGGTACTTGGGAACAAGCATGCTTTGTTGTCTGTCCATGCTGCTTCAGAGGAGGAAATAATTGGAAGAATTAGCAGAAAGGGAAAAGAGGATTAACATTGACTTGTTAAGTTTTTTTTTATCCCCCAGCTCTGTTGAATCCAGAGCTTTTTTTTCTTCCTTCCCTACGTTTGGTACTTCTTACCACCAAGCATTAGCAGGAAGGCAAACACAAAACTTGTTGGTGTTTGCTTGTGGATCCATGTAAGAGGTGTTAGAGGAGGAATTATTACAACTCAAGCTGGAATTATTGTTGTTCAAGTGGAGAAGGTGAAGGGAGAAACTCAGTAATGATGGAGTCTCACTCAGGACCACACACATTTTTAACAGTACTACTGCTGTTTACCGTACTAGCAGTGATGCTTGTATCCCTAGGACAAGCACAAGAAATCAACGCTGTGTATAGGGACTGGTATGAACCCCAAAGCAGAGACAATCTTGAGGAATCTGACGATGCGCCGGAGCCGAGCTTCGGGGTGTGGAAACCGGTATCACCAGGGTGGGGTATACCTGATACGACGGCGACGGTGGGAGTGGCATTCAGCCTCAAGATACCCAAGGAGGCTTTCAGAGGAGATGTAGATAAGTATTTGGTGAGTAATGAGATGGGCTCTGTAGTCTTGGCTGCTTCATCAAGTTATGGTGATTATATTAAATGAGAATAGTGTAAAATATTTAGAGTTACTCTGTAGAGGCCTATTTACTTCAGATTCCAATAAGAGTCACTGCTCTGGTGGTACATTGCTGCCAGTCCACTGTCTAGCTTCTTGTTCTTTTCTCCCCATTTCAAACAATGACTGATCCTTATACTTGATTATAACTTATCTTCAGGCATACATATATGTATAAGTACATGTTAGTCAAAATTTAATTTCTAGCAACATGGATTCTCCCAACTAATCAGTTTATTATGATCCTTTTCATTATGGGGCCTATATTCTAAGTTTATTTGATAGGCCTGTACCACATCCCTTTCCATGTGTACTATTTTGGACGATATTTGCTGTTGCTTTTGGAACCATCAAGTCATATCTTGATGCAGCCATTTTGGCATTGGTTCTACACCTGTGATAGAGTTGAAGCAGGGTGGAAATTCTGCTGGATTCTTCACAGTAAAGCCTCAGGGATAGGTAATGTTACAGTGGTATAAGGTTCAATCAGGGAGCTCTTTCATTTCCAGTTGATGGTTTGCTTCTGGAATGGTTTCCTGCTTGGATGCTTTCTTAATATAATTGGACCGACACCATGAATGTCTCCATGGAATCTCTCTGGAAAATGCAATCTTACCGTCTGTCTCCGGTGAAAGTTGAGAGTAGTGTGGAGCCAGATTGCAGACTGTGCATCTGCATAATATTTGGTCCCCCTCTCACTCCACACACTATGCCTCTTACTTTGTATTTGGGTTGGTGGGGGAAATTTCTCGCATTTTAATTGATGTAAGATTTACCCACTGGGATATCTCCACTTGTAGTTGAAAGTCGTACTTAGGTTAGGCCTACATGATATGATATATTTAGGCCTACACTTTATCAAACACGTCTAAGAATATGGCCATTATATGTCATTAGTACTCACAGAAGATAGCATGCAAAATAAGTCTTTGTTATTTCATATACTGTATTATATTATCTTGATAACTGTAATGTGAGTATGCAGGTGATATGAAAAGCCTCTCTTCCATTTTGCATTCCAATAAGGTTATGCATGGGGTCATCCCATTCATGAGATTGCCCAATACCTGTTTGCCCCCATACAATGGTCCCACTGGCTTGTATAATGAAACAATGCGCTACCATCAAACAGATCTCTTCTGAGCTCAATTGATTATGGGCCATTGATTCTCTGTCTTTCAGGATGTCCTCCCTGATAAACCTTGCCTTTTATTCATTCTCTCCCTTGATGTCACAAGATAGAAGAAAGTGAAAGGACTATCTTAAATGGTAACAAGACCAGTTCTTGGCTCATTGAATGGGATGTGTTGTTATTGCTCCCTCACCCTGTCAGGCCAAAGAGTGCCTAGGTGGTCAATGGAAGGATTCAGACCAGGAGGTCGTTTGATAAAGATATTTGTAAGTTAAGAGCGACTCTAAGACCGAATGGTGATCCTTACGCGCTAAACCATCGCCAATGAATATACCATTTACCACAAAAAGGGATCACCAGTCATTAAAGTCGCTCTTAACTTATGAACAGCTTTATGAAACACCCACCTGATAGTCCAGTCAACTCCATTCATACCATCATCCCAACGGACATTCATAGACAATCATTCTAGTTATTACATTTTGACCTCTCCAGAACAGATTGCTTCTGTCTGAATCACACAGACTCTCCAAACTGCAATCAAAATCAGTTTAAATTGCCTTAATTCTTTACTCCATTACCACCATCATGGAAAGTAAGATTGCCACTGAATAGCAAATGTAGTAGGGGTATCAGACATTTTTCAATAGAGTTTGCTATTGAAATATCTAAACATGCAGGGTAGGGTGCCCTGTTTTATGCAATATGGAAAACTGAGAAAATTCCCAGAATTCACATTATTTCACAGAAAACTCACAATTTTTCAGGCAAAAAAAATTGAACATGTGGAAAGAAAAACAGTGAAAATCACGAAAATCAAATGAAATAAAACAAACCTGCACAGAAGTAAAAAAAAAAAAAATATGTTCAGTATTTCACATGTGTTTGCCAAGCTTAAGATTTTCACTATGTATAATTGCTTCATCACAAATCACATGTTCACAACAGATCACCAAAAAGCACAGAATATGATGTTAAGAACACCGGAGAACACGAAATTGACATTTTAAAAAAAAAAAAAAGTCAAAGAAAATTGGGATCTCTTATTTAGGCCCGTTACTGTTCTGAGGGTGATTTTGGCAGGAATGGGAGCAACCTTTTTTGTAACAGGAAATTTATCCTTAATTTTTCACTTTATCATTTAATTGGATTGAAATATAAAAGTTTTAATGGCATAAAATCACCGTATTTTTTTTTTTTTTTTGGGGGGGGGGGTATGTTGTCAAAATGTCGACCCTGAAACTCTGAGAGCAGCTTCCCACCCCCTCCCCTTTTGTAGTGGTCATGACAAGACCAGTGACAAATCTTTTCTCAGCACAAACGGAAGTATTCATTGAATGGAAGAATGGGCTATCAAAACGGTCCAACACCCTCCCTCGATCCAATCTGAATCTTATTAATAGATTTAATCTAAAGAGGATTTCGCACATAAATCTTACAGCTCTCCTGTTAAAAATGGGAGTAGACATGGTGGAGTCGGCATTCATACCATTTTTATCGTGATATGCAACTGGTTTGCAAATAATGTTGCTTAAATCCCATTTAAGAGGATGAAATTGATTTACAATTACAATCGGTACTGGTACAAGATAACATAGGCTGGCAATCGGTTCAGGATTTAAGTCTTATCAACTGAAGAGAAATGATTTTGAAATATTTCAATCACTATGTAATTGCAGTGAAGCATAATATTTACTCTAGTGATTACCTCACATAATATGTAATGTTTATTTTGAATGTAATGTGATCGTTGATCATCTATCAAGGTTTAAATAATTATTGTCTCTTTCATCTAGGCCTGTAGTATAATTCGAAAATGTAGGCCTAAAATGGTTGCATTTTGTAAAATTAATCTGTATTTAGAAAGACAGAACTTAAAAGCATGAAGACAGAACGCCTGACTGTGTCACTATCAGATTGCATTTTGCTCCATCCATATTACTGACCCATTCAATATCAACATCATTATGCACAAGTCCTGCTCCATTGTTTAAACAAGCCTGTTGAGAACACAAAGCCCACAGTCCATTTATAGGGCTATCACTCTCCATTAAAATGCAGACTTCACTACCATATACACCCAATGAATGAATGCCTGTCTATGCCATCTACATGTACATAGTCTATCTTTTGTTTTGATTGTTTACCCTCAGAAATAAAACATAAGGTTGCCCTCTTTGGCTTTTGGATGTAGATTTTTTTTTCAGTGATTAGGATTGTTACAATCCAGTCAGTCACTTGTAATCAGGTTGAAATATTCAATGAGACTTTTTTTTCTAAGGACTTAAGTTTTAACAGCATGGATGCCGCCGAGGATGAAATGGCAATGGGACATTTAATTAAAAGTCAAATTCAAATTGTTTTATTCTTTCAAACTGACCAAATTTCAAATTCAAATTGTTTTATTCTTTCCAAATCCACCACTAAAGTCTTCAAAAGTCAAACCTTTCTCGGGGCAGGTGGCTATCTTGTTTCAGCATCACTCCTAATTCTGCCTTTAAATTTTAACACAAAATCTATATTCTCCAGTTTAACAAAATATACATGTATCATGTATGTTATGTGCAAATCCAAGGTTCCTTCATGAAATGTAACTGACATTAAAAGTACAGAGAAATTTTATCGCCTTTGAGAAGCTTGTTCCCCCCCCCCCCCCATCTTGGATTCAAGCCTTAAGGCATCCATATGAAAACATATTTTCCCTTGAGCAGTTAAGCCTATTATTTCATTACTATTTCATTTACGAGTTGTTGTCCATTTACTGTGCCATGAGTCATATGAAAATAATGGAAGAAGTTGCCGGTGTGTTTGACTCACGCTGAGTTGGTGGGACGACTGCAGGACAGATCTTAAAATCAATACTCCATGATCTGTGTGTTTCTTCTGTTATTGAGTAAGAGTATAGGATTTTCTTCAGGATGGTGCATTTAAATTCTGAAAGATTCGCAGTCATGGCAGCAGGTTCTCTTATTAAACTTTGGGTTGTTTTTATTTTATTTGACCAAAACCACCCATTCCATTGAAATGCATGTTTTGTTTACTTTTTTTAAATTAATTTTTGAGGATTAGATCTTTATTGCATTGCTTTAATTTATGAAATTCAAATAGTTTTATTATTTTGTTCCTATATTTTGGGATATTGTTTTATTCTTGCATAAGGGAACCTTATCTACAAGCATTCTGCTTCTAAGGTTTCCTCCACATTTTCATGCACTTTATTCATGTAGCATATTTGAGATTATATTTCATATTTATCATTTGTATGTGAAGACTGTTCATCATAATTATGTTATTGCCAGTACATGTATATCAAAGTTTTGTAAAATTACAGATTTGTGTAAGTAAAACCTAATTAAAAAAATGAAATATAATTTTTGCTATCCAGAATCAAAGAATTCATGACTGCAGACTGTCTATGAATTATTACAGGCCAGGGTAATAAGGACATGGGAAAGTCCACTCTTTCCAGAAACTGTATACAGATGTGCCACACATGTAGAGAGAAAGTCACCAAGTTCAGTCAGAATCTCCAGTCTGCACAGTTTTGTAGCAGTATGGGCATCTGACTTCTAATTTCATTCACAGATGTTCAGATTATTACAAAACCGTACTTTAAGATGGGCAAACAAGGACTTATTTTGTTGCGAAAAAAAATCTTGTAACTACATATGTTAGTTTACTTGTCAAAATCAGTATCTTGTCACTTCTCACTAACAAGTTGGGGGGGGGGCTTGGAATACGCAATTTAATTTGTTTGATGGTCGTTGGGTGTTGACAAAGTGGTTGTCATCCCTGCGGAAGCGTAACTCGTCCACCAGATTGTGGACAAATATATCAGTTCCCAATAGCAGCCATTGTTTGTGGCAGAGCATGGATGTGTGCTTGGCACTGGAAATGAAATGAAGGGAAAGTAGTAAGCAAGATAATGAAAATGATTGTACATCCCTAACCTTAAAACATCAAAGGTTAATATCACAAGATGTTCCAATTCGAAAGGGGAAATGAGCTTCCTTTAAATATAATTTCCCACTGAGTTATCCTGATCATTTTTCAATAAAAATATTTTGGGGTGAAAATCTATTCTGTTATTTTCATTCTGTTATTTCTCATTGAAGGCCAAGCATTGCATTCATTACAGACCTATATTGGGGTAAAATCTATTCTGTTATTTTCATTCTGTTATTTTCTCATTGAAGGCCAAGCATTGCATTCATTACAGACCTGTTTTGTGTTATCATAATTCAAGATTTATTAGATTGTATGGAATTATATAAGAAAGTGCTTAATTTGCTTTTGGATGTTTCTCCATGAATTATGCTCTTTTTTGGGGGGGGGGGGGGTGCTTGAGTCAAGAACCAAATTTTCTATTCTCCTCCAAGGTGCAGTCCAATATGATACATATCCAATCAAATCCACTGGTCCATATGCTAAACCTTTCCCTCAGGCAATGCGAGGCAGGTTTGTGATTGATAAATCATATAATCAGCTTTGAGGAAAGACACTGCTCTCTATTCCTACATCGCTTACTTCAAAGCTGGATAGTCATATGCTTTGGTTTGTATATGTTTCTTGTTTGTATAAGTCCTCCAGGCCTTAAAGAATAGTGGTATACAAACAGCTACAAATGTTGTCTTAATCTGCAGTACATGTATATTGTTATCATACAGAAGGGACCCTTTGAATATTTTCATGGCAGTTTATATACATGATTTTAAATGGGATGAGATATTGTGTTTTTTATGATAGCAACAAAATATACATGTATGTCAACCTCTTTAATGTGGATTGTAGATTTTTGGAAATTGAAATAGGGCATATGTGGGCTTTTTGGAAAGAAACTTGTAGGCAGGATAGTAATTTTTCAAATCTTGTGTCTTTTTCACACATATGTTACACAATGTTATTGTGTAGTTGATGTAAAGATGTGTAGCCTTCTTGCTATGATAACGTCAATCTGTCTCACTAGATAAATCTCAGCTTTGAAGTGGCCAAGTGCTTCACACTTGAAATTTCAATTCACTCTTTTACATATCTTTTGAATGATTGAAACAAGTGTAAATTTCCAGCAGGAACATAAGAAAACCCTGAATTATTCTTGAAGACCAACTTGTTTTTTCCAGAGGAATGTGACATTTTGAGTAGTTTTGCATTCTGCACCAATGAATCATGTCTGTCTAAACTTTTTTACACTGGCCCTGATGTGACCTTACTGAAAGTTAAAGGTTTTTATGAATTCCACCTGTGCTCTCTGTTCTCTATACATTGTAGATGCTTTCAGGCCCACCCAATCACAAAAATACCTTTCAATTGACAAGAACCTGTAACCTCAAGATACCCTACGATAATTTTTGCATTCATACCCACCCATACAAGACCTTTTTGAAACGAGTTCTAAAAAAAATGTCATAATTCTGAGAAGCGAATGAGGTTCATTGCATTTAAAGTTGCCACCTAATCTTTGCTAGCTAGCTAGCAAATAAAGTGCTCATGGCATCCGCAACCCATGATCACTGTGATGAGAAAGTTTTCATAATTTGCTTTCTCGCTGTAAGAATACCTGTGAATAATTTAAAAGTTCATATTAATTGGCAGATATTGTTGGGTATATGAAAGTCTATTTTGCTTTTACACTGGAAAAACACCAGGTATTTCAACAATATTCTGATCAAGGTGGACTATGGAAAATTTGCTAATTTGAGCAGGTCTGAAAACCTCTTAGGTTGAGGTACAGAAAGCTCAAATTATCACTGCCAAACAATTGTAAGTGGTTAACTGCATAGTAACTGAGGTCAAGTTTCAACAAACACAACCTCTTTGCTGGAGTTCCTTTTTCCATTTTCTGTATTTTCCACTCTTTCTTTCCTTATCAATACTCTTTAGGCATTTTCATTTTGTATCATCTCCCTCCCACTTCGAAACAATGACTCTATTTACCATCTCCCTCTTTAGCTTCTTTCCTCACTCCTGATTCTCTCTACTTGGATTCAATTGAATCACAGAAATGATTGGTCTCTCAACAAAATCGGAAATAGGTTGCTTATGTTGATTTTGGGCAGAATATTTAATTACTGATCTCATCCTCCCATTATAAAGTGGGTACGTCTCGTTGGTATTCATGTGATATAGGCCCATTACCTGTGAAATTGCATTCAAGAGGTCAGAGTATTGATAAGGGCTAGAGAGGGCAGTATTCAACTTTGGGGTATGGTGTACATTGAAATAAAATACTTATACTCCAATGTGTCATCAAGATGACTTTGAAATAAATTATTTGAATTTTGATTAATTGTTCTCAACTTCTTTTTGTTTTCCTTCTTTTTAATTTCAGTTAAGAGAAGTCGGGGCCCAGTCGCTTCCATCATGGCTGAACTTCAGCAACAAGACGCACACACTTCAGGGAATCCCAGGAAAAGAAGACCTACGCCAGTACTATATCTCAGTGACTGCATTGGGAAAGGTTACCAATTTTACCAAGGACAGCTCAAACACTAAAGATGTCTTTAGCATCAATGTACTGCCACATGACACACCACAGACAAAGAACACAGATCAATCTACATCCAAACACAAAGAAGGAATTGTGGTTTGTCCACCAGAGAAGCCAGCTGTTCGAGCAACTATCATCTTGGATGCTGACTGGTCAATGTTAACACCGCAACAGAGAATCGATATGGTATCCAAGATGTCCAAGTATTCCAGAATACCCATGACTGCCTTCAGGCTTCTTCCGGAGAAAGATGATGTCAAGGGTTATCAAGCCTTAGCTGCCGGCAGTGGAAATGTTGTCACTGCCAAACATGAAGGGTTGTCATTGAGTTGGGTGGTTGGATGTGGTCGGAATATTGAACAGTTACCAGTTGTTACCATCCTAGAGGGTGCTTCAAAGGATGGCTCTATGGCTGAGAAATTAAATTATGACATTAAGGGTTGGCATGTCAGTAGTAATACTCCAATCATCAAGAATAGAGTCAGAAGACAAGCCCCTCTGATGGGAACCCCTATTCCCACTCCCCTCCCAACAGGTGTACCTAAACCTACAGAAATTCTGTCCACCTTTACTCCATCTACTCATATAGTCCCCACAGAGAGCTCACCTGTTCTGAGTAGTATGATTAGAACAGCAGGTACTCAAGACACCATGACAATGACTGTCAAAGAAACTTCCACTAAAACAGGGAAGGTGTCTATTTCTCCAACAGTCAAAGCATCAAAGACATCTTTCTACAAAACACCTGTGATAACTCCTACGCCAACACCGGCTGTGACGACACCAGTCATGACAACTTCCGAAGCACCTACTCGCACATTCAGTCCACCAGTTCCTTCAATGACGTCCACAGAGAGCCTAGTGGTTATGCCTACATTGACATCAACACCTGTAGCCAGCAGTCCTGTTGAAACAATGGCACCAACATCAGTTGTCATCATGCCTACTCCAACTAAACCTGCTACAACTCCATCTGCAGTAACACCAGAGCCAACTGCACCACCAGAAACAACTCCACACATTAACAAAGGACCAGAGATTGTCCATCCGATTGAAAGGATAGATGTCATTGCTAGAGTTCCTTTTGTGTTTGTAGTCCCAGCAGACACCTACATGGATCCAGAAGATGGCAATACCCGTAAGCTGTCACTTATGCTGGTTGATGCAGATGGTTCAATCCTGAGCCCTGATTTCTGGCTGAAGTTCGACAAGCAGAAGCAAACAATATTTGCTTACACTGAGGAGGTTCATGATGTGGAAACTTACGTCCTGGTTGCTCAAGATAAAGAAGGTGTTGAATTGCGAGATGCCTTTGAAGTTCATGTCTTGGAATCCAATGCAGTACAAGAGGATCCACCTCCAGTTGCCATGGGAGCAACACTTAATATCGACTTTGATGAGTTTATCAACAATCCTGCATTGCAACTTGACATCCTCAATAGGATAGCTAGTGTCTTTGGTGATCCTGATGCTAGTGCTCTGACAATAACTGGTATACGACGTGGTTCAGTCATTCTCTCTTTCACCAATAATACCATTCCAAAGGATACATGTCCTGTTGAGTTGATTGAAGAACTCATGAAGAAGCTTGTAACAGCTGATGGCAAGCCAACGCAAGCTCTTATTGATGCATTTGCTCCTAATTACACTATTTCTGGTGTTGAGGCGGCTCCTCAAGGCACTTGTGATGCAACCACTCTAGCTCCTACGACTCCTGCCACCAAGGCCTTCCCTCCTCCTGTAGATGGCAATACAAAATCAAATGATGCATGGATTACCAATGTCCTTCCAGGTGTCATTGTCGCATTCATCATCATCCTGGCAGGTATTGTGGTATTCATTCTCTACCGCAGGAACCGAAAGGGAAAACTCTCAGACGAAGACCAGAATACATTCATCAACAAAGGAATCCCCATCATATTCACCGAAGAGTTGGACGAAGCCGACAAACACCCTTCATCGACACCGTTAATCATGAAGAACGAAAAGCCACCATTACCACCCCCAGAATACTCTGCTGATGATGGAACAAGACAACCTTTGATGAGTGACCATAGACCTACAGATGATGCAAACAAGCCATCAATGCCCATGGTGGATCTAGGGGGTTCTCCTCCTTACGAGCCTCCACCACCTATAACACCTTCACCACCAGAGAGTAGGAATTCCCATGCCCCAAGCACGACGCGATTTCAATCACCACCTGCCTATGTTCCCCCTTAACCTCTTTACAGCTGTTGGCCTCATGATCCTAGAATCATTGTATCACTTTCTACATAAACAATGCCTTGATGATTTATCCTCATATCATCATTCTCTACATGCAGTCTAAATAATCCGTTTAGAGACAAGAGATCAAACATTATCAGAGGAAATCATCCTTTCTTGAGGTTTCTTGAGTAAGAATGGTTAATGTAAAATTACTTGATACTCATCTCTAAGTCTATGTTCATAAACTCAAAACTAAATTGAACTGCCCGGCTTGTGCTTCTCAGGCCATGTGTATAGTATGCAAAGAGCATCCCTTGAGACATGTACTATCATTCATGTGAGTTTTATATTTAACCTGTTAATTTAATAATCATTTTAGTACCATGTTCCTGCAAGTGTCAAAGCTGTGTACAAAGTAAAATTGTGCTATGAAAATGAAAGCTTGTTAGTGTAAGATGTCGATGACTCTAGTGGTCATGATGTCTTCGGTTGTGCTCGCTTTCATGCTAAGGAGGTAGTTTTTAACTGATACAACATTATCTGTGCCATAAAGAAATATGTAAATGGCACTGGATTCTATTTAAGTACAAAGTCTACACACATTTCAAGGTTGTATGATATTCTTCCAGTGGTCAGGCATGTATTCAGTCACATGTGATGCAATCATTATGTAAAGCCTTTGCTTGCATGAAAGAAGCAAGCAGTAGTTTACCTGCATTTAGTCTAGAGTTAACATGTACTTCCTGGGCATAAATGATATGTCATTGCAATATTGACTTCTGATTTTTTTTTTATATGTATATACCTGTACAGGTGTAAGAAAGATGTGATAGAATAAATAAACTTGAAGGTGACAACATGATGGAACAATGTTGCCTGTTCATGTTTCAGATACCTTTAGTTCTTTCATTGACTGTTACAAACCATGGCCCGTATTCTGAAGTAAGGTTTAACTTAGACCATGGTCTAACTCTGTGCTGAAATTATGGCAAGCCAAACATGTCAGCATTTTGTTTACATTGTATGCTTCTTTTACTCTGCTCTTTCATAATTTTTAACGGTGAAGACAACTATCATACTCATCCTACCCAGGCAGTTAAGAATGATTTAAGAGCCAAGTGAGCTGATTCAGTGAACTTCTAGTTGGAGATCTGTGTCACAGTTAGCTATCCATAGTTAAACCACAACTTTAGACCAGAGTTAAAATCAAATCTGATTTCAGAATACAGTCCCATGAAAACAAAATAGCATCATGTTTGCATTGATCAGCATCATCTGTCAGCTTATTTTGTACACTATGCATTATGTATTTATTAATAATGAACATGAAGTCATCATATATTATATTTTTGTCTCTTCTCTCTGTCACATTATAGTCATTACAGCAATGAGTTAAGATATTCAGGCAGGCATCATTCATAGTGCTTGTGGTAGTGTATTTTCTGAACATGGGGATCAGAAAACACACATTTTTGCGTAAATGATAGGAAAGTGAGAGATTAATTTGTAGTACAATGCACAACTCATTCCTGCATTATATACCTATATATATGCAAATGAGATGGATTAGTCCTTTTTTGTTTGTATATTAATTTGTTATCTTTGTTACAAAACTACATTGTTTTATATTGGTTTATACATCATCCACTGAAGTCATATGGATGCTTTTGTTCAGGAATCTCTTTTTTAAGTCGATTTGTAATATGTATCAGGTGTCTAGTTCTCTTGGAAAACTGAATACCTTTTGTCTCAAGACTCATGAGGACAGATGAAATATTGTACATAATTAGGAATATGAAGATCATTATGTCGAGATTACTCATCATTGTGTATTAAAGACAGCTGTGTAGCCATATCTTTCATTCATAAATTTGTAAAGCATAATTTGATCACATTGCACGGTCTTGCAAGCCAAGTCCTAGTCCTAATTGCAACAGTACTCTGTAGTCTTTGGCAAAGAAGGCCAGATAACATAGTACTCTTTACATGATTCTAGTACTAATTCTCGACAACTTTGATGAATGTACTACTTTGCCATTGCATATTTTCCATATTAAGTCAGAGAAAAAGAATGTAAGAACAATTGTATTGTGTACTATCTGATGTAATGGCTTGAACAGCATTTCATGCGATGTTACCTCGAATAAGAGAATTCATAACCATAGTGCAGCGTGTAGCATAGTATATCTTAAAGCAGAATAGCTTTCTGAAACTTTTTTGGTACACAAAGGAAAACAGAGAAAATGATAAATTGATACTTGAGCTTATTAGAGTTTAATATTTGTCTACTTTATTTAAGGTTAGATTGGAGTTGAAATGATTGTTTGAAAACATTTTTATGGTTGTACAGATTGCTTGACAAATCATGAAAAAATTATGTGATAAAAGAAGAGAGTGCTGTTTATCTGTGGTGTACTAAAGAAAGCACACTGGGATCTGACTGTGATTAAAGAAGTGCATAATTATTGTAGAAGAAAAAAATATTGATTATAGCTTGTCAAATCATGTGACATGTGAATCCTTTTCTTGTCATTTGAATTTAAAGACAATACATGGAATTGACACTTTTATGCCTTTTTTGTAGCTGAACTGATAGGTTGGGAAGAATGATATTTGTCAGACTATATACATATTACTATATGACATGATTCAATTAAAAAAAATCATTGTAGAATTGTAGGAAAACATATACTAAAATGTTTCAATAGCCTTGATTTTCTTGAAAGTAAACATATTGTCTGTTACATTTTCTTTGTCAAGAGCCTGCAAAACTGTAGACATAAATCTCATAGTATTTATGTTTTATAAGAAGATAGTTACTGGTAAATAGCATGGAACTATTTGTGGTTTTCTAGAATTACAGCACTTTGCACTCTTCCAATTTCTTTTATTCAGATAGGAACTTGAGAATGTTTAAATTCTTGTTTGGTTTTGACACTTTTTATCTTGTAGTTCATTTTGATTTGGCAGAATATGAAATGTAGCTTTTTGTATATAAGATTTCTTTCGTTGTTATTTGCTTATCAGTGACAGCGATTTGGATATTTCATGGAATTGTGTGTGTTTTTAAACAGAAAGACAACACATAGTTTTGTGTTTGATGACGTTAAAGGTATTTATCAAGACAAAGTTCTGAATGTCCCCCTTTCTATCATTTTTTTATTTAAAAGAGTTATGTATAAGGATCAAAGGTGCTTAGATAAAACAACTTGTACATATATTTAAAACCAAGTTTTGTTTTAGCCCACTTTCACTCAGATCTTTGATTTGTGTATGATTTTTTTTTTAATATATATAGTAATTTTTGAGTGACCAAATCTCACAGAAAATAATTCTGAGGGATATGCATAAATTTATTCATATTTTACAGCCTTCTATTTTGCACAAGAAATACTAAGCATACTAAGTTTCCATGAAGATGAGAACTCTTTGTAAAGAGCAAGGAATTTTGTTAACAATAGTATATTAGATAAGAGCTGCTAGTTTATTCTTGGGGATCGTTCGTAAGTTCAGAGTGCCTTTGAGAATGACTGTTGATCCTATCTTGCAGTAAATGATATTCACCATTGAATGTTCATTGGTGATTATTTAGCGTGTAAAAAATTGTGCACCAGTCGTTCTTTAGGTCGATCTTAACTTATGAACAACTTTATGAAACACCCACCAGGTTTGTGCTGCCAGTATATTTTTATCAGCAGTAGTATAATGGATAATCAATTAATTCCTACTTTCTGTTTAGCAAAATAAGGTTTTGATAATTCATCCTTTAAATGCAGCAAAACTTAAATGACAACATTATTTGAATTACATGGCTGTATTTTCTAATATTTCCAATGTGATTATTTTTTAAAGAATTCTTTGATATTTTTCTGCATGGTTCCATTACCTGCAGAGATATTTGTAGTGTTTATCAGGGGCTGCGGAACCAGGGGGGGAGGGGCTTCAGCCCCCCCCCACTTTTTCCAAAACCTTGTACAGAAACGTAAAAATTGGCATATAATTGTGATTTTTAGCATGGTCAGCCCTCCCCCACTTTTGTCTCAGCCCCCCCCCCCCCCTTTGAAAACCGTTCCGCAGCCCCTGTTTATAAAAGACACCAGATGATTATAAATGGATGATAACTTGTATGAAAGAGAGATAATAAAAGGCAAAAGTTTGCCTGATTTGTGTGCTCATACAGGATAGTCATTAAAGGAATCACACATATTTTAGATTTATTAGAACCATATAGTATTCATCAAAGAAAATATGTCAGTTGTATTCAATTAAAATCTAATATCTATAGGGTAGCATGTACATCTTGTAAAAGAAGACTTGTAAAATAAATCATTTTCAGTTAAATTTACATAGTTATGATCATTATATATATAGTTTTCATTTTTTTATGGAAAGACTTGCTGCTTTGTCATATTTTCTCACATTTTTTTCATCAATGCAGCCAAAAGTGATAGTTTTTGTGTATATTAATTTTTGTACTCCAAACTTGCCGATCATAGGTAACCTACGTTGTGCGGCCCATTTAGTATTTATCAACCTCTATTATGTACATGTATATGTATGTATGTTTGTTTCTATTGTAATGTTCATCAATAATGATTAAAAAAAATAATAATGAAAAAAAAAATGTGCGTTGTCACTTGTGTGATTGTGATTTTGGAGGGAATTTTCTTAACAATAATCTAGCAGGTATTGAAATGGGGGGGGGGGGCAAAAAGTAGGAAAGGCAGAGAAAGAGGGGGATGAGGAATGTATAGTGGGAAAGAGAGTGTGTGAAGAGGGGTAGATTAAAATAATGTAAAGTAACTGCAGGATTATGCAGTGTGTCCCAGAATATAACGAGATCGAGACTTATTTATGTTTTATCATAACTTAATCACAAACCTCACTGACATTATTACAAAGCCTAAGATTCTATTTTTCATCTACTGCACTCTAAAAACAAATGGGTAAAAAATGACTATTTGATAGGGTCAGCTGGGTGCAACTGTTATTCTAGCTGTAATTAATTATTTTCTAGTATTTTAGAACAGAGGTTTTCTGACTAGAAATATCAATTGCACCCAACTGACTACTGAGCTAGTCAATTTGACTGTTTTTTTAAGAGTGTATGATTTATAATTCATGCATAAATGAGTAAAAAGGAAAAGGTACCAGAAAATTTTATTTTACGGATGGTACCTAAGATTCAAAGGAAAATCACATACTGTATCTCAAAAGTTCCATATTTGCTATTTAATGTGATAGTCAAGTCCACCCTAAAAAAATATTATTTAAGTAAATAGAGAAAAATCAAACTAGCATAATGCTGAAAATTTCATCAAAATCGGATATAAAAAAGAAAGTTATGACATTTTAAAATGTTGGTCATTTTCCTCAAAACAGTGATATGCACAATTCAGTGATATATAAATTAGACAGTCGATGATGTCCTTCATTCACTATTTCTTTTGATTTTTATTGTTTAAATCATACAATACATGTATTTCATTTTTAAACGTATTTAACAATATGGACTAACTTGAATGAACCGTGTAGTTTTAAACAATGCTAATTCCACAAGTTCAGGGAGGGATTAGTCATTGTCTTACTTGATAATGAGGAGAAAATTGAAATATTTCATATAATAAATACAAAAGAAAGAGTGGATGACGTCATCAGTCTCCTCATTTGCATACCGACCAGGATGTGCATATAATTGTTTTGTGAAATTAAGCAAAAATTTGAAATGTCATAACTTTCTTATTTTACATCCGATTTTGATGAAATTTTCAGCGTTATGCTTGTTGGATTTTTCTCTTTTTATTAAAATCAACTGTTTGTTGGGGTGGACTTGTCCTTTAAACGAAGAATTCCAAAGCTCCGTTTCTTTGAAATAATGCTTAAATTTCCATAATTTCATTAAAACCATGCCATTGCAATATGAAAACGCATATTATGGAATGCAATCAGTATTTTTTTTAACGCAACTATGCTAGGATATCTTCTTTCAATTAGCAGATGTACAACTTTCGAGACTAAAATTTTCTTTATGAAATTCAGATACCATTCTGCCAAACTTTTGGTAGGAGGACCTGTACCCTGTCTTCAAATTTAATTTACTAAACGGGGGAAATAAAATGGGGAAGGAGAGGAGGAGAAAAAAATCGATATGTATAAGCATGGACCTACTACAACATGGTATGAGGAGGCCGAGGTGGGGGGGGGGGGGTTAGACTGTATCTTTCAGGTTACCATATTTTTCGCTTCGCGTTTGCAATGCCTGTCCAATGATATTGTGTATGAGAGGAATAAATGGCACTTCAAAATGTCCCCTTTTCAAGTTAGTATACCACCAACACTTCAGTAATCATCTCTCATACATACTGAGGTTTTATTATTTTGTTTGATTACATACTGTTCGTGATTAAAAGAGGTGTTCAACTAAATGTCACATTTTCAGGTCTGAATATCAGGGGGAAAAAATCACCGCGGTGCGCGCATGTGATTAGTGAGATCCTGTTCATGTCGGGTTTTCAGGTCTCGATGTAAACATAGAGTTGGATAAAATAATATCTACCTCTATGGAATGTAAAGAAGTTTAATTCAGTTCGCGCTACGAGCTCTCATTAGTTCTTTAGTGAGGTACGTTCTGTTCATATGATTTTTTTTTCATTTGGCATATATTCAGGTCTGAATATCAAAGCTTTTGAGCTCGCGCTGCACGTACGTTTGCAATATTGGATTTTGATATCCTCTTCAAGAAATCTCCCCCCTCCCCCCCAAAAAAAAATCTGGTGTTATCAAAACTTATTAGCTCACACTGCGTGTTTGTATCTTGATTAGTGAGATCAACTCCTTGGTGAGATAATTCTATTCATGAGTTTTAACAAAAAGTCCGATTAAAGGGGAACTCCAGGCTGAAAATGATAATGGGGGGGGGGGGGATTGGCAAGTATACTGGCGTATAGATTGCGAGGATGTCTGTTGTCGGATGGGGTTGCTTGTCAGAACCCGAATGATATTGACAACACAATTTTTTTTTCCATTTTTTTTCAACAATATTATTGTTAGGTAATTTACATTATATTTCTGAAAGTGATAGAGAAATATAAAGGTCTCGGTATGATAACCTCACCAGGGGTGTATTCAGGATGTTCTAAGGGGGGGGGAGCACATTTTCCTAGGAAAATTTGGATAAGGCATAAGCAAATTATAGAAATAAATAAACATTTTCCCTAAAATCTGAAGGTCATTTGTCTACGAAAAATGCGACAAGCAAAAAAAAGGGTTTCTCTACAAAATGAAGTTCATTTTGTTCCACGGAAAATTGGACAAACAAATAAAAAAAAGGTCCTCCCTTGTTGAAGAAAGAAAAGATTGAATATGACTCTCAGGGGGGGGCACAGGCCGGATGTCCCCGGCCACCCCCCCCCCCCCCCTCTGATCTGCCACTAAACCTTACATATATAATTTGTAACCATCAGAGATAATTTCTTGATAAAGAAGGAGAAAGACGGTTATATATAAAGGGCCTAAGTAGTCAGGGTTGCAGAATTACGGGGGGGGGGGCGCTTTAGCCCCGCTTTTCCCCCTAAGACATGTACCGTGTACAAAAACATAAACAAGACCGTCTGCTTGTGACTTTTTGCCGATGTAATGGTCACCCCCACCGTTCCGCTCCACTTGAAGTTGTGAGAAAATAAAACGGGAAAAGGAAATGATCTATTTGAAAAAATAAATAATTATATAAATAAAGGAAATTCATATCTGATGTGTAATCAGTTTGTATCATGAGAATCGGGGTTACACAAAATTGCTTTAGATAAAATGGATGTTTAAACTCCAACATTCTACGGTTGAACTGCTTTTTTGTTTTTTTTCCAAGCGCTTCTGGCCTGTCTGACCTTGGCATTATGTAGTCTAAATATGAATACCCCTGTATCATCGAATTCTCTCCTCAGGTAAAAGCAGTCCATGAAAAACACGAGTATACAAGTTTCTGTAAATGTTGAAATATAAGACATGATAATGGAGTAAATAATTTGAAAAGGGTAAATATGACCCAGAATTATTGAAAAGAAAAATCAGTTATATTTGATAGCGAACTAATCTACAAGACTACTTTCACAACAGAAGCTAAGCTGATCGAGTTCCGTGACGCGTTGTCTGGAAGTATGGAAGGCGAAGTGTTGCAAAATGTGAACGGAGCGAATTTGATGTGGAATACCGTGAGATTTTTAATGTTTCCAAACGACGTGTAGATCAAGTTCCATGGACCTGTAGTAGGTCCATGCTCATTCTAACAGTAGAAGGTGGATACAGCGACCAGGCTAATTCTTCAGTGTAAATTCACTCTAGATGTTGCAGTGTGAGCAAATATCTACTACAAGCAATATTCTTTGGAGTTTTGGGAATGGGGCACTGAACATATAGGCCGATATTAGATGGAAGCTCACAACTTAGCGGCATCCAAGCCTAGCAGCATCCAAGTAGGCCTATAACTTGCATGGAAAACGACGGTCAGGGATATGGGGTGGGGGATTGGAGAGTTGGAGCAACACTTTACTCTCTCTCTCCCACCTTCTCTCTATCTTTCTCGCTCTCAATCCCCATACCACAGTGCTGATTAAATTTGGTAAGGCTTTATTATTCTCATTGACAGGCCATAAGGACATTCATTTTTGTTGGCCTATAGGGAAGATAGGACACCAAATTTAGAAAGCTCTTAATTTTTCATAAAGAATACATAAAAATAATCCTTAAGTCCTAATAAACATAATAAAAAATATTTAAAAGTTACAGAAATTCCATATAACTTCTGAAAAAGTGACAAAATAGATCATGTTTATGTGCCAAAAAGTACAGAGAAGAAATGTAGTTTGCTCAGCTGTACGTTGCACAGATACGTGCGCATGGATGAACTTCATCCCCGGACTTCATCATGCAAGCCTATATCGATGGATTTAGTATGCATTGGATGCTGCCCTGCACAAGTTTTATATGGCCACACATCGAAACTTCTTCAATTAAAGTTTCGAAAACGATTCATAAATTTGGTCCCATTTGAACCCAAAATTCATACAATGTGAAAAAAATGTGGTGAAACGTAATGAACTATTGGATTCTCTGAATCATCAATAGATTTTGGCTTATTATCTTAGCGGATTAGGTTGTATTTCAAAGCGAGAGCACGTCTAGTGTCTATGGCCGTACGTACCTACCTAGGGTCTTAATTAAGACTTTGATTCAGTCACCAATTCCACCATTACTTATTGCCTATTTTGACAAAACAGGGAATCGCAAAACTCCTCCAGAAAGCGCATTCATGCACTTGTCACTTGTGCAAAATGAAAATGGATAACTATAGTGAAATAAAACCATCAATATATCATATTCTCTTTATAAAATCAAATCAGATGCAATTATCTATTTTTTCATTTTGAAATTGTACCCAAATCCCCAAATTCAAAAGAGATGACAGCCGCGGCGAGCACCTAAAAAACCTACACCTGTATCTGGTTTATTCGCATTTTGCACGGCCTTGCTTTCCATACAAGTGACGAGACATCGACAATCGAATCTCGATTTTATTTTCCTGTGATCGCAAATGACCTGACGCTCAAAATGGCGGCAAGGGGAGATCCTCCGTTGACCGACAGTCAGCTCCGTGAAGAGTTGATTTCGTATGGATACACGCCAGGTCCGATAACAGGAACCACTAGATCTTTGTTTCTGAAGAAGCTCGACAAACTTAGAATTGAGAAGAAGAACATTACTACAAAAGCAGCTTCCAGAAAGGTTTCATCGCCCAAGGTATTCGCATTGAGTTCGGATGAAAGCGAAGGAGAGGCTGTGGGAAATTCCAGGGTAACTGCCCCGGTCAGTGCAACTAGACGCCGCAGTGGTGCACGGGTTGCGCGGCCAGCGCCCAAAACAAAGCGCAATTCAGTTGGTGTTAAAAATTCTCAAAGTGCACGAAAGACAAGTTCGAGAAGGTCTTTAGGAGTTGGTATAAATGACCATGAGGTTGAGGATGACGTCAATGATGATGGGAGTGAAAAAAGTGATCGTGGACATGAATATCAACATCGGAATGACAGAGACTTTCGTGGTGGACCGTCAACGAATGATGTTTCTAATTCAAGAACGGTAAAGGGTAGGAGAAGGTCGATCAGGCAAGGAAGAGGTGCAGGGGACAGTAATTCGAACAGAGTTAATGGTGAACAACTCGGTGACACTACTGTCACTAGTAGTACTGCTAGTACTAGTAGAAGGGGAGAGTTCTCGGACTCTGATGAGGAATTGTTTGATAAAGGTGTAAAAACAAGAACAAAGAAACAACCGACTGTTGCTAGAACTTCTGAATCTTATAAGTTTTCCAAAGTTAAATCTAAACCAGGTGTGATTGTTCATGATGAGGAGGGGGATGATGATGATGAATATGTTGAAGAAGATGAAGATGACTCTGCTAGTGATAATTCAGGGAAAAGGAACACGTTTGTTGTTAATTCGTCAAAAGATGGATCTCGTAAAGAAGACAGCAGGAGAGGGAGGTGGAATTTTCTCTCTGGTTCATATAAATCAAAGACAGATTCACCACCTCGCATCACATCAAATACTTCAAGATCTAAGGACACGGATACATCTTCAAACTGGACATTTTTCACTTCTCCGTTCAATTCATCTCGTACATCGACTCCTAGAAAAGCCAGCTCAAGCAGAGATGATACAACCTACCACTCCATCAACCCTGGGAACTCATTTCAACAGGATGCCCCAGCAAGTGCTGCAGCAACTCCTGTCAGTGGTAGGCCAACTTTGAGAGGCTCCACATTAGATGCATCATCTAGCAACCATGCATCATTTCATGGGCAAACACCAACACCGATGAGCAGCGGCTTTAGACAAGACTACTCTACACCAGCACCAAATGAAAATAGGTTTGAGACCAATGCTCAGACTCCACTCAGGGAACAGTCACTGGATGAGGCTCAGATATTTGCTACAGAAGAGAATCTTGGTTCTAGTTGGAGAACTCAATACAGTCATTTTGTTTCTAAAGTGCTTCTTGGGAGTGTCTGCCTGTTCTTCATCATGCTTGGGCTGATGTACTTGAGTGTCAACAGTACTGTGAAATCCAGATATTTGCAAAGTAAGCAAGATCTATGTGTAGAATTAAAATGGTACCTGTATTTTCAATATGAAATCAGACAGAAATTTATTCTTGTAAGAGATTATAAATTGCAATTGAATCCGTACATTACAATATAAAATCTTGTTTTAGATCACTACAACTGTTATGGTATATCTTTCACCCAATGTTTTTGTGACAATTTGAACATGGTAGCTATAGAGTAATATGTTAGAATTCCCCCAAGAATATAAAACCAGAGAAAAGGAGAGTGCTTTTTTCTGGCTGTTTTAAAGCACCCCTTAATTTTTGCTATTTTGTTATAAGAAAAAAAAATATGCAGCACTGTTTATACCATCCAAAGAGTGTTGTGCTCCAAATATTTTTTTGTCAGAAGGCCCATTCCAGTCATAATAGATTCTAATATAGTCCACAGTATGACCAAGTGTTTGTAGTAAAAATGAGTAACTGCTCAAAAATAATTTTGATGTTAAATAATGTCAAACCTGTAGGCCTACATTTTCATAGGAGCTATGTTACACATGTCAGTGGATTAAAATTTTCTTTATGTTTTTTATTTGAAGTTTGAACAATTTAATAGACCCAAGATAAATGTATTTTAGGGCATTTTTGTCACTATTGTATATTGCAATTTGCAGTACATGTACATCCAGGAATAGCAATGTTATCTCTGATTTATGTAGGTAGTGCTTTTAAAGGACAAGTCCACCCCAACAAAAAGTTGATTTGAATAAAAAAAAATCCAACAAGCATAACATTGAAAATTTCATCAAACTTGGATGTAAAATGAGAAAGTTATGACATTTTAAAGTTTTACTTAATTTCACTTCCTGGTCGGTATGCAGATGAGGGAACTGATGACATCACTAAGTCACTATTTCTTTCGGAATTTATATGAAAAATTCTAATTTTTCCCTCATTGTCCTGTGAAACAAAGTTTTATTTCTCCCTGAACAAGTGCAATTACCATTTTTTTTATGGTTCAGTCAAGTTGGTCCTTATTTTCAAATCTGTAAAAAATGATACATTGTATAATTCAAATAATTAAAAAAAAAATAGTGAGGGACATCATCGATTCTCTCATTTGCATGTGACTAAATTGTGCATACACAAACTATTTTGTGAAAAATGAGCAGAACTTTAAAATGACATAACTTTCTTATATTACATGTACATCAGATTTTGATGAAATTTTCAGCATTTTGCTAGTCTGATTTTTCTCTATTGATTCAAATCAATATTTTTTTTGAGGTGGAGTTTGACCTTTAATTAATGTATGTTTGTTTTCATATGCAGTTGCTGACATTACAGGTGGAGATGATGTGGTAAGTATACACTTTCGCACTGGCAAAAGTTAATGCTTTATCCTTGTCTAAAACTTGCAGAGTAGTGAAAATTTTGAGATAGGCTAAATAATAATTATTGATAATTTCACAGGGATGTTCATTGAAATGTGTGTCTTTTGTACTGTTTTGAAATGTCCAAACCAGTTAAAAGTACCTTTAGTCGATATAATATGCACTTTAGATAAATATGTGAAATGAGTTTGTTTATACGCGAGACATCTACTTGCATAGCAATTATTGTATCATTTCTTTACCCTAGAAAAGTTGATTACAATTTTTAGATAAAATTATTTAGTCAGAGTTTAACCTTAAGAGTTGAGATTTGTACTCATCTTATTTTACTGGATACTGTTTTCTTACTGATACTCTTTTCCCCTGATTTTAGGATTTTTCTGGTGATGAGCTACCACTGCTGATGGGACAGGCCTTGCATGAAAAACTGAGTGAAATAAGAGGTAGTGTAATCAACTGCAGCAACTTACTGTGCATAGTATTGGTCATGATGTAGTCAACTATTATAATTTGCCCTGTAAAAATCTTGCAATATTTGCAGTTTCAGTGGTGTCAGGATTATCCACTTTAAATAAGGAGCAAAAGTTATTACATATGAATGTTTTATTTCTCTTGAGGTTTTTGTAATGCTTGAAACTTTTTTATGTGTTGTATACTCATCAACAAGTATCAGAAAGGTACACAGTGACACTATTTGTAGCATTATTTTGCATAACATGTCATTGCATCAATTCTTTTTCCTCCAAGGTTTTTTATGGACCAAATCTATTCTCTGGTTGAAACAGGTAATAGTGATTCAAAGAATGGTGACTGGTACTGTATTTCCAGAAATGCGTTAAATGTTGGATTGCTAATGTCACAGTCCTACATGCCTTTAATTATGATATTTTCAGGGCAAGGTCCAATTTTCTAGTGCACAATTCTATATTATACTAGTAGCCCAAACAGGAAAAATACAAAAGGGCACAGACATATCCAAGGTTAATCAGAATAACATTAAAGCCGACCAAGAAAAATAATGCCAATCCCACTTCATGATTTAATTTCATTGAGAGAATGGAATTATGATCACACAATTATGAGTTATCTTTAAAATTATGTTTTTTTATAATTTTTGTGCCTGGGACTCAAAAGCTTTTGAGCAGGTCCCAGGTTCCTGTGGATTGTCCACAGGCCTAGTGAAGTGATGCTGAATTTCAATAAACACAGGAAATGAATGTTGTATATGTTCACATTGTTCAGTCTGCCTACATGTATATGATCATGAATAGTTGTTACTAAATAATGTTATCCATGATCATGAATGGAGGCAACTCATTTGTTGTTGATGTTTGGTACAATTTATGCTATATTATAATGCAATTGTCATTTTGTTTTCTCCCTGTCTTTTGTTAGGTGATTTCCTGTGTGGTAAATCCCCTGTAAAGAATATGACGATGGAAGAAGCTAAGATTTATTTAGAGGAATATCCCTCCATTGTGAGTATTTTATTATTGTAGAGTGTTGTGGCCCAGTGGATAAGTCTCTGGACTTTGAAACAGAGGGTCGTGGGTTCAAATCCCAGCCATGGCGTAATTTCCTTCGGCAAGAAATCTATCCACATTGTGCTGCACTCAACCCAGGTGAGATGAATGGGTACCTGGCAGGAATTTATTCCTTGAAATGCGTGTGCACTGTAATCTTAGTAATTACGGCTGCAAAACTACAGCTGGGGTAATAATATCTAAGTCCTTTGGAAGCGCATAGAGACAATATTCATAATTGTGATATGCCCTATACAAGAACCTTGTATTATTATTATTATTTTATGACTTGTATTATAATGTGGGTTCAAGAATGTGCATGTAGCCATTGGTGGGTGTATATGCGAGTCGGATGTTGGTAGCTGTTATAAAAGAGGGACTGCACTTGTAATTAATATGCAAACATGATCTTATATACGCCTGGCTATTTAAATTAAAGTGAATGTCATTCTATTGTTAAATGGGTAGCTGTTGTATTGATAGTTGTGACTACTTTGCCTCTCTTTTCCAAATGTGATTACCAAAGGTATAATGTTTTGGGGTTGTCTCACTCTTTCTCTTTAGTTTTCTCAGGATATCTAAAGAATAGTTTGAATGACTAATTTCATACTTTGCACAAGTAGGAGAAGTGGTGATCTGATTAGTTTTGGGGTATCAAGGTCAAATGTCAAAGAGATTATTACTACATTGAAATATTTTGTTGTCGGGATGAGCCTACTCCCAATAGCTGAATAATTATTTCAGGGATCAACATAAAACTTGTTTCAGATTGCAACTTTGATTTTATTTTGTATTTCATTTTGGGTTTATAAAGTAAAAAATCACTGAGGCCATTATATAATTGAAAACGTGTTCTTATGATGAATAAGCAATTGTTCAAGAGACCAATTTTAATCTTATGTTTGCATATCTGATTAGATTGACAATCATGATGTTTTAGGTATGAGGTTCATTACCTACATGAAAATTGTTCTTCCAATATCCAAATCATTTTAGGGATCAACTACAAACATCACTCTTGTATGTGAGTTTTGTACACTGTATGTGTAAGAGTGACAGTGATATGATTAGATTTTAGGGTCACAAAATAAAAGGTCCTAGAGCTAGAGGTCATCTAATTTAGGTGGGTAATTCTGATCTGGTAGAGAGAGAGAGATGCATATATTTTGACTGCATGTACCGGTACTCAAGCATCCACATATATATATTTTATTTATTTTTGTGTGTGTGTTTTTCTTCCTTCTAGCAAAAACGTACACCAAGAAGCAATCCATTTTGGGTGTCAGAGTACATGCCCAGAACTCTTTTCCTTATTACTTCAAATCCACAATGGAGTATAAGGTAAGAGTTATATAATCAACATTGCACATGAGCAGATTTATTATGTAGAATTAAATTGAGAATTTACTTGTGTATAAAATGCAAATTGGTGGATATTAAAATCATTCAAATTTTTCCATATACCCTTCATGTTTGATAGTATTTTTTATCGAAAAAAAAATATTCAAGTCACAGCCGATGTAGGGATAGTGTACCATCCACACTATATGTGAACAGATCTGCGTAAAGAAAATATCTGTGATCTCTATGATGATCGAAGGCTGAGAGCTCTTTTGCATATTTTGATTTATTTTGTTCTTTAGTACTGTCCAAATACTCAAGTACTAAAGCATTCTAATGGATTCTGGCAAAATAGTAACATCGCAAGAGAAATACATGTATGTTGAGTAATTTATATAATAGTAGACCGGCCAAAACGATTTTTTATACTTTGGACGGCAAAATTTGTTAATGCTTGCTAATGCTTGGCATCCCAGCTAAAAGTTTTGCAAAAATGCCCAGGAATAGCGTACGGCCGGATGCCAAGCGCAATTTTGCGTGAAAGTGTCATTTTTAGCGTAAAATCTGAAAGACTGTCGAAAATCACGCATTTTGATATTTTGACTGATTATCATCATATTTTTGATTATCTTTGATATGAAATTATTTTTATTCAGAATTTCAAATTATAAGTCTACTAAATATGCATTTCAAATTTGAATATTACACACACACATATGGCACAGGGAAACATAAAACAGCGATTTCCTCGAAAAAAAAGTTTGTGAAAACTATCAATAGTTTGAAGTTTTTTTACGCAACATAAATTCTTCGATTTAAATGCGTTTATCCATCGAATGTATAGTAAATGTCCTAGTGCCACAAATATTAAAAGAATTTTCAAGAAAGATGGTAGATATCTCATTTTATGTTATCCGAAAGGATACAATGTGCATTTTACCATGTGCGCATTTTGAAAGAAAAATGGAAAATACTGTACATTATGTACATAATTACATGTATAAGTACATACTAAAGTGAGTTTTTATTTACATGTAAAAGTCCATAATAAAGCAAGTTTTTAATTAGATAGCACAATTTGTCAATTCCTTGCATCCCAGCTAAAAGTCTTGCGGAAATACTGAGGAATAGCGTACGGGCGGATGCCAAGTGCACTTTTGCGTGAAAGTGTCATTTTTAGCGTAAAAACTGAAAGACTGTCGAAAATCACGCATTTTAATATTTTGACGGATTATCATTATATTTTTTATTATCTTTGATATGAAATTATTTTTATTCAGAATTTCAAATTATAAGTCTACTAAATATGCATTTCAAATTTGAATATTACACACACACATATAGCACAGGGAAACATAAAACCGCGATTTACTCAAAATAGAGGTTTGTAAAAATTATTAATGGTATAATGTTTGTGTTCCGCATCTCAATTTCGTCAAGATTAAGTGCTAACCGAATAAATACTTAATAATTGTTGTCATGTCACATATAGTGAAAACAAATACTGAAATAAGATGCAAGATATATATCATTTTATGTTATATATGCGAAATATAACGATGCACATTATTTTATCAGATGCGCATTTCTGATAAAAAAATAAACAGCGCACAATATTACATCGATATTGCACATAATTTATCTTATATCAGTGCGATACTCGTCATGATATTATGTAGGATTATGTTTGCTTTTGTAGGGTTCGATCTTCTTGCTATTTCCACGAATGAATTGGTGCTGAACTTAAATCTACCTGTGGCGATATTCAGAAATAAGTCTGATATTTAATTTGCCGTTACCATGGTTACCATGGCAGCATTAATTTTACAGGAATATCTATATCCAAAATCATAGAAAACATACATGTATGAATAAAGCGATTGAATAAGCATTTTTAAACCACTCTGTCAATCTAAATTTTACTTCAGTTATTTGATTATCAAAGTATATTTAAAAAAATGGCCGTTGCACGGCAGTACCTATTTTTTGTCTCGCTGGCATAGCAGAGTAGGACTAAAGAAGCCACTTCTCCGGTGGAGGTGACGGTAGTTTTGATTTAACAGCGTCATATCAACCTTGAAATCTTAACCAAAGTTACATTTTTCAAAATTTCATTATAACTTTGAACGTATAGAAAAAAATTAATGACACTTTAAAGGTCAAGTCCACCTCAAAAAATTGTTGATTTGAATCAATAGAGAAAAATCAGACAAGCACAATGCTGAAAATTTCATCAAAATCGGATGTAAAATAAGAAAGTTATGACATTTCAAAGTTTCGCGTATTTTTAAGAAAATAGTTATATGAACGAGCCAGATACATCCAAATGAGAGAGTTGATGATATCACTCATTCACTATTTCTTTTGTTTTCTATTGTTTACATTATACAATATTTCAATTTTTACGACTTTGACGATTATGACCTCCTTGCCTGAACCACAAAATGTTAAGATAATGGAATTCCACAGGTTCAGGGAAGAATGAAACTTCATTTCACATGACAATGACGAGAAAATGAAAATATTTCATAAAATAAAAAACAAAAGAAATAGTGAGTGAGTGATGTGATCAGTTCCCTCTTTTGCATAATGACCGAGATGTGCATATAACTGTTTTGTGAAATAAAGCGAAACTTTAAAATGTCATAACTTTCTTATTTTACATCCGATTTTGATGATTTTTTCAGTTTTATGCTTGTTGAATTTTTCTCTTTATTCAAATCAAGTTTTTGTTGGGGTGGACTTGTCCTTTAAAGTACTTATTCATGTAATTATGTTTATAATTTACAGTATCTTCAATTTTACACTCAAAATGCCCCCCCCCCTCCCGATAAATTTTGCATGTCCCGTTTCGGAAAATATCTCTTCCACCTTACTTAAAAAAAATTATTTTGATATTTGTGACATTAGAAACGAACGATATTCAATAGATGAACCAATTTAAAGAATTTGAGTTGTAAAAAAAACTAAGAGTTATTGATAGTGTTCACAAACTTTTATTTCGAGTAAATCACGATTTTTTGTGTCATATTGCCATATATGTGTGTGTAATATTCCAAATTGAAATGCATATTTAGTAGACTAATAATTTGAAACTCTGAATAAAAACAATTCCATATCAAAGATAATCAAAAATATGATGATAATCCGTCAAAATAGTAAAATGCGTGATTTTCGACAGTCTTTCAGATTTTACGCTAAAAATGACACTTTCACGCAAAAGTGCACTTGGCATCCGCCCTTACGCTATTCCTCAGTATTTCCGCAAGACTTTTAGCTGGGATGCAAGGAATTGATAAATTGGGCTATCTAATTAAAAACTCGCTTTATTATGGACTCTTACATGTAAATAAAAACTCGCCTTAGTATGTAGGGGAAGGCGGGGTAAGTTGTGACACTTTTTGCATTTTGCATGTTAGAATTGATATGACTAGTACTATTGTAAAAATAAGTACCTTGCCTTTAAATTTGATTCTTGGGAAATGTTTTTCACCTACATATAACTTTCTACCCCCACACTGAAAGTCATCGTGACCTTTGAAAAAACCGATGTCAAATGGCTCAACTTGCCCCATATATGGGGTAAGTTGTGCCACCATCTGGGGGTAAGTTGAGCCACAAAAACTATGTACAAAATGTATGGGGGAGAACCAGCATGTCAATTTTTTGTTTAAAGTCTTTTCACTTGCTAATTCTCTATAATACTAACATCCTTTAAAAGGAAAAGAGCAGTCATGTAAATTTGCTCCTTTCAGCCTGCATTTCAATCGATTTTTATGGTTTTTTTGTTTTTTAAGATACATTACCATAAGAATTACCATGGCTCAACTTGCCCCATGCTGTTTGGCTCAACTTACCCCAGTCCGAACTTAGTGCGATAATTTTATATCCACACATTTATTATGCATCCATCATATAAAAGACTATGACAAGAATGAAGATCCATACCTGGACTAACAATGTTGTTATCATGTCTTTACTATATTTAAAGACGTGTGTGTGAATAAAGTACTTATCTATTTCACACTCTTTTTTACTTTTTTGGCTGAAATTCATACTTTTCCCTCTAAAAAACTACTTTTTGTTTCAAAGTGGAAAACAATGTGGTGGGGTTAGGGGTTATGCTATGGGTCATCAATACATGACACCACCACAATGTCTGACTCATTCATTATTGGCCTGGGGCTGGTGGCTCAACTTGCCCCTATGCTCAACTTACCCCGCCTTCCCCTACTTATACATGTAATTATGTACATAATGTACGGTATTTTCAATTTTTTTTTCAAAATGCGCACATGGTAAAATGCACATTGTATCCTTTCGGATAACATAAAATGAGATATCTACCATCTTTCTTGAAAATTCTTTTAATATTTGTGGCACTAGGACGTTTACTATACATTCGATGGATAAACGCATTTAAATCGAAGAATTTATGTTGCGTAACAAAACTTCAATCTATTGATAGTTTTCACAAACTTTTTTTTCGAGGAAATCGCTGTTTTATGTTTCCCTGTGCCATATGTGTGTGTGTAATATTCAAATTTGAAATGCATATTTAGTAGACTTATAATTTGAAATTCTGAATAAAAATAATTTCATATCAAAGATAATCAAAAATATGATGATAATCCGTCAAAATATCAAAATGCGTGATTTTCGACAGTCTTTCAGATTTTACGCTAAAAATGACACTTTCACGCAAAATTGCGCTTGGCATCCGGCCGTACGCTATTCCTGGGTATTTTTGCAAGACTATTAGCTGGGATGCCAAGCATTAACAAATTTTGCCGTCGAATCCTTATCTAGAGCACTTTTTGAGGTTTGGCCGGTCTACTATAATGGAAAGTCACTGTCCCTATGATTATCCTTTCTTTGATAACAAATGATTTATCAAATATTTTGATTTGATTTAGGAATTTGTTTTAGCTATTTTTGTTTTTCAGATATAAATAACTTTTTTTCCTATTTTACAAATGTCGCCATCCTGTTTCTTTTTTCCTTTCTTCTTTAACTGAAGAAACTGTTACTTTGCCTTTTGATTGTGTGTATTCCCAAATTGTTCTGTTTTCTTTTTATTTACTTTGTGCCAACCGCCAAGGATAATTCTTTATCATTGTATGACTTCTTTCCAGGCTGTTTGATAAAGAGAACGAACATCTGACAGAATACAGGTATGATAACGATGTGAAGTGGCTGGAATCTACTCATGAATACATGACCTTATTCTGTCAGGTCAAGACTACAGCAATCAAACTTCTCTTCTGGGCTACCATCCTCGTTATCTGTAAGTAGTAGTCTGGTTAAACAGACCCTATGTAATAAATTACATGTATGTATAAAATGTTAATCCATTCTCTCAAGAGCCCATCCTCATTATCTTCATCGTATGATATCAATTCAAAAGGTTTAGTACAAAGCATGTGGAAATTTGTAGGTTGAATGTACTGTGGATTTAGATAGTCTATTGCTTGGGCTTGCAAGCCCAAGGACTCATCTTGAATGTGATTTTCTAGCATTGTTCGGAGTACAGTGTGACTATACTTTGGTCCTTTGTTGAGGGGGTTGGATCAGGTTAATTGAATAGTCCATCATGTCCATGGTTGAAGTTGACCCAGCCAAGTTGTCTGGACCCCTTTGACAGCAAGGGAGGGGGAGGGGCACCTCCTGAGATATGTGCCACACTGTCTTCAAAATTGTTATGTCAATTAGAAAATTGTAATTGCACCAATTGATGCATGAAATCATAATACAGACCAAGCTAGCGATTTTTGTCCGGGGGGGGGGGGCAATAGATAACTTGACTATACACTCAAAAGAAGAGAACAATAGAAATAGTTAAATAACCCTGTTCTTCTTGATGTCTGTATGTAAAACAAAAAAATCAGTCCACAAAGAACTTATGAAGGTTTAGGATCAAGTTAGTAGAGTAAGGCATCTTGGGTGTTTTAAACTTTGTCAGAAATATTCATGATTTTACAATTTAGAAGATGATTTTGGCTAGAAAATCAGTCACATATTTGTGTATTTGACTGATAAGATATAGTGCTTTTAAAAAGTAGACGGTGAAAGGGAAAAAAAACCCTTAATTTTATTCATATTGAAATTAACAGTTTTGATAATCAATTGATTTTCCCTGTCTAGCTCTTTTGGTATTGTGGCCAGGTTTCTATCTTATAAAGTACCAGATGCAGAGGAAAGAACAGGCACGGCAAGAAGTCACTCAGCTTGTAGAAAAGATTATTGGTAGGTCCACCATGGTGGTTAATCTTTCTCTTCATTTAATGGGTGATTTCAAGTATGGTGTTGAAATCTGGTGTTGGGACAACACCAACACCAGCTACAACACCGTACTTGAAATCACGCTGGTGTTGGGATTGACCTCGGAAAATATGACGTATTTCCGGCAGTTTGTGTTGAGCTCTGGTGTTGAATGTCGTCTACTTCTCTTTTCTTTCTTCTCCCTCTCTCTTTGCATACATTAAATGGTTATTAGTACTTTCCTGGTCTTTGAGAGAATTTTCAGTGATTTAAATCAAGCTAAACAACATCATTCATCATTAATCTCTCCATCATGAAAACCTTTGAAGATCATCATCATTAGAATTTTTGTTCTTTCTATTCATTTATTTAAAAAATTAAGTATATTGCTGATTGTTCAAATTAATTATACATGGACTGATTAACAACATTGGATGAGTGCTTTGACACAATGTGTATTCCATATCTAACTTTACATTGATTTAACGAAAATGTATTGTGTCACATCTTTGTAAGGTAGAACACTGATCTTACATTGTTGTTTCAAATCTATATGAATATCTTGTCAATTACAGAGGTCCTTGCTAACCACCAACAAGCCTGCTACCAAGACAAGAGTTTGACACCATACCTAGCTATTCCTCATGTCAGAGACACACTGATCCCTCCAGCTGAAAGGTAGGCTTCCCTCAATTCCATTCAGTCAAGGGGGAGGGGGGGGGAGATACACAACGCAGTGTCGATTTGGCTTCAGGGTATTTGGTTAGTGTTTGGGGGGGGGCTATGTTATTTAATAGTATTTCTGCATACAGACATTCTTTTGTGTAATAATTTATGACCCTGTGAAGTAGTTGATGACTGGGATTGACTAATTAAAAATGTGCAAAACATATATAATGATCCTGAATTCCCGATGGTTAGTTGACCAGTCTTTGCAATTTATGATAACTTATCCACTGGTTTATTTTTTGTGTTGTACTAAATTTGGAATTGATTTTGATCAACATAATGAGATCATATTAGTTTTATTATTTCTTGAATATGCAGCCTTGTAAATAGCAACTTGTTCACAATAGAACATTATAAAGAAATATATCATTTTAATAATTCTTTTGACAGCCAATGTTCCCCCCCCCCCAAAAAAAAAACTTATTATTTACGTCAATTTGAAAAATAATTATCAATGGCAAATCACAAGACTCACAAATGAAGTAAACTGGAGTAAAGTTGTGGACAACTTTATGACCCTCTTCCATGAAACCTTTCAATAACAACTGCTGGATTTCTACTGTTAACTAGCTCTCATCTATCAAAATGATATGGTGGCAGTAGCTCATTAAATAAACCGTAGGTTCTCAAATGACTTGATCTTTCAATATTTTTATAGAGGTCTTTATACAATGCCCTATTTCACATAATGTGTGATTAAACATAAATATAAAAAAATAATAATAATAGCTGGATTTATATAGCACTTTTTGCTTGAGGATACAAAGCGCTTACTTTTAATACCCCAGCTTTAGCTTGAGCTACCATCACTGGCGCCCAGTGCATGCAAGGAATTAATCCTACCGGGTACCCATTCACCTCACCTGGGTTGAATGCAGCACAATGTGGATAAGTTTCTTGCTGAAGGAAAACATGCCATGGCTAGGATTCGAACCCATGACCCTCTGTTTGAAAGGCGAGAGTCAGAACCACTAGACCACGACGAGCCCACATGAGAGTAAAGATGATTATGATATAAATATTTGCATGACCAGGGTGTCAAGTTATAGCTTGAAAGCTTATTTTTCATGTGATCTCTTTGTTACCAGACATAAGAAGCAGCACCTGTGGCAGAAGGCTGTACAGTTCCTGAACGTCAATGAATCTCGTGTGAGAGTAGAGACACAGCAGGTTGCTGGTGAAGAGTTTGCTGTATGGAGGTGGGTTCAACCGTCTCCTGCTGTGGCTGTCACATCGTTTGTACCCATCACTGATAGGGTAAGTAGGCGAAGTACTCTGAATCATTCAGGTAGCATAAAGCAAAGGGCAATTTGCACCCACAATGTACATTTAGTTCCTGTGTGTTTTTGTCAGGTTTGATACATTATGGGAAAGAGCCAAATTGGGGGGAAAATCTCTTCCTTGCATGGTACCTTTACATTTTTTGCAGCTCTTTGGTGCAATTTTGTTGGAGGAAGAGTGGTGCCAATTTGAAGCAAGTTAAAGAAGTGGTTTGTATATTTGACAAATGGTGTACAGTCTTGTGAGTTCTGTCTCTTGGTGGTTAGCTTTCAAAAAGCTTGATAATTTGTTTGAAGAAAAGAAAACAGCTTAATTTGTTTTGGATACTAAAAGGGGCTTCCCAGACATCGTGAGACACCCCCCCCCCCCTTTATTCATGTATGTCCAGCAGGGTTGTCACATGATAAAGGTGCACCTCACCATATGGTTAGAGGGGGATAAAAAACTAGTTGGCTTTTAATGGACAGTATCATTTCCTTTGTCAATTGTGAAATAAGTGCTAGGGATTGATTGCATTGGGTGCAAGTCAGAAATTTTTAGTGGTGGCTGGTCTCAACCTCTGCAGACCATCATAATTTTAGTAGGTTGTCCAGTTAAGATTACTAAAATATTATGTTGTTGATTGATCGATAAATGTAACTCCATTGTTTTTGTTTTTTCAGGATATGAATCCCAAAAGAGCAAAGGTGTGGCAAGGAACAGGTAAGGCTTGTATGTAAATGAATACTATGATGTAGGCTGATTAATAGGTTTGTAAGCTGGTTTATGATTGGAGCTTGTGATGGTGATGCTGATGGCATTGGTGCTTTTGATGGCATTGATAAAAAGAAAAAAACAAGCTAATAGTGTGTGCGTGTATGTGCAATCTTACTGGGACTCACTGAATTTCAGGCCCACATTACAAGAAGCAATGGTTTCTCAACAAATCAAATTTCCTAATGATGCATTCCCGGTATCTAGTTCCATATTGTCAAAATTCAATCTCAAATATGTATAATGATGTTTTTAGGTTATGTTGAATGATGTATTTAGGTTCAATATGATTGTTTTTCCTTTTCTTTTCCTCAGTCTCTCTTTCTCATACTATCTTTTAGAGTGCTGAGAGGCTTCACTGTAATTTGCGCTGTATAAAAATTGAGTATTATTATTAAATCATCTTTGTCTTTAATTGCTTGAATATGAGACTATAGAAAATGCAAAGATATGTTCACTTTTGGCCGAGCACATAAATTCTATATGCAAAGGGTGACAAATAATTTACCACTTTCTCATTGCTGATGAAAACAAGGGCAATACAGTTTTTGATATGACTAGCTCAAATGAGTGATATGTATGAAATGACGATCTGCGTATAATTTGTACAATGTTCTATAATATGGATACAATATATCCTCATTTTTTTTATTACTTAAAAATTATTTGTAAGACAATATTTTGATATTGCTTTTAATCAATTATTGCAGTTAAGATAATTTAACCATCTCAATATTTTTTTTGTCTTTTGCAGCTTTTGCAAGCCTGGATAGTGCAGTGAAAGCCAGTGCCTATAACTACACTCCGTGCCTCAAAGTCAGAAATATGTTTGATCCTACACTGTAAGTTGCTTATTTTCACACTTGGTATGTTCTGTATAGTTAACATTCTGTCAGTCAAAATGTAGAGACAGATAGCTTTTCTGGGGAAAAAACTGAAAAAAAACCTAGTTCTGTCATTTCTAAGATTATTATCCACAATTTGGTTGGGGAAGTTTCATTGTTCTGAATGATAAAATAGTATCAAGAATCATTGAAAATGTTCTTTGGGGCAATCTGTTTTTTATCCATTGTCAAGTGTATGCTAAGCATGTGTCAACAAGAATAATTGTTTTGGAAATGGATGAGGTAAGTGTTCTTATTAAATGGCACTTGTGGCAATGATATAAAATGAGTTGAATATAATCTGATAAAATGATTATCAAAGTTATTTTATCTATTAATATAAAACATTACCCAAGTGATTTTGGTAGAAAATGTACAATTGCTGAGAAATTGACATAGCAAGCACAGCATTCCAGTCAGATATCTGATCTTTTTCCAGTGAGCAATATAATGCACTGCTCACATCTACTTTTCTTTGTTGTTGATCATCAGTGTGGTTATTTTTATGCTTAGATTTCATGATTTCACAGTTATAGATATATGATGATATGGTTATAATTAATCTTTTACTTTATAATGAAATCATTGTTTCCCCTGATCTTTCTTCTTCGATCATGCCCAACAACCTCATTTTTATCATTCTCACCATTGATATGGTTTTCCTAAATAAATTTCTGTTATATTTTGTTTTGTAGTTTGTATACATTGATTACTTACTGTTGATAATCTTGAATATAACAGGGAGTCTGGAAGCAACTGGCATTTGACCATACAGGATGCTATCTTAGAGAGATGTGGGGATGACAGTGGTATCATGCACATTGCTGTCGAGAAGACTTCTAGAGAGGTAAATATTTATTGTATACTGTATTGCTTTTAGAGGATGTCATCAGATTGTTTATGCTTAGTTCACACCAACAGCGCTTTGATGGTGCTTTAAAGTGGCACCAAAGTGTAACAAAGCTTGATCAAAGTGTTAGGGTGGTAATAGATCGTTGGAAAGCTTAGAGTAAAGTAGGACATTCGGCAAGAGCGCCAAAAATTTTTAAACTGTTTATAAACTTGGGGTGCTCTGTCACGAATTGACTAAAGTGCTGAGAGCATATCAAAGCATAACAAAGCTCAACAAAGCTTGACTCAAAGCGTAGGAAAGCTTAACAGAGTTTGGTTCAAAGCGGGGACCCCAGTCTTCACGGTCTGTCACCAATTGACACGCCTCGTTGAGATGTCTCAAGATTTGCTACGATCTGGCATGAAGATTTGACACGTGGTCAGACGCTTTCATCATGATATGACACGCTTTGTTACACTTTCATAAAGGACTATCACGCCTTCCCATGATTTGAAATGCATTGATCAAGGATTGACATGCTTTGTGAGGCTTTGTTACACTTGGTTAGCTTCCTCACGCTCTCTCATGCTCTTTCACATGCTCCTACAATACCCATGCTCTGTATCCATCCCTATAAAATAGCAGTGCGACTTCAGTACCAGCAGGGAGACAAACATTGTGTCTTCTTCAGATAGATCATGCTCTGGAACTTCTGGATCTTGTTGTTCTGCCATCGTGTTCTGTAGTCAAAGATCTGGGCTTGAAATTAGCGGCTCGGGTGCTATTGGTAACCAAAACTACTGGCGGGCAACCTAAAAGTTATACATAGTGCCTATTTTTGACAACCTGAAAGTTTGCCCCAGGCTTTCCAGAATAACACATTTAGTCTATGGTGCTGATGCCAAGTCCAAGTTTTTGTGAAATTATTTACTGATTGGTTAGCAAATCACATAATGTTATATTATAATAAATACTTTTCATAGGTTAACTATATTAATCCCAGGAGTAAAATAGCTTGAAATACCTTCCTCTCTAGTATTTATTTGTCTGAAGGAAAACACAATTTGCTTCGCTCCCTCGCTCATGGATTCTGTAAAAATTTGAATGCTCCCTTTTGCATGAGTTTATCTAAATCAAGTAGTGGCTGGTTAAAACAAAGGGTTTCACACGGTCTAGTGTGATTTCTCTGAATTTCAGTTATTACATTTAATAATAACAATGGGACTATGTAGGTCTTGTAAAACATGCAACATTTTGGAGGGGTTGCTATTCATGGTGCACACATTCTGTGTACAATCATCAGTTATTACCTGAACTTCCGTATGGCAAGATAAAATGCCATTTGGCAACCTAAAAATTGATAGGTTGCCTGGCTAGCAACCAAAGAAAAGAGTTAAGTGAGAGCCCTGAAGATGCAATGAATTTGTGGATCTGTTGCATCTCTATATAGGCTCTGGATCAAAAGCAGCATAAAATTGGCGATCTCGATATTTTCCAATGCGTAACAGAGCGTAATTTTGCAAAACAGAGCTTGATACTCATATCAGAGCCTGACTTCGAGCGTCATAACTGCATTAAAGTTTAATAAATCTTATCAAAGCCTGTTCAAAGCGTGAGGAACCGTAAAAAGTCAGGGAAATAATTCGTCCCCAAAATTGGTAACCAATTGTATCAGAGCGTAACATTACTTATGAGATCATGATATTTTTTTGAAAAGTAAACAAAAATGACGGCGCTGTGCTCGTCGGTTTAAAGCACAGCATTCGCTATTAATTTGAATGGTGTTTAGATCTCAAAGGGGTTAAATTAAATTATCATATTAATTCTTCAAAATCACAAAGTTATTATTTTCAATCTTTCATTGAAAAAATAAAGGTTTTCTGCCTAATTGTGTCATTATGGGTAATTTTTTTTCTTTATTTCAATTTACAGGGATGTGTCTATGTGAAGTGTGTTTCTTCAGAGAAGGCAGGCATAGCATTCCGGTGCCTTCAAGGAAGCTGGTTTGATGGTAAGACTATGCCATGATTTTATAAGTAATTCTATTTATTTTAATTGAAAAGCTATAAGAATAGTACATTTTTAAAATGTACAGTATAAAATTTCATACAAATTATCTTTGTTAAGAAAATTAAGGAAGTTACTTTCCCTGTTTTGTCACAAACAAAACACATTGGGCCAAATATTCATTGGATTCATATCAGTTTTGAAAATCTTTTACTGTCAACATTAGTTTATCTTTGTTATTGCTGACATTTTCTTACGTTCAAAAGACAATAATAGGTAAGAATTATTCTCAGACGTGATATGTTTGTAGGAACAAGATGCTTCAGAACATAGTATAAATGTAAATCTAAAGAATGCCAATATTGAAAGTGTCAATTCAATACAAGGTAAGATTGTGTAATGAAGACATGTGTGACTATGTTGCTAAATCTGATTTAGTGATCAAATTAGAATTCACAAACATTAAAGAAATGTTAAATAATCATCAATATTGTAGGTTAAATATTGATCTTTGTATGATAATCTGAGGTCCATGTTTATAAAAAACAAAGAAAAAGACTGTCTTTAAACCCATTTTTATGATGTTTTCTCTTGATAGGTAAGCTTGTGACAGTCAAATACATTCGACTTGACCGATACCATCAGCGTTTCCCATCAGCTCTTAATGTGACATCATTGCTGAAACCTTCCAACAATCTCCGTATGTCACTCCAGTCGCCTCCCAGCTCACCCAGCTGATCACCCCTTTGTGACTTTCTGCTTTTCTAGTTTATATTGATATGAAGGAAGAGAATGTGAGTTGTTATTAATCTCAGAGGCCCCTTTTATACCAAAGCCAAGTATGGTGCCAAGCAAGTTAACCCCTTTTCTCCTGCAACCAAACAAAGTGATCGCAGGACGTTCATATTTTCTATTGAGGTATTAAAAGGAAATGTTAAGATAGTGGCAGTGATATAGTGGAGGACAGGAGTTCCGAGTCACTAGACAGCTAAGGAAAACTCTCTTCCATAGACTTTGTACAGTGACTCAAGACCGAGGCCTGCAAAATGTGGCCATGAGGTCAACCTGGACTCCCATTTGTATTAGAGGCTTGGTTACCCTGTTTGAAAAGGAAAAACTAGGAAAATATTTCCTTACAAATAGTATTTTCCAACTTATCATAAACGTACACTGGTCTAGATGATTGAAGGATTTGATGTTCTTGATAGATCGGATGGTTGTTTTGTTTTAAGCAATATATTTTCGTCTAGTATAATTTCAGAAAAGGAACACTTGTCAAATGTATTCCACCTTGTGTTGTATATTTCTTTTCTATTTTTCTTGGAAGACATTCCACCAGACAACATAAATAGTCTTTAATTTATCTTGCTGTTTGTAGAGGCATATCATGTTTGGAAATTTTGGCGAGGAATAAAGTTGTGCAAGACTTGACCAACATCTGATGACCTTTTCTTGGTTTGCCAAATCAGATCCCCAGTCATTTTGATGCCAATCATTTGAAGTTTTAATCCAATATTTCTAACTTAAAATTCTTGTCAACATTTCATATTCTTTTTGTGTACAAGCTTCTGAATGTACAGTCTATTATTTATCAATATTTTTATCAGAAGACTATAGAAATTTCATTCAAACTATGTTAAACACACAAAAAAAAAACTTGGGAACAAGAATAGAACTCAGTTGTGTGTAAAGTTAATCGTAACTTACTCTATGAAACACCCACTTGGGTCTTCAAAAAGTAGGATATTAAGTCACCCAAAAAATTGCATGAAATCATAGTAAACAAGAAATATGAAAGGAAGAAAAAGTATGAATGCGATTTAATTTATTAATTGATCGTATTTTAATGGTAAGGAAAGGTTAATCCAAAATAATTTTTGAAGATTGAAGCTGGGAGTTATTTCATTATCTACCTCTTGTAGATTGGTTGGTAAGAGTGAAAGATAAACATGTATAGAGTGTAAAGATTGTACATTGTTGATTACTGTAAAGTGAAAGGAAATAGTGATGTGTTTGAAATGAAAACCACACAAAATTCATGATCATACTGATGGCTGGTATATTAGTGAATGCACAATATTTATTAGTAAACAGTTATATGAATGAGATAAATGATCAATTATTGGAATAAAAATTAAACTTTAAAGAGAGGATGATTAGGTATTATTTGTTTTGTTGAATTGATTTTAATTGATCTAATGATTTTTCTCTGTATAACAATTTTTGTGTCTAATGATTTTAGTTATGTTATTTTGAATTGATCTCATACCAGCCATTAGTGATTATGTGATTCTGTGTGGTTAGTGTAGATGGTTCTGTGTGATAAGTTATTGTATCCTACATTATATTTGAAAGGAGTTGGTATATAGCATTGTAATCATTAGATTGTTGAGTTTGGTTTCAATTTGGTCGATTTCATCTTGTGGCTTGTATTTTATCTACATTGCTCCTGACCATCTTTGTTGAATACCCTGTAGGGTGCGACGTTTTTGTTGGATAAGCATATGAATATGACAAGGCTAGGAGAATACTCCCCAAGGGGATGGAGAGGGTGCACTATGATACCGATTGCTTTGAACGAGTGGGGTCCGACTAAAATATCTTGTGTATTTCCACATCATTGCACTAGTCAGATCATGTTTTGGGCACAATACTATTCGATGGCAGGCAAAATCTTGTTTAGGGCTCGAGATGATTTCACCCCCGAAATGCTCAAAAGGGCCCTGGAAATTAAGTAAAAACGTGACCTGGAAAATTCCCATTCATTGTAATGTTAAAGCTTCTCAATTGTTCCAGATTCAGCCAGTAGACATATGTTGGAAAAAGTAGCCCCGGAATATAAACATTTTTTTTTTGTCTGTATGATGTTAATGTTCATATTTATATATATTCTCATACTGCAACTATACTTTGTTCAGTAAGTTGAAAAATAAACTTCATATATAAGTTAGGAAATTATTAGAGGATGCATCAGGTCATATGCATGTAATTATTCTTATAATCGAATAGCAGTTACGGGATCATCTTAAAACTTGTTTCAAGTTTGCACAAGACGAAGATGTGATCAGATTTTAGGGTCATGAGGTCAGAGTTCACAGGTCAATGTACATCGAAATACCCCATCTTGCAATAACCAAAGAACCGTTAGAGGGATCAACTAGCTCATGTATGCATATAGACATGATGATGATCTGAAAAGATATTGGAGTCATGGGTTCAAAGGTCATATGACTCAAAATATTTTTCTTGCAATAACTAGAGAGCTTCTTGAGAGTTCAACTTCCATTTTCTCTCATGTATGCAAATGTGAGTGAGGATGATCTGATTGAAGGTCGTAGAGGTCATTATTTGAATTTCTTTAGAAGTTTGGTATGTAACATATTTCTGATCTTGCAATGGTGAAGGCATAGGCCCGTATTCTGAAGTCGGGAATAACTTAGACCATGGTTTAACTCAGTGCTAAAAATTATGGAAAGCCAAACATGTCAAAATTTTGTTTGCATTGTATGCTCCTTATGTTCACTGCTCTTTCCTGAATTTTCTTTATCCTTCCTAGACAGTTAAGAATGGTTTTGAAAATAAAATGAGCTGATTCATTGATCCTCTACTGTTAGAGATTTATGTCATAATTAAATACTTCAATCGCAACTGCAGACCAGAGTTTAAATTAAACACGACTTCAGAATATGGGTCATGGATTTTGGCTTTATGCAGTTGAGTATCCATCTACATGTAGTTTTGTATAATTATCAGTATTATTCATTGTCTTGTTTACTCGTCAATTGTGTATGTAGTGTACATTTGATATATCAGATATCTTCTCTGTTTTAATGTGCTATCTTGTTATCCTGGGTTTCAACAATTTATTAATTATACTGTGAAAACATCAGCCCAAACAGGGTCTTCTTATTGATAGCAAGTTTCAAGCTACTGATATTCCGGCATTTGATTAGCCGAGAGCAGACTTGGTATATAATTTAACAATTTATTATTTAAAACAAAGCTTTGTGAAACAGGGCCTTGTGGCGTGCCTTTCATTGATGATATTGAGTACAGATTTTCTTCTTGAACAGTTTAGAATACCACAGATCAAGTAGGAATTATTTATTTTCAAAGTGTTTTTGTATGATACGATTACTCCAATTTTTTTAAAAGTCATATTTATCCCTTCAAATTTAACAACAAATAAGAATGCCAATTATTTACTTGTACCCGATGTTGTAGAAATTGATGACATGAACAAAGGATTTACAATATAAAATTGCTTACATTATCTAAAGATATTGTAATGCAATGATTTGGTGCTATTTTAAAAATCATATAACTTTCTATTTATGTTATATTGCTATGGAAATTTAATTGTTGGTTTCACAAATGTTAGATATTTTACAGTAATTAATGAGCAAAATAGTTACCATCAATGGTCAGTTTGCCACTTTTCACCAGTAGGCCAATATAAAGATGCTTAATAGATGTAACTTGCAAAAGTTACAACAAACTTGTATTTAAAAAACCTGTAATACCTGTACTCAGATTAATGTACTCACAATCATAATCAAGAATTATAATGATATATATCCATGCTTGTAATTTTCCATGAATAGTTCTAGCACCTGTATGATACAACAATTTTGTAATCAGTAGGGAAATATCGCCATTATAATTCCGGAAACATGGAGGAGAGTGTGCACTTTTTATGCTTCTTGCATGAGTGTTCTGTATGAATAAAATTGTGAAATAAAATGTAAATACAAATAATTTATTTGTCTGGGCTTTTTTTTTCTTTATTCTGCAATCTGTGTTGACTTGAAGGTCAGTACATGTATCAGTGGTATTGCCATGTAAGAGGAGGGTTTTTTTTCAGTCATTCATAATATGATGCATGGTCTTTGGAGCCTTCAACCAACATGAAGCTCTGCTTTTACTTTTGGCTCCCTCATATCCACATCTCTCATTTTCTTTCTCTGTCAATTATTTTAGAACCAATTACAAGAATACATTATAGAACTTTTTGTTTCTATTGTTATATTAGGTATGCATTTCATACTTAACAATATTTATTTATGTTTGACTATGAAAATTTGTATTGTATGATATTATTGTTTGTATTGAGTCGTTGATTTTTTTGAAAATGTGAAATGTTGATGTGAATAAACCTTGAGATATGGATCAATCAAATATAAATTGGTGAGAAATCAAATGACATCATACATTTAGAAGAGAAGTTATGTTGGTAAAGTCCAAACATACGGAAACAAAAGTCAATCCAAGGGTGCAGTTGAAATGCTTGCTATAATGACATTTCTCTTTATTTTTAATACATATAGAGAAATGTCATTATAGCAAGCATTTCAACTGCACCCTTGGATTGACTTTTGTTTCCATATGTTTGGACTTTACCAACATAACTTCTCTTCTAAATGTGTGATGTCATTTGATTTCTCACCAATTTATATTTGATTGATCCGTATCTCAAGGTTTATTCACATCAACATTTCACATTTTCAAAAAAATCAACGACTCAATACAAACAATAATATCATACAATACAAATTTTCATAGTCAAACATAAATAAATATTGTTAAGTATGAAATGCATACCTAATATAACAATAGAAACAAAAAGTTCTATAATGTATTCTTGTAATTGGTTCTAAAATAATTGACAGAGAAAGAAAATGAGAGATGTGGATATGAGGGAGCCAAAAGTAAAAGCAGAGCTTCATGTTGGTTGAAGGCTCCAAAGTCTATTTTGGTTATTATAATATTAAGCAAATAATAATCACTGTTCCTGATGGTGATGGGCTAACTATTGAGGTGAGCTGGATCCCTGGATGTACCTATCTTGGTGAAGCAAACATGAGGAAAGGTGTTGTGCATCCAGCTCACCAAGGAACTGATAGTTTGCGTTGTTACATGAAATCATCATTGATAATTTGCTGTATATTCCATATCTGAAAATCTTTACTTATTTAGTTACTTTAAAAGAAAACTATATCATAATTATCTACAAGGAAGATTAAGTATAACAAGTGGAATGCCTCTGGCCGTCTCACCTGCATCACGCGGTTCAATAGCAGCAGTGCTGACTTTGAATACTACTCTAACTCGCACAAGATGTTCAGTGATACATGGTTACTCTTATGTCCACTTTTTATGAACTAGACCAATAAACTTACAGAGATATGATGGTTATTCAACAAAAAACCCAACATGGCCAAAGTTCATTGACCTTACATGACCTTTGACCTTGATCATGTGACCTGAAACTCAAACAGGATATTCAGTGATACTTGATTACTCTTATGTACAAGTTTCATGAATCAGATTCATAAACTTTCAAAGTTATGATGGTAATTCAACAGATACACCCAATTCGGCCAAAGTTCATTGACCTTTGACCTTGGTCATGTGACCTGAAACGTGCACAGGATGTTCAGTGATACTTGATTACTCTAATGTCCAAGTTTAATGAACTACACCAATAAACTATCAAAGTTATGATGGTAATTCAACAGATACCCCTGATTCGGCCAAAGTTCATTGACCCTAAATGACCTTTGACCTTAATCATGAGACCTGAAACTTGCACAAAATTTTCAGTGATGCTTGATTACTATTATGTCCAAGTTTCATGAATCAGATCCATAAACTTTCAAAGTTATGATGGGAATTCAACAGATATCCCCAATTCGGCCAAAGTTCATTGACCCTAAATGACCTTTGACCTTGGTCATGTGACGTGAAACTCATGCAGGATGTTCAGTGATACTTGATTAACCTTATGTCCAAGTTTCATGAACTAGGTCCATATATTTTCTAAGTTATGATGACATTTCAAAAACTTAACCACAGGTTAAGATTTCGATGTTGATTCCTCCAACATGGTCTAAGTTCATTGACCCTAAATGACCTTTGACCTTGGTCATGTGACATGAAACTCTAATAGGATGTTCAGTAATACTTGATTAACCTTATGGCCAAGTTTCATGAACTAGGTCCATATACTTTCTAAGTTATGATGTCATTTCAAAAACTTAACCTCAGGTTAAGATTTGATGTTGACGCCGCCGCCGCCGCCGCCGTCGCCGCCGCCGTCGGAAAAAGCGGCGCCTATAGTCTCACTTTGCTTCGCAGGTGAGACAAAAATGGTTTCCCGTGAAAAATGTGAACTTGACGGAGTCAATTTGATGCGTGTTTTACTGCTGTACAATGTCAAGTATGCTTTTGGTACGCAATTTACTGACATTGTGATGAAAATGAAACAAAACAACAACAAAAATAGAGGAAATTTATTGCACTTATACTCAAAATGATTAATAAATTTATTTGGCTTTGTGGGGTGAATGCCATTATTTATTATTTTTTTTGGGGGGGGGGCGGGGCGGGGGTGGTTCATGATCGATGCTTGTTGTTGCGCTGCGCATGCTCCCTATGTCATGAGCCCGTGTTTGCGTAATTATCGTCGGCAAGAATGTTTTATAGTAAAACTCTTCGAAGAATCTTCAATAAGTGGCCGGGAAAGAAGACATTCGGTGTGTATAGGTTCTTACCTATATTTTTCGTTACAGGAGCTGCACTGGAATGGGTTATGATTAATGCTAGAATAGCACCAGGGCAAGAAACCTTTTGTAAGTTTGAATTCCTAGTCCCATGAGTGATTTTTTGTGTGTGTGTTTGATGGGAGTTCGGTGATTTTTTGAAATCTTGGAGGAATTCCAACAAATTTGATACCATTGGAAAAATTCTTCTTCTTCTGGAAACATTACAGTCCACCGTCTGGTGTATTGTCGTACTGGTGCGCGTGCAAGTGTATGTACATTATCCGATAAAAAATTGCTTACACTTACAGCGTGCAAGTAAAAATAAATTGTGAAATAATGGTGCTTCAATCAACTCATTTGTGATATATTGAGGGAGATATTACAATTTACAGGGGGAAATATGTAGATTTTGTTCATTGTTGAATCCCCGATTTTCATGTTCTGTCAAAAAAAAATATTGAAACCATGGCATGATTGAAGGCTTGTCTGAAATCTTGAAGGGATCCCAACAAATTTGATAACATTGGAAAGATTGTGAAATAAGAAAAAGAATGGTGCTTAAACTCATGATGTCAAATATTGACAGAGATATTCCTGTTCAAAGGGGAGAATCAAATGTGCAGATATTTAAATTACAGCAAAAGTAGATTTAACGTATGATGTTGATGGGGTGTCCAAACTTCGCACACTTTTCAAAAATATTCATCAGGCTTAATTTTTTTCACGAAATATAATTTATGCAAAACCAATTCAAGAAATAGTTACCACATTAACGGCAAGATCGTAAACTATAAAATCATAGACGAAAATGTGAAGTAGGTCAAGGGGTTTTGCCGGTATCGTGATCTCAAAATTCTATTCCGATCGGCGAATGTGGGCTGTGCTGGAAAACTGTTCAGAAAAAGTGAGAACTAACTTCGCGCACCAAAGATTTTGTAGAGATTTAAACAAAAACTCAAAAAGTGAAATATATATTAATATATCAGATTGATGGCAAAATGCTATAGAATCGGTTAGTACCACATCTAAGTCACATTTTTGATGATTTCTGCTTGCAAGTTGCAACATGATGATATCGTGATGCTTGTTGAAAATATCAGATTTCTTCAAAACGGGTGCTGGCGGTGACAAATTTACTGATCTTTTGCCAATATTTTCATGAATACTGAACTCATTGTAAAGAAACTTTCACCAAAGGGTAATTTAAGGTCGCTTTTCATGTTGATGATGTCATATTTTAAGGATATTGGCTAGTTTTTGAGATAATGATCGTCCGCGAAGTATGGACACGCGCGAAGTTTGGACTCACTGCCATACATGTACACAAAATGCAATGAATGGGACTGTGTAATCCCTTTTCTAAAAGTGCAATGTGAGGCAAGGTATGCCATTGAATTATATGTCATTTTATTCATATAACTTCAAAGTTTCTCATGGTATGATAGGATTTTTTTCCTCCTGCAATGGCTTCATACTTATGTAAGAGTAGATTAGAAATAATCAATATATGATTTAAAATAAGAAACATTAGTTGAACTGTAATCGAAAGAGTTCACTAACCCAATACTATTTTGTTTATGTCCACTTGTTCACTACGTCACACAAGGTTTCTTCCATGAAAATGACCATTACAGAATCAGGGTTTCTCTCTTTCTCTCTCCCAGTCTCTCTCTTCCACTCTCACTCACTGTGGTCTTTCTAAACACACCCATTTCCTTCTTATCCAGAAATAGTATGAGTCAACTGGTCCAAGAATATAGAAACGTGATTGTCATATGAAGTCCAGAGTATAAATACAGAGTACAAAATATATGAGAGATAGATTTTGGGGGTATTAGCTACCGCTCCACCCCGCATAAAATCACACAGTTTGTTCTCCTGGCCCATCCCTTGGCCGTTAACAAAGGAGTCCTATAGCGTTCACATTATACTGTTTATATTTCTTCATTTGTATACTTCCCATTGATATTCCTTTTGTACTTCATCATTAATTCCTTTCTACCATCAAGAAAGGGTAAATATTATGATTATATTGGAACTGAATGAGCATCGTCTTCTTGTCCTCTTTTTTCGATTATAACACTGGCCTATATACGCCATCGAACGCTACCATAACTACAAATATATATATCAACCATCATAAAACCTTCAGTGTGACACCTGTTTTACATGGGTGCACAGTTGCTGAAACAAATTCTGAAAGTGGCTTTTCACCGAACTGCCTACTCGTAGCTTGAGGCTTGATCTTGACAAGTATAGATGCAAGACATTTTGAGGCGGGGCTACTGATTGTACTTTCGCACCTGTTGTACCATTAGAAGATATCAACCACCACTACCACCTCTACAGGTACATAGCACTATAAAAATAAAATCATGAGTTCACTAGGGAAGAGTTGCAAAGTACGAGTCAGTAGACCACTTGCTCTCTGAAACAATCCTGTGTGTGGGGAATCTACTGGTAGGCATGAGGAAATCCCCACGTTTAAAACTTGAAACATCAAAACGGGGAAAAAGGAGAATTCCAGCCCTATTAAAGTATACACATGAAGAAAATTCACGAAAGTGATGATTATAGACAAATTATATATGGATGGAAAGGTATTGTCTTTTTATACACAAATATGTCACTAAAAAGTCTTATAGATGTCGTGGAAATGCAAGAAATGAAATGATTAGACACCCTTCTCAGCCCCCCAGACCGACAATCACGCAGCCGAAAACGGTCAAGAATAATGACGTCACACAATCGACGAGCTCATCATCTCTCTGTGCATCATGCACTGAATCACCTTACTGACCTGTTCAATATCTTCTGAATTTACCGTTTTCTTCATGTAATGTGATATTCAATTTCTGTTTTCGACAACTTCAGACCAAACGTGAATCAGAAGTGTGTTCCTTTGCCCGTTTTTATTGAATTGTGGACTGTAAAGACCGATTGTCCACTGCAGTGTGTTGCTCCACTCCAGTCAGTGAGTGAGTGAGTTGCTGCCCAAATGATTTAAGTAGAGAATCTAATCAAGAACTTGAAAATCAAAAGCAGCAATTAAGAAGTAAGGTTTAATAAATACAGGACTGATTAGAATCTCACATGAAAATAAAAAGAGAAAAAAGAGCTGGTAGGAACGGGGAAGGAATATAATTTTAAAAAAAAATCCCGAACCAAAAAAAAATCAAAGAGTTTCGAACCAGGATCCCCGCACTCATAAAAAAATTCAACGTGCGTACAGATTTGTCCATAGACCGTGTCTCTAAATCTCCTGGGTTCACAATGATATACAAACAAAGTACGTTCGCTGCTGTTGCCTCGCAATGCTTCGGCAATCCAACTGCAATTTCAATCATTTCGCGATGGATATTGCCGTGTTTTTTGTGGTTCCTGAACCTGCTACGTGATTAAATTTCATAATTTTTATTCAGTCGTGAAGACGAATGTCTATGCTTTATATTGATAATAATATCAATGTGGTGCAAGCATGATTTCTAAGTGAAAATATGCTTTGTTTATTCACGTATATTTCTTGAAAACAAATAATTTTTTCTAAGCTAAATATCGGTTACCAAAATATGTTAAATGTGCATTTCATTTTACTGTTCAGAAAATTCAAACTTTTATCTATGTAATAAGACCAATCTTGAGAGGAATAAACAATTCTAAGAGCAAAAAACGCTGATTGGAAAGATCGTCTTCAATGGGCTGCTGTCAGCTCAGCTGCTCACTGCTCTTGGTGTGACGTCACTCAGCTGGAGCTCGCCAGAGGACGGACGAAGGCAGAAACATGCCATGAAAATTAAGTCATTTTTGAGAGCGGATTTCTGCAAACTCTAATCACTATTTTAAAAAGTGAAGTTATATATCTGATTAGTTATACTTCCCCTTTACAATGATGACCACAAAAAGTCATTATAAAATACTTTTGATTCTTTGGTTGTCTACTTTAAAGAAAGTAAGTAAGTCCCTCAGGGCACTTATCTTCCTACGAACAGAAACCGCATCAACAGAACGCAGATAATGATAGGCAGTCTTGTAGACATTTTGAAGGTGTGAATTGTTCATCTCTTTCGCTTGCTTGCTCTCTCCCTCCATTTCTTTGTCATTTCTCTCTTCCTTTTATCCTTTGTATGTTGCAGATGATGTGTACAGGCGAAAAGAATCAGAACGCCGCTATGCAAAACGATTGGAGGAAGAATATAAGGAGTAACTAAAAACACTGTAAATGACAAACAAACTGAAATAAAGTGTCTGGCATATTGACTTGGCCAGAAGTTGACACTTTTAAGAAGAAGTAATTTTGGAGAAGCTTTTTGAATTGTTGTTGAAGAAGTCTTTCAACATGCCGGCAGGTGTTGACTGGTTCCCATATCTCAAGTTCATGACGGCCAGTATGCTGACCATGTTCCTAGGGGCTCAGATGGTACATTCATATTATAAGCCGGAACTGGTAAGATGAATTGTTTGTTATTTGTTTATTTCTCTATTGTCTTGTCTTAATACTTCTTGAAGTATGTTGCTCTTATCAAATAAAAAAAAAATGAAATATGTCTGTCTTCATCCCATATCAAATGCTTAGGGTTCATCTTGACATCCATTGTCTATATTTCATTTGAAGTATTTTGATTTGATTGTAAAATAATAAGACACTTATAATAAAAAAAACACATAAAAGTAGATCTTGATCTTGCTTGTCCCCCAACGGCCCAACCCATTAAAGGACAAGTTCACCCCAACAAAAACTTGATTTGAATAAAAAGAGAAAAATTCAACAAGCATTACACTGAAAATTTCATCAAAATCGGATGTAAAATAAGAAAGTTATGGCATTTTAAAGTTTCGCTTCATTTCACAAAACAGTTGTATGCATCTCGGTCGGTATGCAAATGAGGAACTGATGACATCACTCACTATTTCTTTTGTATTTTATTATATGAAATATTTTTATTTTCTCGTCATTGTCATGTGAAATGAAGTTTCATTCCTCCCTGAACACGTGGCATTCCATTATTTTAACATTTTGTGCTTCAGGCAAGGAGGTCCTAATCGTCAAATTCATAAAAATTAAAATATTGTATAATTCAAACAATAAAAAACAAAAAAAATGGTGAGTGACATCATCGACTCTCTTATTTGGATGTAACTGGCTCGTTCATATAACTATTTTGATAAAAATAAGCGAAACTTTGAAATGTCATAACTTTCTTATTTTACATCCGAGTTTGATGAAATTTTCAGCATTGTGCTTGTCTGATTTTTCTGAGATGGACTTGACCTTTAACAAGACTACCAAAGATTTGTTGGATAATTTGTAAGTTAATCCAGCTTGCACTGGTCTTGTTGCTTAAAACTTAGAATTGATATATAACTTTGCCATTGATGCTAACTTCCATTGAGTACTGTATTTTGATTGGCAATTGATTCCTGTTGCCATGGTAGTTACCTTTGATGGCAGTTATTAGTTTCTTCAGGTTCTACCACTCAGGTATGATTCACTGGTTTGGAATGTCTACAATATTTTTGGTACCTTTTAACAATCTTTTTTTTTAATGCAGGAGATACCAGATATTCCTCCAGCCCTTGGAGAGTTGGGAAGGATGAGAGATGAAGCTAAGAGGAGAGAAGAGAGGAAGAAGAAAGAAAAAAGTGCTTCATGACACACACAATAAAAATGTGTTCTGAAGGACTATGAACTTTTCTGAGAATATTTTACAATATATTATATGCAAAGAGTTAACTACATCATTAAAAATATTTGAAATTGAAAACAATAGTGGATATTTTGGAAGATTAAGGAAACCTCACCTACATTGTAAATCAAGATTGATTTGACATTGATCTACAATACGAAGTCAACATGCCTATATTTATGTGAACTCTTTAAAAGAAATATAATTACATGTATGTCATTGTGTTTGTCGGATCGACATGGGAATTATTTATAATATATGTCATACTTACTTCTGTGATGTAGGATCAGTGTAAAGTCTGCAATTGAATACCCTTCATTCTAATTTGGACATCATTGAAATTTATGCAAATTGATACATTACCTAAAAGGCAATTTAGTCCACACGTCATTAGGGGAGCTGCTTGTTGTTGATTGTTGTAGTATTTGATCAAGTGGCAATTTTTCATATTGATGAGTATTTGCATGTTTATACTGAAGCATCCCTTATGTCAATGAGGTTGTCATTGGTATCATTCTGAAATGCAGCTTTTTATAATCGAGCTGTCCTTAAAAATGCTTAAATATGATGACAGCCCACCATTCTTATTTGTACATGTTTATTTGAAGAAACATTTTTGCTCTTGATGATATTTTCATCACTTGAGGTTCATTTTATGGTATGGAAGGTCATTGTGAATCTGAAAATGCTGATGTCAGGATCAGCAAATTTCATTAAAAACTTGAGTTATTTGAAATGAACAAATGTGTGTTTGTTTCCCTATTACAAAAGCCATGGAGTGTTGCAATTTGTGAGGGAAAGGATGATGTTAATGAGATACTGGGACTGGAAAGTGATTTTTATAGTGGGAGAGAGGGAGAAGGGGGGGGGGGGCAAGGCGAGGGAAATGATAATAACATATGAAGCACTCTTGAGGTCCAATAAATTATTGATGTCACATTGATTGCTTGCATTTTATATTGATCTTAGCCTGTATGCAAGCCAGGATGCCAAAAGAGAGGAAGTTTTATACATAGCAATGAGAAGAATTTCTTATGTGGCATTGATGACTAGCTCATTTACATCACTTTTGCTGTTCCAAATAGTCTGGGCAGTGATTGCACCTTGCCTTGAACAGGTCCTATTATTGTTGTGTGCATCGAATGTTTGCTTTTGGCCAGCTGCTTTGGATGTTTTAGGGCAAGAGGTTGTGTGCCTGTAGTTCTCAGTGGATATTTTATACACCTCTTTTTTATTTTGGTTGGCACATAAGCCATGTGCACATTGCAGTGAAAAGAAGAGAATTGCCATTATCATTTTGAAGACAAATATCTTCAGTTACATTAATTGGAAAACAGCAATTGCTGCCGATTTTGAGCTGCAGTTTCTTACAGCCATGACACCAGATACATATGCAATGTAACCATTAAGCCTGTTTTCTGAAAGTCAGTTGTAAGTGGAAATTACATTTCTCTAATTTAACTGACTTTCTTGAAATTTTTATAAAATGTTTTAAACATATATCAGATGAATATTAAAAGTTTTGAATTTTGACATTGATTTTCAGGGAATTATACAAACGATTGTTAAAAAAATCTTTGAAAATGTTACATTATATTAAAGTAAGTAATTGAAATTAAAGCATTTGAATGTGATCTAAATTATTACAAGTTTGTAATCATGATTGCCAGTCTGTAATCATGATTGCAAGTCTGTAATCATGATTGCAAGAGAAAATTCGAACAAATTTTGAAGTTGGATCCGATGTAATCATCAGAGAAAGATGTTTCTGTAAGATATACTGTACAAGTTATTGGTAAATATTGATTTTTAATGTTACCAACTGGTGTCTGTTGGTGAATGGTCATGGTCACTGAATCTGCCGTTGGACGCAACTTGGTGGTCACTAGATGCCCCAACTCTGGTGTTTCATTCTTCCGCTTGGTTGTGAACAATTAATTGAAGCAGAGACATTGACTGAGCCAATTAAGGCTGATGCACAGAGGCTGTCCTTTTTTTCTTAACCCCCCCTGCTTTTCTTCTCTCTCACCTTGACCATTATTCTTGTTTCTCCCTCTCTCCATTTTCCCTTTCTTCTCTTTCCACTCTCCCTATCCCTCCTTTTTTTCAAGTGGGGGGGGGGGGAGTGGGCCTCTCACAAAATCCCATGGATCTACAACTGGGATATTTTAGTGATGTGAATCTGGATAAGACAGTATAAGGTCAATAATCAGATGAGCTATGATATAGAATATTAAAATAATCAACAGGAACTGGATAGCAGTAAACAGATTGCCATCTTATTATCTTTGAAATACTTGTGAAACTTTGAAGTTGAATTCAGATCTGAAAATATTCTGTGGGTGTTTCTCAAGAAAAAGATTACCGGTATCCATAGGTAATATATCAATGTAAGTTCTGAGGCTGAATGATTCTAGGTCGATTTTAAGTGAAAAGCCAAATTTTGTTATAGAAATTGGGCAAGGTTTGTCTTGATTTTCTTCAGAACAGAAAGATATTCTATTTTGAATTATAAACAAACTATGATTTTGAAATAACTTATGAATATATTGAATGGCACAAGATTTTATTAAGTGATTCTCTTTGAGCATATCCATGTGATGATCAAAATAACATACCTTTCAACTATATACATATAGATATATAAGAAAAAAAAATATTTACAAAGATTCAGAGAATCATTACATCATTTGTTTTCTTCATATTTCTACAAAATATTTCTAGTACTATACCAGAGGCCTGATATAAGGTGAAGAACTTCCCTACTATATGGATAAGTCAAATAATGGCCCAAGTCAAAAAATAATTTTGGAGATTAAAACTTGGGCAACTCTATATTTCATTCTTGTGTCATCACTATTTACTTGGTCTGGTTAACAAAAAAATTGAAGACTTTGTGCCACTTTCTATTTACTTAAAGACCCTGTTCTAATCTACTTTCTTGAACTGGTTTGCTAGTGTCCTCTTTACCATATCTTAAACTGGTTTCCAGAACAACTTAAGTAAATTTGTCTTGTTGCTCTGGGAATGCTCTCATTGGAGTGGCATGTTTCATGCAAAATTTGAAACTGCATCGTAGACAAAGTGTTTACTAAGCAGTTTGTCCAACATACACATCTCATACTTCCGTGCGAAGTTCGCAAGGTTGTGTCCTCAGTCCTTAAAAATCCTTAACCCTAAATAGACTGGGCTATTTCGACACCTAAGAAAACTGGGGGGGGGGGGGCTGATTCAGCCCCCCCTTATGATCTCGGCCATCGATCGCGCGATCGTGACGAAAATTGGCACACGCCTTACCCATGGCATTATCTACAAGACTATAACATCAAATTCTGCAAAAAATCTCATGTCTCATTAATTATGCTAATTTATGCGTAAAATCATAAGTTTGCTCTAATTAATAAAATAATGCCCCTGAAATGCTAATTTTTGTTTCACATACTCTAGATAGGCATCTGATCAAATTTATTCAAAAAAATTTCAAACATCACATTTATTTTCTTATGTATTCTATTGTTTTCTAAATTTCTTATGTATTTCCTTGTTTTTCGACTTTTTGTTTTTTATTGTTTTTTCAATGGAAATTGTTGGGGACTTTATTTTGACCATAAAAAAGATAAAATCAATTGATTTTAAGCAGTAAAAGGAAAAATAATGATACATTTATGAATTTTGGCTAAAACACTATTTGCATTGGATTTGTACACAAATTCACGTTTTTGAGTAATTTTGGGTCTGCATGCACTTACGAAATGTTGCGTAATTTCGGAACCGCGTACCCGGGGGTCACAATTTTGGTCTCAAAAGTTGCGCGAGACTTGAAAGTAAAAAGTCAGCGAGCGACGCGGTCAAAAAAATTTGCGCGGCAGATTTATCGCGGAAAATGTCGAGGGGGGGCTGAATCAGCCCCCAGTCTTTTTAGGGTTAAACCAGGAAAAACTGTCCATGGAAGTCCACTTAAGATCGCTTAAAGCATCCCCACTACACATTAAAAAACTGATTTCTACTAAATTGGTTTCCACTAAAATAGTTTAAGTAGATGAGAATGGGGTCAAATTGAAACCAGCTTTTAGATAACTGAGATTAATATAAAGATAAACTATTCAAGCAGGAAATGTCAAATGCAAAATAATATGACCACCAATACATTCCTTGATCAGTCATACTTTCCATACATACAAACAAAATTAAAGCTCATATTGGAAGTCAATAAACCTATACATTATTTGAAAGCCACAAGGGGCCCGTTGCATAAAACTTTTTACCTGAGAAAACTCGGGTTGTTTAAACCAGAGTTTTTGCCGAGTTAAAGTCAATGGCAGAAATCAGACTAACCTTAGTTTTCAGTTTTTACAAGTTTTCTCAGGTAAAAAGTTTTATGCAACAGGCCCCAGGAGGCAAAATACAACAATGTAAGTTTCAAGCATTACACTACTGACTTTGATTTAGAAACATTCAAATTTGAGAGCCTTGAAGTTGGGGATTTATTGTGTTTTTCACTGGCTTGAATTATATGATATTGTATGTGAATGGAGCTTGATTACATGTTTTGAAGCATATGCAGAAAAGATTGACTAATTTTTATAATTTCTTAAGAATTCAAAATTTGGAAAGCAATTGGCACAGAAAAAATAACATTGATAGTATTTCTTGCTTCACATTGATGGAACCTACAACCCTAGATCATGTTTTGGTCATTGTTTATTTGGCAAAGCTTTCCACCCATGTTTCTCCATTCAGGTAGTATGCAACAACCTTACTGGACAAAACAACCACAGCTGAATAAGAGGGAAAACCACAAAAATATGGTTATTGTTGTTCAAGCACATAATATTCCCAATGAAATTTCTCTGAGCAAATTATTCTTAAAATTGGTAATGTGGAAAACAAGAAAGTAATAAAGTTGTCAGATGTAATCACAATCAAATCTGCATTGTGGCCATTCTTGTTTGCTCTGATTTCCATAATTCTCAATGTGAATAAGTATTCATCTGACTGAATGAGTATTCTGAAATGTGAGAGTTATATCATTTCTCATAACTGCAACTGACTAGACTATACATTGTAAAAAGTAACTGTTGACCCTAAATCTATTCAGCAATGTCAAGGGTGTTAGCAGGTTTGCAAAATCTGATCACCACAAAAGTGACTGGTGTAAAAAAAAACCTTAACCACCAGCCATCACAATCTGATATCAATAAGCCATTGAGGGCAGTCTTGGTCAAAGAGAAGTGATACCAGTCTTTTTTTAATTCCCATAGAAATATACATGTACTGCACCGAGATATAAACTCTGAGAGAAATTTAAGAATTAGCAGTGTGTCTCAGAGAAAATTAAGCAATAAAATGTAATTAAAGCAACATAATATGATAAAATAATTTTGGGACTGAATGATGACAGTGAAAGCAATAAAATTTCTACATTTCACATTGATGTGCATATTCAGTATTGGAGGAATTCTTGACTGCATTAAATTTTAATGATTTGGGTAGTGTAAAAAAACAAAAAACAGCTGGATTCTACAAATGCTCAAGAAGACTGCAAATGATAGGCAATTAACCATCTTTCAGTGCTCATTAATTCTGTTTGACGAAACCTTCACATCTATATGCATCAGAGCAAATGTCCATACTGGATGCATGCGCATGATCAGGCACACCACAACCTGATATAAGTACGCTTTCGATTGTCTGCGACTGCAACGTATTCCTAGTTCACCGGAAGTGGTGACACCGCTCGTTCAGTATCACGTTCGTACATTGATGAAAACAGTTTTGATTTAAGTCGACGTACCCGTACCAGGCCACAGCATATACCAGCGTGATAGCGAGCGGTCCAGAGAATCAGGCGTAGCATCATACTACAAACTGGTGGGGTGACTGTGGGGTGCAACATATGCACTCATGTGCAAAAAGCAAAAAAAACACAGTTGTTTGGAAATAAAACATGAATTACCTATTGGATATGCAGTGTCTGAAAAGCTGGTAACAAGCAGTAATTTGCAGTTTACCAGCCCTGCTGAATCAACGAAACTCGAATGTTGATGCGGCTTCATTCATTTTTGCTAAGCTTGGATGACGTCATCATGTACGAACTAGCGCTCGTTCGAGCACTATGACACCGAACGTCAAAACCCTCAAATACCAGTCACAGATTTGGGCAGTGAACGAAAAGGCTCATCACAGATTACTTCGCGCATGCGCAGCGCTCCCAAAATTCCTTAATCTCGTACGTCCACATGGCTCGTCACAGAAAACGAAAGGTCTCTATTGAGATAAAGTCAACAAGTCAAAGGTCAATACAACAGCAAGCGAACTTCGCATTATAGTAGTTCCGTTCCATTTAGAAAGGCTTGACACATCATGTTGCAATGTAAAAGCCTCAACTCTTCAGGGTCTATCATTCAATGTGGAGAGGATTCAGAGGAACCAGTCTGATACAATTGGCATCAAGCCTGGGGAGCGTTTCATGAAAAGACTTGGACGTTTTATCTGACAAGTCCCATTTATCCGACAATTACCATATGAACAGTGCTCAGTCAATCAAAATCAAGGGAAGTTGTCAGAATTGACGACTTGTCGGACAGAAATGTTGATGAAATGCTCCCCTGGTTGGTATCTTGGGGATGTCAAGATGGTATTGCAGCAATGTAAGACTGCAAAACATTGATATTCCCGCTGTTCAGAGTTTATTAACCAACATATTTAGAGATGGAGAAAAACCAGTCTGATACAGTTGCCTGGCTTCTTCTTACAGATGTCTGGATGCTGGCACAGTGAAGTAAAAGTTCTATGTGAATATAACACTCCAGTTTTGTAGAGTTAACCATATTTAGAGATGGAGAGGTACCAGTCTTATACGGTTGGCATCTTGTGGATGTCTGGATGCTATATCACAGCGAAGTAAGAGTTCTATGTAAGGAGGCCAAAATGTTTCATGCATGAAAACATATGGATCAGTGCCACCATCCATCCCTTTGTTCATCAAGATCTTGAAAAAGAGAGAGAAAGAAGAAATTTGTTGTATCATTGATTAGCAAACAAATATAGTATCTTGGGTGCGAAAATTGTCAAAAGTTTTTAAATTCACAGGAGTGTTTCTGACTATCATTACTATCATCACGAACAATTATTCAAAACAAATTAGACATGAATATCTGAGTTTGAAAAAAATTGAGAGATAAGAAAGTATTTATAAACAATGTCACCAAACAGAAACCTAACTGATAAACCTACAACATTCAATATAACGGTTGCCTTTGAATTGGTATAAAAACAATTACAGAAAATCTATTCAAAGAAACGCAATAATCTATTACCGTATAATGATCATGTGTACTGTATCTTCACAAAAGATGATATAATATTGAACAGTTTAAAACCTAAGAAATAAGATGCCTTTTATACAAAGAAATGAGTTGGGCCATAGAAAAAAAAGTTCATGCAATATCTTTGAATAATCAAATAATTCCTGATTCATTTCATATCAAAATTAAAGCAAGTATACCTCAATTATCTCTAGGAGTGATTTGTACTGAATCTGTTCTGCCTGTAAGTACAAAAATATGAAGATACATGAGTGATCCTTTTTGACCCACACTCTTTTATGCTCCTTTCCCCAGCATTACAAGTAGCTCAATCTCTAAATTCCCTTACAAACACACACACACATAAAATAAAACAAATATCATGGAGCTCCTCTTTTACTTTTTCAATTTATTGATAGATGTTTTGTCATGTACTATAAATACCCATCATTACAACTAACTGTCCCCTGTAATCCTTTCTCTATAAAGTCTCAATGAAATTTACGAAATTGTACTCTAATTTACTGTTTAAAATTACATTTTAAGATTGGTAAATCTCACATTACACAAAATTGGTGGGTAAAAAAAGTCTTAAGAATATTAAAAAAAACAGAACAAAAATAATGACTCTCACCTACTGTGGGTGGAGGTACTAAAAAGCTAGCAAAACGGTTATGGTTATGAAGTATTTACGTAAATCCAGTACTACAGTCCTATTGTCTAGAAGCTTGAATATCTTCTTTCAGGGAACTTTACAAAACAATCAGAAAGACATACCTGTCGCTTCTTTGATGTATCAGGCAAGGGGAAATGTTTTCCAACAAAGTTTCCTATCTGATTCAGGAGAACCTTGTGAACTTCACGGGCTTTCTCCTGCTTCCTCTTCAATATCTTTATTTGACTGGGAAGAAAAAAAAAATAATATAAAATATTAACTACATAAAAGGGGAGTTTTATTTACACATTCAATCAAGTAAAACACCAAGGAAGTTTAAATGTAATAATACATGAAAATCATCAACAAAATTGCATTTAATCAATGCTTGATTTTTGGATATTCAATTGATTTGGAATTGAACAAAGTTTCTTGTAATGCCCCAATAAGTATTGAAAATTATTTTTCATGTGAAACATGTCAATAAGTTTCACACCATGTATCTGCATTAGCCTGGGTGACATCTGTTAAGGTATGCACACCAATGACTGTAATTCACACCACTGACTGTATCTATAATCTATAGAGATCAATTTTGAATGCACACACATTGATTGTATGGTAAGTCAAACGCTGGAAAAAAAATAAAATTCCTACGATTTCACACACAACTACTGAAAGTCAAAATAAGAATCAAGAATTTTTTTGTTTAAAATCATTTGTCTGGTTTTTAATTCAATAGGAAAACTCCTTATTAAAATAAGCTGACAATACAGCTCCCAAAGGAGAGTCCATTTCTTTCTCCATAGAAGTACAAGTAATTTGGATTGTACATGTATAACACTATTTAATAAGAATGCTTCACTCGAACATATCTTGCCAGAATTCTCCTTAAATTATGAATTTTGTAATGACCAAGAGCATATTCTTTAACTTTAGCATTACTCTTCCTTCAATTGAATGGTCTTTGAATGATGATAATTGGTAAATAATTTTATTTAGTAAAATTGTATTTTCTTTATGATCAGAGTACAGGGCCATATTAAGGAAGCTGTGCACAAACATTGTCAACAAAAGAGATTCCTTTAGAGACATCAACTGGTAACATGCATTCAATCATTCATGGAACAAATAGTGATTTCCCTGGGCATTTTGCACTGAGCCAATCAGATACACAGATTTCAGTAGCTTACAACAAATACTGAATATCATTAACCATTTGTATCTTAAAATGTCTGTCCCCTTGTAATAATATAATACCACAATAGGAATAAGAACTGTTGGTGACATACCCATCTTCACTAAGCCTTGACTTCTTTCCTCCTCCTTCTTTTGCTTCTCTCAATCTGGATTCTAAAGCTCTATTCATATCCTGATGTTGTGATAATAACTCATTTTGCCTGCAGTGCAAAGACAGTTATAAAGACATAGATGAATATCCACATCTTTTTAGGCAGACAAACCGACAGATATACAGATAATTACATTCACATATTCCATTGAATTCAAACATGATGGCAACAAAAGTCGAACTGTGAGACAATAGAAAAAATTACCTTTTCTTTGACCTTGATAACCTCCCAAATTATCAAATCATCAATGTCAAACAATTCTTTAATATCATGAAAACGACAGATGAAAAAATTGCACAAAAACCCAATGCCTCAAGTAGCCATAGATTTCAGGTCCCCATCTTACAAAGAGTTATGATTGATACAATCAATCATAGCTCTACGGAAATCCATCAGTGTCATAATTTTTTTCTACAGGAAATTTGCACCGTGTCCTTTGTAAACAAAAAAAAGCACAGTGAATTCTCAAGAAAACAATGAATGCATGAACATACATCATAGTTAGAAAATATTTTGAACAAACATGCATTATAGATGTTGACGTTGCTGGCCATCCATAGTTGCGATTTATCGGATCAATCGCTACTCTTCATAAGACGGGGCCCAGGTGGGCTGAGGCATTAAAATCATAAGAACTCTAGTTTTCTAAATGAGACTGTAACTCCATGTCACTACTGTATTTACCTGGCAAGATCATCTTCCAGCTCTCTCCGTCTCCCTTCCACCACAGAGAGACACTCCTCTAGCTGGGAAACATTCTTTTGCAGCTCCTCTTTCAACAAGGATTCTAAAATCACTTGATCATTAGGAAGCACTGAAAGTGGGAAATAAAATATGGCATGGTCGTAAATCTGAGAGACTGAAATATTATAAACAGGAATGAAATGGGATAAAAGATTAGGTTAAGGATCTGGAGCAGTGAAATTAATATTCTTAACTTGGATTGGAATATATGGCCCGTATTCTGAACTCAGGTTTAAATTAAACCCTGGTTTAAAATTGTGGTTTCAATATAGAGAGCCAATAGGGACACAAATCCCTAACAAGACACATCCAATTTATTAACTCATTTGACACTCAAATCGTCCATAATTGTCTATGAATGATATCTGAGGTATTTTTCTTCATTATGAAAGTGAAAGGAAACAAGATAGCAACCATAAGAAATATACAATACAAACAAGAATTTTTGAATTTGTGGCTCCCCATATTTTTAGTAGAGTTAAACCATGGTCTAAGTTAAACCTGACTTCAGAATACGGGCCTATGTGTAGACAAATAGATTCTTAGTAATAAAATTATTGAGAATCTGATTTAGCACCACGAACATGTCCAAGTCCAAGTTGCACTTAAAATTGTGTGTACCTAAAATAGCTTTATGTGACACAGAATATATTCGGAGAGAATAGCTAATGTGTTGTTTATGCATAATTTCTTGACCTCCTTTCACTAAATAGCAGAAAATCTAGTGCAAAGCTGGTCTTTAAACTTGGTGTTTCTGAAAATATTACCATCACTACAGTGATAAACCATTGAAACCACAACTGTCAAAATTGTAAATGAAATATGGTAGAAACTTTTACAGTTAGAGGGAAAAAAGAGGTATGAAACATTGGGGGAATCATATTGTATTGTCACATAAGAAACTGAGATATAATTTACCTTGAATCTTTTTTGCTTTAACAGCATTGATTTCTCCTTGAAGACATCTTTCCTTCATCTTCAATATGGCAGGCAGCTATTGAATGGGTTACAAAAATGAAAATGCAAACTATCATACAAAAGCAAACAAACATTGCACACAAAGTATATTTAATTTCTAAAGGAATATCATAAGAAATGTTTATTAAGTTTAAAAGTGGATGTAAATCATATATGACTAAAAAGCCAAATAAATTGGCAATAAAATCACCATATACACTGTATATGGAGGGCTAGATGCATTTACCATCAACTTGACATTTTTTGGTCTTAATGAATTGAGTTCTAGCAGCTCTACAAGATGTTACCAATAAAAAGTTGAAATACCCATAAAAACAAACAAATTTTGGTTTGAATTTAATAAAAATGAAAATAAATACTTTAGTTATGCAAATTCACAAACTTGTTCATAATTTTAAGTGACTGCTATAATGAAATAATGTGCCTTATAGCCCTGTCAATGCAGAGTGATATCATTTTCAAATAATGGGTTGGTTTTGTCAAATTATAGTATGAGACTTTAACATTACAATCATATGTCCAACTTTTTCACAAATAAGATCAAGCTTTTGTTTAATTTAAAAGAGTTGATCACATCATGGGTTTATGAAACAACCATTCTTAACATACAAATTCCTATCAATATCAGATAAGATGGTTTGTCTTTTTAGACTTACAGCATTCTGTGAGTCTCCAACCGGTCCATGTATCGGCTGTGATAGCAAGACAGCTTGGTTCTAAAGTTGTCCAAGAAGAAAAAATGGAAACAAAGTATCTAGCAATCATTACCTCACTAATCTTATATTGGGCCCTTTACCAGAAGTATAATGAAACAATCTACTTTTATGTTAATCATTTGTCTGGTCAATGACATCGCAATGAATGCATCAAGCAAGTTCTGTTTCCTTCTCAATTTTCCATTCAATAATCTTTCTTTTGCAGTAATGCAAAAACAAGACTTATTACTTTTACAGCTCTATAGTTGAATCTCACCCAAGTTGAACAAATTTCTGCTGGTGATCCCAAGGAATCATATGTACATGAGATTGTGTGAACTGACAAGGAAAACTGTCTGTAACCCGGGTTCTTTTGCTTTTTTTGTACAAACTCCTTCTCAGACATAAAAATTAGTGTTATTATATAGACAAACTGCCACAAAAAATTCTGGCACTAATTATGTCATCTGACATCAAGTAAAAAGGCATGTCTCTACTTGAAAAATGAGTAAATCTCTTACATGTAAGGTCTATCTTGTAGCTATGTTTCTGTACTTCACCCTGAAGTCATTTTATTACTTTTATTGGCTTTAGGATAAAATAAATCAGTGGCACTATTTTGTGTAATTAATAATGAGTTGGACAATAAAACCTCACATCCCAAAAGGGTGAGCCAAATCCACTGGCAATCTACTCTAACAGGGGGGGGGGAGGGAACTTGGAAAGTTTAAAGAAGAGAACTTACTTTGTTTACTTGCTTCCATGACTCTTCACATTCTGCTTTCAATGTTGATTCAGGTTCTTGTTTGGAATTCTGCGATGCCATGATTCCAACTTGTTTGGAGGTTAAACATTCAAAGTATTCCTTGACCTGTGTTGGGTGGGTGGTGTAAAACAGAAGCAATAAAGAAAATAAGGAACACAAATTACGCTTTATTCATAGACATACTCAACAATTTAATTTAAAGCTTGTCAAGTCAAATGTGTACGCCTCTGTGTTAATCTCACCAGTGCAGTGCCCCTTGGCCTTGTTTTTTATTATTATTATTATTTGTTTGGCGTCACCTGTGCCTGGGAGGCGAAAAGCGAACTGAATCACTGTGACCCGCAGGTCTCTCCTCCCGATATAACTGATTGGGGAATGCAGGTGGACCACTACACCGGGGTTTCCCCCTACTCTTATACGAATAGTGCAATGGGTTCTTAACGTGCAAAGGTGGTGACTCTCCTCTACACGGGGCCTCCATTTAACGTCCTATCCGAGGGACGGAGTGTTTTCCATTGTAACACAGCCTGCATCTATGAAACATGGGAGAGACGTTTACACACAACGCACTGGCTTCAGTCATCCGCCCGGGGTGGACTCGAACCCACGATCTTTGGTTCGACGGGCAGACGCGTTACCGACTGAGCCAACACCGCTCTCTGAGCGACTGAGCCAACACCGCTTTGCAAATATGCCTCGACCTCTTTCACACTTGATGACACTTTACTCAACAAAAAGTCTTTACTCAACAAAAAAAAAATTGATCTCTGATTTTTCTGCCCTTGTTTACCATTGGATTGGGTGAACTTCCCCTTTCATTGAATTCTCAATCTCATCTTCCTCCATTACCTAATCTAAATCTACTGACCTATTTCTTTCTAACTTGGCTCCAGTAAAAGACGAGCTGAAACATGTCAGTGGATCGTAATAACCAACATTTTCATATTCAATTACATCAAACGCAATATTTTCTTTAAAGTCATCAAACTTCCACCATGTCCATGAATTACAAAAATGCCTACAAAAAATTTAATTCATAATTTTATTTTGTTTTCCTTTTTACGATATCAGCTTCCGATTGCATCCTTCTTCGCATGTGACATATTTTGGTCACTAATTAGTACTCACCAATTGTACCATAGTACCACACGTGTGTTGTGTGAAAGGTTAAAAAAATTTAAAAACTTAATGATCAGCTATTTTTGCCATATGTTGATGTTGTGAGAAAATAAAGGCTTTGAGAATGTGTTTTTTGCCCCTTTTCATCATCTTGAACTTTATATCAAAATTCCCTGCTTTGATTTGGACGGATATAGTTTTTAAGGGCATAAGGCCAGGGCCAATAAAGCATATTTTTTCTGATGCTAAATTAAAAGTTAACATATGCGCACTGATGTTGCAATTTTGCACATTTGTACAACTAAATCCAACAACTGTAATAACAGGGCTCCACACTAACCCATTTTTTCTACTGGTCCAACCTATTCATGTCGGACCAGTAGATACCCAGTTTTTCAAATTTTTACTGGTCCAAACCTAAAATCTACTGGTCCCAAAAAATAAAGAAAACATTAAGAAAAGGCGCAAGTTTATTTTTCTAGCCTTTCGTTACCCCCCCCCCAACAAAAAAAAATGAAGGAAATGAAGGACAAAAAGAAAGCAAGACAGAAACGAAGAAAGAAAGAAAGAAAGAAAGGAAGGAAGGAAAAAAAAAAGAATAAAAGAAAGGAAGAAAAAAAGGTAAAGAAAGGATAGATGTGAAGGAAGAAAAAAAGAAAGAACTAAAGAAGGAAAGGAAGGAATAAAGAAGGAACAAATATAAGAAAGAAAGAAAAAATCCAGAAAGTAGTAAAGGAAAGAAAGAAGAAGCAATAAAAAAGAAAGGGTAAAAGGAGAGATGGAAAGACGGACAAAAGAAAGAAAGGAAGGATTGAAAGAAGGAAGGAATTAAGGAAGAAATGAAGGAAAGGTAAAATGATAGATAGATAGATAGAAGGAAAGAAATAAATAAAGGAAGAAAGGGAAGGAAAGAAGCAAGCAATTAAAAAAAAAGAAAAGGTAAAAGAATAGATGAAAGGAAGAAAAAAAGAAAGACCGAGAGACAAAGAAAGGAAGGAATGAAAGAATAAAGGAGAGAAAGGAAGCAAGCAGTCAAAAAAAGAAAGGAAAGGTAAAATGATATAATTAATAAAGGGAAAAGGAAAGAACAAGACAGATAGAAGAAAGGAAGGAACGAATGTAAGAAAGAAAGGGCTGAGAAAAGAAAAAAAAGGGGTAAATAAATGATGGATGGAAGAAAGAAAGAAACAAAGAAAGTAACAAAGAATGAAGAAAGGGGTAAAAAGAAGGAAGGAAAGAAAGGAAGAGAAGAATATAGGATGGATGGACTCAAAAACTAAAGAAAGAAAATATCAGAAAGAAAGAAAGAGAAAAAGGAAATAGAGAAAATATTTTATAAAAGGATAGAAAGAAAAAATGAATTAAAGAAAAAAAGGGAAATTAAAAAAGAAAGACAGTAACAAAAAAAATTGAGGGAAGAAACAAAGAAAGATTAAGAAGGAAAGAAAGATAGGAAGAAAGCTAAAACTATTATAAATAATTTATCAGTTTCTTTTTGGCTCAATTAAAATAGCTACCAAAGAAAGTCAGATACCATTAGTGTATCAACACACACATAAATGCATATGTGGGGCTATTATGTATTCAGACGATATCACCCGAAACCCGATCTGTTTGAACCAAAACAGAAGTGAAAATTTCTCCTTTTACTGCTTACAAATGACAGAGTTGCTCCAATTTTTAGGAAATATGGACATTATAAGAGCCTTTCATGAGTATGAACCTTGAATTTTGACAGTTATGTGAGAGATTTCTGCCAGAGTTTAGCCAGGCTTCGTTCGTGCGGCCAGTGGAGAATTTACCATGTGGTTTGTGTGGCTGACTACATGTACACTGTATGCATGCTGTATAGTACTCTAGTAACACTTACGTGCGATTCATTCTGTCTGTATTCTGTGTGTGAATGGCAGAATTTAACGGGGAAATGGTTTGCTGTGAATTTGACCATTTCTGGAAAAGTTATTGGCCCAACAATGGTTTTTATTACTGGTCATGTCGGACCCTTAAATCTTGCTATTTTTGGAAAAATTACTGGCCCGACAATATTTTTTACTGGTCATGTCGGACCAGTAAATCTTCCAATTTCTGAAAATCTACTGGCTCGACAGCGATTTTTACCGGTCTGGGACCGTCGGACCGCCGCTAGTGTCGAGCCCTGGTAATAATTAGTTTTTCCCCCTCCCTTCAATAAAGCTAATAAAAGGCAATAGTTCTTGGATGTTAATAAAATTAATAAGTATCAATGGTGCCGGGGACTCAGTTTTAAGGGGAGTGAGAGTGATCACTTGCTACCGCTCTCCTTAAACCATTTTTGGTAGGCGATTTATCACTCGCCTCAGCAATTGTTTAACAAGAGTGTCGAGTGTCAGTCAATGATCAAACTGTTAGAGTCAACCTTGAAAACCTCATTCTCTTTCAAGGTTTTGTAAATAACACACAATTATATTGTGAGCAGAAACACACTTGCAAGAATGACATTTAAAAGTTAAATGAGATGAATATTGTATAGATCTATATCTGATTGTTTATCTCATTTGGTTGTGGGTTGTAACTTAGTGAACATTCCTCTATCCATTATGAAATCGGACAAGATTCATGTCAAAGAAGACCTTTTTGCAGTGCTCCACTTAAAAGTTTTAAGAGAGCTGATTATTGCTCCCTCTAAATATAAAACTGAGCTGTGGTGCAATATGTATACTTTGAATTACACTACAGAAAATAACATGGAAACGATTGTCATCATTATCCCCCCCCCCCCAATTAATTCAGGATTTCAGCGTGCAAAGTCCAAAGAGTAAATGTGCATGTTCGGTAATACAAGACCGGTCAGCATAGACACGGTATAGTCTAGACAGTAGACTATACTATAGTCTAGATCTAATCCACTTGTTGACTGCTACCACCCTGCCTGTGGTGAATCTACAGGCACTTGTTCACTGCTACCATCTGGCCTGTTGAGAATCTACAGGTAGGACTATGGTATGCCAATGCTGTATAGAGCACACACTTTAAAAAAATCATTAAAATATCACTTTTGTGACCAAAATTACTAATTTCCATATAGTTTTAATTTGTTTATCATTAGTAATGTGGGAATAATTTTTGTATTCACCAGAGCGCTCAAAAACTTGAATTTTGGGCATATTTTTGTGTACGCCCTCTATTGGTGGAAAGTAATATGGCAAGAAAATTTTCATTTTTTGATCTCTATTTTTAATTAAGAAAAAATAATATAAAGAATCAAATTTAAATAAGAGCCAAGCGGTATGAATTAACAGGTCTAATGGAAACTGTCAGTGTAAAAAAATCAAGCATTTGCCCCAAAGAAAAAGAGAAAATAAGCCAAACATTGCCACCCTTATTTTGCCACACATGGAGATATAAGTGAGAACAAGGTTATATCCACTTGTTCACTGCAACCATCCTGCCTGTGGGGAATCTACAGGTAGGACTATGGTATGCCAATGCTGTACATAGCACACACTTTGAAAAATCATTGAAATATCACTTTTGTGACCAAAATTGCTGATTTCCATACAATTACAATTTATTTTTCATTAGTAATTTGGGAATAATTTTTGTATTCACCAGATCGCTCAAAAACTTGAGTTTTGGGCATATTTTTTGTGTATGCCCTCTATTGGTAGAAAGTAATATGGCAAGAAAATTTCAATTTTTCAATCTCTATATTTGATTCAGAAAAAAATAATTTAAAGAATTAAATTTACATAAGAGCCAAGTTATATGATGAATAGCTGTAATGAAAACTGACAGTGTAAGAAAATCAAACATTTGTCCCATATAAAAAGAGAAATTAAGCCAAACATTGCCACCATTATTTTGCCACACATGGAAATGTAACTGAGAACAAGGTTATATCATAACCTTGTTCATTGAATGAGTGGTTATATCATAACCTTGTTCATTGAATGAGTGTCTACAGGTAGGACTATGGTATGCCAATGTTGTAGAGCACACACTTCAAAAAAATCATTAAAATATCACTTTTGTGACCAAAATTACTAATTTTCATACAGTTGCAATTTATTTTTCATTAGTAACTTGGGAATAATTTTTGTATTCACCAGAGCGCTCAAAAACTTGAATTTAGCATATTTTTGTGTACACCCTCTATTGGTGGGACTAATATGCCATGATATATGGCAAGAAAATTTTCATTTTTTGATCTCTATTTTTAATTAAGAAAAAAAATGATTTAAAGAATCAAATTGAAATAAGAGCCAAGTAGTATGAAAAATAGGTGTAATGAAAACTGTCAGTGTAAAAAAATCAAGCATTTGCCCCAAAGAAAAAGAGAAAATAAGCCAAACATTGCATTGCATTGCCACCCTTATTTTGCCACACATGGAGATATAACTGAGAACAAGGTTATATTATAACCTTGTTCATTGAATGAGTGATCTAATCAAAACTTGGGGGAGCCAAAACTTGAAAGTTAATACAAAAACATATGAAATTATCTAAATAATGTTGCATTGTATTCTGAAGCAATAACTTCACACAACCCAAGTGTTACACCAGGTAATTTGGCTCATGTGCAATTCGAATACCTCTTTCACAAAATCGTGATAAACCCATCCCGTTAATGTGTACACGAATTGCATGCGCCGATAACCCCATTGCTTATTCTTGCGAAACTGAAACCTAGTCCTAGTTGAAAGTCCCGTCATTCAATCTTTCTCTTCATCGGTACCAATTTGATACAGATACGGTACATTCTGAACGCTAAACAAAAAAGTTACATCGCAAGAAAGTCTATCCTGGACTATTTTACTCCTTTTGTGTTGTTCGATTGAACTGTCTGGCGTGTCTGCCAAGAACTTACCGTCTCCTTGGTCCTCACAAGATCCCATCCTCGGCAGCTACGGCAATTAGCCACGTCCACGTACCTAGCCGGCCGCGCCGGGGTCGCATATCCCAGCCGTCGCTCCATCCAGCGCTCAGCTCCATTCTCAGCTGGCAAATCGAAGGTCCCGCGTTCCGCGAAATAGCTCGTCTGCTTTCTATCAATAGAGGGCAGACGAGCAATTTCGAATTTCGCGGAACGAGGGACCTTCGATTTGGCGGGGGAGATAAAGAAATACATGGAGGGAAAGAGAATAGGGTAAAATAGGCGGATCAAGGGGGGCCAAGGGGCCCGCCCCCCTATAGGTGGAGTAAAGAAAAGAAAAAAGGAGGGAAAGGGGGAAAGAAAGAAAAAAGAGAGGAGAAAAAAGGGGAAACATAAGAGGAGGAACAGTGGCGTAGCTAGGATTTATTTCCGGGGGGGGGTCACTGGGGGTCCTTGCTTTTTCAGGGGGGTAACCATTTTTCTCCGGTGTGTGTATGTGTCACAAGGGCGGATCCGACTTTCGCCAATAGGGGACGGGCCCGAAATCATCTTCACCTATATTTCCCCCGATCAGTCACTACTTAGTTTTATTCTTATAAAACAACCTCAAAAGCCTTGTATTTTGTCCTGAAAATTTAATATTCTGAGCAATGTTATGTATGATCCTGAAAAAGATTCGCATGTAACTATATGATTATTGCGAATGCCAAGCGCGAGCAAAAATGTATGAAAAATGTATATTAACTGTTCTAGCATTATCGACCTGTTATAGCCTAAGGACTGCTTTTACCCACGAAGACGGTATATATTTCTATAATGGGAGCGCGAAGCGGGAGCAATTTTTTTACATTCCGACCTAAAAAAATTGTCATTCTAAGCACTTTTTGTATAAAGAAATGGGATAGGTATGTAACTAAACAATTCATGCGAGCGCGAAACGCTTAAGGAAGAAAATTTAGATTTTAGACCTAAAAGCGGGACACTCTATTCATATTTTGTAAATCATAAATAGAATACAGTTAATTGGGTATAATAATGCGATCGTGAAGCGTCAGCAGACAATTATTGATATTCAATGTGAATCGGCTGGATAATTTACATTTTAAATAAAGAATATGCAGGCTATCGCGCATGTTTTAGATTTAGACCTAGAATCCGGGCATTCTGAATGCATTTGTTTGATGGAACTTTATGGAATACACCTAGACAATATGAACTTGGCAAATCAAACAATGTGACCACGCAGCGTGAGCTTAAAATATTATGTAGACCATAAAACGGACATTTTACAGAGCACTTAGATTTGTAAATGAAAAAAAATAATGAAAGCTCGATGACCGAGCTAAAATATGTTTTGTATATTGACTTCAAAACTTGCTCCATATCAGCCCATTGAGCAAGATATGAAAATCATCGAACAGGCAATTCTGGCGCGAAGCACAAGCAAAAATTTATAACATTGCAAGTCTTCCCCTCACATTATTTTATTCACTCGTCTTCCTCCATTTATTTTTCTCTTCTTTTTTTTCTTGTCTTTCTCCTTCTTTTCCTTTTTCTTTCTTCTTTCTCCTTTATTTTTTGCTGGCTGCCAATTTTTTTCAGGGGGGAACCTGGGGGGCACATCAAATCTCAGGGGGCACGTGCCCCCAGCCCCCCCCCCCCCCCGTAGCTACGCCACTGAGGAGGAAGACTAGTGAATAAGATGAGGGAAGACTTGTAAAATACTTTTTAAAATCTTTAAAATTTCACTTTATAAAATTTTCGCTCGCGCTTCGCGCTTGAATTGTCTCTTAGGTGAATAACATATTTTGCTCAATATGAAGCTTAAAATATAAATATTTGAAGTCAACATACCAAACATGATATTACAGTTCTAAAATCAAACTAGCATAATTTTGTTTGATTTGCAAAGGGATTTTTAAAAGTACTCTGTAAAAATGTCCGTTTTAGGGTCTGAATATTAAAATTTTCTGCTCACGCTGCGCGCTCGCAAAATTTGATTTGTCAGGTACCTATTATTTTCCGGTGTTCCATAAAGTTCTCAAAATATCCCTATTCAGATCAAGACCCCATAACACAAATTCTGATTAGTTCCTAGCCAGTCTGCGGCATTTTTTTTTGTTTTGTAATATTCATTAAATCGTTCAGTTCAAAATCAATATTGCAAAGTATTACAAAATCAATATCAACAAAACACTGTTCACAAAAGACAAATAATTATCCATAATACAAATAATCATGATCGTACAAAATGTCATAGTATTAATTATTCGCTATTGCGCATGCAACGATGATCTTGATTTTATTTAGCGATTAATCGCTAATCTTTGAGTTACGGGGCCCAGATTGTCAAAAATAATAGCTAGCGCTGCACGCTCGCGATCTGATTGGTGAGTTATGTATATCTCAATATATTAATTCTATAACAAACTTAATCCCCATTTCACGACAGTTTATCAAACATTTCGGCATGCGATTTGCGCTCGCACTGATCGTTGAAGATAATATTAACTCATGCATCTTATTCACTACAAAAGTACTTTAATGTCCAGTTTTCAAGCCACAATATAAACAGATTTCGCGCTCTTATAGGCTTATTAGATTAATTAACAATACATTAATTTAATAATCAAACTGTGCCCTTTTTCAGAATGGATTATCGGCAAGTTCCATCTCGCGCTTAGGAAGAGAAATAGAAGGTAGTCATCATTTTCATAATTATGATGACATAATGTTCTTAGAATGTCCCGATCTTATTCCAAACCCTAAAGTAATAATATTGAAACATATCAGCTCTTTTAAACTGTGATCCATATCCACCTCACAATTTTCCTGCAAAGTGCTTGACTGATACAGAGCTTAGATTTACCCTTTTTCAAATCGGAATATCAAATACTTTAAAGTCGCGCTTCGCGCTCGATTTATTTGATTTTCTTTATAAAGAAATGGGATTCAGAATGCCCAGATTCTAAATCGTGCATGTTTATTCAGATACGCAGCTTGTTCTTTAATTAAATCATTATCCAATATATAAAAAATCTCCTTCTCACGCTTTGCGCTCGCATTATCAAAAGATTTCCAATTACTCATCATTTCCATGATTTACAAACATGAATAGAGTCCCATTTTTAGGTGTAAATCTCGATTTTTTCTGCTCGCGCTTCAAGCTCGCTTTATTGTTTAGTTATATACTTATCCTTATCACGATTACAAAAAGTGCTTGTAGAATTTCAATTCTTCAGGTAAAATGTCTAACTTTTCAGCTCGCGCTTCGCGCTCGCATTATCTTCTTACTTATCAAAAGTTTACGCATTAATGTCAACTTTTTGCTTTCTAGTCTACATGACTGTCATGCCAATATATCTAATGCCCTCTCTCACTTTATTTCTCTATTTCTATCTCTTCCCCTCTCCATCCATTTCTCTTTCTCCCTTTCTCAATCTTTCACACACCACACACAAATGCACGCACTCTGACACACAATTATTAACCATTCTTACTGTCATGATTTCAGAGTGGGACAAGGGCATATTATATATATATAAATATTGCTAAATATATTGATTGAGGAGTCAAATTCAGTTAGGGGAGGTTAGAAGTCGAGGTTACTAGCTTGACTCCTAGCTGACCAGGCTCCCTTTAAACAACCCTAGCTTGCATCCATATGGGCTGTTAAGGGAGAAACCCTGTTTCAGTCCCAGGAAGAAGTGGCTTCGACTCCTGGCTATATTTGGTTTGGGTTGACTGTCCATTCCATCTAATTACTATTGTCACATTATTTAATCATGTTTTATTATTTGGCAGTCGTGGGCCACTTTTCATCATTATGATGGCAACATCAGGCCGAAAGATTAATCTAAAAAATATTAATTAAAATAATCTTTACCCTGCATGGAAGCAAACTGCCTGTCCTCTCACAGACCCCTTCCTGGACTCTCCATTTCGGGATTCATACCATTTTTTCTTACCATTTCCAAGTATATGCAACCATAATTTAAATCAAGAACAAGCTACTTTTTGAGAACTGTCCAAATATATTACCCTGCATGATAATTATCAACCAAATATGAAAATATTACACAAGACTTTCACATCATGATCACGACTTTCTCGATCCGAAGGCCGGAATGCCTCAGTCTTCACTGTTACCCTCATACGAACCTCCTTGCAATATGATTCAGATGTACAACTGTACGTGTATAAATGTGATTATAATATCTTTCTGTTTAATGTTTCACATACCTCACTTACATAGGAAATAACACAGTTTAACCACTTTAAAAAAAAGTAGCCCACCATAACTTTATTGATAAAAGATGGACTATTTATTATGAATATGATACAAGTGTACATGATCATGAAAGTTAAATGCATTGAAAATACTACTAGGCATTTATAATAATGCCATCCGTCTCAAAATAATCTCTCCAGAAGCGCACCACAAGCTGCCGCATTGAGAGCATGGTGTGGCAGTTGGTGCATGCTGGGTACTTATTCACTTCACATGGGTCAGGTGCAGCAAAAAATTAACACTACACATGCATAGTTGATTGTACATGTATAAAACCTATTTTGAAAATTCATATTAAAAAACACAATAAAAACAAAAAATTGTATCTCCTGATGGCAATATATGTCTATTTATTGTGAAAGCCTATTGGAGGGTACAATTGAAAGTGAAATGAAAAAGAACAATTTAAACAGTGCTCTTCGACATGAGAATTGAAATCTTAAACACTTCATCCAATACCATAATGTTATGGAACCTGTGCACAAGCTAACTGATGATCCTATCTATATCTTACCTTTCTTATCATCAAACAGCGAATTATGTAACAGATGTTATAGAAATAAACCTTCTCAATTAGAAAATAGGAAAAAACTGCAAATATACGAGAATTACATCAAAGGTATACTAAGGTTTTATGGAATAAATTGATTAAAGCTGACCAGAATTTTGTTTTCAACTTTCATATATTTTTTTCACACATATTCATGTCAAGCTTGGTTAGAAAGCATAAAAAGTGGGATTTATCAATGAAGATTCAATAGGATCAGGAAATTTATAATAAATGGAATGTGAAAGGATTTTTATCTTCACCTAGGGACTGTAATTGATAATAGTTTTGGAAAAAAAATATTAAATTCTTTGCTTTCAGAGTTTCATTATATTTTGCCTTTCTTTTAGATAAATCAAAGTTTCAATAATGTACATATAGTCATATACAAACAACAACATAGTAAAAACGTTTCTAGGTATTTCAAGAGTGAAAACATATATTGATGGTCATTTGTTTTACCTGATTGCTAAGAAAGCATTGAATGCTTGTAAGCAAGCAACCAGAGGACTGATGTCTTAAGGTCCTCTCCAAGGGAACTGGTAATGAGGATTAATGCCTTACCAAGGAGCACTAGCGCGCCAAGTGGGAATCGAACCCGGGACACTGGAATCCGAAACCCCTGCTCTACCGACTGAGCTACTGCGCCTCCTTATTGAAAAATATTTGATAAATTCAGGAATTTAGAGGCAAAGCCTAACATAAACTATAGGGACATGGTAAGGCCATAATATACAAAATATTATACATGAGGATAAGGCCATGCAATGTGACAAAGTTTTTTTAAATTCCTAAATATCACTTCAACAATTTACATATGTAATGTTACCTTTGCATAACACAAATGAATAAAGGGTATTGAATGCATATGAATTTGTTGATGAGTATTAATGGATATGGTCAGAAGCCTGCACAAATGCAAAAGATGCATAATTCTTCGAGCATGATTTTGAATGCCTTATTGAAAACTCAAAGTGGCAAATTATCAAAACAACACACAATACATACATTTTTACCTCCTCCAATTCCTTATTTTGATTTATATACAGTATGCAGGGATATAGCAAACTATTGTGGAACTCAGTTGCTTCAATATGAAATATTTGTGAAAAAATAAGATTCAAATGAAACATATTCAGTTGGAAAAAAGAGTAACAGTATAAAAGAAAATTTTATGAATTAACAATTTACAGGTATACAATTATTATATACAAAATGTAAAAACTAAATTTCATTAATGCATCTGCTACCTAAAAAAAGATCTCCAATCAAGGGAAAAAAGTACTAATAAAATGAAATCATAAGAGCTGTGATTATTGTGAGTTATTAGAGAAATTATTCCTGTTTCATAAAGTCTATATTCATGTATACATGTAAATCGAAGGCTGAAGTTTCAAATCACAAAAATTAGCTGTTGTTGTAAATCAGCTTTTATAATTCAACTTTTGGATTTTTTAAAAGAAAGAAAAACACAAGATTCTAATTAAACAAATGACAAATATTATTTACATACTCATGTTTAAAAAACGTAATAATACTGAGGATCAATTGGCTGTTGTTGTAAATCAGCTTTTATAATTCAGCTTTTGGATTTTTTAAAAGAAAGAAAAACAACAGATTCTGATTAAACAAATGACAAATATTATTTACATACTCATAACAATATAATAATACCGAAGATCATATATTCAGAGAAATGAAAATCCACCACCATACACATGAAGAAAATGAAGTATCTGTATATCATCATTAAGAAAATAATATTTGTCATTTGCTGATATTAGGAACTGTACAACTCTTTATCAGTTTAAAGTACAATATGAAAGAAATCTCTTTGATAATCTGGGTTAAATATAGCATAAAAATGCTGTTTCTGTACTTGTATTTTATTCTTATTAGTCTGTACAGTATGTTCCTTCACTTTTTACATTTCATTTATTGTAGGACCCCACTCACAAGCTCTGTTTTTAAGGGTCCTCAAAAACCTTTCATATGTATTATTTATCTTTTTTTATTATCTGTTCATTGATTAGTACTTATAATGTCTGTTTTTTAATAACATGAACTTGAAGCATTAAAATTAACACGGTAAATTTTCTCACAAAGTGTATCACATACACAAATACAAGAATTCACAGAAAGACAACTTCTACTTGTTGTAACAATCAAACACTGAATTTTACATCTGGAAAGACTGGAATACACCAGGAACACTGGTCAACAAGGGTCTGTATTCAATCAAAATCATGTGCCACATGATTCTAGTATTAAGGAATAACAGATTAGTAAGTAATTTTGCAAATTATGGCTTTCTGTCAGTGCGATTTTTTCCAAGCTATATTTAGTAATATAGTGCCCATGCATGTAAGCAATGCATGGCGATGATGGCATGTTTGTTAATTTGTACATGTAGCTGTGTAGCCTGTGTTTTGGTGCAATCATGGACCTATTACATGTAATATGTATGTAGGTCCATGGCGCAATTGGTTTTCAGAGCTCTATTCTCACTATTTTTATATGAGCTCTTGATTTAAAGGATTCATGAAGTTTGTTAAAGGTCAAGTCCACCACAGAAAAATATTGATTTGAATAAATAGGGCAAAATCAAACTAGCACAACGCTGAAAAATTCATCAAAATCAGATGTAAAATAAGAAAGTTATGACATTTTCAAGTTTCGCTTATTTTTCACAAAACAGTTCTATGCACAATTCAGTGTCATGCAAATGAGACAGTCAATGATGTCCTTCACTCAACATTTCTTTTGTTTTTCTTTTTTAAATTGTACATTATTTCATATCTTTACAAATATTTGACAAGAAGGACCTTCTTGGCTGAACCATAGAGTATTAAACAATGCTATAAATTCCACATGTTGAGGGTGAATTAATCGTTGTTTCACTTGACAATGAGGAGAAACTTAGAATATTTATTTCATATAATAAAATACAAAAGAAATAGTGAGTGGATGATGTCATCAGTCTCCTAATTTGCATACCAACCAGTATGCACATGTAACTGTTTTGTGAAATTAAGCAAAATTTTGAAATGCCATAACTTTTTTATTTTACATCCAATTTTGGTCAAATTTTCAGTGTTATGCTTGTTAGATTTTCCACTTTATATTCAAATCGACTTTTTGTTGGGGTGGACTTGTCCGTTAACAATTTACCATGATTTAAGGATTTCTCACAGAATTATTGTTTATTTGGACAACTTAAGTTAAGCTTTAATGTAGCCACACAATCTAAAGAAAAAAATATTAAGGACAAATTTCAATGTATTGCACAGGTTGATGAGAGTCATACTTACACAAAATAACCATTTTGTCAAAGTCATATTTACATTTTGAAAAGCTTCTTTAATCAATGTTTTTGAATGATAGGCTTTTGGTGTTTTAAAACCCACTCTCTTTACAGATGTGCCAAACAATGATTTCAGAATTTCAAAGGTACATCCCAAAGAGTGGGAGGAGGAAAAGAATTTACAGTTTATCTTTCATTTTGATTTTGTATATAAAACCCCAATTCTCCTCCAAGATACCCCAAATAGTGCTTAACAAAAGTATTTCATTAGATTTCCGATATTCAAACCAAGGTTTAAATCATCAGTATGATGACTTTTCGGAAATCAATGTGACAAATGCATGTCAATATATGTACACACTAATTTGCTCCTACAGTATGTCTATGAATCAAGTAGAGGTTTCTTGTGAATTAAAGCATACAACTAATTGTATACATACACTGGTACTTCCTTACCAGGATATCCTATTACAGATCCGCATATACAGTATGATACATGAACTATCTCTGTTGTTTTATTTTCCTTTAAATACAGCAAATGACCTGTTCACTATACAGGATGTATGAGTAGACCCGCACTGTCAGTGGCATACAAAGAAATGCATGTTCTTAATGTGTCATTTTTTGGGAGATGTGATACAATAGAGGAGTTCTCGATTAAATCACACTGTGTATATAGTTCCATTCTAACGAGGATTCATTGAAATCAAAAGAAGTACTTTTATTCCTCTAAATAAAACTACAAAAAGAAATTGTTAAGTTCCACTGCATATTACCAATGTCATATCACTTTGTTGTGAAACTAAACAAAAGTTTGATATGTTAACATCACATCTGACTGAACTGATCCTGATCCAATTTTGATTGTTATGCTCATTTATTTGATATTCTTATCCGTTACATTTTTTTGTTTAAATCAATACAAGTGATATTTTACTGGAATGTATTGCATAATTACAACCAGAAAGGGGGGGGGGTAAATGCATTATTGCTTGTTTCTTATGATGTTTGTTTTTATGAGAAGTAGATTAAACTAATCACAAGATCAACCACACACTCTTTGATAATATGGACACACCACAATTTTTTTTTGCCAGTGATCTATTTCTCAAGGTTAAAAATAAGGTTGTAGGTGATCTTGGTAAAATGTCAATAAAAGGACTATAGATTTAATACTCAAATCTGTGTTTTGCTCACTGCACCTTTGATACTTTTTAATATTTTATCAGTGCTACTTCAAGCACTGAAATTATTCATAAAAAAATTTGCTGTTGCAATAACTAAGGATAAAATAAATTCTTACCATAGTTCAGTGAATTTCTACTAATTTGCTATTGGCCCACTTAACACAGAGAGAATGAATAACTGTTGATACATGTATACATATTTACATATTTTCGTCAACATGACGCAATCCACTTTCAAGGACAACTATGGTAAATACTGAAATTCTTGCATTCACTGGTGAAGGCTTTTTCATCAGTGAAAACAACTGACAATGCTTTTTCATCAGTGAAAACAACTGACAAGCATTAACAAGATGATTTGAGAAATGTTTCCAATGTATGTACCTTCATAATTTGGACTTAAAGGACAATATTAAACAGTTGAACTACATGTAGATTCTTCATTTTCTTTCTTCATCCTGTTGGATTGAATAAGTGGAACTTATCTGGGTTTTATCGCTTTCTTTCTTTCTTTGATATATAGAACATTGTCTGAAATCAGAACTCAATATTTCATCCATTGCAAAAGCAATATCATCAATCCTTTGATGTTTGAAGTCACATTGGTTCATTATCTTCAATACATCATGCAGCCCTATTAAGAATTAAGAGGACAGGTCTATTTGAGTATTAGCGAGAGATGAAGTTCCAAGGACTGCTATTATAAGGTGGTTTTAGACCGCCTCGAAGTTTGTCATTTCCAGGTATTTTCTGATCGGGAAATTCACCTCGATCAGAAAATACCAGGTAATTTTGGCAGTGTGACAGCAAATTACAGGAACTTCTAGCCAAGCGTGTAGTTGGGCACGGGCACAACGGGAGGCTGCTGAGCTAGCGATTTTGAATCTCACGCCTTGCTTGCTTATGAGACCATAATGCGCATGATAGTAACTTCAAGAACTTATCCCAAAGGGTATGTTTCAGGGCAGTTTGAATGCGAGAATAATAGAATATTAAAAAAATTTCTTGTAATCAGAGATTCTTGTGATTGAGGGCTTCAAGGGCGGTTTGAAACCACCTATATAGGACCTCATAGGCACATCACGAAGAGGTTTACGGAATCATTATCAAAGAGTCTTCAGGGAGAGATTGATGGACTCATTACACTACAGATCATAGAGGGATTCATAGGCATCTTCACCAAGAAGTTTGATTTTCTTACATGCCTTCAACATGGCAGACACAGTAGCTTTTTTCCCCTGACTGCACTTCCACTTGTAGAGCATTTCAAAGATCTGCTGCTGGGTGTTGTATCTATTGTTCTCTTTGCACTGATAGATGACAGCTCTGCTCATGCCAAGGTTGAGGGCCAGCATTTCCCAGTGTTCCCCGAGTTCTTGGGCGAGATCTAACAGATCTGGATCATTCAGAACCTTGTTGGGGTGTCTAGGCTGACGGCCAATATCAGCACCACGTAAGGGTAAGATCCCTATGTGGACCTTCACATCTTGACTCACTGCACTGATCATATCCGGATCACTTGGCGGCATGCTAATAGAGTCAATACCCTCTGAAAAGTAAGAAGAAAATGGGACAAATCAATGAATGGGTAATAAGATGCTTAAGACATACCATGGAGCTACTAATGGAGTAGCTCCATGGACATACACTGTACATGTATGTATCTAAGTGCTTTCCAAATTCACTACTTCCCCGGTCACCAGATTCAATCAGTCATTCCTGCACATAATGTATGCATATCCTCCACTCCATGGGGAGTATTTAAATGATGCAATGTGCTCATAATCCTAAACAAGCTACAATATTCTTTACGTCCTATCAAGCGCCTATTTAGCAACTGGGTGTAGAGGGAGAAGGTGTAGATCGACGCCTTGCCAAAGGATGCTTGGCTGCAGTGGGATTTGAACAAACGGCACTCTAGTTACAATGCGAGAGTCAGAACAATCTAACGTTTACACAAAGTTTGTACTAATTGGGGCCCTAATAAGCCAACAAAGTAGGCGTATACTGAAAAGCATTTTCAGTATATCTATTTTCATTACATATAGTAATTGTTCCCGTGGAACATGTCATTTAAAAGAATTAAAATGAATTTGGCCATTCCAAAACTACAGCTCAAAGAAGACTTCTATTGCATACCAGATAAATCTTCCAAGCTTCACACATTTTGTAATTATTCAACCAACTGCTTCACATTCTTAGAGAAAGGTCATGACCAATACACACTGTTAGTTTTATATGACTGATGGTTCTTGATCTACATGTTAGACTCAGAAACTGAAAAATCAGAAAAAAAAACTTACCTGGACTTGCTGGCCTTTCATTTTCGATTTCTTCTTGACGCTGTTGTGCTATCACGTCTTCACATTTCTTCAAGACCTCATAAAGATGTTGGCTTCCTTCTATTCTTGCAATGGCGTTCGAAAGAGAGACGTATGCTCCATCCCCTCTCATTGGTAGGAGGTCCAGCAGGGATGCTACTTTGTCCCTTCTTATTCCCTTGGCACCGATTCTCTCAACATCATTTCTCGTTAAAGCTTCATCACTCAACAAATATGGTAATATATCATCGCAATCAAGATCATTTAAAAGGTCAGGACCAGCCTTATCCAGAACTCTTCGGTGAAATTGGGTCATACTCATAGACATTGTGCTCTAGTATCTGTGACAATGATAATATGACAAAGAAAAAAAATATGTTCATAATCTATCAATTCAAAATGGCTTTATACATAGGCTAATGGCTTAATACACATAGGCTTATGGTTTCACAAGGTGTTGATAAAATGAAACTCCCTGCATTCGCAAGCACCTTGTAGGCTAAATGGGAGGTTCTCCTGCAAGGACCAAAAGTAAGAAGACTTGATCTGATCACAGACAGAGAAGGACTATAACACCGCAAGTGTTTAATACATCCTGACCATCCCCCTTTTTATGGTTCTTTGGTGGTAAAAATGCTATCTAGCATGGCCATTTTATCTTTAATAAAAAAACCTTTATACAGAACTACATGTATGTATTTGAGACATCCATGTACATAATATACTCTCATTGATGAAGTATACATATGTATATTAGCAGGCTGAGGATTCCTGCTAATATATACAACACATAGCTACATTAACTGCATTCATGCATACCAAAAACATGCATGCATTTAACGTCTTCTACCTGACTGGCATGTTTTTTAACCAACACATGCAGATCAAATTACATTCCCTTTTACATCCTAGTTACTGGGTATCTATTCAAGTCAAAACATCGTGCTGAGGATATAGCATGCAAATCAACATCTTTTCTAGTCATTCTAGAGCTATTCATTTTCTCAATATTTATTCATTATTAAGAAGACAATTGGACTATTAACACTTTATAGGCAAGTTATAATATTTCAACACAAAAATGCCAACTTTTAGTCTTTTACACTTTCAAATTAAAGTTTTTTTAAGATTTCATTAGAATCCAAGGTTGTGTTGTGACAGTCATTTAATCTCGAAATGAATAGTTGACATTACAGCATAATCAATGGCCTTATCATTAAATGCTAATATCAAAGTATTGGTTCGTTCAGAAAAATAGCATAACAGTATGAGTGCAATTTTCCATCGGCAGAATTATATTTCAAATGTAAGATAAGTGTATAAATTAATCCTGGGAGTTAGTTCCTGAAATACAGTTTTGTAACTGCCATAGGTTTATTCCAGGGAAGTGTTACAGAACACTTCCATGTTTATTCTTATGTGACAGATTTAGTCTTTAGAATTGACTGTCAGTGTATGTTGCCTATGGTTTGGAATTATGTCAAGCAACTCATAGGGAAAATTCTGGTTTGATGTAACATTATTGTTGCAATTCAGTTTTAGTCACGAAACTACATGTACATGTATGCATGGGTGGAAATTGGATACATATTATTGAATTACATCCAAACGGGTCATGTCACACTTTTTGATATTTAATTTAACACAGACACCTGTACATTTTAACCATGCAGCTTGCAGGGCACAGGCCTACATGTAGCTGCCTATAGGCCTAAAGTAGATTATGATGATGAAAATTTCACATTTAACTATCATGTAAAGTCTATTGCTAGGAGTTCACCTACATGTAAAGTTTGACTAATCCAGGTTTCAGGATACAGTATTGTTATAAAATAAAAATGCCTACCGGTACATAAATTTCTGATTTCATGTTCTGAAACTGAAAGTTTGAAACTGATGTACATGTATAGATCTATTTAGCTTATACATCTATACTTTAATTTCTTAGTTTCAGATAATTTACAGTTGAGTTCATTTTCAATAGATTCTTTTTTACCATAATGGTTGAAAATAGTGCTTTGTTGGAGTCTTGAAACTGAAGTGAAGCCACTCACTGAGTCACTGACACTGACTGACTCAGAGAAGTGTAATTGTCATGTCACAAAAACAGTGAGTGGGACTCAGTGAATGCTGTTAAACCCTTTGCACGCTGATGTTGCAATTTTGCACATTCGTACAATTAATTTCAACAATTATAATAATTATTTTTCTCCCTTAACTTACATGTATTAAAATAGCTATTAAAGAAACCCAATGCGTTTAAGCCCAGGAGAGCCCTGCATACATCCAGGTCCAGCTCTAATAAATGGCATTAGTTTTTGGACAACATCTTGATCTAGGCCTACATAATAATTATCAGTATCAATGGTTCAAAATGAAAATTCTTGCGCTTGATTATGGTACAAAAATAACATCATGGAAACAATAGTCAATTATCCCCCCCCCAAAAAAAAAAAATAAATAATAATAATAATATTATAATTCAGCATGCAAAGAGTTATGAAGAAAAGATGAGAAGCTGAAGAACAGTAGTAAAGATCGAGGAGAAGAGGGCAATAAGAGTGGGCTGAAGGACTGGGGGATAAGAAGAGTTAGATCGAGGGTGCTGTATATATGTAAGTATAACAGGAAACAACTCACTGTGGGATCAGACGGACGTAGACACGAAACCAGCGCAAGCGTCAGGAGCTCACTCACTCAAACCGACCTCGCCCCAGTGGCTCGGGGAGCCTGTACGGTACCGTACGGTACGGTAAAAAACAGCAGTCGAGCAACGTCTCTTCAACTCGAGTTCCTAAATGATTTGGTCCTTTCTACATGCTTTTAGTGAAACTATGGCACATATTTAGTTCCACAATTGATTAATTTATAAAATCTTAATGAGAATGAGTGAATTCACGCAGTCATCACCGTACAAAAACTGAAAAAGGGAAGAAAATCCTAGCAAGTCGATCTATGATGCGATGTAACCATACCAGTAAACGTAAGCGCAAAGCAAACATACAGATTATGAAAAAGGGGATTCCCATTAACCTCATTGCGTCATCGTATTTTTGGTCATATTTTGTTGTTGATGTTTTCGTTAAATTTTTTTTGCGGAAAGGGGTGGGGGGGGGGGGCTGGTCGATGTGCTTTTAGAAGAATTATCTAGGCGATCGCTTCTTGGAGATTTGACCTTAAAAAAGTTAAAGGTCAAGTCCATCCCAGAAAAGTGTTGTCTGTTGATTTGAATGAATAGAGAAAAATCAAACATTTTCAAAAAACCTGCAAATTAAGTCTTCCAATCATGATGATCTTATTTTATTCACTCGTCTTCCTCCTATGTTTTCCCTTCTTTTTCCTCCCCTCTTTTCGCTTCTTTTTCTTTTTCCCCCTTTTTTATTTATTTTTTTGCTCCTCCAATAGGGGGAGGGGGCCCGGACCCTATTCGCCTATATGAAAACCGTCCAAAAAAATGTAAATTTCTGACTTTTTAAAATACTTTTGCCCCCCCCCCCAATCAGGAACATGCTGGATCGATGCACCTGATCACTAACAGGGTGTGTATATCTATTAAACAAAACTAATTGTTTCATACCCCCCCCCTTTTTTTTTTCTTTTTCTCTTTTTTTTTTCTTTCACACTTTGCGCTGCAAATTGGTCGGCTCCTTCACCCTGTGCAGTGGATCCGATTTATAGGCCTGGGGGGTGTTTCACAAAGATTTAAGTATGACTTAGGTCGCACTTAAATGTCGACGCGTACATTATATGCAACCCGCAATCTTATTGATCAATACGCAGTAGTGCGCGTCCTCTTGGCATGATCTGGCCAATGCTGTCATGCCTTTTATACTGCGTGCAACAAGACATTTAAGTGCGACTCTAATACTTAAATCTTTGTGAAACACCCCCAGGCATGGTTTAACCAATCGGATAGTGCTCAAGGTCTCCCCAGAACATAATTTTCAAAGGCCTATTACAGAGTAAAAAAATTATATAACGCTGTTTACTATGAACTTACAGTAATTGTTTAAACAGTTTAAACAAGTGTTTTAACCTTAAGCAACAAAGCTAAATTTTCAATATATAATCTTCAATAAATCAAACATGATTGTTTAAACGGTCAAACAAATACTGTAGGGTTCATAGAGTAAACAGCGTTTTTGTATACCCATATGGCCATGCGTGAAACAAATATCGTCAGGAATACTTTTTATAATGACCCTCGACCCCCCCCCCCACGCACACATTAGGCCTATATTACTGCCATGTGTCAATATTGTTTGGGGGTTACCGTCATAAAAACCATACATCAAATTAATAATGAAATATGATAGTTTACAGGATAATATGAAACAGAAAATAACAGAAATGCTAGTCGGGTCTGGTATATACCTTTATATATTATATAAATGCTCAAATACAAAATATTTGTTTTGTTGAAAAAAATAAAATTAATATACATGTACACTTTGTATGCTCACATAATTACAGACATAACGATACAAATAAAATTTATATTATTGGTAAGAGTGGATTGACGACTATGAATACAAATGTACATGTAATTTGCGCGCCATTAATTAATTAATTCATTCATTCACTCATTCAATAGAATGAAATTTTTAGTAAAATATTAAGCATCATGTTTATGTCAATATCTACGCCCATTTTCAATTTTTACTACAACTTACAAATAGGGTATTGCCTCTTCACTATCTGAATACCCGATAATGTCCAAAATGCTTATAAAAGGATTGCCAGATCGCTTGTCTTTCGACCATTCTTAATATTGCAGCTGAATATACAAATTGTCTGAGCTTCTGAGGGGATTATTAAAGGGATGGTCCGGGCTGAAAATATTTATATCTAAATAAATTTAGTAAAATTCGTAAAAAAAAATCATCAAAATCGGATAACAAATAACAAAGTTATTGAATGTTTAAGTTTATCAATATTTTGTGAAAACAGTTATATTCATATATGCAAACCGTCATGAACATTCATTAGGTTGGCTGATGATGTCACATCCCCACTTTCTTTTTTTATGTTATTACATGAAATCATAAATCTTTCATTTTTTCATACATGACTTGTGTAAATGATGTGTCTCCATTATGATGAAATAAGTTGCGGCACTAATGCACTTAATCAGTTGTCAATCCAATTGTTTCAGTTCTTGGTAGAAAATTTTTGAATGAACCTAATTTCATATAATAAAATACATAAGAACAAGTGGGGATATGCCACCAGCTCTAGGTGACCAGATTTCACAAAATGAAATACGGGACAATCGACAAACATATTTCAAAAAAGAAGGCCACACACAGCGTTAGACTTGTGAAATAAAATATAATTCCAATATAAATATTGGAAGGGAGGTTGAACGAAAGAATGAAGGAGAGAAAGAAAATAGATGAATTGAGAAGGAAAGAAAATGAAGGAAAAAAATGAAAAAAAAATAAAAAGAAAAAGTTAGAATAAAAGAAGGATGAAAGAAAGGATAAAAGAGATTAAAAAAGGTTTCCATCATTCTTTGAAATGAAGAAAGAAAGAAAGGAAGAAAGATGAATAAATGTGTGAAAGACAAAATAAAGGAGAGAATTAAAGGGAAACGGTAAAGGAGGAAGAAAGAAAGAATGAAGGAAAGAAATATGTTTCCTTCATTCTTTGGAAGAAAGAAGAAAAACAGGAAGGGAGAGAGGGAGGAAGGGAAAGAAAGAAAGAATAAGGGAAAAGAATAAGAAGGAAAAAATGAAATAAAGAAAAGAAGAAGAGAGGGAGGGAAGAAGAATGAAGGGAGGAGAGAACGAAATAAGAGAAAATAATGAAAGGAGAGATGGAACGAAAAGAAACAGGAGAGGAAGGGAAAAGGAAGCCAAGGAAATTTTAAGGAAAGAAAGAATGAAGAAAATAAAAACTGGAAATTTTGATAAAGAAGGAAAGTACGAGAAAGAAGGAAATAAAGTAAAATAAACAGAGAGAGAGAGAGAGAAATGCTCAGGATAAAGAGATGGAAATAAAGATAGATGGAACAAAAAAGGACAAGCAGGAAGGAAAGGGTAGAAAAGAAAGAGGAAAAAATTTCAAACTTCATGCAAACAAAAAAATCAAATTATCTAACAAAAATCATGTTATTTTTTTAAATGTATTTAAAAAAAATTAAAAAGTAAAATATTTTAGAAATTAATGAAATTTCAAAGTGAAACATATTGACAACTTAAAAATTAGATGAAACATCGCGGCATTGTACACACCAAGACTCAAAACGAAAGCTGAAACAACTAGATCTAGTTAGGAAAAATCGATAATTTGTTTGTCCGATTACATCTCCAAAATCAAACTGAGAATCTATAACATAATTATTAGAATTTCCCGCCGAATTTGTGATTATTTTGGTTTGAAAAATTGTTTATCAAGTGAGATTGTTTGCACTATTGAGAATTTGCTCCTATCCTACATGCCTATCTAGTAGCCTGCCACACACAGGCAGGAGGCCAGTCGAGGCCACTTCGCTTGCAATGTAATGGGTTAGCAAGAAAATCACCGCAGAACTTGCAAAATTTACAGTTATCGATTTAATTGTTGTCTCTGCTTCGTCATCTGTTGGTTAATTATTTAATAAAAATTCCTCACTTTTGAATGTATAAACCAGGCGCGGATCCATGGGGGGGCCGAGGGGGCCTTGGCCCCCCCTTCGGCTAAAAAAAAGAGAGAGAGGGAAAGAAAGAGAAAAAAAGGGGAAGAGGGGAAAGAAAAGAAGAAAAAGAAGAAGGGAAGAAAAAAGAGAGGAAGGGGGGAAAGAAAAAAGGAAAAGAGAGAGAGGAGAGGGGGAAAGAAGAGGGGAAAAGAGAGAGGGAGAGGGGAAGGAAGAGGGGAAAAAGAGAGAGGAGAGGGGGAAAGAAAAGAAGAAAAAGGGAAGAGGGGGAAGGAAGGGAAGGAAAAGAGAGAGGAAAAGGGGAAAGAAAGAGAAGGAAAAAGAGAAGGAAAGGAAAAGGAAAAAAAAGAGAGAGAGGGGAAGAGGGGAAAGGAAGAGAAGAAAAGAGAGAGAGGAAAAAGAGGAAAGAAAAGGAGGAAGAGAAGAAAAGAAAGGGGGAGGGAGAGGGAGGAAAAAAGAGAAGAAAAAAGAGAGGGGAAAGAAAAGAAGAAGGGAAAGAAAAGAGAGAGAAGAGGGGAAAGAAAGAGAAAAAAAGAAGAGGGGGAAGGAAGAGAAGAAAAAGGGAGGGAGAGGGAGAAGAAAAAAGAGGAAAAGGGGGGAAGAGAGAGGAAAGGAGAAAAAAGGAAAAAGAGGAAGAGGGTGAAAAGAGAGAGGAAGAGGGGAGGAAAAGGAGAAAGAGGAAGAGGGAAGAAAGAAGAGAAGAAAAAAGAAAGAGAGAAAGGGGAAAGAAGAGAAGAAAAGGTGAGAGGAAGAGGGGAAGGACGAGAAGAAAAAAAAGAGGAAGAGGAGGAAAGAAAATGTTTGAACCAAAAGGGCGCTGAAATGATGTTCGAAGGAATGTCAAAATGCTGTTCGAACTGGGGGCAGAATTGATGTTTGAACTGGGGGGGGGGGGGCAACTGATGTTCGACGTAGGGGCGCCAAATTGATGTTGGAACTAGGAGCGCCATATTGATAATCGAGCTAGGGGAGGGCCAAATGGTATTCGAACTAGGGGCGCCAAATTGATGTTGGATCTACATGTAGGGGCGCTGAATTGATATTCGAACTAGGAGGGCGCCGAAATGATGTTCGAAGGGATGTTAAAATGAGGTTCGAACTGGGGGCCGAATTGATGTTCGAACGGGGGGGGGGGGGCCGAAGTGATGATCGACCTACATGTAGGGGCGCCGAATTGATATTCGAACTAGGAGGGCGCCGAAATGATGTTCGAAGGGATGTTAAAATGATTTTCGAACTGGGGGCGCCAAATTAATACTCGAACTGGGGAGGGGGGCGCCACTTGATACTCAAACTAGGGGCGGGCGCCGAATTGATGTTCCCAACTAGGGGGGCGCAAAATTGATACTCGAGCTAGGGGGGATGATATTCGAACTAGGGAAGGCAAATTGAGTTCGAAGGGATGCCGAAATGATGTTCGAACTGGGGGCCGAATTTATGTTCGAACGGGGGGGGGGCGAATTGATGATCAACCTACATGTAGGGGCGCCAAATTGATGTTGGACCTACATGTAGGGGCGCCGAATTCATATTCGAACTAGGAGGGCGCCGAAATGATGTTCGAAGTGGGGGCGCCAAATTCATACTCGAACTAGGGAGGGGGGCCGAATCGATGTTCGAGGTAGGGGGCGCCAAATTGATACTCAAACTAGGGGGCGCCGAATTGATGTTCAAACTAGGGGGCGCAAAATTGATACTCGAGCTAGGGGGGCGAAATAATATTCGAACTAGGAAAGGCAAATTGAGTTCGAAGGAATGCCAAAATGATGTTCGAACTGGGGGCCGAATATTGTTCGAACGGGGGGGGGGGGGGGGGGGTAATTGATGATCGACCTACATGTAGGGGCGCCGAACTGATATTCGAACTAGGAGGGCGCCGAAATGATGTTCGAAGTGGGGGCGCTACATTGATACTCGAACTATAGGGAGGGGGGCCGAATCGATTTTCGGGGTAGGGGGCGCCAAATTGATACTCAAACTAGGGGGCGCCGAATCGATGTTCAAACTTGGGGGCGCAAAATTGATACTCTAGCTAGGGAGGCGAAATGATATTCGAACTAGGGAAGGCAAATTGAGTTCGAAGGGATGCTAAAATGATGTTCGAACTGGGGGCCGAATTGATGTTCGAACGGGGGGGGGGGGCAAATTGATGATCGACCTACATGTAGGGGGCGCCGAACTCATATTCGAACTGCCGCCTTGTTGTTGGCTCATTGTTCCATATATTGAAAGTTTGAAATTCCTTGGCCTTGAGGTGTTTAGGCCTTGGGTTTCCATGCCTTGGCCTTGGGGATTAAAGCCTTGGTCTTGGGTATTAAAGCCTTGGCCTTGGAGGTTTGAGCCTTGACTTACAACACTGATGAATATATTGACAGATATTATTTACAGAAATTTTGAAGTTTACTTGCACACACTAAGAAATAAATGTTCAGAATTGAACCCCGAAAGGTTGATGCAAAATCAGCACCCTATGGGTTCAAAAATTGAACCCCTGATTTGGGGTTCAAAAGTTGAACCCTGCGGTTGGGGTTCATTTTTGCACCCTGCGGGTTCAAAATTGCACCCCTAGGGGTTCAATTTGAAATTTAGGGGTGCAGTTTTGAACCCCAACCGCAGTGTTCAATTTTTAAACATAATTCTAGCAGGGCCTACTCTGATGAGAATTTAAACGAAATTGAAAGCATCAAATGGTTAAAATAGAAATCGATCGAGTTTCCCGCTCGCATTCATTATTTTTTAAAGTGATATTACATTATTCATGAACACATCATTTTAAAACCATTATTCAATTGCCTCTTCTTCATGCATAGGCGGATCCAGGTGGGGACCCGAGGGGCCCGGACCCCCCTATGGGTAGAGCAAAAAAAGGTGGGAAAGAAAGAAAAAGGAAGGAAAAGAAAAGAGAAAAAAGGAAAGGAGGAAGACGAATTCATAAAATAAGATGAGAGGAAGACTTGGACAAAATATTTCATGTCACTATATAAAATTTTCGCTCGCGCTTAGCGCTCGCATTGCCTGTTAAGTGATCCACATATCTTGTTCAACACGGAGCTTAAATATCAAGTTTGGAAGTCAGTATACAAAACATATTTCTCCTTGGAAATCGAACTTTCATTAATTTTTTTGATTTATATATTGATTTTTAAAAAGTGCTCTGTAAAAATGTCAGTTTTATGGTCTGAATATTAACATTTTCCAATTGCGCTGCGCGTTCGCGAATTGTGATGTATCAGGTACCTATTAATTTTCATGTATTCCATAAAGCATTCAAAATATCCCTTTTCAGGTCTGATTGTCAAAACGCATCAGCTAGCGCTGCTATGCTTGCATTTTGATTGGCGGGTTATGTATGTCTCAATATTGATTGTATAACAAACTACTTAAAATCCCCTTTTCATGACAGTTTATCAAAAAAAATTTCGGCTCGCGATTTGCGCTCGCATTAATGGTTAAAATATATCAACTAATTAATGATGCATCCTATTCATAAATAAAAAGGTGCTTGAAATGTTCAGTGTTCAGGCAATAATATCATCAGATTCCGCGCCCTCATTATGCATTAATACTAATATATCAATTTGATAATTAAATTGTCACTTTTGTGTTATCTCGCGCTTAGCAAGATGAATAGGAAGATATATAGTCATCATATTCATATGATAACATATCCTAAGGATGTCAAGGTCCTATGTCTCAAAATTAAAGTAATAATGAAACATATCAGCTCTTTATCAAGTGTGATTTATATCCACCTTACAAGTTTCCTACAAAGTGTTTGAAATATCAGATCGGAATATCAAATATTTTAAGCTCGCGCTTCGCGCTCGCTTTTATTTTCATGATAAAAGATTGTTTAGAATGCCTAGATTCTAGGTCTAAATCTGAAACACGCGCGCGCATTTTCATTCAGTTATCCAGTTTCAGATCACAATATCAAAAAATTCTGCTCGCCCTTTGTGCTCGTATTATTAATGTAGGAAGATCCCCTTTCTCATCCCTTTCATGATTTACAAAACATGAATAGAGTATCCCGTTCAAGGTCGAAATCTCGACTTTTTTTACGTTCGCGCTTCGCGCTCGCATAATTTGATTGTGAAATATGTCATGTCTTCATGGCTAAATGCAAGCAGTCCTTAAAAGGCACTTTTCGATCAGTTTTTTATGTAGAAATGTCAAAAAAATTCAGCTCGCGCTTCGCGCTCGCATTATTTGATTGATGAAATATGTCACGTCTTCATGGCTAAATGCAAGCAGTCCTTAAAAGGCACTTTTCGATCAGTTCAAAACGTATATAAACATTTTCTGCTCGCGCTTTGCGCTCGCATTATTACTGTAGGAAGATCCCCTCTTTTTCATGATTTAGGAAACATGAATAGAGTGTCCCGTTCTAGGTCTAAAACTAGAATTTTTCCGCTCGTACTTCACGCTCGCATCAATTGTTTAGTTATATCTATCTTGTTCATGATTACAAAAACTGATTAAAGTTTTCCATTCTTTATGTAGAAATGTCAAAAATTTTCAGCTCTCGCTTCGCGCTCGTATTATTTGATTGTGAAATATGTCATGTCTTCATGGCTAAATGTAAGCAGTCCTTAAAAGGCACTTTTCGATCAGTTCAAAACGTGTACAAACATTTTCTGCTCGCGCTTTGCGCTCGCATTATTAATGTAGGAAGATCCCCTCTTTTTCATGATTTAGGAAACATAAATAGAGTGTCCCGTTCTTGGTCTAAATCTAGAATTTTTCCGCTCGCACTTTCGCGCTCGCATCAATTGATTTGATTTATTGTTTTCTTCTGCATGACTGCATCCATAACATTCGCATAATACATTTTTCACAACATATTATGTTTATTATGTTGTGAAAAATGTATTTTTCACAACATATTTGTTAGCATTTTTGGCATGAATCATAAATAAAGAGTACTAAAAAATAATTCCAGACAAAAATAATTAACTATATGATATTCACAATTTGCAGGAGGATTGTCATCATAAGCAGACTGCTTGAAAAAATGACAATCCCAAACTTATACTAATTGAATTAATACATACATTTATAAAGCAGAATTGGCATATATTTTCAAATACGAAACATGAATTCATGCAATATTATAGTATGAAGATGAAGACGGTGATATGATGATGTTGATGATGATGATGATGATTATGATGATGATGAAGGCCATGGAGATGATGGTGGTCATGATGAAGATATTGGTAATGACTAAATCGAAGGAGGAATAAATTCACGATAATAAGGATACGACACAGAAATTTTACTTCAAATATTCTGATAATAACATAGATTTAACGTTTGCCTTAAATGAGTGAAGAGACGAAGATTGTTTTACAGACTCTGCTGGTAGAGAGTTCCACAAATCTGGACCATGGTGTCTTATGGATCTCTGCGCAATAAGCAGTTTTGGGTTGATTAAATGGAAATTTGAAGAGTTACGGGTAGGGTATGAATCAATAGATGTATTCAGAGAATAAAAATTGTGGAATGAAGGTAGGTGGGAGCATGTTATTTACGTACTTAAACATAAGTAGTAAACTTTGATGTTAGTCTTTACTGTTAGTGTCTTTAGTTTAGGAATAATGGATTTGTTTGTGAATTATATTTGGGTTTCATACAAATTCGAATTTTTTTTCTGTAATTAAGTAAATTGTATTCAAGTTTTCCATTCTTTATGTAGAAATGTCAACAATTTTCAGTTCGCGCTTCGCGCTCGCATTATTAATTGATGAAATATGTAATGTCTTCATGGCTAAATGCAAGCAGTCCTTAAAAGGCACTTTTCGATCAGCTCAAAACGTATGCAAACATTTTCTGCTCGCGCTTTGCGCTCGCATTAGTAATGTAGGAAGATCCCCTCTTTTTCATGATTTAGGAAACATGAATAGAGTGTCCCGTTCTAGGTCTAAATCTAAAATTTTTCCGCTCGCACTTTGCGCTAGCATAAAATTGTTTAGTTATACTGTATAGCTATCCTGTTCATGATTACAAAAACTGATTAAATTTTTCCATTCTTTATGTAGAAATGTCAAAAAAATTTCAGCTCGCGCTTCGCGCTCGCATTATTTGATTGATAAAATATGTCATGTCTTCATGGCTAAATGCAAGCAGTCCTTAAAAGGCACTTTTCGATCAGTTCAAAACGTATGCAAACATTTTCTGCTCGCGCTTTGCGCTCGCATTAGTAATGTAGGAAGATCCCCTCTTTTTCATGATTTAGGAAACATGAATAGAGTGTCCCGTTCTAGGTCTAAATCTAAAATTTTTCCGCTCGCACTTTGCGCTCGCATAAAATTGTTTAGTTATACTGTATAGCTATCCTGTTCATGATTACAAAAACTGATTAAATTTTTCCATTCTTTATGTAGAACTGTCAAAAAATTTCAGCTCGCGCTTCGCGCTCGCATTATTTGATTGATGAAATATGTCATGTCTTCATGGCTAAATGCAAGCAGTCCTTAAAAGGCACTTTTCGATCAGTTAAAACGTATACAAACATTTTCTGTTTGCGCTTTGCGCTCGCATTATTGATGTAGGAAGATCCCCTCTGTTTCATGATTTAGGAAACATGAATAGAGTGTCCCGTTCTAGGTCTAAATCTAAAAATTTTCCGCTCGCACTTTGCGCTCGCATAAAATTGTTTAGTTATACTGTATAGCTATCCTGTTCATGATTACAAAAACTGATTAAAGTTTTCCATTCTTTATGTAGAAATGTCAAAATTTTTCAGCTCGCGCTTCGCGCTCGCATTATTTGATTGTTGAAATATATAACGTCTTCATGGCTAACTGTATGCAATCTTTAACAGCACTGTTAGGCCTAGCTTTCCGATCAGTTCAAAACGTTTATCAAAAATTTCTACTCGCGCTTCGCGTTCGCAGTAATTATTGCAGGCACATCTTTTTTCAGAATGTTCAAATTTTAAGAAAAAATAAATACAATTTCAAAAAAAATTGCTCGCGCTTCGCGCAGGCATTATAAAATAAGGATTATGATAGTATACATTTATGTTGATTTAAAGAATAAAGCTAAGAAGTGACTTATAGGACTACCCCCTTCAAAGAAACAAACGAAAACAAAAACATCTTCGAGCGGCCGATCGGGGAAAATATGGCTGAAAAAAAATCAGAAGGCTGGATCCGCCCCTGATTCATGTGCCTATGAAATAAGATAATTTAACATGCATTTAAGGCACATATGATTGCCTGGGAGAGGGAGGGGCCGCCATTTTTCCGAAAAGTACACAGGGGCGCCAAAATCAGGTCGAATTTGGGCCCCCCTCCCTACGAAATCCTGGATCCGCGCCTGGTATCACCTACATCATGTTCAATATTCTGAAATACGGGACAAACAGGCGTCCCGGGAAGGATTTGTCGGGATCGACGCCGGGACAAAGGAGAAAAATACGGGACAATCCGGGAAATACGGGACGTCTGGTCACCCTGTATGCCACATCAACCCACCTAATGAAATAAATGAATATACCTAGAACTGTTTCCAACGGAATAATGCAAAACTTTAAAATTCGATAACTGTTATTTGTTATCCGATTTTTATCAAATTTACAGCATTTAGTTCTGTGAATTTTATTGTATTTATTGAGATAGATATTTCCAGCCTGCATGGACCATCCCTTCAAGTTCACGCCGGAGTTTTAGGCCTACTTTGACTGCAAATGACAAGTATTATTGAATCGGATGCATTTCTTTCGAAAAATTCCCTTTATAACATTGGATGACCTATTGACTCCTTCCTCCAACGGCATGCATTTACGCATTATACAGTGCGTCCCAGAAAAAACGAAACCGAGATTTAGCGATCATTTATCATTACTTAATCATAAATAAAATAGACAAATGACCTACCAATTTAAAGCTTAGAATCTCCTCTTTCATCTGATATTACTTAGGTTATTTCTTATTTACGCATGAGTGAGCAAAAACAATTTGAAGAAAGGATACCAAAAATTCATTTGGCGGGGGGTATCTGGGTTTCAAAGAGAAAACCACATTTCTGAAAAGTTCAATATCTGCTCTTTAATTTGGTACCTTAATTACAGAAAATGGTCAAGAAATAAAAAAGTTCTGGTCATTTGAAATAAGGCTTGTATTTCCATAATTTCATGAGATAAACGTGTTTTCACCGGTTTCCTACAGAAGCTTCCGCATGGTGAACAAAAGATTTAATGCGTGGCTGATCGTCAACAAAACGGAGTGTCGAGTGAGTTTGAAAGCCAGCCTGGCGAACCTCTTCATTTTATGAAATTATTGAAATTCAAGCCTTATTTTAAATGACCAGAACTTTTTTATTTCTTGACCATTTTCTGTAATTTAGGTACCAAATTAAAGAGCAGATATTGAACTTTTCAGAAATGTGGTTTTCTCTTTGAAACCCAGATACCCCCCGCCAAATGAATTTTTGGTATCCTTTCTTCAAATTGTTTTTGCTCACTCATGCGTAAATAAGAAATAACCTAAGTAATATCAGATGAAAGAGGAGATTCTAAGCTTTAAATTGGTAGGTCATTTGTCTATTCTATTTATAATTAAGTTATGATAAATGATCGTTAAATCTCGGTTTCGTTTATTCTGGGACGCACTGTATTGCATTCAATCATTTTTCCTATAGAGAGAGGTCATTGCCCCTTTCCTGCTGCTCTTGATCCCGTCTTGACCCACCTTTGGCATTTTACTTTTCGTTCTCCCTTTAAAGGACAAGTCCACCCCACCAAAAACTTGATTTGAAAAAAAGAGAAAAATTCAACAAGCATATAGCACTGAAAATTTCATCAAAATCGGATGTAAAATAAGAAAGTTGTGACATTTTAAAGTTTCGCTTCAATTGACAAAACAGTAATTATTATGCACATCTTGGTCGGTATGCAAATGAGGGAACTGATGACATCACTCACTCACTATTTCTTTTGTATTTTATTATATGAAATATGAAATATTTTGATTTTCTTGTCATTGTCATGTGAAATGAAGCTTCATTCCTCCTTGAACACGTGGAATTCCATTATTTTAACATTTTGTGGTTCAGGCAAGGAGGTCCTAATCGTCAAATTCATAAAAATTGAAATATTGTATAATTCAAACAATAAAAAACAAAAGAAATAGGGAGTGAGTGACATCATTGACTCTCTCATTTGGATGTAATACTGGCTCGTTAATATATTTATTTTGTTAAAAATAAGCGAAACTTTGAAATGTCATAACTTTCTTATTTTACATATCAATTTGTTGTGTACAAAAAACGCTCCTTTTATAAGGCATAGAAATGGGACGTTTATCGCACAGTCACTAATACGCGCCGCTGTCTTCGCATCGTGCAGGCAGTCTACGTGTATAGTGGCGGGCTGCTACATTGCGGTGCAGGGGTGTTCAACTTACATATCGTGAGCGCACTCAGCTGCGTGTTTTCACTTCTTCTCCTTTCTCTCCTTTTCTTGTCATTTTTCCTCGCATTACTTGTTTTCATAAATTTCCCTCTCACTTTCCTTGTTTTCTCACTCCCTTCAGTTTTGTAACTCTTCTTGATCACTTGCATTCATTGGCACACCCCCCGGTCAAAAATGGTACGGTCCTATCCAACATACACTCAAGTCGTCGCTGTACGAATAAATGAAAACGTGCAAAATTCTTCACGCGCTGCGTTGCCTAGCTATGCGTGTTTACTGTGTACACACAATGCCATCGGCTGAACCCGCCAAACTATAGTGACCAATTATTGCAAAAGCTTTTGCAAATGTGAAAAGTGACAGAGGTTTTTTTTATCCAATCAAAATCATTCTTAGGTATTGGCAATCTACAGCATTTTCTGCAAAATGTCTTTTTTTGATAGGGTCTATTGTGACGTATATATTTTTTTACAACAATGTGAAGTCGCACCAAACGTTTCGTTTCCCGCACTTGCCCATTGGCTCATGTACAAATGGATTTCCAAAATCATCAAGAAAGGTTCCACAAACCTCAAAAGTGACAGAACTTAATTTGACTAAAATTAAATGAAAATCATATCATGTTCAAGGTGAGAATCTGCTCTATTCTATTCTGTTTTGATAGATCACCTTGTTGACGCGTTTGGGAGATATCTTAGCAAATCCCTCAAAAACGGCGTATTTTCTATTATTCTCCATAGGGAAATAATTTAACACGCTACGCACTGCAAAAAAGGAGCGCAAACAAATTGATATGCATCCGATTTTGATGAAATTTTCAGCATTGTGCTTGTCTGATTTTTCTCTATTGATTCAAATCAACATTTTCTTAGGTGGACTTGACCTTTAAGGACGTTCCAAAGTTAATGTGAAATCCATGTCATGTTCACGAATCTTTGCACATAATGTTCAAAACATGCAAAAAATTGCATGTGCTTGATTTGTTGTTATAAAGCTTAAAACTTTACTCGAATGGATGCTCCTTACGCATTCAAAAGAAATTGGTATTTTTAAACCTCAGGCTCACGAGACCAATACAATGAGATTAAAGCAGGGGCGGATCCAGGGATTAAAAAATAGGGAGCACATTTTTCCGAGGAAAATTTTGACAAGCAGAAAAAAAAAATTAATAAATGGATAACGGGCCGGCTGTGCCCCCCCTCCCCTGGATCTGGCAGTTGTTTCATTTCATTTCATTCGTTTATTTCCATTTTCAACAATTACAGTTTCTTCTGTATATACATGTTGACATATATAAATAACAAAACATATTTCAAATATTCCTGTACAGAAAATTTATATATTTAAACCGTTACTCGGTAAAAATCCATAAAATTCAACACATTTCGCAATATAGTTAATATGTATCCTTAAGATAAAGAATCTATTTATGAATTTATTATTGCTACCAGGTATATTAATTTGTTTGCTCAATTAGGCCTAACCGCCTGTCATTTCTTTAAAAAAATAGCGTGAAACTAACATAGCCCAATCTAAAAATATGAAATTTTCATAACAAACTTGAGAAATACAATAAATGCTGCACTTTACCCCATGTCATTTTCTCATAGGCGGCGGAGCAGAGGATCTTTTGTGTTGGGGGGGGGGCGGGGGGACGCAACAATAGCCGTCTACCCCCAAACACAAAAGATAATCCTCTGCTCCGCCACCAATGCATTTTCCCTCAACTTTGTAAAGTTGTAGAGGAAAGGCGCAAGCACTAAAAAATAGGGGTCCATGTGCTTGTTTTCAAAATAACTGTCAGCACTTCATGCGCTTTTTAAAACACCCACAAAAAACCGCGCCAATATTTTGTATCTAATTTATGTAAGGAAAATTCTAAACCACTCTTTATTCAAACTCGGGGTCATATTCGTCATACTTTGCAGCACTGCAGAGTAAAGTATTTTGAAATTGTAAAGACTAAAGTTATTAAAAAAAAGGTCCATGGAATAATTCCATTAGCTTCATAAGATTTTGCAACTTTTATTATGAACAAAACGGGAGATGGGGCTATTTGCAAATTCATTTCAAGAAAACCGGTGCTTACGGGTATCCGGCAACTTGGTAACGAGATGCGAGATTTCTGCGTTATCGCATTTTTGTCGCAACTTGCCCATCGTATCTAGCGTGAAAACCTCCCCGGCTGGCTGGCGTAGCTAGCCGCATGACACCGCTCAGCTATCCGGCGTTAGAATCCGCAAGCTAGTATACGGTTGAGCCCCCAACCTCAGCAAGCTTGAAATCTTACAAAAAATAATCAGATAGATGGTGAGTTTTCCATGATGACAGTGCATACGTTATTCTTAAGTTCATGTATCAAATAGACTGGATCTAACGTTACACAGATCTGTCTTAATTAACTCTAATCCGAGGCATAAAATAGGCGTAGGCCTAGGTCGAACAGATCATTCATGACATTCACAATGCAATTTCAGTTGTGTGTTGAGCCCAGGCAAGCTGGAAATCTTGCAAAAATTTTATCATAATTATAGAATCTAGAAGGTGAGTTTTCCATGATATTGATAACGATGCTTTCATTATAATACCGAATGTTATTTTTAAGTTTATCATGTTTATGATATGAAATAACTTAGGCAGTGTATACAGCCACACGCGTGTGTCTTTACCATCCAGCCACACGCGTGTGGTTATATCCAGAACACCTATCTGTGGATACCGCCACACGCCGCCAGTAATAACAGTAAAACACGTATGTAGGTCTGACCGTTCATTAAATTCTTACATTCTAAACCCCTTTGATATCCTTAGATCGTTTCAATTTCATTCTCACCGTCTTCTCTCCTTGCTTTTCTTGTCTTGTTACAAACGGTCGTCTGTTTAACAGCAAATTCTCTTTTTCTACTTGTGTCGATTCTGGCTTCCTTCGCGGTGGCAGACCCATACAGCGTTAGCGCAGCGCAGTAGTATACACAGTTTGGGTTTCGTACGTACGCGCACGTAGCCTAGAGTCAGTAGAGAATCGACACAAGTAGAAAAAGTGTGGAAATTTGCTATTTAACAGGCGGCCTTTTGTAACAAGACAAGAAAAGCAAGGAAAGAAGACGGTGAGAATGAAATTGAAACGATTTAAAGAAATCAGAGTGGTTTAGAATGTAAGAATTTAATGAAGAAATGAGGTTATTTTGATCGTGATATAGACGGTCAGACCTACATACGCGTTTTACTGTTATTACTGGCGGCGTGTGGCGGTATCCACAGATAGGTGTTCTGGATATAACCACACGCGTGTGGCTGGATGGTAAAGACACACGCGTGTGGCTGTATACACTGCCAATAACTTATGCTTAACAAAGTCACTCATCATACGAACAAGGTCGAGGTTATAATATAAGTTAGATAGATCTGTCTTAAATTAAAGAGAAATTCCAGTAGTTGCAGTTAACACTGATTTCATGAGAAAGTCTGTAAAACAAGGCTTAATTGCCAGTATATCATCGAGGATCTAGATCTGGTACAGTTACATTAACTGGACTTTGTGAAATCTTGAAATCTACGCTGAAAATGTTCACACCGAAAATCCCCAACACAGATAAGCGCACGTGGGACAATGTATAATTACTGCTTAGGGCGTCGGGCCCGACGCCCTACCCGAATCCCGTGCTTATTTGCTGATTTCTCAGCAATTACACAATTTCTTTCAGAATCCTTTGGCACATGCGTTTTATTTATACAAACAGACACTTTAGTGGTCATTTCATTGGATTCTGTAAGAACTCATTTTGATATCGTTACCAAAACTAGCATTTACCTTTAACTTAAAAGTTGAAAGTAAAACTGAGAGGCAATAAATAGAGTAAGTTAAACTTAAGTCAAGACGTTAGATTTAGCCTTACTAAGGCTAAATCTAATATCGTGAAGGCCGACATTTTTTTCCAAGTAAATTCCATATTTCTTTCCAATTTTTTATGAGATATTTTGTACACCTATTTTTATGATAATAAAGGAACATTATTTACTGATAGCTAGTGTTAGTTACTTCGACCTAGGCTAAGGCCCTTAAGTTAGGTCGAAGTAACAGCTAGGCCTGTCGCCAAAGAATCCGTGATTCTCACTCTTAGTCTTTGACTGAGTATTTTATGTTGAGCCCATGCCATGGCAGCTGGAAATCTTACAGTTATCGAATCTTATAGTTATAATGGTGGTCCACATGTGCGCACCTACCATTTGAGATAAGATTTAACATGAATTTCTTTTTATTTCACAAAATCTTTCAGTTAATATTAAAATAATGTTCCTTATGTTATTATGAATAGGTGTACAAAATATCTCATAAAAATTAGAAAGAAATGGAAAAAAGGAAAAAAACCATCGGCCTTGTATTACCGAACGTGCGCATCGTATAATTAAAATGATTTCATATGCTCAAAACTTTGCAACATTCTTCCAAAGGGAACTTGAATAGAAAGATGATGAAAAATGGTCAAAAACATGTTTTCAAAGTACTAATATTTAAAAAATAATCAAATATGGTAAAAATAGCTCATCAGTAATTTTGTTGTTTTCCCACGAAAACAAATGTTCGTCAATACGATACGATGTAAAAAAATTTTTACATGCGAAGAGGGGTCTGATTGGAAGCTAATATTTTAAAAGGAAAAACGATTTCTGCAAAATTTTTGCATATTAATAATTTGTAGGTAATTGTGTATTTATGGTGAAAGTTTGGTGAATTTTTTTTTAGAATAATGTGTTTGATATGATTGAATTCATGAAAGGTAATACGATCCACTACCGTACCCCATGTCTGCGCACCCATTCACTTTGCACACGATTTGGGGATTTTGATGAGAAAGGCTGTAGCCTGTACATGTATTTTGAGGCCGTCACATGAAATGCCCCAAATTCATTATTTTTCCACCATTTTGACTTTTTTGGGGTCAGATTTTTTAATGAATATCTGTCTACATGTATATATTGCATAAAAAGTCTGTGTTCGTTGCGTATCCTCTTTTACTAGAATCTCGTAGATCCGCATGTGCACAGACTTGGGTTGTTGATAACAGTGCTTACATTACTCTTTTAATAATAATAATATATAGCATTTATGAGGCGCCGATCTATCTAGTTGCCTATTCAGTGGCGCACTATATACTACCCCGGCCATAGGCGGCGGAGCAGAGGATTATCATTTGTGTTTGGGGGGGACGCAACAATAGATGTCCCCCCAAACACAAAAGATAATCTTCTGCTCCGCTGCCAATGACCCCAGCTGTAGCTCCAGCTGCTAAAGGCGCTTGGTGCATTCAAGGAATTAATCCTGCCGGGTACCCATTCACCTCACCTGGGTCGAGTGCAGCACAGTGTGGATGAATTTCTTGCTGAAGGAAAACACGCCATGGCTAGGATTAGAACCCACGACCCTCTGTTTGAAAGGCGAGAGTCAGAACCACAAGACCAAGACGTGCCATGGATGGGGGGGGGGTCCGCTGTCTGGACACTTAAGCAGATTATCATTTGTTATTCTGAATTTTCTCTAACGCAGGTGGGCTCGCTGCCACAGGCAGTGGCCCAGGATAATGGAGGTATAGTGAGTCCACCACATATCGACCACCTCTTTAGTTTTAAAACCAATCTTAAATTGTGTATAAACTAAAATGGTGGTCGTGGTCCCCAAGTTTGCGCACCTAACAATTTGAATTAAGATTAGATTAACATGAATTTTGTTTTATTTCACAAAAATCTTTCAGATAAAAATGTTTTTTATATTATTATGAGTAAGTGTACCAAATATCTCATAAAAATTTGAAAGAAATATAGGATTTTCTTGGAAAAACCTCGGGCACTCATTTTCCGATTGAAAAAAAAAAATGGTACCCCATGTCTGTGCACCCTTTCACTTTGCACACGATTAGGGGATTTTGATGAGAAAGGCTGCATTTTGAGGCCATCACATGGAATGCCAAAATTTATTATTTTTCCACCATTTTGAGTCTGATTTTTTTAAGATGAATATCTGTCTATGTATTGCATGTGTAAAGTTTGTATTCATTGCGTTCATCTTCTTTTACTAGAATCGCGCAGATCTATACGCATGTGTGCAGACAAGGGGGACTGGGCAGACTTGGGGGAACTTGACATACTGGGGAGTGTTTCATCAACATTTTTGTCTGACAAGTTGTCAGATCTGACATCTTTCTCTGACTCTGATTGGCTATGAGGCACTGTTACTATGGTAACTGTCGGATAAAATGGGACTTGTCGGATAAAACGTCCGACAAGTCCTTTCATGAAACGCTCCCCTGGTATTACAAGTTACACTATGCATGGGAGAGTAGGCGCAGTATGGCCATATAGGAACACTAAGAATAAATTTTACGAGAGAAAAGTAATGTAGGTTAAAAAAGTAAAAATTTTGTAGAATTTATCATAAATGGATTGACCAGACCCAAACCCAGCTTCAAAACAATTTTGTCTCACCTGCATAGCAGAGTGAGACTATAGGTGCCGCTTTTCCGACGGCGGCGGCGTCAACACCAAATCTTAACCTAAGGTTGAGTTTTTGAAATGTCATCATAACTGAGAAAAATAAATGGATCTAGTTCGTGAAACTTGGACATAAGGTTAATCAAGTAGTACTGAACATCCTGCTTGAGTTTCAAGTTACATGACCAAGGTCAAAGGTCATTTTAATAGGATCAATGAACTGAGGCTAAATTGGGGGCTATCTGTTGAATTACCATCATAACTTTGAAAGTTTTTTGATCTGATTCATAAAACTTGGACTTAAAAGTAATCAAGTATCACTGAACATCCTGTGCGAGTTTCAGGTCACATTATCAAGGTCAAACGTCATGTAAGGTTGATGAACTTTGGCCAAGTTGGGGGGTATTTGTTGAATTACCATCATAACTTTGAAAGTTTATTGGTCTCGTTCATAAAACTTGGACATAAGGTTAATCAAGTATCACTGAACATCCTGTGCACATTTCAGGTCACATGACCGAGGTCAAAGCAAGGTCAATTAACTTTGGCCATAATGGGGTATCTGTTGAATTGCCATCATAACTTTGAAAATTTATGGATCTGATTCAAGAAATTTGGACATAGAGTAATCAAGTATATTTGAACATCCCAGCCGAGTTTCAGGTCACATGACCAAGGTCAAAGGTCATTTAAGGTCAATGAACTTTGGCAATATTGGGGGTATTTGTTGAATTACCTTCATATCTCTGTAAGTGTATTGGTCTAGTTCATAAAACGTTTACTTAAGAGTAACCAAGTATCACTGAACATCTTGTGCGAGTTTCAGGTCACATGACCACGGTCATAGGTCAATGGACTTTGGCCATGTTGGGGTATTGGTTGAATTAACATCATAACTCTGTAAGTATATTGGTCTAGTTCATAAAACTTGGACATAAGAGTCATCAAGTATCACTGAACATCCTGTGCGAATTTCAGGTCCCATGACCAAGGTTAGAGGTAATTATTAGATTGCTGTAATAACTTTCAAAGTTTATAGATATAGTTTATAAAATGTGGATAGGGGTAATCAAGTATTACTCACAAGTCTTAGGTCGCATGATCAAGGTCAAATGTCATTTTTTGTCAATGAACGTAGTTATATGAATGGTGTTTCTTGTGAATAATTATTTTATAGTAGTTTTCAAAGCCAGCACTGCTGCTATATTGAATTGCGCAGTGCAGGTGAGACTGCCAGAGGCGCTCCACTTGTTTATATCAAGAAATTGATAGGATCTATACCGATTTGCATGTGCCGAAATCGCAATTACTTGTGTAGTCTTAAGAGCGGAGCAAAAATAAGGGACATGCGACACTGAGATGGGGAGTTCCCTTTTTTAGCTCACCACAGAAACACACACAGTTCCTGCACTTGCAGCTACAGGTACCAATGCACATTTATGAAAGAGATATGAATATTCTGAATCAGTTCTAGATCTATATCATCTTGCTGGTTGGTTTTCTTGCTGTTTCCACATTGAGTTATGGAATGATGAATTAGATCTATATTGCACATGAATTGACAACTTGGGGATATTTGTTCTACGTCCACGAGGGAGACCACAGTACAGTTTGATTTGTCTTCCAAATGGTGTTTAATGATGACCTATAAGTGGTCATTTTTTTTCATTGCCAGTCTGACAGTTGCTCCTGATTGTTTTTAATTATTTTTTTTATCATGTAAAAGAGTAAATTCTGGTCTTTTTTTATACAAACCTGCATGAAAAAAAATATTTGGAAATATTTGGGAAAATTGGAAATACTTATTTTTTTCAAATTCATGGTTTTCCCATGAATTTTAAATAGGAATCTAAACTCTGATTTTTTTTTCTTTTTAAAACTAATAGTTGATTATGGTTTTCAATTTCACTAAATATGATATCATTTGAAAGAGAAAATGTTATGGTAACTTGTCATTATAAAAGTCCAAGCCTGGAACTAAATATTAACACAGCTGTTTTGAGGTTTGGTCGGGTCAATAAAATTTTGATAATTTGTTCCTCTTTTCTTTTGTGTTTAATCCATTGACCTCATTTCAACACCAAAGTCCAGAGCTATTTAAATGGACTTATGCCAAACCACATTGGTATCAGTAATTTTGAAGTTAATTTAGATGCCTCTAACTTTCTATAATTTGATCTTGCAGAAATCCAGTCATTAGGGCAATGTCAGATCTACATGTAGACTGCAAGTTGATCACTTCTGATACATTTTCTTAGCTAATGGGACTTCAGAGTGGAAATAGTTTAAACTAAAGATGTTCAAGAATGAATTCCAGGTAAGTAGATCATAGTGACATGATTCATTTGACTTTACTTTAAAAAGAATATATAGGCTATGTTTTTCATTAAAAAAAATTGCTTTAACATAACACCACACAAAAATGTATGTTCCAATTTTTAGATACAAATCAAAATCCTATGGTCAATTCTATTTTCTGTCATGAACAGAACAGATTCATTCATTTTATAACCTACACATGGGTTAAATCACTTTGTTTATTCTTTTAATTGATGTAATTATACACTGTATGTGTTTTCTAACACATGCATCATGAGAGATGGTATGTCCTGTTAATACACATATGTACAATATCCAATATTATTTCTTGTTGACATTTTAGTTTGATTTTTATTGTTCATTTCCTATCAGCAATGAGCATTATCAACAAAGTTTTTTTAAATCAGGAATGCCACTCTGGGTAAAAATCCCCAATATTCAAGCAGGCCCCAGCAACTTATTCTTTTTGCACTAAATAATATAGACAGATTTTTTTATTATTCTAATTAACAATTCTTATTGGTTTCCCTATGTGCAATTGATCATACAAGGGGGGGGGGTAAGGTTTCAGAGAATGGTAGATTTGATGTAATGTAGATGACAACATTGGCATTGCATTCAATTCAATATTAAAGATGTTTTATCTTTTCCTTTTAAAGGGTGGTCCCTTTGTGGAAGTATTCAGCTCACAGGGTAAAGAACCCTTATCTAAATGGAAACTGTCAGGGCAGACTTCTATTCAGAAGGTAAGAAAACAACAACATAAAAAACACATCTACATTTATGACTTCTGATTTTTAATTAACCTTTGTTAAGAAACATTGTGTAGATGCAGTTACATATATTTCTTCTAATGTAAAGTTGATTAAATCAATATGGATTATGGGTATAAGCTAGCATTCAAAATCTTAAATGCTATCGGGTCATTCCATAAAGGTCGGACGTACATTCGGACACATTTAAGAGCTGTATCTCCTTTAATTTGATAGCAGTGTTTTATTTATTTTAGTATATCATAACATGTGACCTAGGTTATCATTACACCATGACAGGACCAGGCTGCAATATGAAGAATAGAAAATATGGGCAAAAATGTGAGGGGTCGGACGTACATCAGACGAAAGCAGGTTTTATGCTTTTAGATTTCATGTCAAAATCTCTGTGATTTTTGTGTTGCAGGTACTAAAATTTTAATATGAGCTGATAGCTAAGGGATGAATCTTACAAGAAATGAAGCAAAGAAATTGATAGGCATTGCCTTGTTTTAGTTACAGGCTGATCTATTTGGGGTCGGACGTATACTTTGAAGGGGTCGGACGTACATTGTGCAAAATATTTGCACACTGTACGTCCGACCCCCTTTGAAGATCAGTTACACAAAACATAGACATTCTAAACTGGATTTTTTTAATAAACATACTGTTTGGTTAGTTGTCTTTCACATAAGACGGAATTAACAAATGAATCTGATGCTGGTGAAGAGTTATGGGTTATGATTAAAGTTGACATGCATTCAGACAGTGTACGTCCGACCCCCATACTGATTTTCTTAAAGTCAAGCAAAATGCACCTCATATCTATTACAAATGAGTCAGTGGGTTTAAACTGTTTCCATTTTGATATCTACATTTTTAGATCACATCAATAATGAAACAACTCAACTATTTACACAATGCATGATACTGTTAAACTTCAAGTAAAATGTATTTTTTTAATGGTTTGCAAAAGACATGACAAAGAATTTCTTCAACATTAAAAAAACTTGTTCTGTTACAAACTTTGTTTTTACAAGGTGGGTTACGAACCATGAGTCTTCCCTGATGTTGCAATAAAAAAAACATGCAATATGACCTTTTGACCCCTAGATGACCTTTGATCTCTCCATCCTCAAGAACACATGTAATTTTTCCCACTGATCATTTTGTTCCAAGTTTGGGCAAAATTAATGCAGAAATATGTCATTTGACATTTTTACACCTAGATGACATTTGACCTCTCCATCCTCTTTAACAAATATGTGGTACTACCCACTGATAATTTTTTCCAAGTTCGAATACATTTGAATACAATACACATAAAAAAAACTACCGGTATCAAAAGTTAACTTTTGACCCCTAGAAAGCTTGAACAATTGACCTTGAATAACAAAATGAGCAAAAGTGACCTTTTGACCCCTAAATAACCTTAGAAATTATCATCTTCATCAACAAAAATATTGTATTACCCTCTGATTTTGTATTTCAAGTTTGAACAATATTGATGCAAACAAAAAAAATGATTTAAACAAAATCTGTCAGAAAATGACTATTAATGGCCTCCTATCTTTTGACCTTTTGACCCCTAGATGACCTTTGACCTCATCAACACACACATGGTATCAACCAAGGATCATTTGTACCAAGTTTGAACAAGGTTGATGCAGAAATAAAGAAATGAGAACAAGTCAAAATTAAATGAATAACCCTTCACATTTTCTTAACTTACACCCTATAGGCAAAAGTAGAATAGTCTAGACATCCATGTATCATTATAGCAAATGGGCAGATCTATTTCTCATAGAGGGGCAATTGCTGTACCTGAGATTGAGGGGAAGGGGCAATTTCTACTTTTATATGGAACTTCTTTGTTTATTAAATTTCTCATGTATTTGTAGGTTTTTAATTTTTATTTTCTTTTTTTAATTTTCTGCAGGCTATTATTCAGTCATAATTACCACTAAATTCATTAAGTTACATGTATGTGATAATTTGAGATGAAGGAAGGCAGTTTCCATTGAATATGCACACAATACACAAATAAATCACCATTTCTTGAAGATGATATCATTTAAAAATCTACATGTTGTCAAAAATGTGAGGTATTCTTTGTGAAATTTGTCTCAAAACTTGTGCAAGACTTCAAAGAAAAACCAATAAAACTATACAGCGATATCAAGGTGTGTTAAAGAACTATCATGCAAAATGTTAAAGATGGAAGGTGAATTTTGCCCCCAGTATTTGTTGGGTTAAGAAATACAAAAAAGGTCATTTTAAACTAGATTGAAATTGAAATTTGTATTCAATTTTGAAAGATTGATATGAGTAAAAGATGTTATGATATTAAACTTTTGCAAAAAAACATCTGAGCAGTGAAAGATAACTTCATAAAAAAAAGTTTCAAAGGGGTCGGACGTACAGGGGGTCGGACGTACAAAAAAGTTGTACGTCCGACCCCCACTTAACTTGAAATCCCGGACTAGTGGTGAGCTACCTTCTGGTGTATATATTAAACAAACCAAGCTTGCTTTGCATCTGACTTTGGGAAAATTTATCTGCTTTTGTTTTGCTTGTAAGAAAAAAAGTGTATGTGAAAAGGGGTCGGACGTACATTTGAAAGTGCCTGCTTTTAATATATTCGGTTTAAGAAATTTAAGAAAAATAGAAAAACCTAACTTATTTTTTAGAAACCTGACATAATAACAACTTGGACAACATCCAACTTTAATTATTTCAAAGCTTATAAAAGGTTTAAAATTTGTTGCAAACTTGACCTTTGAAAATAAGTAAAATTATGTTTTGTTGCTATGGTGATTTCAATGCCTTGTCAAAATGAAACGATACATTGTTTGAAATTATTTCTTTCAGATTTATACATTTCAGTTTTTTAGCTTTCATGTGATACCTAATTTGTTTTGTTTGTAGGATTTTGAAATTTTGACCAAAAGGTTTACTATTTTATGGAACTGCCATATCATTAATATACAGTGTAGAATTATGAAAAAGTGCCATGTCAAGTCATAACTTCAAATTAAGGTTAAAATACAACTGTTGCTCATCATATAAGTAAATATGAAAATACCTGCATCCCACACATACTGAAATTAGAATGTATCAAATTTTCAGTAGTAATCCCGGTGAGGCATTTTCTTTTAAATTGCTCTATGATTTATTTTTCCAGTTATTTGACAAGGAATGCAAGAGTTACATTCACACTCTTGAGGGAGCATCAACAACCACCAAGATACAGCTGCCTAAAGAAAGCAAACAAGCTTGTGAGTTATATTTCATTCTAACAGTTGGGTGAACATGTATACATTCCAGACATTGGTTATGTTTTTATCCTATATTATGAGCTCGGCATACTAGGTAAAATAGGTCGCTCAATGCGAATTGTTTTAGTGATAGCCTTGTGCAGCTATGACATCAAGACTGTGTTGTGAGTTGCTAGCTGTATTGGATAGCAGCACAGTGAAAAGACCATGTACCAATATGAGTTGGGTGACCCAGTTACCAATAGAGCCGTGTGCATCATGTAGACACTCTGCAATATGTGCATGTGTTAATATAGGTATTGAAGGAAATAATTCAAACATAGTCATTGATGGATGTGGGAGTATTGGTATTGTCATACATTGCATAATTATTAGAACCACTATGTGAACTTTGAGGAGAAATAAAAACTGTTTGGAGACTTGTAATGAGGGGATCTTGAATTGACTAAAGAAAGAGAATTGAAATGTTAAACAGAAAGGTTATGAACTAGACTCTTAATGAAAAGCTTGGGAATGTAAACGATGTTATTCTTCCAATAATTCCTTGAGAGCCGTTTTAGGACATCAAATCACTGCTTCTTTACCTTAAACTTCAATGCTAATGGATTGCTGTACATGTATGTTTTCTGTCAGATGTAAACACTATTTCATTGCAATATTTTCAGCTTACATGTATGTAGTGTCTTTTTGAAGCCAAATGTACTTTTCTCCAAAACAGTGTTGCTTATTCAACGGTATCTGGTAATACAGTCATTCATTCCTCTTGGTCAAGACTTCTCCATGGAACTAGGGTAAGTATTTCCTTGTGATTAAACAAGTAATTCATGTCAATGGAGTATAATCAGATAATATTGACAGGTTTGTTAGGTTCACAGGTTTGAATGAAAGTTGCTGGCTCTACCCCCTTTGAGCTTGAAGTATGAAATCATTACAAACTTAATTGTGTAAATTCATAAAATGAAATATTTGTTAAAAATGTGTATAAAAAGTGCTTGTGTATTACGACTACATTGTTAATAGTTATGTATTGATTTTTTTTATTGAATTAATTGCAGATTTTAAATGCAATTCCTTGTATATCTCAATATAGTTATGAATTCTTTTTTTTATATTCATTTGTAGAAGGACCCAGCTACTGGTATGTGTATGGGTCCTGTTTCATAAATCTAATTATTGATGATAAATCCTGAAATTCCAAATAGCTATTGGCCTTTGAAATTACTGGATTTCATTAATAGTAGTTTACAACTTGCTATTTAAAGTGTTAATAAAGCAAGGCCCTGTTCTTTCATTAAGTTTAAAGATGATGTACAATCTGGTTATGTTCTCAGGGTCACTGATATGGGCAACAACAAGAGACGATTGTTTTTCTCAACTGCTCAGAAGGAGACTTCTGCAACACCACTTCATGCTAAAGTACCTCTCACCATTATTAAGAGAGCAATTGTGAGTACAATCTCAAACTGCAAGGAATTTTGATTATTGCCAATTATAGAGAGAATTGAAGATGTTATAAAGAATGCCGCTTTTCAAATTAGGATAATTGTGTGTGCTTTGGGATATGTAACTGCTGTTCCACAAGCTACAGTTATCCATCCATGAGCAAAGGCTGTGGGCTGCTTTCTTGATGGATTTGAAAGTGACAAATGAACTTGCTTGCTGGTGGGTGTTTCATGAAGCTGTTCGTAAGATAAGAATGACTAATGAACCTTTCTTATGCACTAAAACAATCGGCAATGAATATTTAATGGTGAATATCATTTACCACAAGAAAGGATCACCAGTCATTCTTGAAGTCACTCTTAACTTTAATATGAACAGCTTTATGAAATGGCCCCCTGATCTAGAACTAATTGATTGTGATTTGGGGATGGTGCCCTCTTTATTGTGTTGTGTATTAAGTTTAAAAAAATGAAGAGAATTACTGTCAAGCTTTGACTCCATGTGCTGTTGAAGATTAGAATTGTGCTAGTATAGTTACATTTCATAATTTTTGCATAATTTTTTATGAGTATAGACTATTAGGTAAGACTGAAGACCAATAATTATCTAGAGATCAGCTTTATTCAGATCATGATGTGAGATCATAATGTGATGTGTAACCTTTCCATTTACTGCAGTGGCTAAATCTTACTATTGACATGGTGTCACTTGTTGGTGAGATGTTCAGGGGTCAAACGTTCAAGTCACTTGATACCATCATCATCTCAGCATGCTGTAAGCTCAGGAAGATATTCACCTTGAAAGACCAACCTGGAGATACCACTGATGATGACGGTAAGCAACTCTAAGATAATTAATCTTTCGTATCTTATTAAAGAAACCCTTCGTTGATATGCTGAGATTGCTACCCTCACTCTAGGGGACCTGTCAAAGCCTTCCAATTTAGGACCATTCTTTCTTTGGACCTTGTTTTATCTCATCAAATATATTGGGAGAATACCAAATAAGGGAGTATTGTCTCTTACTGATCTGACCAATATGATGATGTGGTATACACCACAAACAACTAGGAACTTGACAAAAACTCTTTGTGTAAACAACCCTGTAGTGAGAAGTAAAGTGAGACCAGAGTCCTGTTTTCTTGTAGATATCTAAGTCAGTATGCTGTATTGGTAAGTGACGCTTCTTAATAAACATTCATGATTTTTCTATTCTACAGAATTGTATGATTGTACGCCATTAACCAACAGTGCTTCAGATATTTCACCTGTACCAAAAGCTTGCCAATTTACTTCAGATGTTCCCTATCACACCCAGGTAAAACTCTATGATCAGTAAGAATGATCTTACTCATTGAATTGTAGACAAGATTTGTTGTTAACATAACTACAAAGTGATTTCTTTTAAGATTACATATATGCCAGTATTTGTGTAAGTTGCATGTTATCTGGTATGTATTAATAGTTTTGAATTGATAGTTGGTTTGGTTTTTTGTTTTTCAAATTTGTCAGCATTTCAAAATGCCTGGATACTTGAGCATTCAGGTTAGGAGAGGTGTGAGGGAGTTTTAATGATATAGTTGAAGTTTCACTTGACATCTCTGTTTCTCAATTTGTGCATGTTTTGTGCATGTGATAGTGGTGTTGTATGATGATCTGATTAATTCACCTTTTCTTACCCATTATTTATTCTTTTAATTTTCAGATTTTATGCTAATGGTCTCCATTATGAACAAATGAAGAAGTACTTAAAGATGTTTGTTTAACACTTAATACTCATATGTCTAACACTGCCATTGCTTTTTGGAAAAAAGCAAAAACATGCATCTCTTTGAAAGCACCATTACCATTACTTGACATGGATATCATACGTTTCATTCCTTAGATTCTTTCAATGTCTAAGTTAAGACATGCTGAATTCAAATTAAGAGGAGACGGAAGCAGACCTTCATCATCCAGTGAACCTGGTAAGAAAAAATATTTTTTTTTTTTTTCTTCAACATTTCAAAAGTTAGTTTTACGTTCGTGGTTTATATGCAAATGAATTTTAGATCTCCTCCTCTTACAAAGGTAGGGGTTACAAATGTTTGAACAGACAGAATTAAGATGTTGCTGGGTTTAATTAAACCAATCTCATGAAAGGCAGAACAGATTTAGTAAAGTCAGTTGAATGGAATCATAGTATCACACATTAGAGACATTCTACTATGTCTTCCATTGTGTAACAAATGATTATCCACATGAATTCATACATTAGGGAGAATACTTTCAAGTGTAGACCTACTGGTACTTCCATGATTATTTGTTGCTACAGATATTTAGAGGCTATGGCAACCCACTTAATGCTGTATATAAGTAATATCTGAACCTGTTCTTGTTGATGTTTTTTTTTTTACAATTGTTTATATTTTCTATTGAAAAAGATGTCACCAAACTTTTTTTGGAGATTTCAATATTCACATGTGATGTAATTTCCAGATTTGAATTCCAGTCTGAGGGCCAAAGATGATAGACCAACACACATAGCATTTGGAACTAAAGTATATGCTCCTCAAACATCATCTGGAAGAAAGGTATCTGCAAGAGAAAGAGAGGTAAGAAGTGGCTAAATTATTTTATAGATCATGATATATCATGGGAGATAAAGGAAAACATAAGAACCAGTCTGTCTCAGCAGGTTTTTAAGGAAAATCCTAACTGTCCAAATGAGAGACCATATTCAAAGTATAGAGAATGTGGTTTAGTAGTTTAATCTCCAAAGGAAATAGAAGAAATGTTACAATATTTTGAGCTCCATAGAGCAAGGGTTTTTCAATCAATCTATGCATGACAGTAATCAATAAAGATAACAGTTCCATGTACATCTTATTCAGAACACTGACCAGGAACCTATCGGAAAAGTTCTCTCATATTTCTAATCCAATGTAAACCTTTCTATTACAGCCCCTGGCCTGGCTCTGTTTTATGAAAGTTATGTATATGGCAACTCTCATCCAATCAGCTAGGATTTCTATAGCCTTTAAACTGTCATTGATTACAGCTCATGTCATTTCTAAATTTCATTTGATATTTTCAGGGTTCAGGTCACAGTGGAAGTAGATCAAGTCGATCATCACATTCCCGGTCACAGGCATCAGATGGTGAGCTCTCCTGTTAAAATTACTTTAATGGAAATATATGAACAATGAATAAGAGCAAGATCATTGAGTTTTGTACTTCTGACTCTCAACATATACAGTCTCATGTCTGCTTTTCCCTTTTATTTTCCATTTAGCTTAATCTAAGACGGAAGTAGAATGTGATGTACAGTATTTTGCATTGTTATACTTTGAAGGGCCCATCCTACGGGGAGAACCTTACCATGTTTTACCATGACACTTTTGGTAACTATAGATAAAAAGGAGTTATGCTTCCACTGATGCTAACCATCTCCAAAATGTGTGCCTTTAATGTGAATAGATGTTCGCTATATTCAGTGACTTCTGCATGCTAGCGTGTAGGGGTTTCACGGTACACCATGTATTGGGGGGGATGTATTGGTGCGTTGTTTTTTTCATCTTCAGAAGAACATGCTTGTTGAAACATCAAGTTTTGGTGGTCTTCAGGACCAACACATGCCCACAAAAGAATACATGGTGTACCATGAAACCTCTACACTCATTTTCTTTCTTGCCATGGAATCCTTCAGAAATGCTGCATACTAGTAACCTATTGAGACCTTCTGATGATAGGTTAAAGTGTCTAGAGATTTCTCTGACTTCCTGGAGACCTGGATAAATTTCAGGAGGCATCTCTGAAATACACAGAGACTAGAGTTTCAACAAGATTGTCATGTAGTCTACAGACAATTTGATGTCTTTACAGTGATTAGGTGACTCTAATACACCTCTCATTCTTACTACATTGCTGAGATGAAAGTATTTCTTGTCACTTATACAAATATAGATTCTTCAAACGATAAAATACAAATATTACACATTTTCTTATCTATTCCTCCCTAGATCCTTTACCTAGTGCACGAGGTGTAGCTCCCTCTATTGGTGAAAAGGTAGACAAACTAGTTGTGCATGGCCACACTCGTCAGCAGTCAGATCCAGGAACTGAGATTGACAATCCAGACAAAGTTGATAAAGGTGCCTTTTAGTTGATACTCTTGTTAGACATACTGTATGATGATTAAATACCTGCTGTGTGAATCTTATTGTATTTTTAAAATTATCTATCACAAGCATCAACAACACATGAACAGCAGTCTGTCATAATATACCCTGGGTGTTATTTATAAAGCTCATTGTAAAATTATACATGACATTACTGAAAACTTTAATAGGAGGGGCCTAAAGGCATACCTACAAATTTAATTATATTCTGATAATCTCGATGGAGATTAAGAAAAAAACATGTCATTGGCTCCATAAATGTTGGCAAAGTATTAAAATGTCAATTTACATTTGTATACTGTCATTTTAACAAAGAGATTGAGAATATTAAGAATGCTATGCTGAAGTTTTTAATACCATCATAAAATTCACTCCCTCCAAGGTGTGATATTTCATTGATTGATATTCTGTCTACCAGAATAGAGCTTTGCTAAAACCTTACTTTATAATCTGTAACTCTTTTAAATCAAAGATACTTTAACTGGGAGTAAGACTTGGACAGCACCTGTGATCAGGGAGGATTCTGCAAGGCATCCACACCCACCCAGGGAGAATTCGGGTGGAAAGTCACGCAGAGTTGTCAAGGTTCGTCCAAGCAGCGGGAAGAAAAGCGATGCCTCGGAATCAAGCGATGTGGACCTGACATCAGCCAGGGGGAAGCAAAAATTGAGCTCCAGAGGCAACACCTCAGGTGCTAATACCTCAAATGCCAGTAGGAGTGATTCAATGGCCGCTTTGTCCACTGGCATGCAGAACATGAACAGCAAATCAGCAGGAAGAGGTAGGACTCGTTTAGATAGCCTGTCTGAATCGGACGATCACCAAGAGGCCATTGGAGATGGGCGCAACGGAAGACTTGCCTCTGGGCGCAGTAAGATCCCTCGGAGAAAGAAGAAAGACAGAAGCAATGGTAGCAGTAAAATGACTGGTGTGTCAGAAAAGGAAGAGTTGGTAGGAAGTGATAATGTTGGCTCAAGGACTGCTAGATCAAGAGAGAAGAAAGGGTCATCAGATGGAGTTTCTTCAGTGCAATCTGTGGAAGGGAGAGTTGTAAAGAATGGTGATGATATTAGTGTGAAGATGGGAGAATCAGGTAGAACTATTGTTTTGTTTTTCTCTGTATTTGTTATTATAAATTCATTTCAAGGAACCTCCTCTACAAAGGAAAATTGTTGGTGCTCAAAAATTATATATTTTTTCTTTGATACAAAATTAAATTCGGAGTTTACCTTGTTAGTTTTTGGAAATTTTGAAGTTAAGTGTGTAACGTGTGTGTTAACGTGGAGCGTTGTGGCCCAGTGGATAAGTCTCCGGACTTTGAAACAAGAGGTTCGTGGGTTCGAATCCCAGCCATGGCGTAATTTCCTTTGGCAAGAAATTTATCCACATTGTGCTGCACTCGACCCAGGTGAGGTGAAAGGGTACCCGGTAGGATTTATTCCTTGAACGCTTTAGCGCTTATCAATATGGCGGCTTAGCTACAGCCGGGGTAATAATATGATACCCAGTATCAAGTGCAGTTGAGTATATGCACATAGTAACTGCACTATATAAGTGGACATATTATTATTATTATTATTATATACATGTATATTTCTGATTAAGTGAGGGTTGAGGCAAAAGTCAAGAATTAGAGTGTTATAGTGCAACATGTAGAGTATCCTTATATTCATCACTTACATTGACCAAGGAAAGTGCAAGCCAAGTGATATTCTTGTGATTCTATTAAGAATATATTTTGCGTACAATAATATTGAACATTTGACCAAGGGTTTTCATTTATAGACCAATTCAAAACTTAATGGATTTGTGATGTTTTCCACTATTCATTACATCAAAAGTTTTAATATAAATATAACATTTCCTGTCTCTTTGTCCCCCCTTTTTCTTTCCCTCTCTCTTAGATTCAGGTGTGGCATTCTCAGTTGAAATGTCTGATCCTGAAGGCAGTCATTCTGTTGTGTCTTCAAGCAGGTAAAATATAAAGCCTGGCTTTCTCACACATTTGACTACATGGAAATTGTGTTGGTGTATGGTGCAATTTCAATCAACAGAAGTTTGTAAAATTCTGTGCAAAGTATTTGGCACATCCCATATTTGAATTTGGTACTGTTTGTATACAAACCCAAAAAATTGTGGAAATTGTTTCTCTAATTCTTTTGTATGATAGAGCAAAGAAAATTTTATCTAGGCCAATTAAAGATCTGAATAAATCTAAAGAAAAAAGGAAAGGAAATAAAATATGAGACTGCTTGTTATAGAAACATCCATGACCAGTAAATTTAATCAGAGGTTCTTTTGAAGATTTTTTTATCAAGATTTCTATCGCAATGGTTATGTTCACTCTGTGATAGCCTCAAAATATCTTATTGTTTGCATGGAGATTCTACCCACATTTTGGGGGGCAGAAATAAATTTTTCCTCAGAATTGTAGCAAAGAAAGTTGTATTGAGATGAAGACACATCTAATTGAAGTTTGTGTTGATTGTCATAGAATCAGTGATAGGTTAAAACTTTTAAACTTGATATCTGTTCCAAACTATAAGCATCTCATCATACAATTGAGTTTCTGACTGATTTTTTTAACAATAATTTTTGTTTGTTCTGCAGATCAATTAAAACAGATGGTAAAGATAAGAATGCCCTTTATACATTCATGTCACCTCCTCATACTGTTCCAGTTCGAGCACCAGACAGTTCAAGACAACTAGATCCAAGTAAACTTCAGGTAAGTAAAGTTGGCTTTCTGCTTTATATATGAATTCATAGATAGGCTATGAAGCTTAGATCTATATGTTTTCAATTAAAAAATGTCAATTATTTAACAAAATAACTTTTCTCTGCCTTTCTTTCCATATATATTTCCTCAAAGTTGTTGAAGCCAATTGGATTGCTTTTGAGATCGTCACTAACACTATAAATAACTTGAAAGTTAGACAAAATTATATTCTTATGTAGATGCTGATTATTGATTTTGCAGAATATATCTTTGAACAAGAAGATTTATGGTGGCATCATCAGTTGAATTAAAAAAAAAAAACAACCCACATACATCTGAATTTAAGATTTTCTGTAGTATTTACCCAAGAGAGGAGTATTGTTTATGTAGAGCTTGATAAAATGTGACATTGTTGCGTGGATATCTAATCATATTTATTTCAGTAATATCTCCATGGAATACATGTTTCATGATATGTATATTTCAGATGAAAATGCAAGCCATCCTAGATAGTTCAACTCCAAGCAACCTCAGTGAAGACAAAAACAAGGACAACTTTGACACTGTGAAACAATCATCCAGAGAACTTATCAGTCCCGAGACGGATTTCTTGAGACATGCCCAGCTGAACGATGACTCTGATCTCGAAGACGATTGGCAAGGGAACGGTAGATTGAATGTCAATAGAACGATTGAGCGTTCCCGGTCACGTTCCCCGAAGAATAGGACGGGTGATGATGATGGAAATGAAAACATCAGTTCAATGCCTGAGAGCAGTAGATCTAATCAACGTCAACAGCCGTCGATGAGTTTATCACCAACGTTACGTCGGAGTAAGCTTGCTTCCTTGGCTCAAAGCCAAGGAGGGGCATCACAGCAAGCTGCCAGGCTTTCAGTATCAAGGATGAGTATCAGATCAAAACACCTCAAAGAAATACCAAAGGATGATCCAAGGGTGTCTGATGTAAGTAGTAGTTTTGATTTTATAACTTATGTGAATGTTTTTCAAGTGTCAAATAAATGATTAAAGAAAATGAGTACTGTGTGATTGTTGTGTGAATAAGATTGCATCAATAGAAGAGGTTTTTTTAATAAGTGCCTTTTGAATTTTATCATATTGATTAGTAAGAATATCACAGTAAAAACTGCTTTACAAAAAGTTGAATAATCACCTTGCACATGACTCATATTGGATATATTATTAAAAAGATGAAATGTTGGCATAACATTCATGCAAGGTTGCTTATGAGTTGATGTACTCAGTTATGTTGGTAGTGCCATCGACAGAGAGTTTTTAAGTGATGGTCCAAGCTGAAAATATTTATATCTAAATAAATAGAGGAAAATTCACAGAGCAAAATGCTGAAAATTTCATCAAAATCGGAAAACAAATAATGAAATTTTTAATGAAGTTATTGAATTTTAAAGTTTATCAATATTTTGTGGAAATAGTTATATGCACATTGACATGAATATTCATTAGGTGGGCTGATGATGTCGCATCTCCACTTTCCTTTTTCTGATGTTATTACATGATATACTGTAATTGTTTCATTTTTTCATACATGTGTAAATGGTGTGTCTCCATTATGATGAAATAAGTTGTAACAATAAATAACTAGTGCACTTAATCACTTGTCAATCCAATTGTTTTAGTTCTTGGTAGAAAATTTTTGAATGAACCTTATTTCATATAATACAATACAAAAGAACAAATGGGGATATGACATCATCAGCCCATCTAATGAGTATTCATAAAGACATGCCTAGAACTGTTTCACAGGAATATAAATGCAAATCTTTAAAATTCAATTTTTTTTTACTTATCTGATTTTGATTAAATTTTCAGCATTTTGCTCTGTGAATTTTACTATATTTATTGAGATATAAATATTTCCAGCCTGGACCATCCCTTTAACAAATTTTGTTAAAATATTTATAATCATCATATCTCACACTAAGCAACTATATTCTTAAACAACATCTTATTTTCCCAGTGAATTTGTAATTATCCATTCATTTCATAAGCACATAAACATCAACTGTTTATCATCAAAGCTCATTTTGCCTCCTTTCCTGAGATCTAGATACCACTGGCATTGAGAAATGTTTGCATACTAGACCTAAAACTTCTAGTGATACTGTCTTAGACTGTCTCAAAAATCATATCAATGTAAGTGAATTATGTAGGAACAAAATGAAATCATTTACAAAACATCACTGGAAGAAATACATATAAACATTACGGTATTCAATTCTATTCTGATTTTCAGTGAACCATTGGTACAGCATCTTTAAATGTAAACACATTTAAACATCATATGTCACCCAACTGATATAATGTTTTAGAGAAGAATCATGTTTTGTCAACCAGGATCTGAAAAATGACTCGAGCATTGGTCTCTGCCATCACAAGGTTGTTGATAGAAAAGCAATCTAATCTTAAGCAGCCAAGATAATAAGAAAGAATTTCATATTTTATTCTTCATGCTTTGCTTCAAGATCAAACAGAGCATTTGATTCTGAAGGTTTGAGCACCTCCCACAAAATAGGAGGAAAAAAGAGTAAGAATAGAAGATTTTTGTGATTTTATTTTCTCATTTCATTTATTGAAAACAAAAATGTAAGAAAAAATAGCTTTAAAAACATACGAAATAGAAAAACCCATAGGCCTGAATTCACAAAGGTGGTTTTGAAAACCCACGGTTGAGTCCATGGTTTATGCAGATTTCCTGTATAAATTACGCTTAATTTAGCGCGTATATTAAAAATTGTCCATTGCTGATGAGCACTTTTGTCACAGTACGCCAAATTGACACCTGTTGCTGTGGTTATCCACGCTATTTTATACACGAGTCCACTATTATGAATTAATGAGTCCACTCATCAAACAGTAGACTCATGAATAAAATAGCGTATCTAACCATGGTAACAGGCGTCAGTATGGCACACTGTGAGAATAGCGTGCATCAGCTTTGGACATCTTTTATACACATGCCCGATATGCACTAAGTTAAGCGTAATTTATACAGGATATCTGCATAAACCATGGATTCAACCGTGGGTTTTCAAAACCACCTTTGTGAATTCGGACCATATGGTCAAGACCAAAATGCATCAAATTTTCTCTAAATGGATCCCCATACTTAAAACAATACCATGTTATAAATAGTATGTTAATAGCTTGGAGAAAATCAAATCTTAAGCACCAAAATACACATTGCATCATCAAATAGAATCAAATGATTTCTCCACAGGACTACGACTGGAGGAAATACCAATCTAATAACAGTTCGCTGGCCTCCTCACTTGAAGCCAACATGCTGGCAAGCCTTAAGAGACAGCAGCTTGAAGAGCTGTATGAAGATCGTAATGAGGGAGCAGCGAACAATAGCTTTGAGATTCACAACTATGGTGACGATGATGAGAGCAGCTCCAGTGATGATACCAATACAACCATTAGCACTTGGAAACCTCCGGTAATAATTCATCTCATTTCATTAGATACAAACAGATATGTATTTTACAAATGTCAAACTGATCAATTGTAGTATAATTATTTAGATTTTTTTTTATCATATTCGTATTTGCAAACAAAAATGATGAATTAAAGCATTTAGACTAGAACACATGCTATAAATATAGGTCACTCATGGTGTACAGTATGTTTGATAGTTATAATAGACTGAAACAGGGCAGGAATTGGGCAGAGCTTAGTAAATACAGCATGCTTGTATTTGCAGTGGACAAATGCTTAGTGACGCATCATAAATCACAATGCTACCAATGAAGAGAGTAAAATGTGTTTCCTATTGCAAGTGTTGATGATGTGTGAATAATGTGCTATAATATTTAGCTGATCACCACTGATGATTGATTGTGCTATCCATCGTGAGTGGGAACAATGCTTGATTTTCTGAGAGTCAATTTGTCGTATAAATTTTGCATTTGTTAGCAATTTAATCTATGAGAAGTTTCATGCATCGGAGTGAAGATTGTGGAGAATTATCACCAATGTGAATTTGAGTTCGTTTCATGACGTAATTCTAAACAGCATCTTTTACTTTCAAAACATGAGATATGAATTCATAAATCTTGTTAACTGCCCTCAGAATCTCCAATATGCATGCGTTCCATGTGTCCTTCAACCATTTTAAAATCCAGGTGGGTGTTTCATAAAGCTGTTTGTAAGCTAAGAGCGACTTTAAGAACGACTGGTGTTCCTTTCTAAATGGTAAATGATATTCACCATTAAATGTTCATTGGTGATTATTTAGCACATAAGAAAGGATCTTAACTTACGAACAGCTTAATGAAACGGCCCCCAGTTTGTACAGTGTACATATTCTGTACGTAATCCATTTAAGTAACTATTTTCCTTTTATTCATAGGATAATTTGAGGAGAGGCAAAGGCTATCAAGAAGAAATGAATTATGCTCCAACTGGCAACCCTCTTATGCAGTCAAATCCAAGGTGAGTACCAAGTAGTATGTAAATTTTCATGCCTCTGCCCACCATAGGTAGTTGCTATAAGCATTACTGAACTTTTGATTCTTATATTCACAAGTCGACTGTAACAAACAGATGACGTAAGGAGCCCACTCTGAAGAAGTATGAAAACGCATCTCGGCTCATGTGTAAGAGATTTCTCGAACCAGTTCACTCTCGTTTTGCTGTTTTGACTGTAACAAGTCAACTATGCAAAATACACGAAGTGGATCCAATTGACTTTATAGAGTGTAGGTAGTTGAAATGTAAGTTGTCTAAAAGTAACACATGCTCTTGTCTTTGATTTCCTTATGTCAAAATTGTCACCCACAAAATCCATAAAAGAATCACAGTTTAGTCATGTATAAATAGTCTGTATTTATCCCCATGCCTCATCTACCATGCTTTGTAAATTTGTTGTAGTCCACTAGAGAATGTGCATATTAATTTCTCACTGTTATCTTTTGGGGTTGTCCCTGTGTCCGTCTATCTATCCAGGGGGGCTTGAACATTCCGACCCGACAAGCTTTAATATGAAAGGCAAACTTTTGTGTGTAAATCTTAATGTTTCCGCCCCACTGTATCTATCCCATTTTTTACTGATGAATTGTTTAAGGGAACAACTTAAAACTTGTGTCATTTATCCATATAGGAGTGGCAGTTATCTGATCAGGCGACCTGGGACACTCAGCAGGAGTTGCATTTAAATATAACCAAAAAAGAAAGAAAAGTGCATCTGATTGGCTAAAAATTTTCATTTCCCCACTAACCATTTGATTATTGTTTGGTACTTCTGCAGAGACTGGTCCAATCTCTTTAGTCCACCCATTGTGCTACCTAGTGAGAAGAAGCTTCAGAATGAACAGTCTCAACTCTCACCTGTCAATGAGTTTGGATCAGGTAAGCATCTCAATCACAACTGTCTTGCAATGGACCCATGATGCTAATTGGCCTTTTTAACCCCAATGTCACACACAAAGTTTGCATGCACATCATGCTCCTTGAACTTGATATCCCCCATTGGACACTAAAGCTATCCTCACTTCTGTCATAAAGATTTTCATAAAAATTTTCCCCACTCACATCACACCGTAAGTTGCCATTTTGAACTGTAATTATGTGCACGATTGGATCTAAGTCCTAATAATACTCAGGGAAAGCCCCAATTATTTTTGTGGAATAGCGCCATCTGGTATTTTGATTTCTTGATTTCAATATTATATATTGAACTGTAGAATATGATAGTGGTCCCAAGTCTGCGCACCTAACGTTTTGAGTTAAGAATTGATATGAATTTCTTTTTGTTTCACAAAATCTTTGATAATGTTCCTTATATTATTATGAGTAAGTGGGCCCAAATATCTCATAAAAATTTGAAAGACATACATGATTTTCTTTGAAAAAACCTCAGGCAGTCATTTTCAGTTTGAAACAAAAAAATGGTGCCCCCATGTCTGCTCACCCATTCACTTTGCACGCGAACCAGAGATTTTGATGAGAAAGGCTGCATTTAGAGGCCGTCACATGAAATGATCAAAATTCAGTATTTTTCCACCATTTTTAGTAAGATTTTTTAATTCATATTTGCGCTATGTATTGCATGTGAATAATTTGTGTTCATTGCGTATCTTTTTTTTTACTAGAATAGCACAGATACGCGTATGCGCAGACAAGGTAGACTGCGCAGACTTGGGGGAACTTGCCACATAAATAGCGCAGTGCTGACGCTTTAAAACAGACAATAGGAAGAGCACATACTACATGCTCCATGCATAATGGACATTCACCAAGTGCATGTATGTTATTTATACCCATTCCACAGTCAAGTGGTTAAAGTCAGTTATCATAAAGTATCAATCTTCTAAAATCCTGCCATTTGATTAACTAAGAGCAACTGATTGCAAATTTCAACTGATAATATGCAATAAAAAGATTAATTTGATATTAAAGGTCAAGTCCACCTCAGAAAAATGTTGATTTGAATCAATAGAGAAAAATCAGACAAGCACAATGCTGAAAATTTCATCAAAATCGGATGTGAAATAAGAAAGTTATGACATTTCAAAGTTTCTCTTATTTTTAACAAATAGTTATATGAATGAGCCAGTTACATCCAAATGAGAGAGTTGATGATGTCACTCACTATTTCTTTTGTCTTTTATTGTTTGAATTATACAATATTTCAATTTTTACGAATTTGACAATTAGGACCTCCTTGCCTAAAGCACAAAATGTTGAAATAATGGAATTCCACATGTTCAAGGAGGAATGAAACTTCATTTCACATGACAATGACAAGAAAATAAAAATATGTCATATAATAAAATACAAAAGAAATAGTGAGGGAGTGATGTCATCAGTTCCTCATTTGCATACTGACTGAGATGTGCATATAACTGTTTTATGAAATGAAGCGAAACTTTAAAATGCCATAAATTTCTTATTTTACATCCGATTTTGATGAAATTTTCAGTGTTATGCTTGTTGAATTTTTCTCTTTTTATTCAAATCAAGTTTTTGTGGGGTGGACTTGTCCTTTGATATCAATAGCCTAGCAGATCATTTCTACTGTATTTTATTAGAAACAATCAGCAATCAATTGTAAGTTTCCACTTTAATAACAATAATAATACATGAGGTTCGTATCGTGAACTTTCCATCTTGATTAGATGCTTGAGGCACCTCAGAGCAGAACAGCAAATTATTTACATATAATACATGTCTGAACAATAAGTCGATGTCTATCAAAAAGAACTTTAAGCAGGTATCTTTTCAGGTTGCCCTTGAAGGTGGTCACTGAAGTTTGGGTTTTCAAACACTGTGGAAGAGAATTCCACAGGTTAGGCCCTGCATGAGCAAAGGCCCATTCCCCGCATGATTTCTTAGCAACTGGAATTTCTAAGAGATTAGATTATTGCAATGCTTCATAAGAATACTAGAATTTGTAGTCACACATTTCATGAAACCAGCCCTTTTTTAAGTGAGAATGAGTTCAACTAGGTGTATAAAAAGACAAATTGTGAAGTTGCTGAAAAAAATCATTGTACATAATTTTGTACCTTTTTTAAGTGTTATTTTTTCCTATGTCAGATTAAAGCTGTCTTAGTTGGTGCATAAACAATTTTGAGAGAATTTGTTTGATATAAAGATTTTTGGAGCTTGCACCATTTAAAGTAATGATTGATTGCTCTGTGAAATTGTAAAGTAGAATCACTCTTAAAACCAAATGAATCTGAGCCTATTATCTGTTTCTTGCTGGGCAAGAGCTACACCGCCAGACCATTCATAGACCTTGCCACAGTCTTAATAACATAAAATAAAATGAACTTTGTAGCTCTCCTGAAAAAAAATAGGAAAATTATCCTTGCATCAATTGAAACCTCAATCATTGTAAAGATGATAGAGTTCTTGTTTTCCTTTTCTTTTAAACCACAATAATCTTTACTGACTAATCAACAATTTGAACAAATGCAATGCATGCTCCTTTGTCCCTATCACACAATGGTAAAGAGAACACATGATACACATTAACTCAATCATCATCCAATTTCCGGTGTCCATTTCATATTGCAGACCTCATTTTTCAATGCTGAAAAACAAAGAATAGGGAATGTGATTGTCATGTGCGCAACAAAGCATCCACAATTGAATCATGAAATTGGCAATGACAGCAAAACACTGATACATACTCTGGAATAGACATCAGAGTTTCCATGAGAAAGATATGTGTCGAGAAAGTGTTTAAAGTACCATCCTGGGATACTTATCGGAATGGTGTTTACATACTCTTCAAGGAGAATAATCAAGCGCAGTTAGATGCCAAGGGGAGCTATAACCATCTGCCGAAGAAAATCCCATTATCACTTGTTATCTACACGTGATGTGTAAATATGCTTTTCTATATGACGGGGAATGTGAACTGTGACTACGCCCAAGAGAAACAGGTTTCATGTGTGGAGTGATTAATGATTTAAGCATCCCCTACTGGAAAATGGTTCTCATGCCTCTTTGGAAATTTTTCCTATACCTCAAATTCATTTGTTTACAAGAAAGTTTCTGGTATTTTTCGTAAATATTATTTTCATGTTTGTTTGATTTGACTCATATGTAATTGTAAACAATGCCAACTTTGCTGGTATTTGATGTAATAATTTAAATACATAAAATTTCAATAAAGTATTTTGGCTCTGTCCCAGAAGTTCAGAACCTTACTTTCCTAAAGGGGCCCTGCTCCTGGACCATGCTCAGGGCTTTGGCTCCTGACCTTTATGCATTTTCAGACTAGGAAACCTAGTGGCATCCCTGAATATATAGTCATAAAAACTAACAAATGATTTTTGACCTAAAATTTGAGATACCCACAGCAACAATGTGACCTATAAACATGAATTTCATCTAAATTTCATTAATCATTATGCTGTATGAAATGATATTTGGTGATTTCAAGTACGGTGTTAAAATTTGGTGTTTGTTACGTGACAACACCAACACTAGCCACAACACCGTACTTGAAATCATGCTGGTGTCGGGATTGACATCGGAAAATATGATATATTTCTGGCAGTTTGTGTTGAGCTCTGGTGTTGAATGCCGTCTGCTGAACTGAGCATCACAGCTGGTGTTGACGATCTACGTGTAATTCTCCAATTTACCAACACCAACCTCCAGGGAATTTGAAAAATCATGAATTCATGTTCGGTGTTGGTGATTTGACGCCCACGAACATTTGGTGAACGAGATGAAATATCCCCGTGAAATTAGATTTTTACAGTTAAGATAAGTGCAAATCATTAAAGCCTTCAACAATTTAACGGACAATAATGTTTACGCTTTTGGATTCTTGAAGTGATTTTAGCCATTGCATTCTGTACGATGATATTGTACTGTAATTTCTACCCGATTTCACACTCGTCAAGAAGTTTTCGCCTAAAATTGAGATGATCGACAGGACAGCGCATAGGCATGACGTCATAGGGTATCGATAGCGCAATCGGTATCATACCTCTGAACCCAGCTCGGCGTAGGAGCTTGGTTTAGCAGCCTTTTCATGCTCTCAACACAAACACCTAATCACCCATTTAAGAATCATATTCAGTTTGTCTTAAAGGTCAAGTCCACCTCAGAAAAATGTTGATTCGAATCAATAGAGAAAAATCAGACAAGCACAATGCTGAAAATTTCATCAAAATTGGATGTAAAATAAGAAAGTTATGACATTTCAAAGTTTCGCTTATTTTTAACAAAATAGTTATATGAAAGAGCCAGTTACATCCAAATGAGAGAGTTGATGATGTCACTCACTCACTATTTCTTTTGTTTTTTTATTGTTTGAATTATACAACATTTAAATTTTTACGAATTTGACGATTAGGACCTCCTTGACTGAAGCACAAAATGTTAAGATAATGGAATTCCACGTGTTCAGGGAGGAATGAAACTTCATTTCATATGACAATGACGAGAAAATAGAAATATTTCATATAATAAAATACAAATGAAATAGTGAGTGAGTGATGTCATCAGTTCCTCATTTGCATATATCGTCCGAGATGTGCATATAACTGTTTTGTGAAATAAAGCGAAACTTTAAAATGCCATAACTTTCTTATTTTACATCCGATTTTGATGAAATTTTCAGTGTTAGTGTTATGCTTTTTGAATTTTTCTCTTTTTTATTCAAATCAAGTTTTTGTTGGGGTGGACTTGTCCTTTAAAGACAATATCTCATAAAAGCTTTGATGAATAAACTCCCATGAATCTGAAGGAAAGTCATGAAGCAAATACAATTTTAGAGGATATCTTTTATCATCATCTTGAGGTGCCTAAGGTGCATGGCTGTACATGGAAAGTCTGGGGTTGGGCACCTATGCCCATGAGCAAGGCATTCAATCTACATTGCTCTATTATCCTGCTTTCAAATAAATGGAATTGCTATATGCATTATTGAAGAAAAAAAATCTTGTAATAAGGATAACAAAGACAGAAAATTGGAAGAAAGGTAGAGGGTTGTTAGGTGGAAAGTGGATAGGGAAAACAGCAAAAGGGAAGGTTGGAAAAGGAAGCAGGGAATCAAAAATTAAAAGAACACTTGAAGGTTGCATACTTTTTTTTTGCAGTATTTCATACCTTGGGGCTAAGATTCCACAGGATACTGATCTGTTTAAAACCTCAATAGCATTACAGGTTTGAATCCTACCTACATCCATTGGATGAATGAAGCCTAATACATATCTATTACCTGTAGATGCTCTGTATAGAAGCCTTTATTTAGTCTTTATAGTCATTTGGTATACCATAAATTTTGTTAAATTTCAATTTAGTTCTTTACCCATTTGAACATATTGTAAATTTTCTAGTTGCCATTTCAGCTTTATGATTTTCCTTCATTCTGTGTAACGATCTTTTGATTTAGATTATTATTTGTTTGGTACCAATGTAGTATGAGACGGTCAGTAGAGGAACTGGAGATTACTGGAAAAAAGATGAAATAGCAATATGTTGAATATTGACCAAATAATTCAGACCAATTATTATAGTCTTAATGTAAAGCTGAAGAATTTGCAGCGGTTTTTCTTGTTGCCAATTTTCACAATAAATGTGCACAACAGATTTTACTCTCTGGTATATTTGTAGTATAAGAGAGCCATGAAATTGCAAAAATAACTCTTGAATTTCCACTCTTGAAGCAAAATTGTGAAACAGCATCATGAAGTTTGAAGTATATGGTGTATAGAGGATGAATACATGTATGAAAGTTTGCTTGTATGATCCACTTGGCCACACTTAGTCATCTACATATACCACAAGGAAAAAAAATGAAGAAGTTTGGGTGATTCAGCTTGCTTTTCACCTCCCAGGCACATATGAGGTCAAACACTTTGCTTCAAATTTACAAGTGAGACTTAAAGCTTATTCTTTTCTAGGTCACTTTCAACAATGTGGAAACAGAGACAGTCTGATTTAAACTTTTTTTAAATATTTATACATGATTTAAACTTTCTTTGTAAATCAACTTTGTCTTTTTTCAGTCTTTTTCAGCCATGAATTCAGAAATATAAGAGATTAATCCCCCTCCCCTCTTCACTCTAAAATAAACTTTTTATATCTGATTTTTTTTTTCTTTGTAAATTGAGACTTTCAAAGTAAAAGTAAAAGTTTTGTGAATTTTTAACATTATGACAAGCTTTGTGCAGGTTGTGAGTTATTTGTTATAATTACAGTATAGATTAATTGAAAATATCCAGGGTGTACCAACCACAAACATTTGTTTTCTGTGAGCTACGCCCCTTATCCCATTAATCTAAATAAGTTAAAGCATGTGATCTACAACAAAATTGATGTTTTTAACACAAATTATGGAATTTGAATTGGATGTTTTAAAGGAATATGCAAGACCACACTGTAAATTTCTCAGCAAGAGTTGTATGGTTGATATTTACCGAGCCCTCAGCAAATGAGAGATGACAGCTACTCCACATGGTCAAGTCATTTAGGGTTTTACTATTCCTCTAATACCTGCGTCATCCCTGGGACGTGATGCATCATAACAATCGCCAAAATTATCTCATACGTTATCGCCACTTGTGGGATTCCAATCTTTCCGGTCGCTCTTCCAGTTGTTTTACCTTTTCTTCTCTGGAATACAGGAAGAAATTAACTTCCCAATCAGGCACTGTCCTTCATTTACTATTTTTTTATAGAATTATTTAGTAATATATTTTTTTTTTTGTGCTATTGTAAGGGGAGGGGATTTGTAAACTAGATTTATCAAAGTTGAAGGATATACCGTATGAATTTTGATTTATGGACCTTGTGGAAGAATAGCCCTGTGATAAACATTTCATCCAGTAAAGTTGTCTAGTACCAGTACTGTCTGGTACTTCTACTACTGCTGCTTCTTCAGTTTATGTTTTCATTTTTTAGAATTGTGATTAATCATACATGTATGCAAATTTTCAGAGGTTTTTTCCCCCCTATTTGGGCCGTTTTATTCAGATGTTGGGATAGCTTGCATCAGCAAAAAATAAATAGATAAAAGAATTCAAAAGGCTTGGAAGAGATGGCTTGTGTCACTCGTCTGATCACCCTTGATGCTGTTACTGCGGCTTGGAAGATAACCTTATTGCGATAAACACAAGGAGGGAGGCTGTCAGTGATTTGCTTACCTCTATTCAATGGTCAGTGCCTTCTTGTATGGTGTCAAAAACTTGATTCTTGAATCTCAAATAGCTTTGAGCTTTCTCAAAAGACAGCTCAAATAATGAAGCAACCCCCCCCCAAAAAAAAAAAAAAAAAAAAAATCTGAACACTGAGATACCAAGGTATTATTTCCTATGATACCAGAAAATAATTGTGGCATGGTGCCTACATGTATGTCTTGTGTGCCTGCACAATTCAAATCAAATATATGCAACAACTCTAATCTTAACATTTACAAATCATGGACAGATAGAATAAAAAGTCTGAGTCAAAATGGTGAAATAATATAGAATTTTAGTCATTTTATGTTAAGACTGAAAAATCCCATTTCCATCCTCTGAATCAAGTGTAAAATTTATTGGTGTGCTGACATGGGGCACCATTGATATATTCATATATTTTGTTGAGAATTTCAGCACACTTATCATATTATAATTTTGTGGAATAACAAAGAAATTTAGGTCTTAGTGTTAAGTGCACAGACTTGGAGGCCCACTTCATATATATTAATTCACATAATGTGGTAGGAATGTACAGAACAAGAAAACATTAAATTTAATTGCAAAAGTATGAAATATGATATCTTAATCTAATTTATATTTCTCTGTGCTTTGTTGTAATAGTGAAGATGATCAAAGACTTTTAAGTGATGAGATTATTCATTTCAGTTGAGAAAGGTTCCTTAGTTTTAAAATAAATTATATTATTTACGTTCCCACACAAGATCTAAAGCAAGTATGTAGCAGGCTACTTAACAGGATATGCAACTTTGACAAAACAGTAAAATGACAGTTTTCTTCGTTGATATGTCATTAGCATAGCAAGTGCCAAGAAGCTATGAAATCTTTGTAAAAGGTGTTAGAATCATGCATCCTTTGGCAATGGGCCTGCTGTTTATCAAATCACTAACCTCTTAAACTATATCCTGACCTCCTCGGTATTATTTGCAAACTTTGCATCATTACCAAACGATAGCTATGTTCAGACACTCCCAAAGTGTTGTTATCAGGCCCCCCCCCCAATTTTTTTTTCATTTTTGGGGGCTATTTTGGACAACATTCTGCATAAATCTGCAACATTGGATGAACTTTAACACTGCAGTAAATGGGGGTTTCCGGGGCTCTTTTAGCATTTCGGGGGCAAAATCGCCCCGAGCGCCCATGTAATTTTTTCCCTGGTTGTAATTGTGAACATGACGGCTTCTTGTCCCACAACTCATAACCGTGTCACTAGTTTGCCATACCAAAACTGTGTAATCGTGTGATGGATTTGTGCGTCTGAATGTTTATGGATTAATTATTGAATAAAATACATACCCCCCCCCGTATGGTCATAAAAATAGGGTCTGAGCATTGTTTTACATTTAGAGTGTGCCTTGAAAGTATGGCAACTGCTGAATTGTATATAAACTGGTGTGGGCTTACCACATGTGTGGGTGAAATATCGAATTACCCATTTTTATCTGCCTCAAAACGTTTGCACCTATACAATTTTTGTTGTGACAGGTTGGGGTGTGTGCCTGACGCTTGATAATGTACATTAAAATTTTAGATATACTGTTTTTTAAGTGTCGGTATATACATGTATATATACACTGTATCTTGTCTGAACAGGCTAACATAGTTTGAAAAGATCCCCTGATTGCATTGAGCTTCCATTTAAACTTGATTTTTCTCTCATCGATTGATGCCCCGAGCTATATATGCTTTGGAGACAGTGACCTTTAATGGCATTTTCAGACTGAAGTGACCCTTATCAGATTAAAGGTCACTTGTTACAAGGTGTAAAGGTCATTGTATCAAGGTTTAATAATGGACCCTGTCAAGTGTAATTGCTGATGTATCTTGTATGCATTTGTCTGTTTTTCTTTGAACTTTCTTTGGATTTTCCTTGGAGGAGATATATTTTTTGGAGCATACCATTTAAAGTATTGGAAAACCTGTTTTAAAAGTTACAAGCTACTGTTAAAAGTTACAGAAATCCAACTATTTGAGTGACTTGGAACAAAATTCATTTGATTATGTTATATGTTATGGACCACAACTTATTCTGAAATGAGACCCGGGACTTGCAGCTACATGACATTTTGTGTGTGTGTGTGAATTAAAGACAAAAATTGAATACTTGTTAATTGTCATGTAATGTTGCAAGTATTAGAATATAGGTAAAAGGCAAGTATTAGTATGTAGGCAAGTATTAGAATATAGGTAAAAGGCTATCAAAAATATGATAAAAATAATAGATTTGAAATGTATGTTTGATAATACTGTAAAAGGGATAATATTCTGGATGATATTTCAGCTATATAATACAATGTTTTATAAAATAGATCTGAATCAAATTATTGGTTGAAGGTGTACTTGTGATTATGCATTCATTTTTTGCCAGACTCCAAATTTTAATCAGTCATGACTGGTCATAAGCAAATTCAGTTATGAGAGGGCATTTGTCCAGAGAATTGTCCCAACTTTGTGTGCATCATTGGTTTATAGTTCTGTAGAAAATTCTGCAGTGGAGGCTTATTGGGACCATACCATTTTCTGCAGGATTAATTCCTTGAATGCACCAAGTGCCTTTAGCACCTGGAGCTACCACCAGGGTTATAGTCCATCAGTGAATAGGCAACAAGATAATTGGCACCTCATAAATGATATTACTATTAACGGGGGTGATGGTAAATATGCACTAAGGTCCTCGCAGTATGTTATAATGATGTAACAATCATCCAGTATCCAGCAGGGTAATCATAGAATTGAGAGGTTGCGAGAAATGAGGTGATAATAAATAATAATAATAGCGGTATTTATAAAGCGCCTTTTGCCTGAGGATACAAAGCGCTGCTATTATTACCCCGGCTTTAGCTCGAGCTGCCATCACCAGCGCTCAGTGCATGCAAGGAATTAATCCTGCCGGGTACCCATTCACCTCACCTGGGTCGAGTGCAGCACATTGCGGATAAATTTCTTGCTGAAGGAAAACACGCCATGGTTAGGATTCGAACACATGACCCTCTGTTTGAAAGGCGAGAGTCAGAACCACTAGACCACGACGCACCCACAGGTGATGCGAGGATGGAGGGTAGACATCTCACGAATGCGCACAGCAATACTTTTTGCCAAATAAGCTCATCAAAAAGAAGTTGCATCATGAATATAAAAGTCCACATAGAGTGAGATATACAGGTACACATCCCATCTATTCACCTAGAAATAAATTTTCCTTGTTATGTTTGATGCAGGGGTGCTGAATGATGGTGGTCGACACAAGTCAACAAGCAGTGATGTCAGAGGAGGAGGAGGGGATACTGACGGAGAAGAAGAGCTTGATCTACTCTATGATCCTTGCCTTAATTGCTATTTTGACCCAAGGACTGGCAAGTATTACGAATTAGCATAAAGGTACTTTTTAATAATCGTTTCATATTATATAAAGGATTATTTTGAGTATGTTGTATTCATGTCATGATGTCATGTATGTTTGCAGACTTAATAAGGATTCAACTGCCGGCAGCTGAGCTATATGCAGCTTTTTTTTACAGTCACAGGATTTTGGAGAATTTGAACCCCCAATTTCTCAACACATGCACATAGTTGATCAGTAATCTTTCTTGTGTAACTTTTTACAAAATTATTGAATCACTGTTAATATTTATTTTGTATCACAATCAGATATTTGATTAAGGTACAGTCCTCAGTTTTCCAAGGTATGGGAAACAAAAGTAAAATCCCAGAATTCAAAGAAATTTACAGAAAACATTGTTGACTATGAAATTTGAATCAGAAATTCACAATGAAAATCCTGAAAATCAAAGTCAAATCCTATAAAAAAGAAAATTCTGCATCCTTATAAAATCTGCCAATGTGCTATTAAGAGTATTTATTTGTTCCCAAAGCTTTGCATGTTGGAACTATGATTGAAAATTGATTTCAAAGATTGTCACTATTTATCGCATTATCATATATGTTTTGTACATGTCACCAAAGAATATAGAATTTGATTTTCAAAACGAGGAAGAATGCAGAATTGCTCTTTCGAAAATGGAAAACCTGGGACATAAGGTTAGGGTGGAGGGACCGAATCAACCTCATAAATATTTAAGCGAAGCTTTATCTATGCAGAATTTATAACTAATTAAAATTTTATATGAATGCAACCATGAATTGATAAGGTCAGTCTGTATCAAGTTTGTATTGTATTGCTTTTTAATACCCAGCATAATGTATGGTTTACTACAGTCTACACAGAGTTTGTATTTTGAGATCTTGTAAATTTGGGTTATAAAAGAAAAAAACTTCTATAATGCAAAAGTTCAGCACTATGTATGTTGGTGTAAGTTCATTCTATGTGCCAAATTTTATGACTTTTGTTTGAGTCATGATCACGGTTTTTAGATTTTTTTATGCAGAAAAGATTTAAATTAAGATGCTTTCTGAGATTTTCATCATCTGCAAATAAGACATTTTTGCCTTTATTCTTAGCTTTTTGAAATGTTTCCATTCCACTTTGTTCTGAAAAAAATTTATATAACAGGCATTTTGAAAATGTAATGTATCGTTTTCATGCTTTTCTTTGTGTGTGACTTCATTGTGATTTTCAAGGAACTCTTTGTAAAAAGATTATTAAAGACTAAAAGATATTCATTCTAAACTTCTTTCTTATTTATAGAATTGATTACTAACAAGAAAGTGTGTGATTGTTTCATTATAGCATTGCCTTCAGAATTCATTGAAATAAAATACTGTTTGATATGATGGCAATAACAAAAGATTGATTTTCATATCTACAATATTAGGACTATTTTTAAACATTGTATGTGCGTGCATCAAATTCATGCCTCATTACCTTGGGATTACATGTTTGTTTGCACTTTGACATGATAGAGTTATTTTATGACTCTTCAACTTTTGTCTTTTGTTATGTTTGGTAGTTTGTGTGAGGAGGTATGGAAGCCACAGTCTTAGATACTTTCATTATATTCATACATATTATCCATTTAATGATCATAAGAATGTGTCTTTCCTGTGTAATAACTTGATTGAATTGATTTAAATGGTCTATTTAATTAAAAAAAGGTTAATACCTTCTGTATGAATAAATGAACCTCGCATTTAGCCTAGGGATATGTTGATTAAAGACCATATCAGAACCAGAAACAAACTTTACATCAGTGGAAAGCTTTATAGGGAGGTAGAGTACTGCAATGCAAATTTTAATTAATTGTCAGTATCTGCTTATGAAAGGTAAATGCTAGTTTTGGTAACAATATCAAAATGAGTTCGTACAGAATCCAATGAAATTACCACCAAAGTGTCTGTTTGTATAAATAAAACGCATGTGCCAAAGGATTCTGGAAGAAATTGTGTAATTGCTGAGAAATCAGCAAATAAGCACAGGATTCGGGTAGAGCGTCAGGCCCGGACTTGACTATGTCGGACTTGACCATGTGGGACAATTATACATTGTCCCACGTGCGCTTATCTGTGTTCGGGATCTTCGGTGTGAACATTTTTCAGCATAGATTTCAAGATTTCACAAAGTTCAGTTAATGAAACTGTACCAGATCTAGATCCTCGATGATATACTGACAATTAAGCCTTGTTTTACAGACTTTCTCATGAAATCAGTGTTTACTGCAACTACTGGAATTTCTCTTTAAAGACAAGTATTTTGCTTTGAAAACGCTCGCGATTCTGCAATCTACAAAACAAAGTTGTGTTGCACTCCCTACCAGCCTTACAAATGTACTCAACTGTTAAGAAGTGAAAATACAAAGCTTTCCATTTAATTTTCTTGACTTCTAACAAGGCGTTTAATTAAATAAACGTAGTCAGTGAGCTAACAATCATCAATGGCATTTTCTTTCCTTACCAGGAAGTTGAATTCAAAATATTTAAGTGAACATTGTCACTGTTTATAAATTCAGCTGATCATAGTGGTATGTACCTGTTGTATCCCAAAATCTGGCCCATGGGCACGTAACACAAAGCTTAGCAATGATCGTAGAACATTTTTCTACCATTGATTCCATTGACTACAATGTACAATCAATTGTAAAAATCAAGTGTACGATTAATGGCTAAACTTTGTTTGACAGGCCCCAGATTTACAAGCATAATTGGTCTCCATTCTCCAGGAATGGAACTACAGGGAGTGTAATTCATCATTCAAATATACATGTATTGTGTGCAAAACTTCACTTCGATCTCGTGAAACACGGATTATAATGTACCACATAAAATTATTATTCATTCACTTTACTGTGAAATTTTTTGCTGAAAACTTTTCTTTAAAAATACTGTAGTATCAGTATCTTAACTTTTCCATATTCCAGTATGTATTCAGCTCTCACAGAAAGCCCTTAAGGAGGGGAAGACATTTTTTCCCACTTGTGTTAACATCAAGGCTGCATATGTAAAGTGAGCATGTGTCATAATGTACTCGTACATGCATGCCACTCGAACTAATAATAATAATAATAATTGGCATTTATATAGTGCTTTATCAATCTACGACTGTTCAAAGCGCTTCACAATTATTATTACATCACTCCTTTATGAAGTTTTGAGGTGGGTAGAACTTTTATTCTTTAACAAAATTGGTAAAATTTTTGGGGCTAGAAGAGGTGTTTTTGAATAAGTTTAGTTCAAACAGGGTTAATTAAAAAGCAATACTAATTTATAGATGCATTTAGATGAAATACATGTTTCTCTCCACAATCTCCCTATTAATATTTCATTATGTAGTCTCACTAGTTTCTTGTCTGATAACTAGCTTTCCCTTCAGCCTTTGAAAGATGAGCATTAATGACATTTTAATTTCTAGTAAAACATTTCAAAACACGCATTTTGCCTTAAAAACGTGCCCAAATGATAGAATTTTATAGATTGTGTAGTCTCTGCAGTATGTTCATTATCATTACTCAAAATTTGAAATTATATTTTGGCATTTCAAGAAGTTTTCTGGCTGATGTGTCTTAGCTTTTTTACATTAATGTGCAGTGTGTATGTTGTGGTTTGATTCTTAAAGGTTTATTTGTAAATACAAGAAAATACTATTTATCCTGCATAGGTCAAGTCATTTAGCTACGCCTACAGATGTATGTGCACATTCCACTACCTACCTACCGTCCATTTTATCTGTGCGTAGTGGCTGTACAACTTTCAAGTACTTATTTGGTATGAATGAACCCAAGTGTCTGTCTTGTGGTAGTATTTCACATTAGCTAAATATACTGAGTTGAAAATCATTTTTGGTTGTTGCTGTTATTTTGGTTGATTCAATACATGTTACTAGACTATTTCACTGCATCATTATTTATTTATCTTGCAGTATGCTATATTGTAATATGCTCAATTGTTTAAAACTTGTTTAAGCTTTTTGCACTTGCTATTGAAAATTACATAAAATATATAATTATTGGGGGTATAATTGTTGATGTTATATATTTCAAATGTGATTTTCACCCTTTTTTGATCAGCTGGCCTGAGTAAAAATAAATATCTCTGTATGAATATTGATATGTATATATACTTGTTGCTTGACTATGCTAAAACATGATCGATATATGATTAGCGTTTTACTGTACTTAAACTTTGTCTTTCTGTTGAGTCTCTGAAATTAATATTCAATGTTCTCCAGCCCATGCTCGCCTATAGAGAGGGCCTATATATTTAAGTCTGTAAGCACAAGTAACATGTATGTGAAGGGGCTGTCACACCGTAGGGGCATTTCACAAAACAAATAATCAGTGATCTTCACCAATTATTGTTATAAGCTACTGAAATCTTTGCATCTGACTAGCCTTGAGCAAATTGGTGAAAGTAAGTAACTAATTGACTCTCCTTGTCCGGGATATAATTTAGAGTATGCCAGTGTAAATACCCGGTATGGCTAGCTATTATATCAATTAATTCTCTATCTTGATATCAATTATTAATTTCATGATTTGGTTTTCCACTATTTTATGTCAAAAATCACTTTGTGTTTAACAAAACACAGTTTTAGGTTTGAAGAAGTATACACTATAGGGTTAACTGTTAAATCTGCTTTGATAAAGAGCCTTCACCAGTAAGAACAGCAATTAGTTCTTATGGTGTAAAGAATTCTAAATAAAAAAAATTGAAGGATTCTTCACACCATCAAGAATACAATAGGTTGTATAAATAACTTTAACAGGTTCCTTGATGAGCTCAAAAGGGTTATAAAGAACTGACATTTTCTTCTTCTTTGGAGAACCTCAACACCACAATGGTTGTTCATAAGATTTCAGTCATATAAATGCTTTTGTTTTTAACTGCATTTATTTTTCATATACATTGTAGGCCTCCTCCCGTTTCTCCAGTGTAAGTCAGTCTAAATGTGAAAATCAGTAGAGACATATTTGTTTGGTGTTAACTGTAATAAAAACAAATCTCATTGTTATAGTTTACGGTATGAGATGAAATCTGTGACATAAGATACTACTCTCATTATAAAAGGAAAGGAAAAAGTGTAGAAGAGCATCGAATTGCAAAGTTACTTGTTAATCTCCTTTAACTACAACATACGTGGTATTTTTAGGACAATGCAACTTTGATTGTGAATCATTTGCCAATGTCATAACCTGTATTCTCAGTTGACTTCAGTTGTTTTGAGACCTATGCCTCTTTGATATATGGAAAGTTTTCCCAAAGTCAGTAATCATTTACCCCCATAGAGAGCATTATTGTATCTATTTCAAACCAGCAGGGGAGATCATATCATCCAATAATTCATGGGTCAACTCATGTTTCATTGTCATGGTAACTGATAACTTTGCCATTAAGTTATATTGTCATCCAGTCTTGGAAGAGGAGGACTTGAATTAGAGTTTCAATTTTCTCTTCTTCTTTTGGGATAGGAATGGTGCTCAGTAAAGGATAATGAAGACTTCACCTAACCTTAATTTGACAAGTGCATGCAAATGAATTCAAATAATTCATGACATAAAAAGTTTCACATGTTAGTCCCATACGTTTATCGTGATTCATGGTAGCTTGTACAAATGAGGAAATCATCATAGGTAAACTACGCTAGTGAAGATTTGGAAGATGATAAAGATATATTGTTTATGAGATGCAAGTGTCGAAGAGTCCAATCCTAGAAAGACACACTCTCCCAGATCTGGGACAAGCATATGCCTGGTCACGAGAGGCATCCTGGTTTTGAGGAAATCGCTTTGAAAGAGAATCCAGAATATGGTTCTTTTTGTATGAAGAATGTGTAATGAATCACACAAAATTTGTCAACCTCTTAAAACAAAAAAGATACCAGAATGCTTCAAATTTGAATTTGTAAATGTTTTTCTTCAAATTTGTTCTATGCCGATGCGTAATGATGGTATATAAAATGGAGTTTGAATTAGCAGGGTATTTGTGATGGTCTTTATACAATATATTAAAAGAACAACTGGTTAAATACGAGTAGGCCTATTTGAAATGAGTTAACGTATTACATGTAAGTAAATAATATTTTAAGAATCTAATTTTTTCTTGAATTTTCAGATAAAATCATAAAACTTTGTGTCTTTTTTAACCAGATATTGAAATAGAAATAACAGGAAACTAAAGAAAAATAACCACACAGATGTCCTTGTCCCGTTTAAAACCGTCAGATTTAAAATGAACCAAGGTGGATTTTTCTACTATCAAAATTACTGATCTATATATCACATATTTCACATATCATGAATGTACTATGGGTGTGTGCGAGTTAGTTCATTTTTACAATTGCTCTGTTAGCTTTGAAGATTATTGATACTTCAGAGGTCTTTTTTTTGTTTTATTATATTCATTACCATGGTTTCAGTGCTGCTGTTTTATTTTTTTACTGTTCTCTTATATAATGATAATAATATTCTACTTTATATAATGTGCTTTAATCATATCAATGTCTCTATAAAGCGCTTTGTGGATTACCCCGATCATCAGATCCTTCGATTGATTCATGTAGACCTAGTCCTTTTTGATGTGTAACCAATTTGGACCAATTAATTCTAACATTAGACCCAGGCCAGAGCTAATGCTAACCAGTTCCTGGATAGGCTTCTATCCTACTTCAGTTTATAAGAGGTCTTGAAAGGACATATTGAAAACTATTTGGAGCTGTTTGCAGATGTTTTTTCTCATTGAAATGATACTTTATCACAAGATAACGAATAATTTCACCAGTCGTTTATCTACAATACTCATGAATATTCATAAGAGGGATGTAGCAAAAATTGTACTTAGATGTATATTCCATTTTTCTCTTTAAATAACAATGGTAATTTGATGCTTGATTTGTCCCCTCGCCCAATGATAAAAGAAAAGATATGTAAGATATGAATAAATATCTAAGCTTGTACTTTTTATAGGATACCCCCAAGCAGTAGAATTCATGTTTTCTTTGAAGTTCTTGATAGCTTGTTTTCTATTTTGATATCAGTTCCATGAATATGAGTATTTGACAATTTGGTGAACCTATTTTTGAGGGAGTTGAGGATATGACTTTTGTATGATTAATGGTCAGGGATCAGAGGTCCCATATTATATGGAAGAGTTACAACCTCATATTCTGTATTTATAGTAATATGATCTTTTTTTACCTCTTGGATCCATATTATGGTTCAAAAGTAGAAATATGGAGAGAAAAGTGAGGTAAAGAAAGGGGGAATTTGATCATCTTGATGATACAACCAAGTACATGCTTTTGTGATATATTTTTCTTGAACTACCAGCCATACATCCTCTACCCTTAGTCTGTAGGATACATTTTTACCACCAATTGGTCATCGATTTTTTTTTTCTTGTTGAACTTTTTTTAGGATGAATATGATTAGTAAAGCATATTATTAAGTCAACAATTACCGCAACTGTATTTTTGCCATTAACCTGATAAAATCTTTGCAAGTATTTGGAAGTGCTTAATAACTTAATATGAAATATTTGGTTTAATAATGCATTTGTTTGTTTCTAATCCTGCCAAGCATAATGTGTAAAAAGCATTGTTATTCATGATATGAAAAGTCATTCATTTTAAGTACTATTTAAAATGCTAACTTAAATTGTGTGTGGTACTATTTTGAAGTGATTCTTGTAATGCCGATGATTTTTTGTATAAATGAAATGTAATATATATATTTACCTTATAAATAATATTTTGCACTACTTAAAACCATGCCACACTATGTATGATAAAGATATCTCACCCATTCTGTGAATTTCATGTAAATAAATGCATATTAAATGATGATGGATGATGAAAATGAAAATAATGTAAGAGAATTTTCATTTCTTGTGTGGAATGTTTTATAGTTATCAAGCGTTCAAGTTTGTCTTCTCAGGGTTTTTTATGTAGTCCTACAACTTTTTTATCTATATTTTTTCACATAGATTTTATTAATAAAATTTGTCTCACACTCTGAAAAAGGTTGGGCAAAAAGGCAAATTTCTTAACCATCACTGGGCAACATACTGTCCACACAACTACTGGTTAAAATATGTCCAAATTTGGTAATAAAACTAATAATTGGGTAATAAAATTGTAATGTATTTTTTTTTACCAACATACATTACCCAACACAGTGGAGAGTATGTTGCCCAACATTTGAAGTATGCAGTGATCACACTTGCATGACCCTATGCAAATCAATCTTACCTCCTGGAGAACTGCTATATCTCCTCATTATGTTGTATTGTTGTCTTCATTATTTTCATTTTTGGTATTATTTATATTATTATTATTATTAATATTATTATTACTATTATCAATATCATTATCATCATCATCATAATGAGTGTTATATATTTATTTTATTTCTATCAGTTTATTTCAACAGTGTAGCTCCTCAGTGATAAAATGCTATCACTATCATGAGGGCCCTGCATTATAAACAATATGTGTGTATATCATAATCATTATTATCATTACTATTACAAATAGCCACAGATAAATGTATTTTTCTATTCATTCATTACTTTATGGGGAAAATAATATGTGATAGTCATGAAGGTGCTTATGATGTGGCAATTTTTTTTTTTTGGTCAGAGTGTATTTAATATCTTTGATATTTTTGCCGCCGCTTTAAATTTCTGCATGATTTGTGCACCCTGACATGTTAGTGCCCATGATCAGTGTTGTAGTCAAGGCTCAAACCTCCAAGGCTAAGGCCAAGGCCAAGGCTTTAATACCCAAGGCCAAGGCTTCAATAACCAAGGCTGAGGCCAAGGCATGGAAACCCAAGGCCAAGGCCAAGGCCTGAAAACCTCAAGGCCAAGGCCAAGGCATTTCAATTGTACAATATATGGGAAAAAAAGACAACAATGCTTAGGCGGCATACATGACACACAGGACCAAATGTATAAAAGGTGTGAGCGAGCAAAAATTTTTACCCTTGTACATTTAAAAACGAAAATAATTTTATGATAGATCATGTAGATTTAGACATCAAATTAAAATAAACATATATAGTTACATTTGTACAATTCATTATTGTTCTAGGCGATTCACATTGCAATAATTATTATTACCAAGGTGATCTGATCATGGCATGCCCATTCTCAACATGTCTTTCTCCTCTACCTGGGACAGGGGAGGCAGAATGTATTTTTTTGGGGGGGAGGTCAAAGCCAAAATGCACTTACAGTATAAGTCAAAATGAGAATTTTGGTGCAGTTCAGCAAAGCTTTTTTAAGTGATTTCTAATTGATAAGACAGATGTTTTGATTTAGGCTTTAATTTCCCGCTATAGAAAGCATAGCGAGCAAGTGGTTTGAAAAAAAAATCAATTTTGAAGTTGTAAAACTCGATTTTGGTCAATTTAATGGTGCCAATCACTGTTAAAAGGGCATCCTTGCGAGATGTTGTAATAAGAATGAAATTTAAATATTTTGAGCTGTTTTTGTAATCATGAAAAAGGTGTGCATCTTACTAAACAAATTAACGCGAGCACAAAACACAAGCAGAAATTTTTAGTGACCAGAAAAGGAAGCTGTTCTGGACTGCATTTAGTGACTCATAAATAGGATACATAACTCACCAATCAAAAAAATGCGAGCGTAAAGCGCGAGCCTCAAAAATTTGTATTATTCCGATCTAAAAACTAGACGTTCTAAGCATTTTTTGTGTAAATTGAATGCGAACCTTACTTAACAATAATTTATGCAAGCACAATCCAAAATTTGTTGATTTTGAAACCTAAAATTTTGCTCTGTATGCCATGCTTGGCCCCTCAAAATTTTTGGCTCATCATGCCATTGATACCATAGCCCATTTGGAAATGACGAAATTGAAGTTTGTGTTCAAGTTTACCGAATCTTTTCAGAATATCATTAAGACTTAAAACATTCTTGTTGGTCAAAGAAAATAATAGAAGGAAAACCTAATGGATAGAAATCAACCTTGTTATCATTCTTTAGAGTAAGCTATTTTTAGAGTATGAAATTGTTGTCAAAATTGTAGTCAGATCTGTCAGAATTATTCCTGTCATAAAATCACTATAATCAGTGCGTACCGTGGGTCACGGCATTGGGGGGCACCAGCAAAAACTTGGAATTGCCTAGTGAGCGCGCAAAGCGCTCCCAGTTGCCAGGTATTCTGAACTAATAGAGATTTTTATAAGGACAGTGCCAATAAACGGACATGTATCTCACTAGTCAAATAATGCGAGCGCGAAGCGCGAGCTAAAATTTTTGATATTCAAACCTAAAAAGGGACATTACAATCAATCTTTTGTAATCATGAATAGTACCTGTCTCGTTAAATAATGCGAGCGCGAAGCGCGAACTGAAATTTTTGTAGATATTGACCCCAAACAGGAAGATTTTAAGGACTATATTTTAGGAATCTTTTATCTATTAAGATTATACACATCTCACCATAGTCATCTAATGGGAGTGCCAATAAGCGCTTGCTGATTTTGTTAGAATTACATCTAAACATGCACATAAAGCACTTGTAATCATGATTAACAATTAACATACCCATCTCACTAATCAAATTTTGCGAGCGTGAAGCGCGAGCTGAAAATTTAGGAAATTCAGACCTGAAGAGGGGCATTTAAGGCTTTTGTAGGAATTCAAGAAGGACTTACATAGTTCACTAACCAAATGATGCAGCGCGAAGCGCGAGCTGAAAATTTTTGATATTCAGATCAGAAAACAGAAAAAGGAACAATTTAAGGACTCATTCTAGGAATTGATGGAGAGCAGACATCTTTCACCAATCCACTACTTCGAACGTAAGCACGGACAGGAAATGTTTTATATTAAGACCTTAAAATGGGACAATCACTTACAGTATTCGTGAAAAAGAAGCATACTTTTGTACATGTAAAAGAATAACTCGAAGTGCGAGGAAATATATTTGGTAGTTTGGTGTATATTGACTTGAAACGGGGGTTTTTAGTATAACAGGATTATATATCTCGGTAAACAGACAATGGGAGCACCAGGAACAATGAAGACATATGCCCTGAGCAAATTATGTTTCATTTATATAAAAAAAATGTTTCTTATGTAATGTAACATAACATAATTATAACATTATAATGAACATTGTCTTCTTTCCCACTACGTTTCTCTTCCTTTCTCCCTCTTTCCTCCTTTTTTAGTCAGCCGATGGGGGGGGGGCACGTGCCCCCATGCCCCCCTGTAGTTACGCCACTGACTATAATCCTAATCGTATTATTATCATTATTATTGATATTGTCATTATCCTTATTAGTCATGATTACGTCATATTACCAATAAATAATATTAATTTTCATCACTTCTCTTTGTTACATAATTATGTGATGATAATTGCAATTGATGGCACTGCTAAGTACACATACTGCTTCTGCTGCTGCTGACTGGTAGTATTTAGTGTCATTAGATGTACAGAACAATTGAAACATTTATAATTACTTGTATAAAACAAATGAAAAGTACAAAATACAAAATGCCTTGAAAAAGCCTTGAAAATGCCTTGAAATTTCAAGGCTCAAAATCCTCAAGGCCAAGGCCAAGGCCTCTCAAGGCCAAGGCCTGAATGTTCAAGGCCAAGGCTTTGAAAAATAGGCCTTAAGGCGCCTTAAGCCAAGGCCGAGCATCAAGGCACCCTTACATGATGTTAGTGCCCATTGATAGATATCATTTCTCTTTAGTTTTATCATCTGTTTTTATCTGTAAATTCACCAATATAAAGTATAAACATTCTCTGATTCTGTGTTCATACACAGCATACGAGATAACACGTGCATTAACCAAAGGTCGAACTTATCTAGGTTCTCTTTGGCACTCGGTCTTCTGAAGATAAATGGTGAGATAGTTATACGAGTTTTGTATCCCAGGCAAATAGTATAGCGCATTCATGAGATAAACTTGCAAGATAAACAATTTATTGTCCCCATAAATGCATTTTCATCCACATGTAAATTAAATCATTAGCACTATAGAGCTGTATATCTGGCTTTCCCGAACCATGCTTTGAATATTCCTTTAATGAAAAACACCAGCTTTTATGGGGGGGGGGCGTCTGATATTCTAATTGTTTGATAATATCAAGTCAAAGAGAATACACTATTCGCATTTTAAAATGTTGTTTAATCAATGTTGTTGCTATATATGAATAGGAAATATGTTTCACAAATCTAAATAATACAGCTTGAATATTTGAAAGCGAATTTGGCCACTCAATTAAAATCATGCATGCCAAAAAACTTGTATACATATGCCCCTATAATTGTTTGAAGCAAAATCCTTTCAGAGTGCATTTTCTAGCTCATAAACTTCATCGAATTTTCTTGAATATGTGGCCACATCGGCCTTTAAATTTTCCAAATCTTTGAATGAAGTTATAATTCATATTTTATGATGCTCACTTGTTTTGATTTCTCACAATTGTTAGAGGAAATAGCGCACCTTATCCATGTACCCTCTTCAAAATAGTTGCTTTTCTAGACAGGCCTATTGTGGATTCTGGACCGTTATGGCATTAGACCAAAAGTATATACAATTATCAAGAACGTCTACAGAGTTGTCACATTTGGTTAATGACGTATATCTAACCGGTTACAACTTCAAATTTTCACATGTGTGAATATATAAGTGGCCAATGTAAATATAAGAAGACAAATCTTTTCATACTGCAGGTGCCAAATTGACAATATAACTCTAAAAAATGTTTTTATATATAATGTTCAAGATGTTTCAAACTGAAGGCTTTTATGCGACCGTGCATGGTCATGTTTGAAATATTGAATTATTATCTTTAAGTTATGGAAACCTCATATTTTCTCTGTACTCATGGTACTTAAAACAAGAGTCGTGCAGATTCAATGCTGTGAATGCTGTGATTTCTTATACAATGTATGACGTAATATCTATTCTTTTACATCGAATATATTTGACAAAACGGTAGCAAGATATAAGAACGTTTAAGCCATATATCTTTACGATGTATACAAAACCTTTGTACTGTTTGCGAGTGTCGTTAATCCAAAAACAGAAGGTTTATTAGTCTTTTGGCAGTACCAAGGGTATTATCAAACATGGACTATATTACAAAGTGTTCATAGACGTTTGATTTTTTTCCCTTATTTGCATTTTGTGAAGGAAACAATGAAAAATACAGTAATAATAAATGGACGTCGCTGTAAACCATTGTGATTTCTTGTACCCTTATACCTGACACCCTTAAAAATTATGATAATAGATCACATATTATCATACTTTTTTGCCTTCATGTAGTTTACTTGCAAACGGTAATGCGATCATGGCGATGAAAGAACAAGATAATAACAGCGCTTCCAATTTGAAGAGAGCATTTTACAGTTGTTTGAATTCCATACCTAATTATCCATTCACTGATTCTTATCATGTACAAAGTGCGAGACCCTAAACCGACCTTCAAAATTGTAAAATATGGATTTTGTGTGCGTTAGACAGATTGATTTTCATCATATTTTACATCGCCCTATTCCTGCATATTTTTTACAGGCCCATGTGTCTTGTGTGTGTTATATGCCCGTGTTATAAAACAACAAACAACTGTTGAATTATAGGAGATGACTCCCGCTATAATTTTGATAGGTTGATGTGATATGATTTATATATACAAATGCACCCATCGCCATTCAAAAATGAAAATTTTCACTTGTTTTTTTACCGGTTTTTCATCACACTATTGCTAATTTATCATGTCTGTAATTATCTGTTAAATAATTATGTGCAATGTGTGCTTTTGGACTGCATGAGATTGCAATCCAAATTAAAAAGGGTGATTTTATTGACGATAATCGAGCAATCACGGATTGACTATCTTGACTATGAATTGGGTATTAGTTATAGGCATCTAAATGAATATTGATAATTGATGGTAATTTCGGTCATTATCGTAAGTCTCGTGCGCCCAGAAAATGTCAAGCTTGATTGAGCATTCAGTTATGAGCAAGTGTACGGCCTCGGAGCATTTGGTGGCAGTTACTCTTTATAATGAGTGAAATTGAACGGTAGATTTAATTCAAAAGAATAAGAGACTGCAGAAAACATTTGACAAAATACTCGATTAGCACTATTATTAAATGTTTAAACTTTATCAATTACAGCTTGAAAAAACTCAAACCCTCCACTTCATTGCTGTTGCATATACGCCATCTCTTCGTCAGATTATTTTTATAATAAAATAAGAGACAGTCAAACAGATATACGGATTTCAAAGTACCGTATAACAGGCGCGGATCCAAGTGCGGGGGGGGGCGGGCGCACCTGTAAAAACGAGTGATGACCTTTTGGGGAGGGGGTTGTCGATTTTTTTTTCTTCTGGAGACCAACGCCATTAATTTTGAATGATGACCTTTTTTTTTGGCTTGGGACAAAATGGAACCCCCCCCCAAAAAAAAAAAAATAAATCCTGAAACCACGAATGATTGTCCGCTGGGAATAAAAGCCGCGACCTGAGATGGACACACTGACCACGGGACCAACTAGGCCGGTAGCTATCAACAGATATAATGGAGATTGTTACGCTCTGTAGTCTGGAAGGAATCGGTAGAGTACTCTCTTGGTAGCAGGAACTATTCGATACAAACTCTTCATCCAATCAAAACCAGCCGTCTGGCAAACAAGCCCTGCCTCCGTTAGAGATCTCATCGAGTGTCACACACAAACAAGCACGTACTAAAACATTCGGCCAATCAAATCAGATGTACAGCGAGCGAGTCCCGCCCTCCGTGAAGGATCTAACCAATCATCGAGCGCTATACGCGCGCACATAAAGCACCTGCTAATATCTTTCCAGTCGCAATCATGCAATTCACCAATGTTTCTTTTTATTTTGGCAGAACTGATTGGAAATGAAAGTTTGGCATCGTGAAAAGAATAATATCTTAGGGATTGAAACTCTAAACCCAGCCAGGACGAAACGGTAAACTTGCATTGTTATCCATTTTAAAGGCACAGTCCACCCAAATGTGAGTTCAGTATCTGACACATTCTTTGAGGAGCCGATTGTTATCCACTCTTAAAGCGCCCAAAATTTGACACGTCTTACAATGCACACAATAACATATAAACAAATACATCAATAAATAATAAAAAATCGATAAACAAAGAAATGAATAAACGACTGAATACAGAAATATATCGACTAAATAATTAATATCAATTAACAAAGCATGCCACGATATCATAAACTCCTTCCTGATCGGATGCAATGATTTTTTAAAAAAATATTTTCAGTTTCTCATCTTGTGAGAAAGCTAGGCTCGATGCGTCATGCTGGCTCATTATTCATTGGCCTCCATGCCCACTTGTTGGAGCTGGAATTTCGATCCAGAGCCTAAGTTAGTAGGCCATATATATATATATTGTAAAAAGTATTATGTTATGTCTAGACAATTTGAAGGCTGAAGCAGTCATAACATTCTGGGGGAAATGTATTAGTTCATTAAAAATATATTAATTGGCAACGGACAAGCTTCTATGATCAGATGATACCGAAATAACTATTAATAAGAAAACAGGGGCGGCGGAGCGAAGTTGAAAGTGTGGGGGGGGGGCACAGGAAGGAAAAGGGCAAATTTCCTTTCGAAAAGGGTACTATCTCGGGTAAAAGAGGCACTGATTTGAGAAAGGGCACTTACAAGAAGGCAAGGGGCACTTGCTAACACATAAAACAGTCCTAAGGGGAAAGGGGCACAGTACGTGTTCATGAGGGGTATTTTTTCTTGCGTAAAAAGGGACACTTTTTCAGTGCCTTAAAAGGTGGATAGGGGCACTGCCCCAGGATCGCCGTCCCTGATAGAAAAGTTATGTAAATATCATGTCCTGCAAGTTGATAAGACAATACCAAACTAAACCAAGATAAATTATATTATATAAAACAAAATCCTGTCGATTTAATGATCAAGGCATATATATTATATATCTGATTCTGGCATCGTTGTTTTGTAAAGAAATGCGTAGGTTAGACAAAGTGATAAATATGATATCAAATTATAAAACAGGACGGCCGATATGATTTCTATTTATGAAAGTTATTTATGGATAATATTTTCTTTTGTATAGCTATTCATTCAAGTCTACCTTTTGTATATTTCTGGTTGAAATAGATTATTATTACACCTTCTCTGCAGAACAAAATACTATTGACAGAAAAGGAAAAAAAATCGAAGGACAGTTGCACTTCACATTTCAGGGACATTGTTACTCTCTCTCTCGCTCTGTCTGTCAATTTCTCCCACTCTCTCTATATATCTCTCATAGTCATGCACAGTCTATCTTTCTGCCGTCCGTTCTTTTAATGTCTCGTCTGTCTCTCACTCGAATGATTCCTCGTCTCGACAGTTGTTTTTTGTCAAATTCATCCTCTCTCTTCTGTTTTACTTTCCCTTACTCCCCTTGTCCATCTGTCTCTGTCTATATATTTCAGTATGTACATGTAAAATCTCTGAGTCTCTCCCATATTTTGAAGCTTTTCTCTCCCTCTCTTTCCTCTTCTATTCAGGAAGAGAGTCAGTGAACCGTCAGAATCGTCCTCGGTAAGCTTTGATAAATGTTTCACGGACGCTCGAATACCTGAGCGAGCCGTGCATATGCGTGTCCTATTGTCTTGTTCATTCGCTCTTTTCATGTCTACTGCTGTCAACGTGTCTTCCTTGTCTCTATTGTACCATATTTCTCTGAATTTTCTTTACTGCATGTTCTTCTGATCACGAACATAATTCTCGCCAATTTTAGATTTGATTTATGACTTCGTTTAGTGCGAGAGGCACCAGTTCTATTTTCTAGCGAATACCCACTCGATTCAGGCAAACCAACTTTGTGACCTCTGACGTATACCCTCGTTGAGTGACAAATTACTCCTCTACCATTGGACCTTCTACCCGTCAGAACGATAAGGACCTAAAACAACCAACTACACACCTGACCATTCAGCTCTCATCTGAGTTGAAAGGGAATGAGTGAATATATCAACTTTTTTTCTATACTACATCTGAGAATTTTTTTCTCTTTCATTTTTTCCATCTAAGCATGCACCGGGGACTGCCTGGTACGAGAAGAGCCTACAAATCTCGGTGGACTTCTGGCGGCGACCTGTTGATCGGATTGCTACATCTGTATACACCATTCTCATAACTCTGAACTATTACACAGACCTCAATCCACGTGATACCTAAATACAACACGTCACACGGCTATCTCGTCAACTTGGTATTTAAACGATCGGCTGCTCGGGAACCAAATCATATCAATGCGTTCGATGCGCTTGAATCGCGTCGACCCTTGTTTATTCGGAACGTTTTTATTTTCATTTTCTCCCATTTTCCCTGGATTGGTCTGAGGTATTTTGTTCGAGCAAGACTACCATGGCTTTTATCTAGACCAAGGACATCCACCTCTTTCTATTATACGGGTAAGGACACGGCAATTCATTTAATATTTAATCGACCGTATAGGCATTTAGGATCTGTTACAAGCTACCTATATGTTTCCCATGGTGGGACAGATTAATTTTGAATTCTATTTTAAACTCTGATTTTTACGATGCAAATACATTCTACATTTTCTTCTTTCCCTCTTCTCTTTCGTTCACAGAACACCACAACAATTACTCTCGGCTAGATCATCTTGCTCTGTTTGCATTTTGAATTGTGGATATTGAATCCGCCACCAGCCAGGGTAGCAGCAAACCAAACACCAAACATTGAATCAGTCGGGGTTTATTCAGAGTTTTCTCAACAAGTGTTTATACAGAGAGGAAAGAAGAGTAAATCTGTATTCATCCTCGGAGTCTTGGCTCTGTTGACAATGCTCGACTATTATCGCACCCAGTCCAGTGTTGAACGTGAAAGCTGGACGTTACAGAGACTCAATTCGGCTGGAGGTGAAGACGAGATGGATTCGACGAGTACCAGCTCCATGTCTGATATCGACATGAGTGAACATTCCAGCCCCCTCAACTCTAACAGTGATGATGATTTGTTTCTCGATTACCTCTTCTCTCGTGGCATCGTCGACTCCATCGACGACCGATCGGAGGATGTTTCACCAAGCGGCGTCGATGTGCCTTCGCCGGTCTTTCCGCCTCCTACGTCACCCATGCGAGCTGTTACCCTGCGCCCTGCTCCGAATCAGACTTTGGGCAACTTGAACCAATTTAACGATGTCATGAAAAGTAATGACGCATTCCTAATACCGAACCCTGCGGATCCTTCCGGGACGGGAAATCCGTTGTTAGGACAAAATGATACCAGTTTGGATGAACTGCTAAAGTCAACCAGCATGGATGAATTTGCTGGGTTATGCAGCAGTATTCTCAGTGACCTGGACAACGGATACTTGTTGAACACTGAAACAGACGTTAACCTGAATGGATGTGCAAGTATTTTATCTCTGCTGCCACAGGATCCCCTTGCCTCCGACCACCAGAACAGCTTCCATAACCTGGAGCCCTTCAACGGACGCACCGCAAACACTAGCACTACCAGCACCACTCCTGCCCAGCATCCCGCTCTCATTCACAACTATGCTGCAAACCAACTGACGGTAGCTAAAACATCTGACAATCAAACAGATCCCAGAACTATCTTTAATTCATCAGGGACCAACAATAGGCTCCTGGTGTCTTCGGAAAGTCCGCTCCTTTCTGTTGTGGAAGGACAGACCAACCTCCTTGACCGCAGCATTCTTCCGCCATCAGGAGTGCGCATCACGCATATTCCTGTGAGCAAGACAAATGTAAGTGACAACAAACGTGGAAACCCCATGCAAAACCCTTCTCCCATCTTAACAACCTCGAACTCATCACCCACCCCTTCGGCAACCACCACGACAACGACCGTCAAGACAGGACGTGGCGGTGGTCGCGGTCGGGGACATGGCAACAAGATTGCCGACGAACTCAAAATTCACAAGTGCACTTATCCCAACTGTGGCAAGATGTATTCCAAGAGCTCACACCTGAAGGCCCATCTTCGACGTCATACAGGGGAAAAACCCTTTATCTGCACTTGGGAGGGGTGCAAGTGGAGGTTCTCTCGCTCAGACGAACTTGCGCGTCACAAGCGATCCCATTCAGGCATCAAGCCTTATAAATGCACGATATGTGAGAAGCGATTTTCTAGATCGGATCACCTTTCCAAGCACATCAAAGTACATGCCAATGGGGTTCCAAGAGGAATGCGTAACAATCATGCCTTTGTGTCAAACAAGTGAAGTTAATGCAAACCAGTTTGCTATACTACAGAAGAACTTGTGCCTTTACTGCATGGTTTCAACTTTCATATTCAACAGATCTCATGCAAGATATTTGATTTTTATCATACGATCACACGAAAAAATATTGTTCAATACAAATGTCGCTTTATCGATACAATGGAGTTCTAAAGTTATTTACAACTTTAAACAATCTGATAACAAAACGAGAGACTAATGATAATTTTGTATGTTATTTCGATATTTCAAACCTTTATATTTTTATCATATTAATGATATGCTGTCGATGATTGGCCAGTACTGTACAAGGCTGTGTCTTTACTAGTCAAACATAACAATACTGTCCTAATCACGTTATCACCAAGCTATAATCAGCAAGTTTACTCTACCTCCCTTTGAAATCAGTAACAGTCTTATTTCAGAATCCAACACCATTTCATACTACCAATGTGGGTAAGGCACCTCTGAATTCGGATATCAGGTAAATATACATATTATATCTGATCAATGCCAAGAGAGCTTATCTGTAAATAGATTCAGGTTGATTTACTCCTCTGGGCCAGATCCGTTTAACTTAAGTATGAGACTTGGAACGGTAAGACACAACGTCTTAAAATCACTGCATTATCTTTTTTGTACACACGGAAAGCTGCAAGTCAAATATTATAGCTGCTTTATTACCTCGAGAACTGAATATCAAACGCCGGTATCTTTCACAGAGAACAGAAAGAAGACAGTCTCAGATTTATTATTGTATGTACCTATACAGACCTCTACTTTCAGTTCGCTTTTTAGGGAATGGTTATCATGACGAAGCATTTATTACCTCCAAGATATCTGAGAAGTTGATTAGAACATTCGTGGTGGATATAGGATTATGTAAAACGAACAGATCAAGATAATGTTCGCTGATCACCAAACTATCACAGACGTGAATCTTGTTTCTAATTGCCAAAGTATCTTTAACTAATCATTTACAAAGTAAAATGAAGTAAAGTGACACGATTTACTTGATAGATTCAGAAGTAATCGTTCATAAGTAAAGAATGGTATGTTTTAATACCGCAGTTTGACATGTTTGAACTCTTAATTTGTATATAGAGTAATGATCGTTTCTTTTCTACACCTTGCTGTAATATACTGAAAACATTTCCATTAAAAAAAAAAATTGCTATGTACCAGGTCTGATAGACGTGAACATCCTTCTATCCGAAAATGACCCATGATCCTGGAACATTGAAGATAGATTCAATTATATAATTAAGTCTATGACAAACCGTGTACAAAAAGTTGCAATCAATTTTAAAGATGAAATGTATCTCTATGTGTTACAACACACAGGTCAGAGAAGATAAAAAGGGAATGGTGTCAATGATTCCCTTGTAAACATTGCCTTCTAATCCTGTCATTGGTTTTATTCTTTGACATAAGTGATTGGAATAATTTGATTATCGCTTTAATGGAAGTGCCTAATGCTAAATTTCAAGATTTATGATTATATTTTTTAGTCAAATCAATCTCAGGCCCGAAATAATCTTAAATCAGTTATATTGTGGTGTGTTTCTTTTTCATCAAGGTATGATTTAATCCATGTCTTGACCTGATCTATACAAGTGGTAACCAATTACGTTTCAAAACTTGTAAACAATTTCATGTGGTCAGTTCTTTTTAGAATATTCGGGGGGGGGGGTTGTCTATAAATTTTTTAATTGAAGTTCAAATAGATATGTTAATATATAATTTTTGTTTCATTTTTTAAATGATTTTAAATATTGAGTCATGTAGAAGTTATTATCAGGAGGGGAAATTATACAGATAAAAGAGCACAGAAAACACATGAAGTGCAGGGGTAATAATTAGTGTTTGGTCGCTATATTTGTTATACCATTTAGAATATTCAAGTATGACTGTTGCTCTGTTGGGCTGTTTGAAAATATATTTCCTCTAAAATTTCGAATTATGTTTTCAAGTTAGAATCGTGTCTTGACAGGTTAAAAGATTGACGGTACACTGAGATCACAAAGTTCGAGAAAAAAAATCAAATCATTGCGTCAAGGTATTTTTGGTGGCTCTGCAGGCCGAATGAGTCTCAAGATCTTGTCAAACAGTATTATGGACTTTTTTTTTTACTTAAAGAAAAAACCTTATCCGAACTTTGATCATGAATGCTAAGTTCTAAGTATGACCAGAAGTCAAATTTCAGAAAACTAATTACCTCTTGTTCAAATGTTTGAAATGGAGTAAGAGGACAAAAGGATCTGGAAAGAGAGGAAGAAAATCGGTCGAACTTGACAATTCTCTGCTGGAAACTGAAAAATATATTTGAATGGAATGATCAGGTTTTCTGCGTACCCAACCGTGCGTGATCTGTTTACTAGATTGAGGTCAATAACAATCTAAATAAAGTTTACTCACGGAGGTAGACTCCAGAAGTAATGAATACGGTTGTAACCAGATTTTTTTTTATAGTTCTAGAGATGATTTGTTGTATTTAAAGGAGGATTCAGCATATTTTTCATAGTTTTTATAACGCTGAAGAGGAGTATACTCCCCCCCCACAACCCCTAAAACCAGTTCGCACCACGAATCGAACAATGTGAATTTGACTAAGGAGAATGATGAATAGGACTCGAAGTCCTATCATTGTGTTTTATTCTTCTGTTCGTCTTACACGTGATTTTAAATATTTGTGTTATTCCACGATAGGTCCTTTCTCGAAAGAAGATCAAATAATGGTGTCCCCGTGATGAAATGAAGAATTTGTAATAATCATTTTTTGGTGTTTCAATTTGCTTTGTGCAATTATCTCCCTGCGGAACATTTACATTCAAAAGAAAATTCAAAGCATTAATAGTTCCTTGAACCTTTATACAATGTTTCATAAAACGCTATCTATTTTTTCCAACCCCCGTTTTAATCTTCTCGGAAAGCTTATTGCCAACTGTTTTGCTTCAGTGCATAAACTTAAAATCTAGGAATGCTTAAATCACTGATCATAATTTCGTATTGAGAAAATTCAGGTTATGTAATAAATATCTAAATAAACGGGTTTGCAAAGTGTACACTAATCAATTTTCATCTATACTTGGAGACCTTACATTTAACTTCCATTCATGAATGGATTTTAATCTGATCTCGGTACAATGTATTTCTTTCGTATCGGACTCAACAAGACTACTCTTGTAACATCCTGCAGAAAAGTTTATAGCATTTGGCAAACATTGATTTTTGGTTACCAGTTTATTTTGCGTTATGCATCATTTTACATGGGTTTATAGGGACATCACCTTTTTTGTGGGAGTGAGGGAGTCTATTATTGTTTTGCATGCATGGGAATTCGTTATGAACATGTGAACAGATATTCCCTGTATCAGTCAGTATTTAGTGCATAGCCTTGGTGTGAAAAGGAACGTAACGTTTGTCCGTTTCATGCGGTTGCAAGCTTAACAAGGCGTACTCTGACTAATTTTATGAAAGTCATTGACGGTGATTCAAGTAGGTTTGTCACAACGCCATAAAAGGTAGCAACGAAAATGATGAGGTTTTGCATGGTAGCTTGAATGACTGAAGAACAAAAGGTTCTAATTCTCGTTACTCAGACATTTGTTGAACAAAATTAAATGCTTAAATTACTGTAATGTCCTCTATTACCCCAAAAATGAGTAATGTGTTCTTTTACATCATGCTTGGCTGAGCACTCGTAATTTCATACTGTTCTTTCATTGCACACCCATTGGTTATGACTTTGAGAACATTTGCTTTCTTGAGGTTTTTATTTTTTCCCCTTTTCCTAAAATCTGCGGTTTTTAGCTAAAGTCACGGTCATGATTTTGGATAGTATATAGTCAAACCAAGCAAATCACGATCCACTGGCATTGTCCTATGATATAAACCTGTGTGCCCTACTCACAATTATACTGTAAACCGGTGCAATTTCATACTGGATTATAATTGTTTAATATCTTGCACTTTAATTTGGGAAGTATATCGTCAGAGAAATGCGACTTGGGGATTTAAGAATCGCTGCAAGCATTCCAGAGAGTACCGATTCTGAATTGATTCATCGAAGCAGAAGATTCCTCTCCCTCACTCTCTCTCTCTCTCTCTCTCTCTCTCTCACACACACAAACACAATCTTTCTCTCCCTTTTTCCTTTTCTTCCTCACTTCATTTCTCTTTGACAATTAAACTATCTCTCTTCATTTTCAACGCTATGAGCTGATAAAATGACGGACAAAAATAGTAGGCAGACACTAGACAGTATTCATTCACCGGCAATAGAGTCAACTTTTGGCTTTTTGTCAAAGAAAATATCTGTTCATTGTGAAATAAGAATAGGTAAAAGGCATGGTATTTTGTTTGTAATATGACTTCAGATATCGTCGTGATAATTTACACGTGTTGACATCATCATGAAAGTTTAGAATTAGATTTGGAAGAACTGCGTCGTATTAAAAAAACGGCATCGTTTGAGTAATCTCTTTAAATTTCTAATCATACCATTACATCTACAGTTACAGAACATCGTGATGTCAATAAGATCTTCGGGCGTTCTGTATAATTATTATTCATTCATGTCTTATTCACCCTTTTTTATTTTTTATTTACTCTGTTTACTTCTGACAAGGGTTTAAAATGATTCACACATAAGTGCCCTTTTTAAAAAAAAGAAAGACACATTGCAATATTCTTGTTCTATCGTACAACTTCCATGCGGAATTATCATTACCCCCGTAACCCTGTCCCGTCTCCGTCATTTTCTGAATTTCCCATCCCTTTGACTTCCCCAAATTAAAGCTCAAAGCCATCTTTACCCTTCTTCTTTGACCTCTTTTAATCTTGCCGAAAACTGAATTTCGAGTTCCCAGTCTCTTCCCCGGGAAAAATAATGTCTATGGAGGGACGAAAAAGAACGCTCATGGTTATTGAATCAACTTGTTACCATTAATTTGTAGTTGAACCATTATGATGGGGGTTATATGTATCGATCCGAACTTTTCCTCCAGTGTTCGCAAGTACTTTATTTGTGTCCCCTATAAAAGCTTGCCATTATTTTTTATTCGTATAGACAATGAGATTTGTTGATGACGTCATTCAGTGTACTGGCCATCTTATTATAAATATGAATATTTTCTATCGTTCCTTTGCTTGATCATCAGTGATCGGTCATTTTTCATTGGCGAATTATCCCATATCCAAACAGATACAAAGATATTGGTGGCTAATAAAGTTCTCACTAAAATTAAACCTCTACAAGACTTGAACCCCACCACCTCATTACTATATTTTAGGCCTTATAATGAACCAATATTTTTGTCGCCGAAATAAACTTATAAAGAGGACGATATGTCTCATACTTTGCATAGTGCTTCATTGTATAATTATTTGAGACGCAAATGTTTTATTTTTACTACTGTACGATATTGCCTGTTTGTTCATTTTTTTTTCATGGTCAAGCTTGAAAGAAGTACTGTTTTGTATTTTATTACATTTTATCCATTACATTAATTTTGTTAAAAGGTTGTGTTTTATAAATATATGTAAATACAATTATACGCAAGAGAGAAGAGAGATTATTATCAGATATATGCGAAATGCATGTATATTACAAACATTTTATGTTTACAGATATTTTGATAAAAGAAGAAAGTTTGAAAAGAAAAGAAATCTTTGTCGGATCGATTGATTTATTGCTGTACTTTATAGCGTTTTGGCTGAGAGTTCGGGACGAAAAATAGACTCAGAGAATTTGATGTCGTAATGTAGGGCCATAATATAGCGAGAACAGCTTGAATAATCTTGTTTTCTTCATCTTTGCATATGAATGATTTGAAGTAAGTAAATCTTTTAAAATCTTCATTAATGCTCTTTGGGCAGGTTTGATAGTCGGAGAGGCAGGTGAATGGTATTGTGTCAGACAATGCAATGCAAACACTAAAGAAAGTATTACAGTAAGTTTGAAAAAAAATACCTTCATGGCGAGACGTTTACTATCCGCTACTTTAAAATGGAAAGTGATTCAACGGGGTTTAGTCTATTTAGAATAACTACTTTTAGAATGAAAGTGAGAGAGAGATAGAAGGAGAGATTAAACGAATTAATGTTTACAATTGGGTAAAGGAAAAGAGAAAGCGAAAAAGAGAGAGTTGGAGAGGGACCAAAAAAGTGGTAAACTAAGAGAGAAGGAAAGACGAAGTAATTCAGTTACGGCAAAAACTTTTTTATTTTAATGGTAAATTTGCACGATTTCTTGATAAAAACTGCAACAAATTATCATTGTACAAGAAATGTAGAAGTGTTCTGGATAAGTGGATAGGACTTCTTTTTTTTCACGAGAACAAACGAGGTTCAAATCTTGATGCAACACTCGTGTCCATTATCAGCAAAACATTGGTATACAAATTTGCCCCTTTTTACCCAGAAAGAAATTACAGCCAGATACGGCCAATAATATATTAAAGAAAATATCAATTCAAGTCGTGGAAGCTTGAACTAGTGTGATTCAACATTTTAAGTCATCCATATTGTCATCGAGTTGGAGTAAATACCTTTTCTTACATGTCTTAAAATACCACTCTTGACATAGAGAGGGGGGGGGGCGATAAGAATAATCTAACTAGGACAAGGGAAATTTCTTGATCATGTCGTTGATATGCTTTAATATTTACCAACATTTTGTGAGATCTTTGAATAGTGTAACCATGCAGTAGTGAATGAGCATGAATTTAACCTAGTAATTTAAAAAGCCGCTCTCGTTTTGTTTTCACTACTATTTCCGATCCCCGGTTATCACTTCCTATAGAGTGTAGAGTGGAAATCACAAAACCACAAAATAAAATAGGGTTTGAATTAATGAATGGATCTAGTAACCATCAAGGTCAATTTTCCTTCTTTTTTTTCTTTTTTATCTTTTTCCACATCCGCATTGTCTAAGTATTACCTGGATATTGAATTCTAAAGTTATCAAACTGATCAACCGGAACTTTGACAAGAGGTTCGATTTCCTGAATTCCATGCCTCAGTGGATATGAGCAGGGGCCCGTTGCAGAAAGAGTTGCAATCAAACGCAACTCTAAAAATCACGCGCAACTTGATTTTCAACCAATCAACAGCGCGCATTTTGGACTTGCGATTGATTTTTTTGTCTTGCGTTTAAACGCAACTCTTTCTGCAACGGGCCCCAGGTCATGTGCAGAGTTGATACTCAAACATTTTCTTCACAAACGTACTTACACTTTAGGCTATATATATCATTAACACTTTCTCCATTTGTTATATAGATCACCTTCAAAGTCTCCAGTCGTCTAATTGTCTAAACAAAATCTGTTTTCCTTTCAGTGTCTGATGGAAGTCTACCATTTTTGGTGATAATCATGAACAAATCTATGAATGAATAAATGAAAATGAATTAATTGCTTATCAATTGAATATCATTATTCGCATATTGTAATCGCTTATAATGATATTCAATTTTGGAGGAAGCGAATAATTGAAAATACACTTTCTTTCCTATTACTGTCGTTTTTGTTTTTATTCGGACCCTACATGGCTTAAGTCTCCAAAATTAGGCATATAGGTCTACGCTTTCTTTCGATTGATATTGCTTTCCATAATACATGAGTGAAATAAAGATGATTTGACAAAACGAAGGCGGTTTGAAGCGCTGATTGGATGTTTGCGAGTTGTGTTTTGCATATGGTGTGTGTGGAAAGATGTGGAGGGTGATTGCGCGCGCGTGTGGGTGTGCTATGGGATGTGTGCGTGGGTGTATGTTATCTTATAATTATTCAACTGAGATAAGAACAACTCTAGTAACTCATTTCTTGTCTTCCAGGCCCAATATATACACGTAAATACGATAATAGGAAAATAGAGGGAAATAGATAACATGTTTAGATCTTCATCTGATGTGACTCGCATAGTTTATCACAGGTATATTATGCGCGCGACACTGGCACCGGTACGACTGTTCCAGACCTGTATAAATTGCTGTCGGGCCAGTAACTTTTCAGATTTACTGGTCCGATATGACCAGTGAAAAAATGATACAAATGATATTTCTTCTCGAATTATGTTGTGTGTATGTACTGTTTGTTTGATTTTGATTTTTTTTTTGGGGGGGTGGATAAAAATAAGCAGTAAAAGACAGCAAAATGAATCCAAGCCTTTTAAAATGTTTTTCTTTATTTTTGGGGACCAGTAAATTTTAGGTTCGGAACAGTAGAAATTGAAATACTGGGTATCTAGTCCGACACTGGCAGGTTAGACCAATAAAAAAAGGATTAGTGCGGATGGGCATTATTGTTCCCCGAGTGTGCACGTTTATAAAAGCATCCAACTTAATAAGATTGGGTTTTTTTTTCAACGTGCGCATGCGGTTACTAATAATTATTATTACATATTTTCATTCATTTTGAAGAGAATGGTAGATAGCATGCCTTGCTCACGGTTATGATATAAGAGCCGTTCCGGAATTGGAACCTCGCTCCTCTATGCCTTGGACCACTCGATCACGTGCAGTATACCGTTTTCTTGACAAATGCCATAGGTCTCATAATAGTCATTGATACCTCTAACATAATACATGACGATTGTTTCCCAGGCAAACCTCGGCAGAAGGGATAAAACATTCTTAGGACAAGCAAGCAACAAATTTCAAACGTCATAGCGCTTTAATATTGCAAGCAACTTTGAAAGCATTCCCTCAACTCAAGAATTTGAAATCAAGTCCTTTATTGTATTTGAAGGCTTCAAAAACTGTTTGTGTTTGATTTTGGGGCGAAAGACCACGGGTGGTATTTAGATTGAAGTTTATGCTGAGTTATCAAGTTGAAATTAATGATGATGGGGGCTATATTGACTGAAGTGATATAGAGCGATTATTCTGTCGAACTTTTGTAACAACATTGTGTACAATAATAATCTATGTCTGAACATGGAACAAGAGGTAAAGGGCGTCTAGTAGGTAAAGGATACTGCCAATGATAAATATTTCGGATTTGTTGTCATAATCTTCCAGAAACGATTTTTTTTTTCGTTTTGAAATCTGTATGATATGAATCTAATCAATATTGATATAAAGCGAATTTGTTATTGCTCATGCAAAATTAATTGTCTGATGTGCCCCAAGGTATATGTTCACCAGCAAGTAACACTTTTATTTGACAGTGATTTTTTTTTCTTGATAAACTAATATACAAAAGCCACCAAATCACATGGTAGTGCTTCATAATTACGTTTCACCATAATGTTGATCATGTACAAATCAAAAAGAGTGTCCACCTCGCAGGCCCAAATGACAAGCCAAACTGAGAGCCGCCGCGAAGCTATGGTTACTACCTCGCTCACCCCCCCCCCCTTATCAGCTAACTGAAAAATTGAAGTGGTTTCACCGAAAGACGGTGTGTCCAAGTTGATAAATAAAACAGACAATTGAAAATAGTCATGTAAATGAAAAAAGTTTCAAACCCCACAAACCTCCCTTTGATTTTGCTTCGTGGATCTTTTATTTTTCTTTCTTTAAGGGGGCCAGTGATATCGTGTGATTTCCATTTCCATATCACTATCATGTTTATATAACATTAGTATATGTGTGGCACGTACCAACACTCGCATTATCATGATTGTTTAATACTTATTTTATAGGTACAACAATCGATAATCAGGCTAGGGAAAAACTTAATTCTGGACTTTGTGCCAAATTCGGTTCCAACCATATATCCTTTTCTGTTGTCATGGTTGTTATTGAAGTTTTATTTTGATTCTTTCAATCCAAGTAACCAAAGTTGCCATATGATGTATGTTTTGATCAGAGTATACTTGCACTTTTTCATTCGATTCACTTTTGGTTTGTGGTAACTCCCGTTGGAACTCGGCAGTATTTTTATTTAAAATATGTCTTACGGTGTTCAAAACTCTCGTACATGAGGGAAAGATGAAACAAAAAGGGGAAGGGTTAAAGAGGATGGATAAGGAGAAACGTTCATAGTTGTGGAGCAGGCCTGTAACTGTAGAAATGAGAACCAACGAACATTTAAATACACTTCTTTCCTTGTTAGGATGTATTATAAATTTGGTCATACTACTAGATCAGCTATCATAAAAACATTTGACATTTATAACTTCCCCACATTGTCAACGTCTTTCTTATCACGAACGTGATATACAGATAAAATATGTATATTACGATCTATTGTTTATACGTTGAAGTCCTCACATCCTCCGAACTTGGTTTACCACCTAACTAAAGGAACACCGAACACACTAATGACGTAAATAATTGAAGGGGTACTCTGGGCTGAAAATATTTATATCTAAAGAAATATAGTAAAATCCAAAGAGAAAAATGCTGAAAATTTCATCAAAATCTGATAACTCATAACAGAGTTATCGAATTTCAAAGTTAAGCATTTTTTGAAAAAGTTATAGGCAAGTGTTCATGAATATTAATTAGGTAGGCTGGTGATGTCACACCCCCACTTTCCATTTTCTTTTGTTGTTATACATGAAATCATTATTGTTTCAATTGTTCATACATGTGTGAATGATATATCTCCCTAATAATGAAATAAGTTGCAGTAATGAATATTTAATATACTAAATCATTTGTCAATAGATTTTTTTAGTTCTTCGTAGAAAAAAAATGAATAAACCTAATTCCATATAATAAGATACAAAAGAAAAAGTGGGGATATCCATAATTTATGACATCATCAGTTTGCTCATTGAATGTTCATAAAGTAATGCCTCGAACCGTTTCAATGAAATAATGCAAATCTTTCAAATACCATCGCTTCGTCATTCCTTGGCTGATTTTGAACACATTTTTTCTTTATCTGTTCAAATCTTATTAATTTTAGCCAAGGAATCCCTTTAATGTGATTTTCATACCATTATGAAAATTGCACATTTGTCATGTCCACACACTTGCAGGGATTCGATACTCGTTATCTAAGCCTATATTAGTTTGCTCCTATAATGATAATATAACCCTACTACTACTTCTACTACTACTACTACTACTACTACTACTACTACTACTACTACTACTACTACTACTACTATTACTACTATAATAATAATAATGATAATAATGACAATAATAATAATGATAATAATGATAACACTAATAAAAAAACAATAATGATAAAATGATAATAATAATAATGATAATAATAATAACAAGTGGTTACCATACCTGACGCACCTTGCGTCACTTATTGCATAGCATTGAATGATAAATACTTTTTGATTGATTCAGATATCTTTTTCTGTATGTGTAATTGAATGAGCAATACTCTGGTGAACTATATGAATGATTCATCGTACTATAGAATGCATTTCATTGTCATTTGGACCATACTACGAATAGCTATAGGTATGAATTCGATATTTCTATTGCCTGCGTGTGTTCTCTCATTTCAATAGAAGTAATATTCTGTGAAAATATAGTCACCTTAATTTAGAAAGAAAACAGTGCTTTAACCTTGTTTACGTTAGGCTTGTATTCTTCTTTTCTAGTCTGCAATGATATGGGGGGGGGAAGGTTGGTAAATGTTGAGGATTCCATAGGTAAATTAAAGATATTGCTTAAATTCACCGGAAGATATTGATCAATGTAAACGATCAAAACAAGTCATCAAAACATGTAAATATAAAACTGTCAGTCCCGCATGTTTCATGATTTCACAAAGTTTATGTTAATGTACTGGGACAAGGGCCCTGTCTTACAAAGAGTTACTATTGATCCCAATCGATTGTAACTCTATGGAAATCAATCAGTGTCATAATTTTTTTCGAAGAAAATTTGAAAATGTCCATTGTAAAGAAAGGCGAACACACCAAATTGTCAAGAAAACAATGGATTTATGCATATACATCATAATCTAGAAACATTTTGAACAAACATGTAATTTAAGATGTTGATGTTGCTGGCTTTCCATAGTAGCGATTGATCGGATAAATCGCTACTCTTTGTAAGACGGGGCCCTGATCTACCATGGTGCAGTGACAAGTACATTGATTTTAAAGAATTGCTCATGAAATAATAAGTTTTGTTGCAACTACATTATCTTATCTTTTAAATAAATGAGTAAATGAGATCATATGTGTGTTTCCATTTTTTTCTTTTTTTCCCTTTTGTTTCTTGTTCTTTGATTTGTTTGTTCTGCTGTTCTCTGTTTTGTCACCTTCGTGTCTGTCTTCGTAGGCAATTCTAAAATAATTATTTAGAGGGGTCCACACAATACAAGCACTGCTTTTTAGTGGATCCCTCCATTTTCTCAGAATTTTATTTTATAATGGTTATGATATTTTGCTTATATATATTACTATGTTTTGTTTTACTTCTACTTATAGATAAATATCATATACTGTACATGCCTGAATTTATTTTGTCTGTATGTAACTATTTTGACCTCATTATTTTGTTCTTCTGTTGAAAATGAAATAAATAAAATTGAATTGAATAATTGAATAAATATCCCCTCAAAAATATGGAAGTTCGTCGAGGTCGAGGATAGATATATAAAGACATATTTTGTTAACAAGCTAATGAGTTCCTGACATCACCGACCATTATCGGCAACCTACAACCCATGAGCACATTGAGTGCAAACTTTTTAAGTGGCGCAAACTTTCTTACTTTTCGCGAAATACCATTTCTGGCCTTACTCCTATCATTGACAGTCATTTAACATGTTTAATGTAATATAGAAACAGTTAGTCTATCTATCTATCTATATATCTATCTGTCTGTCTGTCTGTCTGTCTGTCTGTCTGTCTGTCTGTCTATCTATCCATCCATCCATCCATCCATCTATCCATCTGTTTATCCATCCACCGATCTATCTATCTATCTATCTATATATCTATCTATCTATCAACCGGTGTGTTGACTCAGTTGGTAGAGCGTCCGTCTCACAACCGGGAGGTCGGGGGTTCAAACCCCGGCCGCGTCAGACCAAAAGACGTTAAAAGATGGGAGTTGCTGCTACCCTGTTTGGCGTTCAACAATTAAAGGGATAGAGCCTCGTCGATCTGGCGCTGCACGGTGGCTGCCGGGCCCACGATCAATTGGGCAAAGCAAATTTTCCAAGTATTTCATTTCATGTCTATTTCAAACAATAAATTATGGATTTGATTTTTATTTTCATTTGTCATCTATCTATATATATCTATCTATCTATTTCCAGTGGGCATATTTACTTTGCTCACTCTCATTCATCAGCCCTTATACCTTTCTTGTCCGAACTCTATAACCTATGACTTTTAGAACCAGACCTAGTTTCACCCCGAGCTATAGCTAATATACAGCAAACACAGAGGAGAGAATGGAATGAACAGTATAGGCATAAGATTTGCGATGGTCATGATGGTGTTACGACTTGTGAAAATCACGAATTTCTAATAAACATGATAGAGTGTTATTTAAAGTGATGAGAAGTATGTTGCATGTGAACGTGTTTAGAATAATGAATGAGACGAAATAATCCCTCAAAGGAAGATGAGACGAGTCGGTAAGATGCTCAGTCATCATCACAACAGAACTTTTTACAATCTTCTTTCTTTGATTTGCCGGGGTGCAAATTTGTCGAGTCTCCTCAGAGATTTTTTTTAGTAGGAAGGGAACAAAGCTCAAGTAGAGTCAACTATACAATGTGCCATCTTGGTCAAGATAAGACCTGCCGTCTTATCAATATTTAGACTTCTCACTGTCTATTTGAACAGACGAATCATCATCAACTGTTGAGATTCTTATAAAGATATGTATGTCAGGACTGGAATATGATTGATGTGATTTATGAATTCGGACGCTATAATACCCGGTTTAGTATCCCATAAACTGTGTTTGACTCACAGGGTCGTTTTCATTTTCATTGTGAGCAGTGGATATCAAACAGGTTAAGATTATAATTTAACAAATTTAACAGAGATAAGAATTCTCTTCGTTATTTTGTTGATGAATATGATAATAAATTAATAATAATATGTTCTCGAAAACAATGAGAATATAATACCCGTTATAACAAATAGATGTACAATATCGTCACATACACAGTCGTCGTCGCCCCCCCCCCCCACCGAAAAAAAATCTTTTGAACATAATTATTTTCTTTATCGATGAAGATCAACTTTTCAAGAGTATATTTGAAAATGATGGCTTTTTAATATTTTCTAAATGATTACTGATATCCAACATCATTCCTCTCTCTCTGGCGAAATCGCAAACGATGTGTTAAACTGCAGGTCATTCAATAATTAAGGCGCTTATGCAAGTGGTTGACACTAGCAGCATTTCTTTTTTAAATGACATTGTTTTCTTTGCATCGCAGACAACTAATTCAATTCATCAGATTATTATGATTTACCATATTCCACTTAATTACTCAATGAAACAAACATTTTATCGCAAAAATACTGTCTTTGATAAAAGCTCAAACAATATAAAAATGTCTTGTCAGTGGTCGTCGGATACATGCCAAGTTTCTGTATATTCATGAACAATCTTTCTCTAAGATCTAGATCATCAAGAGCTCAAAGATTCGAGCTAAAATTATTCCTCGGGAGGATTCGAGGGAGCTTGACTTTTGACATGATGAAGGTTCACCGCTTGGGATCAAATCAAGATAGGCTTATATATTTCTATTCGAGGAGGCTTTCTTTGAACTGACAGTCGAATATTTTGAAGCAATGCATCAGTCTAAAATGTAATTTCATTTTTGTTTTATTTTCCAAATGTTACCATAAAATATTGAAATATATACCTTAAAATGTCGTACAATTTACATTGCAGACAATTTGAAGAGATACAAAATGTTTCCGGTTTAAATACAGGTTATGAATTCACCCTATAAGAAAGTGTTATCTCTTTAACGACGTGTATTCTTGTCAACTTTACCCCCATCATTAAGGCTAAATATATCGCAAAGAGAGAAAATAATAAGATAATCTTTCACTAAACGAGTAATGTGAAAAGGTTACATTTTGTCAATAAAATATTTTTATATACCCCAACTGGCCTAAACATCGTTGGTTGTGGGGGGGGGTCTGGGAGTCGGTCCTATGTTTAAAGTTTTTAAGTTCCGGCAATAAAAGATTGAAATTAATTGCAAGTTTATTTTGCACCCATCAATCTTCCCATTAAAAATCGCATTTTTTATAACACATTCCCTATATCAAATTAAAACTTGACGTTTCCTAACGGGAAAGGGCGAGGGATAATTTATCTAACAATCACACCTTAAAACATTGAATAAAATTTAACACAACGTTATTTACTACTGTATATATATGAACCTTACAGTAGTAGTTTGACAGCTTAATCATCTTTTAAGGATTGAATATTAAGAATTAAACTTTATTGTTAAAAAATTTTAACACTTGTTATAAAACTGCTGAAAGGTTAATATAGTAAATGGGGTTGTAATAGCGGTTTACTGTGCATGATATGATGTTGATCATTTAATATTTTTCTTCATAATATCTTAATAATTAGGAAAGTCGTTGTAAATTTAAAGAATTGATAATGTTGGTTGAAAAAATCTTCTGTCTCAGAAAGGATCGACCGCGAGTGAGATCGCCGATCGATTTCGTATGAAATTGCATGACGTCATTGAGCTCTATATTTATCTTTTCGAAGTCGGCTGCACGGGTACGCCCAAGTTTCTCTGTAGTTTAAGTCTGATGACGTTGAATCTTATTTTCAACATTTTCATAATGTTACGTTTCTTTTCTTTAATGATAGGCAAATTCGTTGAAAGTAAGAGACTAGATGATGACCATATAATGCAATTTTTGAGTTCTCTGAAAACAGGTTAACCATTTGATTTTTCAGTGTAGTATTGTTGCGACACTTTGGAAGAAATTGGAGCAGGGGGAGTTTTCCGTAATTTACGAATGATTTTACGACGGTTGGATAATGCAGAATACTGCGAACACGCCAATGTACATGAGACAAACAGTTCTTTTGGAGCCCCGTGACTTTTGATGAAAAAACTCCCCCTACACGTAAGGCAATTCTTCACAATTATGTTTTAAACTGATAATAGAAACTATTCAGATGTTTAGTGATTGAAAACTGCGGTGCACTCGTGTACAAGAATATCACTGCACTCTACAAATTAACATTATTGATATTGTCATTTCATAACATGTTCTTCTGATAAATCACATTGTCAATCATACTTTAACGGTGATATTTTTCTACAAATTAAAACTCTTGTTAACAAACATTAATTTTGAATGCAATTTCGTCTTTTGGGGTTTAACAGATCACGTTTTATTAATAACTAAAGGGAAACAAGCATGACAATTTTCTAATCGAACAGACAATATACTGAGAATTCAGATGGCAGATCATATACATACCCAAAATAAAAGGATTGATAACCTTTTATTGTTTAGGATTAATGGACATTCATTAAGAACAATCTTATAAAAAAATACCCCCTAATTTTTATCAGCATTCCTATTTTTGCTTCTAAGAAAACCAAGTTAAATTATATACATCAAAACAACAGAATCTTAGGACTCTAATGGTAATATTGAAATGGAAATAATACATCTTATAGAAGAATAAAAATAATATATGCGAAGAAAGGAAAAATATTTTGGTTTGCACACGTCAGGTTTATTATCTGGACCCTTCGGAAGAATAGCCACTTTGGGCTGAGAGGGATTCAGCTCATTTTTATGAAGATGAAATAGATAAGAATTAAATTAGAATGAAACACATATTATTTGTAGGTACGTTTGGGTAGATAAAGCACAATTTTTGTGATAAGAGGGGGGGGGGTTCTACGAAATTGCTTTTAGAAAAATGTGAAGACGGAGAGAAGTGGCGCGTTGGTCGTTTTCCAGGATTAGTTTCCAAGATTATCTTGAGGATTATGCGAAATTTGCGAAATTTATGTTTCTTACAGAAAAATGAATTATGATATTGAATCATTATAAGATTAAGGAGGGGATTGCTATACGTAGAGCATGCCATAAAACACGAACATATCCATACCATTAGCTTTTTCTCAAATTTCAAATTTCGTTTTTATTTTCAGTGGTAATATGAACTTTTAGCACATTGGCAAATATACCTATTGAGAGGAGAGAATGTAGAATGGAAGACAGAAAGAGAGGATGAAGAAAGAAGGGAGATATGATATGAGAAGCGAAGGAAATGCGGAAAATCAAGAAGAGAAAATTAGTAAGAGCAGAAAGGAATGAATAAGAGAAAGAAGAAAAATAAGAGACAATCTTAATTTGCTCTGAGCATTTGGATCGGTTAATGGCAAGGTACGCTGAGGTGGTGATTGAGCCTAAAAGCTTCAGATCGACGTCGATTTTAACCATGGACCTATACATGTTTTAACTGAGAAGAAGCCTAAAGAAACAAAGTCTTGGGGGGGGGGTAGTCTGGGGACTGACATAGAGGTACAGTATGGAAAATTAGGGGGTTGCATTTGGAATTAACTAAAAAATGCTACTTGTTTCAAAACTGTTTTCCGTTGCAAATTTTCCTAAAATGTTCAACCTAGAGAATCATCCCACTCGCTTTTCTCCATCTCTTAAGCCCAGCGCATACGATCCGATATCCGGGTTCTTTTAATAAATCGCATTTGTAAATGTGGAAGTTCCAAGAAGTAAAACTATTTCATTTGAAATTCGGCATAATGTTAGTAATAATAAAATCATAATTTTGCTTTGCGGCAAGCCCAGTGGCCGGAGTAAAGTAAAAATCGGCTTCAAATCGCAAGCCGATGATGACGTCTTTATCGATCTGGATTTGACTTAGCTTGTATTCCTGTCCAGGGAGGCTCGAACTAGACTGAATTTTGATTTCAGTAGTCCTAACATTATTCTTATCTCTGATCGCTATTATTTTATCGGTTGGAATGTTCATATCAAATGTTATATATCATAATTTCTTTGAAATTCGGATCGCAACGAATCGCATAGTGTTCGCCGGGCTTTATATGCAACATTAAACATCTACCCCCCCTCCCCTATAGGGAATGAATTTCTGCATGGGATCGTGCCATGAGGTAAAAATTCGAGGGAACTGCGTTGAGGATATGGTTCGCTATTTTATTTTCATTTGATTATTTTTTGGAAGAGTGTGCTAACGAGCAACTGGAAAGAGTTAGAAAAATCCGATGGAAATGTATTCATGGATCTAAATAATTTGCGAAATATACCATCATACTGTTGAAAGAATTTGGAACAATATCAAAGAAAATGACAAAAGGGGAACCATCATCCATCCCAGTGAGAGGATATCTTCATACTGATGCGACAAATATTTATTACCGATTTTATGAAGGTTCCCTCATATTTCACCATATCTCGAATCGTCGTATTGTTTAATTTAGATGAATGATGCCATGTCTGATTTATTATGATTATCATGTTAAATCTCCTGTTATATTGTTTTCTTTCATGTTCACTTGTAAAATATGTAAAATAATTATAGTCAAATTAAATTTGACATATTCATCAATATAACAGATTTTTTTTTTGTCATACAACAGTATTGTAAGATAATCAATAGGCAAACCAAAATAGAAACACTATGCTAAAATACATGGGAATTTATTTTATTCGTTGACTATGATGTAAAACTGTGGTATCATAAGCCTATGCAACAAAACGAATATATTCATGAAAAATAGCAATCAAATTTTATTTATGCTTTCCTATTTATAGTGATGGAATTAGAAGAAGAGGATTTTAGTGTACCATTTATCTAAGATATCCGTCCAAAGTGGAAAAGAATGAGAATGACTAGAAATAAGTTTAATTCTGTTGACAAAAAGCCCACCTTATCCTTATTTGCTGAAGCAACGGACAGGCCGGGGCGATCGGGACAAGTGTCGGACCTGACAAACGGATATCATGCGCATTGATATTCCCCGCTAGATTGTTATATAACTGTCCCCATCCCCCTTGATAAGTCCTGAAGATGTTGCTTTACTTGAAGCCATTTTATCAATTTGTCAATAAAATGCTCAACCATTACACAACGCTATTAAGCAGTGTGTAGTGATGCTGTTTGCAATTATGTAAGACAGAAACAATCTGAATTGGGGGTCACTTTGTAAAATCACGACAAATTCACCTGATTTGTATCTCATCAATATTCAACGTTAGCAATACTCTTATGAATATGATTGTCACTAACGCTAATTTCACACCGATGACACGATTTTTCGTCCTACAAATTGTTTAATATGACAATTTTCTTTATTTTGACTGGTTGAGTGGCACTGTTACTATGGTAACTTGCTTGGTCAAATTCACAGAAATGTGTTCATGGTAAAAATCAATACACATATTTGCCACTAGTTCTAACACTATGAAAATAAAAATCCAGGTAAAATTCTTTAGGAAAAGTTTTTGATGAATTGAATTTGATTGAATTGATTTCATTAACAAACTTAATTCACTTGACATGAACATTTTGCTTTACGATATATACAATGATACCCTAAAAATATCTATAATAGTAGGCCTATATCGTATATATCAGTAATACATCAATACATTTTCCATAGATTTTCAATTCTCTCTTTGTATGAGATATGTTTTTGAAATATGCTATGAAAAAATGGCATAGAAATTTCATCGAACGATTAACCTATACGACTTGACCCCTTTATTCAGGGCCAGTAATTTATAGCACATAAAATGGGCTGATCATCAATGCCAAATACAAGCGTATGTCCGCTGTTAGGGGGGGGGCTATGCAATGAATGAAAACAAAAATCAAATATTAGAATATATACAGATCACGAGTATTCTCACTTTCTGTTTTTATTGTTAATTTCATTTTCACCCTCTTCCATCCTCCCACCCATGTCTTTCTCGGCTTCTCTCCCTCTTTCATCCAGTGGGTTTGGGGGTGCCTACCCCTGACTACCCCTGACATTGTCTTCAGAATGTACGTAACTTTACGATCATTGTGACAGAGGTCTAGATCTCAATTTATTAGACGGATTACCACTTCAGCACTTTCTGAATATTTCGGGGGGGGGGGGTTTCCAATGGCATTCTGGCTCCGAAATCTTTTTTCATCATACACGTTATAACATGTTTCCAAAATAATTGGAGTCGGTTACGGTCCGATTTGCATTCCAGTCTCGTATGCATTCCCTGATATTAAACGCATTATATCACCTTGTCAATATTTAAACAGAAGTCCATCTAAACTTTGGGTTTGTTTGATTTGATCTTGCTTGGTATATATATATACCCGAAGGTCCCTAGGAATTATTGGGGGTTCTTATCATCTTCAATTTGTCTACCAGGGTTCATGTAGTTCACAATACTTTAAGGGTTTAATAAATGGATCATTAAGGCCCGTGATTTCTTGTCTTTTTTTTTCTAAACCAGGGTCACAACAAAAACAAGAGGTCAGTAACATCACATATCCATTAATGGTTACAGAAAGATCAGGTCATGGCAATTCAAACTTCTGTCAGATAATCCCAATGTGATACTCTTGGCAGTAGGAACATTTTAACTATCGGTTGGTCTAATGGAATTACTTTTTGGTCGATGATGATTACTAGAATGACTGAATTTTCACTTTATTTTTTGAAGCGACGTCAAAGATTGATCACCCAGTCTGGAATGAAATTTTAGTGAACATACAAAAAGTTTTACACAAATTTCACTTGAAAAAGAGTGAAATTCTCTCGACATCAAGTGAAAATCTCTTTTAATCTAGTGAAATTCATTCACTACCGGCGGGGAGTAAATTATTCGCTCGATCTTTAGAGACTATACCGACTGCTTAATTGGAGAGTTGAATGCTTATAGGTAACCAAAGAATCAACGGCTTTAGGTCCTGTCTGTGGAATTAAGAAATGATCGAAGGTAAATTCAAAAGGGTAAATGGAGGGTGGCGCACTAAATGGGATTCGAACCTGACTTGCGGAATTCTGAGACCTCTGCTACCAGCTGAGCTATTGCACGTCATCATATTTCCCCATAAAGGATAAAAGAGCCATTTTGATAATCATCTTTATTTTCCTTATTCTTGAGTCTCAAGTTGATCTTCAAACCAGATCCGAAAAAAATCCAATATCCTATCTTTTAACTCTGTCATGACGATCTGTGTATAGCAAAAAAAGAGAAGATTTTGATGGATGAGCTCTTTTGTGATTCTGTCAACACAAGATTCGATCGTCCATTCGCAGTGAAGAATTGAGGAGGGGGTGCCAAGGTGGATCCAGTGGAAGGGACCGTGTTTTTATGTGCGAGATACACCAGGGATTCATGAGATACTAGAGGAGGAAAGAGCTCAAAGAGAGATATCAAGGGGAAAGGGAGAGATGAGTGGGATCAAGAAGAAGAAGAAGAGGAAGGATAAGAAGAAGATAATGAAGAAGAAGAAGAAGGAGGAGGAGGAGGAGTGGAAGGAGGAGTAGGAGGAAGATGAAGAAGAAGAAGGAGGAGAAAAGGGAGAAGAAGACGATGAAGAAGAAGAAGAGGAAGAAGGAGAGGAAGAAGGAGAAGAAAAGGGAGAAGAGGAAGAAGGAGGAGAAGAGGAATAAGAAGAGGAAAAAGACGAAAGAAATAAAGACTGAAAGAAAGAAAGACTGAAGGAAGAAAGAAAGAAAGAAAGAAAGAAAGAAAAAGAGAAAAGAAATAAAGAAGAAAAAGGTGAATAAAGAAGAAAACTAGAAAGGAACAAGGCATGCTAGGGGGAGGGAGTCACAACCATTGCTGAAAAACTATTTCTATCCATTGACCCTACTGTACATTGACGTCAAATTGGTATCGTTTTCCAATTAATGCAGCGATAGTTTTTCTTTATTTTCTATTCTTTTTCTTTTTGGCTGAGAGTGATACATATCTTTTTACCTCATTGTTCTTCATTTTCAAAGCAGTATGCCTTGAAGGAAAATGTTTTCGATTTTAAAGTATTAAGAGAACGAGAATAGCAGAGAATATTGGTGTATCGAGATCGTATATAGGGGTCCTTTACGTCACATGATCGTGCATTACTAAGAAACTGAGAACCATACGACCAACATTCGCATTATTTAGTTTCTGCAACAAGAACAAAATGGGGACTTTCTTCAGAAAGAAAATGAAAATAGATATCGGAAGATCCTAAGGGGGAGGTTAGAATTCATGATAAGTATCTTGGCTCCTGGTCGACCAAGCTCCCTTTGTGGATGACAACCTTAACTTGCATCTATATACGGTTTCAGTCTCACAAGCAAGTGTCCCTGGCCCCTGGTTATATGTGGCCCGGATATGTGGTCTGGGTTAATTGCCTTTTTCATCTTCTTATATGTTGTCTTGGTAGAAATGGGCCACTTTTCACCATCAATCCAAAACAAAAGGCGCGGATCCAGGATTTTGTAGGGAGGGGGGCCCAAATTCGACCTGATTTTGGCGCCCCTGTGTAATTTTCGGGAAAATGTCAGCCCCTCCCTCCCCAGGCAATCATAAGTGCCTTAAATGCATGTTAAATTATCTTATTTCATAGGCACATGAATCAGGGGCGGATCCAGCCTTCTGAATTTTTTTCAGCCATATTTCCCCGATCGGCCGCTCGAAGATGTTTTTTTTTTTTTTAGTTTGTTTCTTTGAAGGGGTAGTCCTATAAGTCACTTCTTAGCTTTATTCTTTAAATCAACATAAATGTATACTATCATAATCCTTATTTTATAATGCCTGCGCGAAGCGCGAGCAATTTTTTTTGAAATTGTATTTATTTTTTCTTAAAATTTGAACATTCTGAAAAAAGATGTGCCTGCAATAATTACTGCGAACGCGAAGCGCGAGTAGAAATTTTTGATAAACGTTTTGAACTGATCGGAAAGCTAGTCCTAACAGTCCTGTTATAGATTGCATACAGTTAGCCATGAAGACGTTATATATTTCAACAATCAAATAATGCGAGCGCGAAGCGCGAGCTGAAAATTTTTGACATTTCTACATAAAGAATGGAAAACTTTAATCAGTTTTTGTAATCATGAACAGGATAGCTATACAGTATAACTAAACAAGTTTATGCGAGCGCAAAGTGCGAGCGGAAAAATTCTAGATTTAGACCTAGAACGGGACACTCTATCCATGTTTCCTAAATCATGAAAAAGAGGGGATCTTCCCACATTAATAATGCGAGCGCAAAGCGCGAACAGAAAATGTTTGTATACGTTTTAACTGATCGAAAAGTGCCTTTTAAGGACTGCTTGCATTTAGCCATGAAGACATGACATATTTCATCAATCAAATAATGCGAGCGCGAAGCGCGAGCTGAAAATTTTTGACATTTCTACATAAAGAATGGAAAAATTTAATCAGTTTTTGTAATCATGAACAGGATAGCTATACAGTATAACTAAACAATTTTATGCGAGCGCAAAGTGCGAGCGGAAAATTCTAGATTTAGACCTAGAACGGGACACTCTATTTATGTTTCAAATCATGAAAAAGAGGGATCTTCCCACATTAATAATGCGAGCGCAAAGCGCGAACAGAAAATGTTTTTATACGTTTTAACTGATCGAAAAGTGCCTTTTAAGGACTGCTTGCATTTAGCCATGAAGACATGACATGTTTCATCAATCAAATAATGCGAGCGCGAAGCGCGAGCTGAAAATTTTTTGACATTTCTACATAAAGAATGGAAAAATTTAATCAGTTTTTGTAATCATGAACAGGATAGCTATACAGTATAACTAAACAATTTTATGCGAGCGCAAAGTGCGAGCGGAAAAATTCTAGATTTAGACCTAGAACGGGACACTCTATTCATGTTTCCTAAATCATGAAAAAGAGGGGATCTTCCTACATTACTAATGCGAGCGCAAAGCGCGAGCAGAAAATGTTTGTTTACGTTTTGAACTGATCGAAAAGTGCCTTTTAAGGACTGCTTGCATTTAGCCATGATAACATTACATGTTTCATCAGTTAAATAATGCGAGCGCGAAGCGCGAGCTGAAAATTTTTGACATTTCTACATAAAGAATGGAAAACTTGAATACAATTTGCTTAATTACAGAAAAAACAATTCGAATTTGTACTGATTCCCAATATTTATCACACACAAATCCATTATTCCATAAACTAAAGACTCTAACAGTATTTGACATAAATACACTTCAAAGTTTGCTACTTATGTTAAAGTACGTAAATAACATGCTCCCACCTACCTTCATTCCACAATTTTTATTCTCTGAATACATCTATTCATTCATACCCTACCCGTAACTCTTCAAATTTCCATTTAATCAACCCAAAACTGCTTATTGCGCAGAGATCCATACGACACCATGGTCCAGATTTGTGGAACTCTCTACCAGCAGAGTCTGTAAAACAATCTTCGTCTCTTCACTCATTTAAGGCAAACGTTAAATCTATGTTATCAGAATATTTGAAGTAAAATTTCTGTGTCGTATCCTTTTTATCGTGAATTTATTCCTCCTTCGATTTAGTCATTACCAATATCTTCATCATGACCACCATCATCTCCATGGCCTTCATCATCATCATCAACATCATCATATCACCGTCACCCTCAGATTTATCATCTTCATCTTCATACTATAATATTGCATGAATTCATGTTTCGTATTTGAAAATATATGCCAATTCTTCTTTATAAATGTATTAATTCAATTAGTATAAGTTTGGGATTGTAATTTTTTCAAGCAATCTGCTTATGATGACAATCCTCCTGCAAATTGTGAATATCATATAGTTAATTATTTTTGTCTGGAATTATTTTTTTAGTACTCTTTATTTATGATTCATGCCAAAAATGCTAACGTATTATGTTTATTATGTTGTGAAAAATGTATTATGCGAATGTTATGGATGCAGTCATGCAGAAAAAAACAATAAATCAATTGATGCGAGTGGAACAATTCTAGATTTAGACCAAGAACGGGACACTCTATTTATGTTTCCTAAATCATGAAAAAGATGAGTAAGAGGGGATCTTCCTACATTAATAATGCGAGCGCAAAGCGCGAGCAGAAAATGTTTGTACACGTTTTGAACTGATCGAAAAGTGCCTTTTAAGGACTGCTTACATTTAGCCATGAAGACATTACATATTTCACAATCAAATAATACGAGCGCGAAGCGAGAGCTGAAAATTTTTGACATTTCTACATAAAGAATGGAAAACTTTAATCAGTTTTTGTAATCATGAACAAGATAGCTATATAACTAAACGATTGATGCGAGCGCGAAGTGCTAGCGGAAAAATTCTAGTTATAGACCTAGAACGGGACACTCTATTCATGTTTCCTAAATCATGAAAAAGAGGGATCTTCCTACATTAATAATGCGAGCGCAAAGCGCGAGTAGAAAATGTTTATATACGTTTTGAACTGATCGAAAAGTGCCTTTTAAGGACTGCTTGCATTTAGCAATGAAGACATTACATATTTCACAATCAAATAATACGAGCGCGAAGCGAGAGCTGAAAATTTTTGACATTTCTACATAAAGAATGGAAAACTTTAATCAGTTTTTGTAATCATGAAAGGGATGAAAAAGGGGATCTTCCTACATTAATAATACGAGCACAAAGGGCGAGCAGAATTTTTTGATATATATTGTGATCTGAAACTGGATAACTGAATGAAAATGCGCGCGCGTGTTTTAGATTTAGACCTAGAATCTAGGCATTCTAAACAATCTTTTATCATGAAAATAAAAGCGAGCGCGAAGCGCGAGCTTAAAATATTTGATATTCCGATCTGATATTTCAAACACTTTGTAGGAAACTTGTAAGGTGGATATAAATCGCACTTGATAAAGAGCTGATATGTTTCATTATTACTTTAATTTTGAGACATAGGAACTTGACATCCTTAGGACATGTTATCATATGAATATGATGACTATATATCTTCCTATTCATCTTGCTAAGCGCGAGATAAAACAAAAGTGACAATTTAATTATTAAATTGATATATTAGTATTAATGCATAATGAGGGTGCGGAATCTGATGATATTATGGCCTGAACACTGAACATTTCAAGCACCTTTTTATTTATGAATAGGATGCATCATTAATTAGTTGATATATTTTAACCATTAATGCGAGCGCAAATCGCGAGCCGAAATTTTTGATAAACTGTCATGAAAAGGGGATTTTAAGTAGTTTGTTAGACAATCAATATTGAGACATACATAACCCGCCAATCAAAAATGCAAGCATAGCAGCGCTAGCTGATGCGTTTTCGTTTTGACAATCAGACCTGAAAAGGGATATTTTGAAAACTTTATGGAATACATGAAAATAATAGGTACCTGATACATCACAATTCGCGAACGCGCAGCGCAATTGGAAAATGTTAATATTCAGACCATAAAACTGACATTTTTACAGAGCACTTTTTAAAAATCAATATACAAATCACAAAATTAATGAAAGTTCGATTTCCAAGGAGAAATATGTTTTGTATATTGACTTCCAATCTTGATATTTAAGCTCCGTGTTGAACAAGATATGTGGATCAATAACAGGCAATGCGAGCGCTAAGCGCGAGCGAAAATTTTATATAGTGACATAAAATATTTGTCCAAGTCTTCCTCTCATCTTATTTTATTAATTCGTCTTTCTCCTTTCCTTTTTTTTTTCTCTTTCTTTTCCTTCTTTTTCTTTCTTTCCCACCTTTTTTTGCTCTACCCATAGGGGGTCCGGGCCCCTCGGGTCCCCACCTGGATCCGCCTATGCATGAAGAAGAGGCAATTGAATAATGGTTTTAAAATGATGTGTTCATGAATAAATGTAATATCACTTTAAAAAATAATCAATGCGAGCGGGAAACTCGATCGATTTCTATTTTAACCATTTGATGCTTTCAATTTCGTTTTATTCTCATCAGAGTAGGCCCTGATTATGTTTAAAAAATTGAACACTGCGGTTGGGTTTCAAAACTGCACCCCTAAATTTCAATTGAACCCCTAGGGGTGCAATTTTGAACCCGCAGGGTGCAGAAATGAACCCCAACCGCAGGGTTCAACTTTTGAACCCCAAATCAGGGGTTCAATTTTTGAACCCATAGGGTGCTGATTTTGCATCAACCTTTCGGGGTTCAATTCTGAACATTTATTTCTTAGTGTGTGCAAGTAAACTTCAAAATTTCTGTAAATAATATCTGTCAATATATCCATCAGTGTTGTAAGTCAAGGCTCAAACCTCCAAGGCCAAGGCTTTAATACCCAAGACCAAGGCTTTAATCCCCAAGGCCAAGGCATGGAAACCCAAGGCCTAGAAACCTCAAGGCCAAGGCATTTCAAACTTTCAATTTATGGAACAATGAGCCAACAACAAGGCGGCAGTTCGAATATCAGTTCGGCGCCCCTACATGTAGGTCGATCATCAATTTGCCCCCCCCCCCCGTTCGAACATCAATTCGGCCCCCAGTTCGAACATCATTTTAGCATCCCTTCGAACCCAATTTGCCTTCCCTAGTTCGAATATCATTTCGCCTCCCTAGCTCGAGTATCAATTTTGCGCCCCCAAGTTTGAACATCGATTCGGCGCCCCCTAGTTTGAGTATCAATTTGGCGCCCCCTACCCCGAAAATCGATTCGGCCCCCCTCCCTATAGTTCGAGTATCAATGTAGCGCCTCCACTTCGAACATCATTTCGGCGCCCTCCTAGTTCGAATATCAGTTCGGCGCCCCTACATGTAGGTCGATCATCAATTTGCCCCCCCCCCCCGTTCGAACAATATTCGGCCCCCAGTTCGAACATCATTTTGGCATTCCTTCGAACTCAATTTGCCTTTCCTAGTTCGAATATTATTTCGCCCACCTAGCTCGAGTATCAATTTTGCGCCCCCTAGTTTGAACATCAATTCGGCGCCCCCTAGATTGAGTATGAATTTGGCGCCCCCTACCTAGAACATCGATTCGGCCCCCCTCCCTAGTTCGAGTGTGAATTTGGCGCCCCCACTTCGAACATCATTTCGGCGCCCTCCTAGTTCGAATATCAATTCGGCGCCCCTAATTCGGCCCCCAGTTCGAACATCATTTGGCATCCCTACGAACTCAATTTGCCTTCCCTAATTCGAATATCACCCCCCTAGCTCGAGTATCAATTTTGCGCCCCCCCCCCCTAGTTGGAAACATCAATTCGGCGGCTCCCCCCCTAGTTTGAGTATCAAGTGGCGCCCCCTCCCCTGTTCGAGTATTAATTTGGCGCCCCCAGTTCGAACATTAACATCCCTTCGAACATCATTTCGGCGCCCTCCTAGTTCGAATATCAATTTGGCGCCCCTACATGTAGGTCGATCATCACTTCGCCCCCCCCCCCCCCCGTTCGAACATCAATTCGGCCCCCAGGTCGAACATCATTTTAACGTCCCTTCGAACATCATTTCGGCGCCCCTCCTTGTTCGAATATCAATTCGGCGCCCCTACATGTAGGTCTAACATCAATTTGGCTCCCCTAGTTCGAATACAATTTGCCCCCCCCCTAGCTCGAGTATCAATTGGCGCCCCTAGTTCCAACATCAATTTGGCGCCCCCGCGTCGAACATCAGTTCGCCCCCCCCCCCCCCCCGTTCAAACATCAATTCTGCCCCCAGTTCGAACAGCATTTTGACATTCCTTCGAACATCATTTCAGCGCCCTTTGGTTCAAACATCATTTTCTTTCCTCCTCTTCCTCTTTTTTTTTCTTCTCGTCCTTCCCCTCTTCTCTCACCTTTTCTTCTCTTCTTTCCCCTTTCTCTCTTTCTCTTTTCTTCTCTTCTTTCTTCCCTCTTCCTCTTCCCCCTCTTCCTCTTTTTTCTTCTCCCTCCCCCTCCTTTTTCTTCTCTTCCTTCTCCCTCTTCTTTTCTCTTTCTTTCCCCCTCTTCTTCTCTCTTTTTTTTCTTTCCCTTCTTCTTTTCTTTCCCTCTCTTTTTTCTTCTTTTTTCCCCTCTCCCTCCCCCTTTCTTTTCTTCTCTTCCTCCTTTTCTTTCCTCTTTTTCCTCTCTCTCTTTTTTCTTCTCTTCCTTTCCCCTCTTCCCCTCTCTCTCTTTTTTTCCTTTTCATTTCCCTCTCTTTTTCCTTCTCTTTCTTTCCCCTTTTCCTCTCTCTTTTCCTTCCCTTCCTTCCCCCTCTTCCCCTTTCTTCTTTTCTTTCCCCCTCTCCTCTCTCTTTTCCCCCTCTTCTTCTCTCTTTTCCCCTCTTCTTTTCCCCCTCTCCTCTCTCTCTTTTCCTTTTTCTTTCCCCCCTTTTCCTCTCTTTTTTTTCCCCTTCTTCTTTTTTTCTTTTCTTTCCCCTCTTCCCTTTTTTTCTCTTTCTTTCCCTCTCTCTCTTTTTTTTTAGCCAAGGGGGGGGGGCCAAGGCCCCCTCGGCCCCCCCATGGATCCGTGCCGCTTTTCACCATCAATCCAAAACAAAATACACAATGTTAAGCACTGGAAGTAAATCAACTTTCTTTTTGTTGAATTTAGGATATCTTCATTCTAAAGTGGCAACAAAAATGGGAACTCCGGAATTGGTCTCATTAACTTTCCGTGGACAAAAATGAAAGTGAACTTTATACACTTTATTAACGTCAATGCAAGCATTCTACATATTCAAGGCAAACATTTTTCCGAACATTTTGTGAGAAAGGAAACGATGTGCATTTTGCTCGTCTGTTCAAATAAAACGGAGGATCTACCGTATGTTTGGTAATGCATGTGCTAACATTATTTTGTTCGCCGCCAGTCTTATACATGAACTTTACAAATTATACAATCTGTTATTTGAATAGTTCACCTGATTGGATTCTGGTAAATAAGGCCCACATAGTTGAATATCATTCATGCATGGTTGGAAAATGTCAAAAGAATTGTGACTATAATACCTTCTTCTTCCTTGAGTAATTATGCAAGTTTTTTTGTAACATGAGTGTTTTTTCCCCACCTATTTACAATCCAGAGACCTATTCTTAATTGAATTATTCGTATATATCCATGAATGATTAATATGTGCATTAAAATGGGTACTTGACACTGTGGTAGGTTATTTATTCATCATAACATGGAATTGTTTCTGAATAATACGGTAAACCCAAGATTAAAGCACTCGTGCGAAAGGTAAAGGTAGAATTTAGCGATCAGCCCTGTGATTTTCAGCTTAATATCCTTTTCAGAATTTCCTCATAATTTCCACATAAAATTATATATAGGAGCAATTATAATGTCATTTTTAGCAATTTAAGAGGGCGCGTCGTGGTCTAGTGGTTCTGACTCTCGCCTTCCAAACAGAGGGTCGTTGGTTCGAATCCTTGTTAAGGCGTGTTTTCCTTCAGCAAGAAATTTATTCACACTGTTCTGCACTCGACTCAGGAGAGGTGAATGTGTACCTGGCAGGATTAATTCCTTGAATGCACCGAGTGCCGGTGATGGTAGCTCGAGCTAAAGCCGGGGTAATAATAGCACTGCTTTGCATCCTCAGGCAAGATCTACTATTCCTACTATTATTGTTATTTTGATTAGTAATTGACATTCCACTACTATATACTACCACCACTGTACTACTACTACTACTACTTCTACTACTACTACTAGGAGGCGCGATAGCTCAGTGAGGAGGCGCGATAGCTCAGTCGGTAGAGCGGGGGATTCGTATTCCGGTGACCCGGGTTCGAGTCCCATTTGGTGCGCCAGTGCCCTTTGGTAAGGCATTAATCCTCTGTACCAGGTCCTTCGGAGAGGACCTTAAGCCGTCGGTCCTCTGGTTGCTTGCTTACAAGCATTCATGCTTTCTTAGCAATCAGGTAAAAAATCATTATCACTATCACTACTACTACTACTACTACTACTACTACTACTACTACTTCTACTACTACTACTACTACTACTACTACTACTATACTGCTGCTACGGCTATACTGCTGCTACTACTCCCACTCCTCCTCCTCCTCCTACTACTACTACTACTACTACTACTACTACTACTACTACTACTATACTACTATTACTTCTACTACTACTACTACTATACTACTACTACTACTACTACTACTACTACTACTACTACTACTACTATTACTACTACTCCTACTACTACTACTACTACTACCATGACTACTACTACTACTACTACTACGGTTCACCACCACTACTACTATTTCTTTATTGTTGGAATATGGAGTATGGAGCCGAGAAAGCAGAGCGAAAGAAAAGTGGAAAGGTGCTATTTGTTTATCTCTGTATTTGTCTGCCGAGTTTATCTATTCAATCAATAATTGTTCTCTTTTATTATACAGAAAATTGTTCAATTTTGTATCATGTCATATAATATTGTATCATATTCTCTCTACAAAGTGATACATAGTTTATTATTTTGTTATTAACTGTACATTAAAGTCATTATACACATTCATGCAATGGAGTGTTGTTGTTTTTTTACTGACTTTATGGTACGCGGTGTGATTTTTCATTAAGTTTGTTTTACTACCATGTCAATAATTTTTTTCACACAAAGTTCATCATGACACAGAAAAGAATGCCTTAACAACAAAGGAAATTAATTTAAAAAAAATCAACTATTCGTGTAAAAAGGAACAGTATTATGACAAATAAGCATTGCTGAAATAAATGGAAATAGTTGAATCATGATTATAATCATCTCTATGAAACCCACGTGCATGATACCCATCTACGAATCACATTATTCAGATTATTTTCACCGCTCTCACCAGAAATTTATATATTATGTAAATTCGTATGTACATCAACGCTATTATTACCAGAAAATAAAGGAAATGTATATCACCATTTCTCATCAGCAAAGTTTACCGAGCACGAAATGCATAATATATTGAGTTTTATATCGTGTATTGTAATTATAATCTGCGATAATGGCATACACACATGAATTTTGGCCACCAGTTCCCCCTATATCAATCGGATATGAGTATATAAATGGACACAAAAAAAGAAATAGACCATGATAAAGAAGAGATATGAATACTTTCATGAGGAAGGAACAGATAAGAATCAAACCGGCTGAAAAGATGGGAAATGGCTAACGGAAGATATAACAGCGCTGTCCTCCTTCCTGCATGACTATATGGAGAAAGAAAGAGAGAGAGAGGGAGAGAGAGAGAGAGAAAGAAAGAGAGGGGGGGGGAGAGATTTTGTCCAACTAGAAATTTAAACAATGTGACACAAAGCCTAACGTTTGATTTTTTACAGTTCTAAAACCAATCTATTGTACACTACTCAAATAACTATTATCATTATAATTATAAAATGAAACAAAAATCGTCTGGAAATGAAGAGCGACAATCAGGACAATTACAGAACACCATAACTCAAATGGATACTGATTGAAAGTTTAGTTTGTATCAACCAATTCTATTAATGATTAGATATTATACATGCATGTCACGTTACCCAACATTAGGAAAATAACAGCGAGCAAAGAAAGTTTTGTAACATTAAACTAAAGTTGCTAAAAACCATTGCTCGAAAACAGTAACTGTTAGTACATAAATATAGAATTGATATAAATATCAGTCTAAAATTGTTATGATGTAATAAAAAAGGTCAAATTATAAGGCAAACGTATTTCTGGCCTGCATGCTCAAAGTAGAAATGAAAATAAGTCAGAAACAAATATTCTAATGAGCGGGGATTATGTTTACTTCATGTATTGGTGCAAGCCGGGAATGTGTTAGCATTGTTGAAACTTCCCCTGTAAGCCTTTGATATTCCAATTTCCAAAAGTCAATGTGAAGAACAAAATAAGACATTTTCATTAAAAAAGAAAACTTTCATTTGTAGATGTGGATATTTACGAGAAGTATCGCATGAAATTGGATGTGACATATAGCTAAATTAGTGACCTTGATAGTTAAAGCTATACACTTGCAGTTCCAAACAAAAAAACAACATGTAAGAATTCAATACAACTTTGTTTAGTATGTGCACTTACATACGATTATTCTTTAGCAGTTTAAAAAAAGTTTAAACAAAATAATGTTTTAAACATTCACACAACAACGTTCAAGTTTTAGGCAATACACGTATTCGAAATTGAATAGTGTTGATTAAAATTTGAACATTTTGATTAAAATCTAAATAATCCCTGATCAGTTCATGTAGTAAACGAGATTGTATAAAACGTTTTTTTAACTGTCTATAATAATCTATTTGTCATGTATACACGCTCACAATTATTTAATCAACCTATAAACCGACCACCTGTTTGGTTAATACAACATTGCTTTCAAAATGAATTGAGACATTTTAAAACCATATTTTAACAAACTTTTGGGCCAGAGAGTGTATCTTACGCTCATATTTTGGTTTTTCCCTTCTTCTTGATCATTATATATTCCGTTCTGAATACGTGATCATGAATACTGGTTGATTTGAGCAAATTTAAACCACTGGATTGAACCAACAATGGCGCCATCAACGTGTACATTATACCAAGAAAAAAATCAAACCAATTCAAATAGAGCTTGGTCCATATATGTCAATATATTTTTTAATTTAGTCATGACAATGATAAACTCACACTATTGACTCAGATCAAGAGAGGCCTGGAGAATCTTTTGAATAATCGGATATTTCGTATTTGCACCCCTTTTGTTGAACTGTCCAATACAAATATACCAATATTGATGGAGTTTATTGTAAACTTTAGTAGATCTCATGCTTATATTTTGTGTCCTATCAATCGCATCGATATAACTTTCATTGTAAATATCGTGTGATGGCTTATCTTGGGATGAAATCCCTCGAATAGACATTGCGGTAATAAGGACTGAGAATTTGATAAACTGACTTTTTTTCGGTAAAAAAAAGTTTCAAGGGAGCGAAGCAAGTTAGCTCAACAAAACGATAATTTTCAAATTATTAAGTTTTATTATAAATTTGTCGTATCGACGTGATGAAATTTAATGGAAGGTATGATGCTGACAATTACAATACATTCGTTTTTACTAACAAAAGTTTCGGAAGGAAAGCTAATTAGGTGAGCTGTTGACAGAATTAATACAAATTCTTTTGAATATCATAGTCTACCGTATATGATGATGGCGAAATAATAGTGCTGTTTTTACAGGAATAATTTTCCTTGCTCACTTCACTCGCTCGAAAAATCTAAAAGTCTAAAAATCTAAAAGGTATACTAGCAAGCAGCATTATCACTGGGCGTTGTGGCGTGCGCCTGTAATCCAAGCTGTGGGGAAGTTACAAATTAATGCAGAGGTTCAAGCCCCGGGTTCGAGCCCTGGTCACGTCTTTCGGATGGTGACGTTAAAGGTCGGTCCCAGACGTAAATAATCATATCTGATTGATACACGTCTGACAAAACTCAAATACACACACACACACTCACTTATGTGCACTTGCCTATTTCGTTGTCATGTTGATCAGTGAGATTCGTTATGAGTACCTGGGCAAGATGCCGGAGACCTTTAATATCACCATTCCTCTTTATCTCTTTCCCTCTTCATTTTGTTATTCCTTTTTATTTTTAATATTAATTTAACTGGTTTTATGCTCGCGTTTTCGCTTTGTTGGACTTGAGTTCTTTTTTTTAATGCTATTTGTAGGGATGCTTTTGACAGGAGATTGCACTCTACAAGCTCCGCCTTTTTTTTTTATTTCCAACATGTTTGAATGGTATTATCTCGCGTTTAGAAATAAAATATTTGTCTCTTGTTTTTATCAAGGTGTACGGAAAACACAAACATTATATTGTGTAGGAACGGAAACAAACGAATAAAAAAAATACATATATCATCGGTACCTTTGAGAACTTCAGCGAATATAGCCTTACACCCCCTCATTCAATATTGCGACGCTCTTGTACATATTTCTGTCATATCATAATATTTTCAGCCTGGATCATCCCTTTAAACCCCCCCCCCCCGCTCCCAAATGACGGAAATTCGGGAACAATATACCTTTTTTTGTCATTTTTTTTCTTGTCAAAATCCCCTTCATCTTCATTTTTTTTCTGAACAAAGTCCCCAGCACTCCAATTCAAAATCGTTCCCATCAGGGCTCCGTCTTACAAAGAGTTGCGATTGATCGGATCAATCACAATTATGGATGGCCAGCAATGTCATAATCTAAAATTCAAATTCGTTCAAAATATTTTCTATGTATGATGTATATTCATACATTCATCGTCATCATGAAGATTCAGTGCGGTTCTTTCTGTTCACTAAGGAGATTGTGCAAATTTCCTGTAGAAAAAAATATGGTATGGATGGATTGCCATACAATTAAGATTGATTGGATCAATCGTAAATCTTTGTAAGACGCGGTCCAGGTGTGACAGCGGTTTCCACTTTGAACACTGACTCCCTCACTATGGCACATGTTTTCTAATAAAAGAATATCTGAATCTAAAAACACATCTAGTATATAAATAAATCAAGCTTCAATGACGTCTGTTCTTTTCCCAAATCAAGCGTATATAAGGCTGTGACGTATTACAAGTGAAGAAGATTTCCAGGAAGAGGAGTACGTGAGAAATAGTCCCTGAAGGGGGGGGATGGGTACCTCCCGGGTTCCCCGAGGGTATTACATGGGGCGTCGTTTTTACTAAACTTGATTTCTGCTCTGGAACCGTTCTCGGTATCATTCACCAACGTCATTTTTTTTCTTTTCACTTCTGTTAGGAATAATGCCAAATAGTCAGCATTTTTCAGCAGTGTGTCCCTCAACATTCAAAACAAGAAAATAACTGCTCTTTCTGCGACCCTCTGATAGGTCCATGGGATTAAAACCTACCGAATTATCGATATCATGTTGATAATCATCGGACTGAATATCATGCTAATAATGTAATTTGTTTTTAATTCAGTTATCCTAGATTATTTTCCCATCTGATCCTTATTTCGTAAGCAAAACTTATCTATAGCTATCTGATGCTACATACCTACGGTAATTTCGTGAATATGTATATATATTTTTTTTATTTTCAATTTAATTTGTTTTGTTTCATTTTCAACAGAACAAAATATTGTGATCGAAAATAATTACAATGACATTTGCAAATGAAATTTAAAGAAAGAATATAAATTGAGGTAAGTACAATTCATCGTTTTTTCCATAAGTAAAACAAAAGAAAGTTCTTGGAGGAGATTGACTCACTCTGGGTGCATATACGTAAATAGTGACGGTTGTAACTGGAAAAGTGATCACATGTCCCTTTGGTCCCCATCAATGTAATTATGTGCCCATGACCCTCTGAGGTAGATGACTCTTGACTCGGAACAAGGGTCATTTAGGTGGCCTGGGAGGTCGCGATGATCTTCAAATAACAGTGATGGTCGACATCCCAGAATTTCCCAGAAAGGACTATTAGGCCTTAGTGCGCACTCGCTCAAAAGGAAAGTATACATCTTATAATGGCATCCACATAATCATGATAATATTGTTTTCCAGTTCTCTGTTCGAAATTGTCTGGGGAATTGTTTTCCACTGCTCATTGCTCATCGGGAAGGGGGGGGGGGGGGGGGGGAGGGGGTCAAGACGACCTAAATGTGACGCTATCTTTTCTCAACAAATTATAAGGATATTATAGAATTTCAGATTTAATTTTCTCATTTACAACAGAACAGTATACAAATCCATAAAAAATACAATTATAATAAACAATTATCACTGTAAAAACTGCGGTGTTAAAACTGACACCAATTGGTGTTAATAGAGAACCACACACTGAAGTGTTAAAATTACACCCTAGAGATTAAACATAACACCAAAGAGTGTAAATGTAACAACAAAAGGTGTTGTAATAACACCTACAGGTGTTAAACTAACACCGCCAATTTAACACCGGTGTAAAATAACTGGTGTGGTCTATGTACACCGGTTAACACCACAGTTTTTGCTGTTTAGAGTGTGATAAACAAACATGTATCACAATAAATATACATATATTCATCATAATTATATACATTTAAAACTTGGATGGATCATGAAATAGCTGAAAGTAAAATATTGGAAATGGAGATGTCCACTGTGAAGCTGTCCTTGTAAATCGTGGACCCCTCGAATGCAATTATTCAATAATACTCAATTACTCAATCAAAATAATGATTGTGGCCAACAGAGTGAAAGAAAAAAAAATGAAATCAACAACATAATACATGAAACTAATAATGTACGAAAAATAGCGAGGAGAGACGATGAAGAGAACATTTCTGCACGTAGACTAGGATGAGAAAAACAAAGAGTTACACCTTCTTATTCTCCGCTTATTCTTTATCCCTTTTTTCACATATCTTGAAGTAACTTTATTTGATATTTCACACGAATGATTCACATTTTAAGGAACTCCAGTGACGGTTGGTGATATGAGACCAGTAGCGCAAGGCAGGAATTTTTAAGGAGGGGGGGGGGTTAAGCTGAATGAAATGTTGATAACCCCCCCAAAAAACAAAGTCTTGTTTCGTACTTCCAAAAAATGACAAGCAAAAAAAATGTTTTCAAATATATTTTAGGGGGATTTTTAATTCTTAGGGGGGGATTGAGGGAGCTCGAACCCCTGTAACCCCACGCCCCGCGTACGCCACTATATGAGTCTATCCTCAACGTGACATCTGGTCGATATGATTTTTCTTATTTTTCTCCTTTCAGTAAAATTGGACGTCTGGACATCTTGCATTTTTTTGTCTTCTTTATTTCATCACTGATAAAGGAAATGATTCAAACCCCCTTTGGAATGGAACCCTCTCATCTGTTGGCCAGTAATCACTGCATGGAACACTCATCATAATGCCGGCGGTTTGTAAATAAAGTAAATATAATGCCATCAATGTGAAAAATACATTATTTTTGTGTGGGAAATTTCGAACTGGTAGTTTGAATGTGGGATTTATATCTTTAATCTTACCCATCCCTTCTTCGGATGTATCTTATTTTCTTGGAAAGCCTTATAATAGTATAAAAGTGAAACCCATTTTTAAATCGCTACGCGTCTGTCCCTCCTGTTCTATGGATGCTATCAAATGAACATATATGCGCCGGAAGGGTGCAACCCCCTCCCCCAAATGGTACGTAAAGGGGATAAAAAAAGAAGATGTTAGAAGATAATTTGGAATATACATGTAATTGTTTGATAGCTTATAGATTGGCGTTTTATATTAAGTATTTTACATTGTTGTAGCTTTTCGAAAGTACAAAATATTTGAAAAGATCAATTCCATAAAGTGAGTAAGTCTCACCCTTCGCACTTATTTATTTTAATAGTGAGATACGTACCCTGTCCATAAATTCAAAATATGATAAAAATGTCCAATTTCTAGTCATATCATCATAAATGAACTGGCGCTTTGAGGTCTAGTGAAATACATAGTACTGTTTATAAAAAATAAAGCAAAAAAGTTTTAAACTGCAGTCAATATAACTCCCCCCCTCATCAACCAAGCTTCAGCTGTTACAGCAGCCGATAGGGGAAAATATTTTCGACCCCCGCCCTATTGGACAATACTGGATGAACTACTTGGGGCATGGTCACTCAACAATACTGTATTAACCCCCCCCAAAAGGGAATGCATGCGGAATAAACCTTTATTTAGTTCAAATGTAACGAAAATATGCGTCACCTCACGCATCTGGCATCGGTATGAAAAGGGGCAGTTTCTTTCCCCCTTCAAATAAAAAAAACATTGAAATTGACAATAAATCCTTCATATTTATCATTAAAAGTATACAAATTCCCTCTGTGAAAAGCTCGGTCGCTTCGCTCCCAATATCATGCGCTCCTCTGTGCATAGCCATAGTTACCTCCGAAAATTCGTGACTTAAGTCCCCCTCGATCCCCACAAATTGATGACCCCTGAGGTGTTTGCCCCCGTCACTACTCCTGGCAATATTTAACTAATTTTGAATGTGGTATCTCCATCTAATTCGGTGAATGTTTTTTGTCGAATTAACATAATCTGCATACTTTCGTACTCTTTCTCATTCCTTTGACTCGATAGTTTTAGAAATCTCAGGTGGCTTTTTAACTCTTTACATTTCACTTGAATGGGCCTATTTTGTACGCATGACGCTTTCTCTTCACCCCCCTCCCCCTCTTTCCCTGATATATCCTAGAATAACATTGGGCAATGATTATTGATACCTTGGTCACATATGCTCTACGGCGGCCGTACGGCGGCCGTAGATACATATAAATTCGAGAGATTTCTGCGGCGGCCGCAGAAAATCTGCGGTGGCCGCAGGGTGGACGTACGGCGGATTCCTACTTTTTACAGGCCGTAGGGGTGGCCGTAGAATTTTAACTCGGAGTTATAACATTTTTTCTTTTCTACGCTCGCCGTAGAAATTAGACTAGCCGTAGAACGGTCTACGGCGGCCGTACGTTGAGCGTACGGTGGCCGTGCGGCTGCCCTCGTGTTTTTCTTCCCTCCTTTTCCCTTCTCGTATTGTATTATCTGCTCGGAAGCCACCAGGCGCGTATTCAGAATTTTGCACCTCGGGGGCCTGCCCTATAATTTTGGCCCATATACATGTGTACTTTTCGGAAAAAAATGGTGACCCCCCCCCCTCGTCAGGCAAACAGGTGCCTTAAATGCATGTTGAATTATCTTATTTCATAATCACATGAAAAAGGACAACTGCAGACAACTTTTTTTAATTATGACTTAATAAAAAGCAAACTATCCATGAATATGATATACTGTAATACCACTTAAAAAACCACAAATGTGACCAGGAAGCACAGATATTGCCCTTTCACTAGCGGCTAACTTGGGTAAAATATGATGTTACTATCATTATCATTATTACTATTATTATCATGGGGAGTTAAATGCTGATTTTTGTTGTTGTTTCCTAGGGTGTAGTTCTTACTTAAGACAAACGTGTTTATTAACATCTTAACTTTATTCATACAAACAACATGGTTAAGGGACATTTATTTCATAAGTCCAAATAAATAATGCGAACGCGATTTTTGATAGCTTGTGTATAGACCTGAAAATAGAATATTCTGAGAAGTTTTGTAAGCATGAGCAGGATGGGTATCTATCTATCTGTCAGGGCGAGCTGATGATTGTCTATATTCCAAAATGACCAAAAGTTTGGAAATTGTAAGCATTATTGGTAATCATGATCAGGATGGGCACTTAAAAATTATTCGATTATATTCCGTTCCAAAACTAGACATTCTACGCAATTAAGGTAATCATTTGGTAATCATTAACAGGATGTCATCTAACTAAACATTCGATGCGAGCGCGAAGCGCGAATCACCACAAAGGTCGAATTTGCCCCCCCCCCCCTTCCTAGGCCGAACATTACTGATCGTATAATATTCAGATCAGTATCAAACATTAATTTGGCGACCCCCCTTCCTAAGTCGAACATCAATTTGGCGCCCCAGCACTTTTATTACTCCTCCCCCTTTCCCATTTTCTCTTCTCTCCTTTTCCCTTCTTCTTGTTTCCTTCTCTCTTTCTTTTCTCCCTTTTCTCTTTCTCTTCTTTCCCCCTCCTTTTTATCTCCCTTTTCTTTCCCTTTCTTTCCTCCCTCTTTATGGCGCCCCTTTTCGCCTACCCGGGTCCCGAACCCCCCCTCCCTCCCGCCCAGAATACGCGCATGGGCATGGTGCGACACTTTGAAAACTTTCTGAAATGAAATGTCTAATGTAAAATATCATGATGGTATATCTCACTGCATAGTCCCACTGCGGCCGCCGTGAGGGCGCCTTGCGGCCAACTTGCGTCTGCCGTAGTATTTGTCAAAAACCTACGGCCAGCGCAGGGTCGCCCTAGGGCGACCGTACGTCATGATTTCAAGGACATACCTCAGCCGCAGATTTCTTTTCTCCATAAATTGAAAAATACGCCGTGCGGCGACCGTAACATATGTGACCGCTAGAGTAAGTGGCCGTGGAAATTCTGAGGCGACCGTAGAATTGCAACTCTCCGTAGAAATTTTAGAATCTACGGCGGCCGTAGCAAATGTGACCATGGGTATGAGCCATGCACTAACTTTTTAGTCCACATTGTGTGATGGTGATATCTTGTGTCGCGTGTATGCATAGGTTTATTCTCATTCACCATTGCATATGCCAATACTCGCAGATCATAACTGAATTTTATCCATGTTAGAAAGAACATATTGAGATTTCGGGTTGATGTATTAGTCAGGTCATGTCATATCTGTAGGTATATAATTTTGCACAAAAAATAGATAGACAAATATCATGTTGATGGTGTAGATACCATTCGATATAATGTGCTTCTGATTAAAAGATATATACAATAAAATCATACAGCTGAGGTAAAAATCTAGAAAGTTTGGTTGAGAATTTATCATCTCTTTCGATCATCGGCATGTCAAAGAATGCATAATAAATAGCTTTACCCATGGTTCTTTATCTCTTTAAAATCGCGGCATGTCGCTTTGAATAAACAAGATTTTCGTATGACTGTATTGACTGCATTTCCAAAATTAATGCAATATAAGACAAAAATATGCCCAGCAAAATCTCCGCCGGACAATATATTCTGCCTCTGTTGTAAAATACAAGCAACTTATTTTGTTTTAACAGCTTAGGTCTATCATGATATGCGAAATACAATCTAATTTTGTGGCAAACTGTATAGTTAAAGCATCAGACTTTAACTATAATAGTTAAACCATAAGTTGGGTTTACACACAATTTGGGCGAGCAAATTTTTAGTAGTTGGGACTTTGGATATTTCATGGTGTCAAATAACGTATATAAGATGATATAAGTATATGAGTCTAATAGGACCTTCGAATATCATTCCAAAGTTACTATCATTGCAAAGGAGTTTGGTCAGCGAGCCATTAAAAAGGTGATGTTAGCTGTTTCAGGAGAAAATATTGAGTTACATTCATTGATAATAACTGATGCCATTTCAGAAAATAAAATGAATACAAGTATTTTATAGTCAAACATGCAAATAAGAAAGAAACATTCGATATCCACTCGCTCACTATAATATAGTGAGCGAGTGGATATCTAATATTATTAGATGGAAATTATTTTATCATTGGAAGAGGGGACCACACCACGAAGGATATTGGCGGCTAACTTTAGAAAGTTAATTGCTGGCCATTATAGACCAGTCCTCGCTTTGAAGTCCACAATATAATTTCGCACTGGAGGGGGAGGGATCGAGTGGAGGGTGGGTGGCCGGGGGGGGGGGTAGGGCAACAGAGCAGATCGACGTTTTCAGAAAAGAGGCATCGACTGACCATCTGTCTTGTGTGAGAGAGTGCAACCGGAACATAGGCTTTATCTGGAATAATTGCGATAGGGTTATAACCCGAGGCATGTATGGCCTTATTCCCATGTAGTCTGTAGACTGATGAGTGAAAAGAAGTTTAAATTATATAGGCCCTTATTCGACTTATGTACAATGCAAATGTGTGGTTGTTAGTCTGCTACGCATACGCAAAAGGGGGGGAGGGGCACGCCTCTAAATTGTCAAGTGTTGGGGACACTACATAATTTTGGAAATCTTTCATTTCTTGAATGTGCATCCAGGACTTCGATAAGGCCCCGGGGTTAGGCCATCACTTCGAGCAATATATTTTTTGCCTTGGAGTGTAATGGGAGTGTAATTTGATGTGAAATGACATTTCTTCTGCTTATTACTAATTTTGCTTCATTCGCAAACCCTCACAACGCTGGTTTTATTATAGAGAGGCTTAGGATATTTTGCAAATAAAATAAATTCAGCAAGTGAGAGACGCTCACTAGGATTGAACTATAGAAATTTGTAATAATGGCACTGGTGCGTTTTCAGCCCGGGGGGCCACTTCCATTCACGAGTGGATACCATGCGCGACCATGGGGTCTCGAAAAGCACCCTAAACACGTAATTTTCATATTCTGAAAATGCACCCCTTAACAAGTATTGGCGTGTGAAACCCTACCCTTAACAAGTCTTGGAAACAAAACGATACTCTTGGCAAATATTCCCTGAAACGAACCCCTAAACAAGTACAGGAATGTTTTATTGTTACGGGTCCTTCGGTCGTCGGCTTTACCTTATTTGGTTTAGTACGACCCCACCTTCTACACCTCGCGCAAATCGGACTCTAAACACGTAGTGTTGGGGCAGAAAGGACATCCTTTATAAAACATTTAATTTTGTTTTATCATCCCCGCAAAGTCGACCCTAAACACGTAATTTTCCTAGCGAAATAGATACCCTTTTTTCACTATTTTTGTGTTTTTGACACCCTTATCACGTTACGTACGTAACGTGCCCTATCGTGAAAAAGACATCCTTTTTACGTGTTTTTTTGGTCGCGCATGGTATCCACTTGTCAATGTAAGTGGCCCCACCGGGGTTTTCAGTTGGTGGTTAATTTTGAATGTAACTACTCACTAGCATACCCATTTAATTGATAAGCACTTCATACAACAGTGTCACTTGATAACCCACTGTATGTATAGCCCCTCAAAATTGGACCATTGCACGTGGCAGTATTTTTGTTATGATTAGTATCTACATCTTTAGAGATCATTTAAGCAATCGATAAATTTATCAAATATCTACATGTAGCGATATCTTAAATCTCTGTTATTTAATTTGTAAATCAATTTTGGCGTGTCATATATAAATATGGCGAGCTCCGACAGTCTGCAAGCGACAATGCTCCGAAAATTTTTACAAGAAATAACGGCCATAATTGCTACGAAATGTGACAAAAAAGTTTCCGTTTGTAGAAAGCAGGGATCTGCATTGGTTCGTCAGAGTACAAGACCAATATACGGAGATATCTGCATTCCTGGAGCAGTTGTAAAAATCCACCTTCCAACTATACAGGTAATAGTGCATCTGCATGTGCATGTGGGACTGATCTAATTCTAAACATTGTTAATGGCCGCCACTCATTCAATGAACAAGGTTATGATATAACCTTGTTCTCACTTATATCTCCATGTGTGGCAAAATAAGGGTGGCAATGTTTGGCTTATTTTCTCTTTTTCGTTGGGGCAAATGCTTGATTTTTTACACTGACAGTTTCCATTACACTTATTATTAATACAACTTGGCTCTTATTTAAATTTGATTCTTTAAATCATTTTTTTCTTAAATAAAAATAGAGATCAAAAAATGAAAATTTTCTTGCCATATTACTTTCCACCAATAGAGGGCGCACGCAAATATATGCCCAAAATTCAAGTTTTTGAGCGCGCTGGTGAATGAAAAAATTATTCCCAAGTTACTAATGAAAAATAAATTGCAACTGTATGGAAATTAGTAATTTTGGTCACAAAAGTGATATTTTAATGATTTTTTAAAGTGTGTGCTCTGCACATTGGCATACCATAGTCCTTCCTCTAGATTCCCCACAGGCAGGGTGGTAGCAGTGAACAAGTGTTAATGGCCATGATGGCCGATGGCCGCCCACGCCGAATTATGGATATCGATCACTCATTCTTTGAACAAGGTTATGATATAACCTAGACAGGAATAACTGTCGTTTCTGGGGATTTATTCAACAATTTCTGACATTTTACTGTAATCCCCATTCACCCATTATTATATTATAACCTTGTTCATTGAATGAGTGCATTCACCCACTCATTCAATGAACAAGGTTATGATATAACCTTGTTCTCAGTTATATGTCCATGTGTGGCAAAATAAGGATGGCAATGTTTGGCTTATTTTCTCTTTTTCTTTGGAACAAATGCTTGATTTTTTTAAACTGACAGCTTCCATTACACCTATTCGTCATACAACTTGGCTCTAAAGTAAATTTGATTCTTTAAATTATTTTTTTCTTAATTAAAAATAGAGATCAAAAAATGAAAATTTTCTTGCCATATTACTTTCCACCAATAGAGGGCGTACACAAAAATAGGCCCAAAATTCAAGTTTTTGAGCGCTCTGGTGAATACAATAATTATTCCCAAGTTACTAATGAAAAATAAATTGCAACTGTATGGAAATTAGTAATTTTGGTCACAAAAGTGATATTTTAATGATTTTTTAAAGTATGTGATCAATACAGCGTTGGCATGCCATAGTCCTACCTGTAGATTCTCCACAGGCAGGATGGTAGCAGTGAACAAGTGCATTCACCGACGTACTAAAGTGTCCGTGTGGGATCGCATTTGTTATAACACCAGCACTTTTGTCAATCCAGAGTCCAAACTTTGGGGCTATATTACACATCGAAGTTACACTCTAAGGATATATAAACTACAAATTAAGAATATAGAACTCTTCAACATAAAAATACTTTAAACGATATAGATGAAAATGCATGAAAATTATACTTTACCGATGTTTAGTTGGGAAAAGCACAGCAAAATCGATCAAAATGGCAGCCAAACTATGAAATATTTACAAACGAACGGAGAGGGCGTCAACAATTTACGAATGTGATATCGATATTGCATTCCACCAGCACACCTACAAGGCAATATACGAATACAATAATACGATACGATACACTACACGAAGACAAACGATACTAGTTATAATCGCGATATATCGAGACATCAATTAAGTTAATAACGATAATGACGTCATTCAAGATGGCAACTTGCAAGAAAAACCGTCAGGTCAGGAGAAAATGTCTTAGATGACAAATTTCTCAATCATCCAGTGGATTTTTTCAATAACTCTGGTCCAAGGTATGCAATTACTTAAGTTATTTATATTTCCCTGATAATGGAAACCATGAAACTGTAAATTTCGCTCAAAAAACAGTTTTAAATCGCGATCTATAAAACGCTAGTTCACTATACGTTGTCTGTAGCCACGGGCCCCCAAGCTCTTCAGTCTATGTATGGTGAGTGGAGCCAACGTAGTTCAGCGCACTCATTCAATGAACAAGGTTATGATATAACCTTGTTCTCAGTTATATCTCCATGTGTGGCAAAATAAGGGTGGCAATGTTTGGCTTATTTCCTCTTTTTCTTTGGGGCAAATGCTTGATTTTTTACACTGACAGTTTCCATTAGACCTTTTATTCATACAGCTTGGCTCTTATTTAAATTTGATTCTTTATATCATTTTTTTCTTCATCAAAAATAGAGATAAAAAAAATGAAAATTTTCTTGCCATATTACTTTCCACCAATAGAGGGCGTACACAAAAATATGCCAAAATTCAAATTTGTGGGCACTCTGGTGAATACAAAAATAAATTAAAACTGTATGGAAATTAGTAATTTTGGTCACAAAAGTGATATTTTAATGATTTTTTGTGTGCTCAATACAGCATTGGCATACCATAGTCCTACCTGTAGATTCTCCACAGGCCAGATGGTAGCAGTGAACAAGTGTTTTCTTGGGGACAAATGCTTGATTTTTTTACACTGACAGGTTCCATTACATTTACAGCTATTCATCAACTACTGAACTAGTGTCTTGTCTCTTAAGTAAATTTGATTCTTTAAATTATTTGTTCTTAATTTAAAAATAGAGATTGAAAATCTACAATTGTCTTGCCATATTATTACTTTCCACCAATAGAGGGCGTACACAAAAATATGCCCAAAATTCAAGTTTTCGAGCCTTCTGGAAGTTCTGGTGAATACTAAAATTACCCCCAAGTGATATTTTAATGAATTTTTAAATTGTGTGCTGTGTACAGCATTGGCATACCATAGTCCTACCTGTAGATTCCCCACAGGCAGGATGGTAATGAAACATTGGGTGTGGGCACTCATTCAATGAACAAGGTTATGATATAACCTTGTTCTCAGTTACATCTCCATGTGTGGCAAAATAAGGGTGGCAATTTTGGCTTATTTTCTCTTTTTATATGGGACAAATGCTTGATTTGTTTACACTGTTAGTTTCCAATACAGTGGTTCATCATATAACTTGGCTCTTATGTAAATTTGACTCTTTAAATTATTTTTTCTTAATTAAAAATAGAGATTTGAAAAATGAAAATTTTCTTTCCATAATTACTTTCCATCAATAGAGAGCATACACAAAAATATGCCCAAAATTCAAGTTTTTGAGCGCTCAGGTGAATACAAAAATTATTCCCAAGTTACTAATGAAAAATAAATTGCAACTGTATGGAAATCCCGGGGGGCCACTTACATTGACGAGTGGATACCATGCGCGACCAAAAAAACACGTAAAAAGGATGTCCTTTTCACGATAGGGCACGTTACGTACGTAACGTGATAAGGGTGTCAAAAACACAAAAATAACGAAAAAAGGGTATCTATTTCGCTAGGAAAATTACGTGTTAAGGGTCGAATTTGCGGCGATGATAAAACAAAATTAAAATGTTTTATAAAGGATGTCCTTTTTGCCCCAACACTTCGTGTTTAGAGTCCTATTTGGGCGAGGTGTAGAAGGTGGGGTCGTACTGAACCAAATAAGGTAAAGCCGACGACTGAAGGACCCGTAACAATAAAACATTCCTGTACTTGTTTAGGGGTTCGGAATAATTTGCCAAGAGTATCGTTTTGTTTCCAATACTTGTTAAGGGTAGGGTAGGGTTTCACACGCCAATACTTGTTAAGGGGTGCATTTTCAGAATATGGAAATTACGTGTTTAGGGTGCTTTTTGAGACCCCATGGTCGCGCATGGTATCCACACGTGAATGGAAGTGGCCCCCCCCCCCCCCCCCTCCGGGATGGAAATTAGTAATTTTGGTCTAAAAGTGATATTTAATGATTTTTTAAAGTGTGTGCTATGTACAACATTGGCAACCATAGTCCTACCTGTAGATTCCACACAGGCAGGATAGTTGCAGTGAACAAGTGGGTGTGGGGTGATATGTGACACATGCCATTACTGATGCGATGACGAGCATAGTCATCGCACCCCTTTTATTCATCCCCTAGGCTAGAGTAGTAATGTACCCAAATATTGGACGCTTAAGCATAATTGGAACAAAATAATGAAATTAACTGTTATGTATTTATTTTGTTGTGAAAATATTGAATATTTATATTTATAATGATAATGTCATATTAATGTCATAAACATGATGGAATCATTGAAAAAAAATCTTTGTTGTTCCCCAAATATAGGACATGCAAAGTTGTGTCCTGCAATAAATTTACAGCGATGCTCTAGACCATATGTAAGGTCTTTATTTAGCTTTTATTGACTTTGCTGATAAACAGCCGGAAAGAGTTCCTTTGGACACCCCCCCATGGTAGAAAAGGTTAGGGTAACTTAGGGTTAGGGGAGCCAAATATGGTAATTTAATTAGGGGTACTTTTGAAAAGTGACAGTCACTCACAGTAGGCCTACACACACACACACCATCACACGAAAAGAAGACTAAATGGGGAAGATAAGATTAGTTAACAATATAACAGGTAGTTTTAATGCTAGATGTTGTTTATCAGAGACTTCACAGTAGTGGGGAAACCCCTTAAATTTGGGTTAAAAAAAAATTGCTCCTGAGAAATAGTACCCCTGCAAAGTGGAAAAAAGAACTCTGGAAGCAAAAAAAACTATTTTTAAAAAATAGTTTTGAATGCCCTGAAGTTTCTTGAGTTGAGTATCTGGTACTCCATACAATATATACTGGCAATAGTCTAAGTGGCACATGAGAAATGCATGTACTAACCGTTCAGAGTTATCTCTATCAATATACCATCAAATTTTCCCAATCTCATGCAGTGCATATGATGCAGATAGACATTTGGAATTGATGTTGTTATCATGATTCCCATCATATGTTTTTACATGGTTGTTGTGTCACAGTGCATTGTGGGTCAGGATTCTCGTTTGGCAGTAGCTGCTATTATTTGAATACTGTGAAAAAGAACCCAATTTTGATTGATGTTTTGATCAATTTTACACCACTTTTATAATTTAACAATGTAATATAATTTTTCTTTTTCTTTATGTTTTGCATGGTGATTTGTCTAGCATGTAGATGAGGTGATCAAGGCAATCATAGCTGCTGGGGAGAGCTTAGACTTTCCAGTCCTTGCTTGTTCACCAGCGGAGAATGACTTCATCAGTATTAAACTCCAGAGGGCACCTGTCTACAGCTGCATCATTAAACGCATTATGATAGAAAGGAATGAATACGGTCATCATCATGCTGGAAGAGATCGTACTGTGCTTCTTAGCATTCCAGAGCCACCAATGAAAAAGGAGAAGAATGATGGGTTCGGCCTGTCGTCACTGAGACAACATCTTTTAGCTCAACATGTGTCTGCTCTTCTTAAAGCTCATGGGTAAAAAGTTCATACTTGCTTTACAAATCCTTGCTCAGAGATAAGTTGAGACTCGAGAATGTAAGTTTATTCTCGTATTGTTAGTTTCCAGAGGACTGTGAGATAAATCAGCAATGAAATTCAGATGACTGTAAGATCACTTTATTATACTAACAAGCTGATATTTTTTTTCAAAAGTTACTAAAAGTAAATGTCATTTGCATTTTTGTTTGACAATATTTCCATTTATACTCATCCCCGTTTAAAACGATAATCATTAAAAAAAGTATTGATGGATATGGCAGAAAAATAATCATTAAATGAGTAAGGACAGAATCCAACAAAATGACCATATTGTATGAATGAAATAATGTATTAAATGTTTTAGTAGGAAATAATTACTGAATGAGAAATAAACAATATTAACAAGGCATTCTTTTAGGTAGACAGGCCTTTTTCAAAGCCCCCCCCCCCAAAAAAAAAATGTCTAGTGTGCTCTGGTTTCCATCTAGTTTTCCTATTTCACAGAGTTTGATTCTTGTGAAGTGTGTCAGCTCTTATCGGAATTAACATTGAAAAGTATAATAAGTAGCTAAATGTTGATTACATACCTGTACCGTATTTTTCAGCAAATCAAAGCTTCTAAACTCTTCATATAAATCTCCTACAATCTGCAGTAAATGGTGCATCAGATTTCAAATGAGAATGAGAATGTCAAGTATAGCTTATGAGTTGTGGGCATTGTAAAATCTAGGGGAGACAAAAAGAAAACGAAAAAGATGTTTTAAGTGTTTTAAAATGCTTTTTAGCCTTCAGCGATGTTCGAGGGGGTATGTTTATATTTCAGTCTTCTTGCATTTTAGTTTGATATTCAGGGATGGGGGTTTATTATTTCTGAAGGTAGGCTGTCCAAGAACATTGGAGCTAAGCAAGCAAATTATTTATTTTGGTGCTTACTGTTTTTTTAATTTGGGTGGGCAACACAGCATCAGTTGGGACTGACCCATTTTCAAAGAAAAATAATGAGCAATCATTGGGTAACTTAATATGGATGCCTTACAAATTTGAGAAAATCTTACGTTTTCAGGGATATGCATGTTTTTCAATTAAGAATACATGTATAATGTATTAGAATCATCGCTTGGCAAGCTTTATTTAGTGAAAAATAGTGAATTCACATTTTACTCTTAGTTGAATGTGTGGTTTTGATGTGTTTTTTTGGTAGATGTATGAAGTACATTTGAATTCATTCATTTATTCCACAGCTATAATGTTCTTAGAGATCACAATATAAACAGAGAGGTGTCATCTTCTATAATTGGTAAAATTCTTGGGGATCCCCTTTCAGAAGATTCTTTTGACTCCTGCTCAAAGACCAAGGAAAGCTATCTCCCACCAGGGCTACTTGAAGAACTTTCCAACTCCAAGTATGTATCATCTGTAGCCTGTCAGACTGAAAAGGAAATAGATCGTCGGTCACATGATCATCATAGGTCACCTGATCAGAGCCATTCACATTCATCAGAGGAAGTGTTACCTAAACAATGTACTCTTGATCTGGCTGCTTTCTTAGAAGATCAGAGATTAAGAATAGGAAAAGGAGGTTACAGCAAGAACATGACTCAAGTACCTTGTAAGAATCAATGTTTACTCGATTATGATCTTAGATAATTGAGAATTTTATACTTCTGTAAATCTGTTGATTTTCTTATTAATGGATCAAAGCAGGGATGCTACAGGGGCCATTTGTGTGACCACCGCCTTCTTTTGTGATTTTTCAAATAGCAAGAAAAAGAAAAAGAGGGAGAAAAGGGGAGAAAGAAGAATAGAGTATATAAATTTGAGTTTTACTTCATTACTTATGTCATATAATCAAGGAAAAATAACATTATTCCATGGCATCATGTCATAGCTCTAGATGAAGGCAAAAATCATCCCCCTCCTTCCTGAATCATTGTCTGCATTATTAATTTGCTGCCGTTGGTAAGCTAATTAATATCAGTATACAATTCTGCTTCAAGGAACATCACCTATGTTTGAAACATATATTATCTACCATCAGAATGTGATGTTATTTTGTTAGTATAGCTTTTATTAGAAATGCTCTACTCTCCTGCTTCCTACCCGGTAGGAAGAAATTCCTTAAATGCTTGAGCGTTTGATCAAGGTAGCCGTGCTAAAGCCGGGGAAATAATACTAGCAGGGCCCGTTTGGAGAACAGTTTTCGGAACTGAAGTGGCTACCCTGGGTACCCGATCGCAAGATACTTCTGCACTAAATAGATATCATTCCTTTTCTTTATTTTCCAGTAACAGACAAACAGAGGGAAGCAAGTCCAGTCTTCAAGCAATGTATGAGATTAAAGATTGCGGCAAAAAATATGGTAATTATGATTTCATGAATCATTTATTTAACATTGTGTGCTTAAAGATTAATGCCAGTTGTAACAAAATGACTTTTTACAGAATCCAATATAATGACGACCCAAGTGTCTGTTTGTATGATTAAAAAATATGTGCCAAAGGATTCTTAAAGAAATTGTGTAATTGCTGAGAAATAAGCAAAATAAGCACGGATTCGGGCACTTCCGTTGGGTCTTGATTCCAGCAATATTAATATACATTGTCCCACGTGTGCCTATCTGTGTTGGCGATCTTAAGTGTGATTGTTTTTTAGCTTAGATTTTATGATTTCACAAAGTTCAGTATATGTAACTGTACCAGATCTAGATCCATGATGATGTAGTAATACTTAACCTTGGTTTTACAGACTTTCTCATGAAATCAGTTTTACTGCAAGTACTTTCATTTAGCTTTAAATATGTCTAACCAACCCTCTTCCCGCCGACGGTCTCACACTGAGGCAGGGTGCTTTCTGATGTGGTCTGCTAGCTCTCCAGTCTACCGTCGTCGAGGAGGGGGTCGGCCAGTGTGAACAAAGACCACAACATTAAATGAAGAAAAAGACAATGAAGTTTAGATAGATTATTCTTGGTTCTTTAATTTTAAATATTAATTTGAAATTGCCAGGGGAATACAAATAACTCTGATTGTTTCTCTTTAACAATAATCAATTAACATTAAAAGTGAAAGGGCGTTAAATAGTTTTTAGCAAGAAGAAACCTGTAGTTTCGGAAGATGGGCAAGGCCTTGTAGCAGTTCAGTCTATAAAAATGTTCAGTCCTCCCAGGCAGCTGTACGTTTTCCGCAGTCGTGTCCCAGCTCTCTGCCGCACTCGCTGTCGTTCCTCCTAATTGTTAGCACACAATGCTCTCCGAGTTCCCAAATATTATCCGCAACCTCATCCTATTTCTAGAAGTTGTTGTCTGTCGTCGAGAACGAAGTAGAAGAAGAGATGAAAATGTATTTAGCAGGTGAGGTACGATGGGATTAGCTTTTGAAGAAAGATAAGTTCTGAAGACGATTTATTCTGAAGACATAATAGTTCTGAAGACAAATAGGTTCTGAAGACAATTAGGTTCTGAAGACAATTCTGACAATTATGGTTGAAAATGACTTCCGATGATAAATGCTAGATTCTTGCTGGAGGAGAATGAGGTAGAATTCTGGTCTCTTATTTCTCTGTCCTGTTACTCCTGCCTGTTGTTTCTCCTCCTGTTTTCTCCTGTTTCTCCCTCTTCCCGAAGATGCAACAGGTTTTAAACAGCTGGAAAACTGTCCGAGTGCAAATTGGCCAGCCCTTTTCTCCTAATTTACATGAGTACAGTCCAATGGAAGCACAGGATTTCGCCTGTACCACACCCTTTTCTGCACCGCACTAACTACCCTGGGCTAAGATGACCCTCTCAACTTAACGTATCGTTCACATCGAAATATTTACTAATTATTTTAAAACAATAGTAGCTCACATCACTTTACTATTTTAAAGTCTAACATTAACTTATATTATGTATATTCTGATGGGAATGGGGTTTGTTTCGGTAACCAGAGCATCAGGTGTCTAAAGATGGAGTATATTCAACCCAGTAATTAATTTCTTTATAGTAATTCAATTCTTTTTGTTCTTTCTCGTCTGCCTTCTTTTGGTCAGGTGACAGAACCTGGTTCACCTTGCCGTAAACTTTCCTTTTCTTTAAATTCTTTTATATTATTGCTAGGACCCTAGGAACACTTTTTAGAGTACCCTAGGAACACCCTTTTCAATCCACTACACCATCCCCCCTGGCACAGAAATGATGTCCGCATCATTCCCATCTATTAACATATAGCTATTTCTACATATACATGCTAAATGGACTTAATTACATCCAAGAATAGTAATAAACAAACAAAACTATATACTGGTGTGTATCTGACACAACTAAATACAGAATAATACTAGAAACGATATGAGAAATAAATGAGATTCATAATGATATAAATGTATAGCATTATCAGCACATTACCAATGGAAATCTAAAACAATTTCCAGTTAACTTCAACAGTTACTTGGTTACTGCCTTAACCACTTAGTAGGGCTTACCACAAAAATTTGCCTACGCTTTAAACACTCAGTAGGGCTTACCACAAAAATTTGCCTACGCTTCTCAATACTGCTTTTGGGGAACTTTAACCTCCAACAATTTTCTTGGCAGAAAAGAGAAATATATATATACGTCAGCGACTGACAATAGACTAACCTATCAAGTGGGCGGGAGCTCCTTTGTTATCTCCTTCTAGAGAGATCCTCCTCATCAGAGGCGTCTCCATACTCCACCTGAGAATTAGGACTATCTTCTTGGTCATTTTCAATTATGACCTCACAAATACAACATATAATAGCTATACATACAACAAAAAGAAAACAAATTCTGGCTAACTCAGTAACTCAGATAGAGCCTTACAAGGATCCAAAAATGGCAGTGATAATTTTGATACAAAATTACAAGTTAACCTTAATACATAAGATAAAAATGGATAGATCCTAGCAACACCCACGGCACCAATGTCGGGGCCGGCAGCAAAACAACTTTATCCTTTGTCGTACATAATTATGGTTAGGGCTTAAACAGAAAAAGAGGATTTGGGCATGTAATCGGGGGAAACAAGTGAGCAGTGGGATGCGTAGGGTAATTTTCTTGGAACGCCGCAAAAATACATTTAAGAACACACCGATGGTATTCTTTAGTTGAATGTGGTGTCAGCAACAACATGCAGACGGGGAGCCCTAACAGGGTGCTATACGATGCTATGAAATCAAAATACCCGATTCGTACACAGTAATCCAAACTATCAATAAATTCATCAATACTTCGGCCAGGAAGAACATAATATCTGGACACCATAGCCCTAAAAACTCGTTGGGGGACAAGGAGATATCCACATAAGTAAATGAGGTCTTCTAACCTCACGTGAGTCTGCCACCTACCCACGGGCAGTCCCAAAACATGTCTGTAAAATAATCTAAAAGTCGGCCGGGGATTTAGTTCAGTCTCAGTTTGGTTTATTTCATTTCAACTCAAATCAATTTTAACAGCAAAAGAAATCATTACAAAGATATAATATTCTCAGGGGGTATAAACATAAATTCTTCAGTACGTTCAGGTACTCTATTTCGAAAATCCAGGACAGATTCGAAATAGTCGGAATAACGAGCCAAACTGGGGACATCCACCCAAGAAACTGGTATGGCCATTATGCCCGGATAGGGGACTATGTCTTCCATTAACACAAAATGCAAAATGAATAATCTATGCTTATAAATGGCTATCACAAAATAATCAGCATCAAACCATTAATGATAACAACACAATAGCTAGTGGACGAACATCCAATCAGCAACAAATAAAATCAACCTAAACCACAAAACAAAATATTAACATAGGAAACGCTATAGGGAAACGTGCGTCACCAATATTAAGTCATATGTACAATAAATAGTACTCGACTATCAACCTATAACTATATGAATTTATCAATTCACATAAAACAATAACTCTTATTGTGCTGTCAGAATAACGATATCAACTATATCACAATACTTGAAGATTTCTATATCTCGTACACTAAAAACAAAACACATGTAGCGTCAGTAATGACTGCTATTTAATTCATTTAACAGACCGTTTGTGTATCAGAAAGAACTCCATAACTTTCGGTCTATACATACGATATATATACGATTTAGTCTCTTCTTTAGACTGGTAATTATGCTTTACATCATACACATTGATTGAATCAAACATAAATGTCACGTCTAAATTCATAACCAAACTAACTCTTCTTGTTAAAAAAAAATTAGAAAGCAAAATAGTCTTCTATATTCTTTCTCGTGCTGATAACGCGAAGGTCATGAGTTCCGTCTAACCAACCCCTCTTCCCGCCGACGGTCTCACACTGAGGCAGGGTTCTTTTCTGATGTGGTCTGCTAGCTCTCCAGTCTACCGTCGTCGAGGAGGGGGTCGGCCAGTGTGAACAAAGACCACAACATTAAATGAAGAAAAAGACAATGAAGTTTAGATAGATTATTCTTGGTTCTTTAATTTTAAATATTAATTTGAAATTGCCAGGGGAATACAAATAACTCTGATTGTTTCTCTTTAACAATAATCAATTAACATTAAAAGTGAAAGGGCGTTAAATAGTTTTTAGCAAGAAGAAACCTGTAGTTTCGGAAGATGGGCAAGGCCTTGTAGCAGTTCAGTCTATAAAAATGTTCAGTCCTCCCAGGCAGCTGTACGTTTTCCGCAGTCGTGTCCCAGCTCTCTGCCGCACTCGCTGTCGTTCCTCCTAATTGTTAGCACACAATGCTCTCCGAGTTCCCAAATATTATCCGCAACCTCATCCTATTTCTAGAAGTTGTTGTCTGTCGTCGAGAACGAAGTAGAAGAAGAGATGAAAATGTATTTAGCAGGTGAGGTACGATGGGATTAGCTTTTGAAGAAAGATAAGTTCTGAAGACGATTTATTCTGAAGACATAATAGTTCTGAAGACAAATAGGTTCTGAAGACAATTAGGTTCTGAAGACAATTCTGACAATTATGGTTGAAAATGACTTCCGATGATAAATGCTAGATTCTTGCTGGAGGAGAATGAGGTAGAATTCTGGTCTCTTATTTCTCTGTCCTGTTACTCCTGCCTGTTGTTTCTCCTCCTGTTTTCTCCTGTTTCTACCTCTTCCCGAAGATGCAACGGGTTTTAAACAGCTGGAAAACTGTCCGAGTGCAAATTGGCCAGCCCTTTTCTCCTAATTTACATGAGTACAGTCCAATGGAAGCACAGGATTTCGCCTGTACCACACCCTTTTCTGCACCGCACTAACTACCCTGGGCTAAGATGACCCTCTCAACTTAACGTATCGTTCACATCGAAATATTTACTAATTATTTTAAAACAATAGTAGCTCACATCACTTTACTATTTTAAAGTCTAACATTAACTTATATTATGTATATTCTGATGGGAATGGGGTTTGTTTCGGTAACCAGAGCATCAGGTGTCTAAAGATGGAGTATATTCAACCCAGTAATTAATTTCTTTATAGTAATTCAATTCTTTTTGTTCTTTCTCGTCTGCCTTCTTTTGGTCAGGTGACAGAACCTGGTTCACCTTGCCGTAAACTTTCCTTTTCTTTAAATTCTTTTATATTATTGCTAGGACCCTAGGAACACTTTTTAGAGTACCCTAGGAACACCTTTTTCAATCCACTACATATGGATAATCATAATGAGCCGGTCAATACTTAAATCATGTTGATTCAGTTGAGATAGAAGTTCATCTCAATCAGGATGAAAAAAGAATAAAATGCCTGTATACCACATTTGTGTGCGTACATGATATTTTTGAGTTTGCACAAACAATCTTTGTATATGTGCAATTTGAATATTTACCCTGCTATTCTGTATAATATATGATTTGAATTTATTCATACTGTTAATGGTGCAGTTTAATACACATCCTTAAAGAAGTTGATTGACCAAATAAGCAAACATGACTTTACTCTCTTTTTTTGTTAGAAATCATGGATGCAAAGATATTATTCGCTATATTTAAATGCCACCAGTGTAAAGACTTAACATATGACCACTCATAATTCATGATAGAATAAAAAAAATTGCTAATGTTTATAACTCGATTGAAAATTCATTAATGTTGATTCCTATTTCTAAACAAAAATTGTGAAAGGTTTTTGCCCCCATTAAAGCAACTAACTACATTTGTAAAAAGGAACAACTAGATTTACTTAGCTAATAAAGTTATAAAGCAAGTTACAATCATCATTATCCTGTCATTTTGTACAGTTAAATTTTATTAATTGGTATTTTATTATTGATAGATTTTTCTTTTTATGATCTGTATCAACGTGAATAACTGAATTAAAGAGCACTGTTTATATCATGGCTTGTGTTGTTCACTGCTGATCAAAGTATGTTTCTAGAAATAGATTGATGAGCCAGGAAATCAAATGATATAAATTTTGATATCTCTATTTGCTGTGTCATAAAGCTGTGTGTAATAGGCATGCCATTACAAATACCTTGATCATGAAGTACTAAGTGAGAATCTAGAATTTTGCTGATATTTATCAAAATAGAAATGTGATTTCATTTGTAAACTATTTGATATCAGTAGATGAAATATGGATTGGTCTGCATTAACATTTTTAACATAAAGAAGTTTTTAAAAATCTACATATTTTAACTGAAGGAAAAATCATATTGCAAAATATTCTGCATAAAAGTTACTATTGTAATAGTTTTGTCATTATGTAAATGCTTCTACAGAATCCTTGATTCTGATTGGCTGTTGAGTATTGTTGCCAAGTTGCAGTTACCATGTGATGGACAAGTAAGCAATTTAATTACTTAAATGCAGTCGGCTGTGGACTGCTTTTTCGAACTTACAATGTTGGCATGGTTCTTTATCTCATTAAAAAATAGTAACGATTGCAAAATAGCTTTACCTATTCAATGCAAACCAACCTGCGCTAAGAGTTTGTTCTTATCAATTTATGGTATGTGTTTTGGCCAGATTGTTGAGCAGTTAAATATTGTTTGATAGCTCATGAAATCCAGTGAAATTGCAGGTTACAGATAAAGCCAATATAAAAGAGTAATAAAAATTGAAAAAAATGTAAGGGAACTTACAAAAAATTCAAACCATAGAAAAGCTAAGAATTCACTGGAATAGTAACACATATAGAGTCAAAATATGAGGAAAAACTAATCAATTTGAGTTTCTGTATATTTGCATGTTAAAAAGAATGGCAAGAAAGTCTTATGTACCGAAAAAATGTTGAACTTAGCATGTATTCTTGAGGTTTCCCATGCAATGCACATTGTAGATTACACAGTCCCTTTCCAGGGCATCAATCTTTGTTTTCCCTTGAACCAGCAAATTCCTTGTTTTATTTCTACATTTAATGGTTAAAATGGCTAAAAATGATGCAGTTGTTAAACTTGTCCTTAACCCTAAGAGAGCGATTGTTTTCATATATTTTTAGCTCATCCGGCCCAAAGGGCAAGGTGAGCTTATGCCGTGGCGTCCTTCGTCTGTCGTCCGTCCACAATTTCAAAATGCTACTACTTCGCCATTTCAAGTCCGATTTTGAAAATTCATTAAATATGCTAATCTATGCGCATTTTTCAAAATTCACAAAAAATGCTACTTCTTCTTTATTTGTTGACCCATTTTGATTTTTTGCTTCCATCTGGTAGAGCCTCATGAGATTCACCAATCTTGTACACAGAATTTTGAAATTTTGACCAGAACAATTTTTATGCTAATTTATGCGAAATTAATTTTTACATATTTTTAGAAATTCACATAAAATGCTTATTCTTCTTTATTTGTTGACCGATTTTGATTTTTTTTCTTCCATCTGGTAGAGCTTCATGAGGTTCACCAATCTTGTACACAGAATATTGAAATTTTGACTAGAACAATTTTATGCTAATTTATGCGAAATTAATTTATTCATATTTTTAAAAATTCACATAAAATGCTTTTTCTTCTTTAATTGTTTAGCAATTTTTACTTTTTTTCTTCTTCCATCTTGTAGAACTTTATGAGGTTCACCAAACTTCTACACAGATTTTTGAAATTTTCAATATAAAATTACTGCTAATTTATGCAAAATTTATTCAGAAATCACAGAAAATGCCTCTTCTTCTTCGTTATTTGTTGACAGATTTTGATATTTTTTCTTCCATCCGGTAGCACTTCATGAGGCCCACCAAACTTCTACACAGAATTTTAAAATTTTCAGTAGAAAATTATTTATGCTGATTTATGCACAATTTATTCATAAATCACAGAAAATTCCTTCTTCTTTATTTGTAGACAGATTTTGATGTTTTTTTTCTTCATCTGTTAGAGCTGCATGAGGTTCACCAAACTTGTTCACAAAATTTTGAAATTTTGTCTGGAAAATTCAAATTTATTCATAAATCACAACAAATGTTTTTTCTTCTTCATTTGTTGATCAATTTCAATTTTGTTTGCTTTATATGATAGCTCGAGGTGGTGATACAAAATTTAAACATAGAATTCTGAAACTCATTGAATCTGCTATTTATATATTTTCATAACTCACAAAAATTGCTTATTTGTTGATTGATTTTGGTTATTTTTGGTTCCATCTGAGAGCTACATTAGGTTCACCAAGGTTCTACATGCAGAGTTAAGAAACTTTGACTAGATAATAATTAATACTTAATTCATATGAAATTTATTCATAGATCACATAAAATGCTTCTATGTCATTTCTTCATCAATTTCAATTCTATATCCTCAATTTATGTCACCAATATAATCACTAGTGTCAACTGGGCTGAAATTGAAATTGTGTTAAATTGTGTTGCGAGATGCCGGATGAGCTCCACATCATTGATGTGCTAGTTTTTAAAAACACTAACAGGATTTGGAGAGGGAATGTTGATTCAGTCTCCAAGATATTATCTGTTGAGTGTTGATTGCATGATGAAGAGGAAAATTGGTACAGATGCCATCAACAATGTAATCTACAAAATGTATAGTTAATGTTATTCCAAAATTATAATTTATTAAAAATGAATGCTTATTTTTGCATGGAATTAAATATTAAGCTGTAAATCTTTGCATTAGCACCAAAACTGCTAATTTTGGTCTAGATACTCTTATGATTTTTGCTAAATTTTCTTATGTATTTTTTTGCATTTGTATTGAAAAAGAACAGTGATTGTGGGAATGAATCTTGAGCCCAAACAAATTTTGTTGCACATTTGAAGGCTTCAAAACCTGTATAATTGATTTATCATTGATTAGTTAATATAATTTTTGGATCTATTTAGTGCTCAGGTGATGATCTGTGCATCCTTCACATCGCCCCATCTGGCCAAGAGTTTCTGCAACAACAAGTGGACTTGACCATGAGGGCATTGTCTCAAGATGGCTGCTACACTGACCAATCTCATCTATGCTGTGCACCTGTTCAGGTGATTGGAGATGGCCAAACCTCTGCTAGCAACAGGCAGGGGAAGGAGATGGGTGTGGAAGAGTTCTATGACATCAGATATTCACAGATGAAAGAGGCATCGGTGATGAAGTATGGTGATCAAGTACAAGGTGAATGCAATCAAGCCAGGAATAGACCATACTGAATAGTAGTATAAGATGTAGTACATGTAGTTACATAATTGCATTATTATTATTAGTAGTAGTAGTAGTAGGGTTATTGATTGATATTACTTGTAGTAGGTGTTGTTGCTTAAGTGGAAATAATTGTAGGAGAAGTAGTCTTGGTAGTAAATTGGAGAAGTGTCAAATAACTTGGAAGGTCTGGTAATTCTCTAGTTGTAGTATTAGTAGTAGCAGTAGAAGTAAAGCTTGAAGTAGTTGATGTTGCTGAAGTGGAAGTAGTCGTAACTATTGGTAGTAACTAGGAGTAGTAATAGTAGTCATTGTAGTAGTTGTAGTATTTTTAGTAGTGTTATGGTGTGACCGAGAACATCTGACTTTAATTTTGCTCATTTATTTTATCAGGTGATTCTTGGAATGATATGATCCACAATTTGACTGCTGCTGGAATAAAGTTTGATATCTTAGGAACACACCACAGGCATCCTGTAAGTTAATTATTTTTTTGGTAATTTTGGTAGAACATTGATAACAAGTAATATGGAAAATTCAATTTTTCAGGCCAATCTAAGAGAATGATGAAAAATACAATGACAGTCATTATCAAAGGAGTAAAATAGGAGTGTTCATCATTGCAAAATTTGCCAATCAAATCTGTTTGCAGTGCTAAGCGTGTGATTGTCAAGCTTTACGTGCATACCCTACAGTGCATGTATGATGGAAACTTACATTTTTCAAAGTGTTTGAAGATTTACAATGATTTTTTTGTGTTTTGTATGTCTCTGAATATCATAGAATTAAAGAGAAATTCCAGTAGTTGCAGTAAACACTGATTTCATGAGAAAGTCTGAAAAACAAGGCTTAATTGTCAGTATATCATCGAAGATCTAGATCTGGTACAGTTACATGAACTGAACTTAGTGAAATCATGAAATCTATGCTGAAAAATGTTCACACCGAAGATCCGCAACACAGATAAGCGTACGTGGACAGTGTATAATTATTGCGTTGAACGTCGTGCCCGACGCCCTACCCGAATCCTGTGCTTATTTGCTGATTTCTCAGCAATTACACAATTTCTTCCAGAATCATTTGGCACATACGTTTTATTTATACAAACAGACACTTTGGTGGTCATTTCATTGGATTCTGTACGAACTCATTTTAATATTGTTACCAAAACTAGCGTTTACCTTTAAATGGTCACGCATGTTTAATATATACACAACAAAAAAAGTAAGTCCCCCCTAAATCAAATTGCTGTAACTTTTGAACGGAATTATTTTGAGATATGATATTTCGTAGGTAGTTTTTTACACTCATTAAGCAACTCCTGGGGAAAAATTAGATTGATCGGTTGAGTCATGCATGAATAATTAAAGATTGAATTAAAAATGACCATTTTTGAAAGTCACAAGAGTTGTTTTTCAGATTGTCCAAATACAAAGTTGGGCAAAAGTTGTTTTTAGGTGAATTTTAGGGTGTTAATGCTGTTTTACTATCCATAATTTAGCCACTCCACACACAATTTTGATATCGTATGTTCATGGTTGAGTGAGCACAATATTGCAGGGGCCGCAGAAGCAGGGGGGGGGGGGGGGCTGGGGGCTCCCCACTTTTTTCCCAAAGCATGTACAAAAATGTAAAATTGACCATACGATTGTGATTTTTGCATGGTCAGCCCCCCACTTTTGGCTCAGCCCCTCCCCCACAATTTGAAAACCGTTCCGCGGCCCCTGTATTGTGACATATCTTCATAGGGGTTTTTGGTAGTATCCTCTACAACTTGTTAGGTCTTATTAAAATTTGAAAATGTTGGTGGCTACCCCGATTATAGGCCCCTCCCCCTTTATTTAATTCTGGATCCACCCCTGATTTGTCCATAAATTAAACTGATCATTAGATTTTGTTAGGAAAAGAATAGATTTATGCTGTATAAAGAGTATTCATTCCTAAGTTTTCGAATGTGCTCGCTCAACCATGAAAATGTTAAAAGTTCGGAAAGTATGTGGTGATAAAAATGATGGATGATAAAAACAACAGTAATTAAAGTCACATTTGAAACCGAATTTGCCCCCAATATTCAACTAATTACCCTTTAAAATGAGTCTGTGACATTGAAAATAGCCATTTTCCCACTTTGATGTGTGCTCACTCATCCATGAATAAACAAATCGATTTCATTTTTGCACAGAATTCTGCCCATAGGTTGATAAACATTACTGCCAAATGACATTGCTAAAGACAGTCTTGAAAAAAAGTTCCATCATATTTAATAAGGGCTAACTTATTCTTAAACATATGCACCCATAATGTACACAAGTCTATGAGAGAGGAAGTCAAAATTTTAACAAATATGAAATAAGGGTTTGTTTCATGGACGGTTTTTGTTACTTCTGCCAACAGTTATTTCATGAAACTTCGCACATGACTTCAGAGTAACACTATCCAAAAGGCGCGCTCACCAAAATAACAATTCGATACGGCACAAAGTGGGGCCAAGGCCTTGAACTTTCTTCCCATTTGCATAATTTTCGAATATTGTGTGCTCACTGATGCATTAAACGTCGGGATTTTCATAAAAATCAAATCAAATGAACCATGCAAGGAGGTTTGTGACAGATATCCATAGTTACAAATTGCATTTTTTCCAATAACGTAAAGAAGAGCTAATCACATTCCACATGTTCATTCAAGCGTGAATGTTTGATTAAACGCCTTTGAATCATTGAAGCATGTTAATTGCTCATGAACATAACGAAAAAATTGATAAAAGATCGGTTTCAGTTACCAAAATGACACAATACTTGCCTATGATATTTGAAAATCGTATTTTTTGTTTTTAATAAATGTTCATTGAACCGTGAACCGATGAATATTGTTGAAGATACTCTTCCCAAAAATAATTGTCATCACATTCGATCATTTTTATTGATAAAAATGTGTTAAAACTCCAATTATAGAAAATTAGGACTTGTGTTTATTCAACCGTGAAATTTAGCCCCAAAAGTTGTATCTTCTTTTAGAAAGTACCTTTTACAAGCCTTCTGACTATTTTTCATGATGAGAATGTGGAATCAGTTCCTATAAAATGGAATCAAAGTCATGATATTTGGCTTGTGACTTTTGAAAAGTGACATTTTTGCCTTCCGACGTTGCTCACTGAAGCATGACGTAAAATACGTCCATAACATTTACTCAGAGGGTAGCTTATAAATTTACCTACACGCTCATGTAAAAATATATCAAAAACTCGCATTGGTTCGGAAATTATTGATGTTTGTTCAAGGGGGGACTTACTTTTTTTGTTGTGTATAGAACTTAGACAGTAGAACATGGAATTTTCCTTGTAGAGAACGGAAACTGGGGACTTAAAAGTTTGACAGCTATCTCACTAAGTTACGCCAAACTTCATTTTTTTCACAATGAAATGTTTTGTCAAATGATTTCAAAGTTAATGTGCATCTTCATTTTTTTTCAAATGTGCTTAATATCTTTTACCTCTTGGATACAGCTTATACCTTTATGTTTAACATTATTGCAATGTCAGTGTCGCATTGCAATTTGCTACATATTTTCTGGTTGGTTACATTGAACTCTACAGAATTTTGTTACAAACACTCTTCCGGGTGAAATTGCTATTGAATTTGACAATATACAAATATACCAGGCTTTGAGTAAGTATAGCGGGAATTATTCATCTGAGGTTGGACTGGCATTACTATTTGTCCTGAGGTACGAAGCCCCCGAGGGAAAATATTTAATTTTGCCAGTATAACCGAGGATGAATAATTCCCTCTATACTTTCGAAATAAAGGCCTGGTATATTTGTTTTATATCTTACTTTAATCAGTTAGTGCAATATATCTTGACATTCTAGTTCTTGTAATCGTAGTTCATCTTTTTAAAATCTAAATCAAGAAAACCCTTCTGCGCTCACTGACCTACTTTTCCTGAAGCCCCACGCTTAGTGCGCGGAATGCGTATTAGTGTGTTTTATTTTCAACATTCTCACAAAATAGTGAGAATATGTTTGGTCACATGATGCTATTTTAACCAATCAGCATACATGATTTGATATATGTAGGATATAAGTGAAATTATTCTGTGTTATTTCTCTCGAAGGTGAAGCTAGATGTTGGTGAGAGAAATGAAAGCAGCCCATGGCCAGATAACAGGAATGGTGTCTTTGTAGTGTACAACTATGCTAGACTCTCAACTCTCTTTGCAAGGTTCGAAGAAGAGGTCAATAAAGGTAAGAATTTTGATACCAACAGTATTATGGTTTGAGTGGTCTTACAGCATTTTTTCTTGTCTGTTTTCAATGAATACAATCAAGATCTGCCTAAGCTGACCCCTCCTAGAACAAGTGCCTTTAATAGTTGAAGCTAGTTTGTAGACATGTTTATAAAAGATATATTTCCTCCTATAAGCAGGGATACATCAAGCCAAAGTAGGAATTTCTACTTCCTCAACATATATTTTGCAATTGAATCAAATTCAGGTATTTCTGTTTTACAAAAGGGCCCATTTTTAATGATTTTCCTACTTTTTTCTATCAATTCATAATGCCATCTTTTTATAAGTCAAAATATCCCATAAGTTGTACAGATTTCTTTGGCCTCAATAGATGTAAATTGATGCATTTTTGAGATGAAGATAATGAGGTTTTTGTAATATATTTTGTCTAAAACTCATATATAAATTAGCAGGTTCAGATTTAGAAAAAAAATATTTATTTGCTCAGATGAAATATCACTATAAAACTTTTTAAGCTTTGGGGATGTATTATTTGTTTGTTAAACCATTACAGGGCTTCATGAATTTCTTTCTATTCAGGTACATATCCAGCATTACCACCTGTAGAAAGCATTGACTTCTCAACTCTGAAAGAAGAGGCAGAGTGGAAGCTACTCTTTTCTCATATACTAACACTGCCTGACGTTATATTAGACTCTATAGGAGAAAGTATTACCACTCAAGAGTTGTCCTGCAAGTTTGAAACGCACAAGGTTGGTATGAATATCCAGTGATGGTTGCAATCATGTATGGAATTCCAGTAGAATCCAAAAGAATTCTCATCATGTGATTGCATTCATGAATACAATGTTCTTTTGCTATGCTGGGTAGTCTTTAGAGAAGGTCCTGTGGCTTATTTGATGTTCATTTTACACACCAAGAGATTGAATGAAGCCCAATCTCAAAACCTAGGCAAAAGCCAGTTCTATCACAGATCCTTTAGTAACCTCCATTGTTATGTAGTCTTCTCTGAGTAGCTTTTCTACAGGGACATCTGTCAGGATGTCTTTTTGAATGCTATGCTTGATACTAGCCTTAGTATTCATTTTTTTCATTTGTGTTTTGATGAATAATATGTATTTTGGCCTCATCAACTTTCATACACGGATTGCAATTAAATTCTTGTTGAAATTGATAAAACAAATTGAAAAGTCTCAGAATTTTAAATGATTCATATTCATTCATGAATGACTAATCACTGTTTGCAATAAGGTGAAAAAATAAAGGCTATATTTTTTTTGGTTTCTTTTTATATGATTTAAAATTCATGATACATTATGATAGCCAGAATATGAATTTTTTTATTACCAGTTTAGTTCATCATCTCCGTTTATAGTGTTAATATGCAGTGAACAAAAAATTCCTGTGGACACTGGCCCGTATTCTGATAGCAGGTTTAACTTAAACCCAGGTTTAAAGTTGTGGTTTAAGTATGGAGAGCCAATTGTTACATAAATCACTAACAGTAGAGATATCATACTTCAGCTCATTTGGCTCTCAAATCATTCATGATTATTATTATTATTATTTGTTTGGGCGTCACCTGTGCCTGGGAGGCAAAAAGCGAACTGAATCACTATGACCCGCAGGTCTCTCCTCCCGATATAACTGATAGGGGGAATGCAGGTGGACCACTACACCGGGGTTTCCCCCTACTCTTATACGAATAGTGCAGTGGGTTCTTAACGTACAAAGGTAATGACTCTCCTCTACACGGGGCCTCCATTTAACGTCCTATTCGAGGGACAGAGTGTTTTCCATTGTAACATAGCCTGCATCTATGAAACATGGGAGAGACGTTTACACACAACGCACTGGCTTCAGTCATCCGCCCGGGGTCGACTCGAACCCACGATCTTTGGTTCGACGGGCAGACGCGTTACCGACTGAGCCAACACCGCTCTCTAACTGAGCCAACACCGCTCTCATGATTGTCTAGGAAGTATAAATAGATGATTGTCGTCACCATTAATGAATCAGGAAAGAGCAAAGTTAACCTAAGAAACATACAACTTAATAAAAAATTGATACTTTTGGCTTCCCATACTTAAACCACAACCTGCTATCAGAATACGGGCCCATATGTTTGCTCTGATAGTTAAAAATGATTACCATGAAATATACCTGTTGTTTTAATTCTGTACTCAGATTTGCCGCTATCTTGTGTCACTCAGTCAGGATTTGAGTACATATTACAGCAGATATAGAATCTTAGTGGTAAGTGATACTTCATATAGATCACTGTGACATTTACAATATTTAATGCATGTGCCTAAGGACTTTTCCATAGTTAAAATGAAATCCATGTCAAGAAAAAGACATGGGTTCATGGGCTTAATTTTTTGCTATTGAGCTTTGAAGTGCATCTAATTGGAAGTTCTTGAGAATTTGCTCATTCTAAAGACATTGGCATTTTTAGGCCCCACAAGATTACTGCATTGAGGTGAACCCTCTATTTTTAAGTAAAAAAACATGTAAATTACATCAAATTTTACACCAAAATTGCACCAAAGGCTTTGTATCTATGTGAGGAAAAATTCCAAACCACTCTCCATTTATTCGAAATCGAGGTCATATTTGTCATATTTTACAGCACCTCAGAATAAAGTATTCAAAAGTTGTTGAGGTATTTAAAAAACATGTTGATCTATGGATTATTTTTAGCTAATTAGCTTTAAAAAATAATACATTGGATCTGCAGTTAAGAGTACCGATCATGTTAAAAATCAGCTGATACCTGATTGTCACCTGGGTCCCGTAACACAAAGGTTAGTGATTGATCATACACTTGATTCTCATGATTGATTGTACATTGTAGTCAATGGAATCAATTGTAGAAAAATGTTCTATGATCATGGTTAAGTTTTGTGTTACGGGCCTTGGGTTATCCATTGTGACGTCAATGCGCATAGTGTAAAATATGCGCAGATCATAATGCGCACAAACGAAATTGCGGAACGTCCTTAAATAGGTAATTTGTGCGCCTTTTTTGTGTGCGCCATTTTTGCATCATTCTCCCTAGTGCAAAAAAGCATAACATTTTATATCAAATTGTGTATATTTCTTACTTTCCTGTCTTTCATGAACAATGTCTCCATTATTTCTTGTCAGTTTTTGATGAATTTTTGATGTGTTGTAACTGAGAATGTCCTTGTATTTTCGGAAATGTGCCTTCATTTTTTTATTAGGTGCCGGAACCATGCTTCTATTTCACTTGAGAAATTTGATTTGAGATTCTCATATGATAGCTTTAATATTACCATTACCATAATCATCAGCATCATCATGATAATTTATTACCATTCTTTGTATGTTTGTTGTTCATATTACATCCATGCTTCTCCTTTCTCTCTCTCCCTCACCCTACTTTGTACAGGAACCCAGGCCTCATCTCTTACCCACCATGTTTGCCAGGATCTACTTGTTGAAAGCAGTCCATCAGGTTTTAGGCAACGGTCTAGCCCTCTTGAAGATTACCCCTCTCACCACCATGTGAGCTGTCCAGAACCCACAGATACAGTACCATCCTAAAGACTGGTTAGATATTGCTTGTCAACCTAACATAGAAACTTATCTCATTGGTCATTGGTGTACCCTAGGGCAACTTATCCAAAGTCACATCATCTCCTCCTCCAGTGTATTATTAATACCCCCAAACTCACTGTCTGAACTCAACATTGGTATGAAGTTATTTTCACAATGAGATGTTTTGCACATATCAGTGATGATCTGAACTGGTATAAGGGCCCATTCTGATGGTCTTGTGCAAACTGCTTTTCATCATGCAGATTGGCATAGTCAACCCTTCTATGGAATACCTTTAGACATATTATTCCTCAACTACAGATAATAATTTCGCCATGAGACAAGAAGAATAAGAAAATGAAAGTTTGAAATGAACTCCTGTCATTTTTTATACTTTATCTTTCACATTAATACATGTATTGGTTTTGGAAGATGAAACTTAGCATTCCATCAGATTTTTTGTACTTATCATTTGTCCCTTTTGCCACCCCTGAAAATGGCGCCCTTATACCAGGGCTATAGCAGACAGGTTGAACAATATACCTGTCTTTTCATTCAACAAAGATTATATAGAACATTAAACAATAAAAAATTGGTGTAATTCACATCTCAAATCCTTTTAATCAGTGTTGAAAAGAAACCCAAAACATGTTCATCTGATTCTTGTCACCATTTATTTTTGTTAACAAAAACAAATAAACATATAAAACTGAGAGAAATATTTTCTTGTGTTCCTTTGTATAGTATTACTGAGTGTATAATTTTGTGTTCTAAACATACTGTATATTTTTATCCAAATTTTTTTTAGGTTGTATTTTTATGTTATTCAATGAGCTGGTTTTCTGTATGTTGTGCTGGAATGTTTTCTTCCTGTACTCATCTTCTAATACTACAATTTTGCTCTGTTATCATGTTGAACTTCATCACTGTTCCAGAACAGTGTCTATAACATGATCCAATCGCAGAACTTGCATCCGTGCTACAGGGCAATTACCCATTTAGTTAAGATATGTATTATGATGTAATCTAGTCAATTTCAAAGGTATAAGACAAATAATGACACTTAATGTTTATTTTCATCCGATTCATTTTAATTTCATGATAGATTCACTCATACTTCACTTCCATTCAGCAGCGTTCAAACCCACACTAATTTTCTATGTTCACATTCATGATTCAACACGCATATTCTTGATAACATCATGGCCAAGAAAAAAGTGAACGCTTGTCAAGTTTGTAGCAAGCATGTCACCAAGATATGGTCAGATGAATCCATTTCATTGAAATGAGACAAAACTATTTTGTGTTTCATCTTTTTGCGTAACTCCCCTAGACCAAGTCAAGTTAGTGACAACATTCCTACAGGACAGTGACAATCTCTTTTCAAAATGGATTCCAATTGATGCTCGTCAAGCCATTGTCACATCAGCACAAATCATGAATTCCATGTAAAATATGGCAGTAGGAGATGCCCATGTAGGAATTCTATATTGCATAATGTGCCATCGCAGGCAATGTTTTCCAAACAAGGATTTCAAATAATCATTGAAGTTCAAAGGTGAGAATACCATGTGCATGTACACAAGGAACAAGTATAGTGCATTTTCTACAGCTACATTCAACTGTTGTAAAACCCCATTATAAATCGGAATTTTACAATGAATGATATGCTGTGATTTATACTTGATATGATCCATTGCATCTCGACTTATGCTATTGATGTCCTTAAGTCGCCCCCCAGACTATACCATTCAACACGCCATTTATTCATGCCTTAGCTATTTTAGCCTTGATGCGATATGGTATAGATTTCAAGGGTGGAGGAGTCTTCTTCAGTGGCAGAGGTGGTCTCAGCATGATCTGCGGGGGTTTACCCAGACTGGTTGGTTTCTTCATTGTGCGTATCTGCTTTGCCTTTTGCCTCATGGCAGAATTGTGCTTTTGGTATTCCTCTGGTAACTCGAACATTGAGAAAGTAAATGCAGGAGTCAGGGGCAGGTAGAAAGTCTGACGAAGGAACTCCACCTGTCTTTTGTGTTGCTGCCATATCTTACTGACTGAATTGGGCATGCTATCTGTGACACCATGCATACGATTTGACGAATGAGATGCCAAAGTTGTTCCAGAACGGTATATGCTCCTTGTTGGTCGCAACGATGCTTTCATCAAATTCTGTGATGGAATCTTTGAAACTGGAACAATGTCTTCATCACAGCTCACTGGCAAAGTAGATAACTGAACTTTCTTGGACTCCTTGTTCAAAGTGATGGGTTCAGGTGACTTTTCATGCCCACTAGAAAAGGTTTGCCCCACTGATGAGGATTCTGATATTGGTATTGGTGATGATTTGTTCCCTAGAAGGTTAGGTGAAGTAGAATATGCAATCTGGTATGCTGGCTCTTTATCTGATGGTGGTGGAGACTGCGACAAAAGTGGAGGGGTCAATGTAGAATCTGCAGTCAGTTGAAATTCAGAATATTTACTCAAGATATCTCCAGAAGATTGGCCTTTATCATTGACACCATTTTCCTGCTCTAACTCAACCTCTTGGCCAATATCTGCAAATGACGCTTGTCTGTTTTGTTCCTGCTCATTAGCGATAGTATTTCTCACACTTTTTCTTGACCTGCTTTCACTTTGTTTTCCTTCAATTGGAGGAAGTGCATCAGGTGTCCCTTCTATTGGACAAAGCACATTGAGAGTGCTTTCCATCAGAGGAAGTGTATTAACTTGGTCTGAAGTACCTTGGTCAGGAAGGCTGATAGACAAGCTTTCTGATTGTTGTCTTGATGATTGCCCTTGAGCTATAGATTTTACTTCCCTGTCTTTCTGGTTTATAGGTGGAAGACCAGTCTTCTTTTGCAAGCTGGGTAGCTTTGTTTCCCTATTGAAAGGTTCTATGTCTCCAATGTTGGTGCTACCTGTGTATTGCGAGTTCAACAAATTTGTCTCTTTACCCAGCCCTGTGGTTTTAGTCAGATTTTCATGAGGTGTTGCAAATACATGTTTCTTGAACTGACCAGCTCTCGTGTCAGGGCGGCCTGTGACATTTCGCACAGCTGTATTTTTCACAATGGGCTTCTCTTTTATATTGCGATTTTTATTGTTTACGATGTCCATTGCAACTTGTCCATCAGTATTCTTGGATGTGGAGTTTGAGTCATTATCTATGCTAAGATATCTAACATCTTTGTTGTTCCCTGCACCTGGACTCCTACGCAGCTGGTTTTCATGACTCTTGGCAGAGTTAGCTGATTTGTCGAGTTTTGAAGAATTGTCAGAGTGACTCGTTTTGCCGGGCAACTTACGCATAACCGTAGAAGACTCCTTGCCTCTGCTCTCTCTGAAAATTACTGTTCCATCTTTATGAGGGTTTGTTAGAGAAGCACTTGATGAGGCATTTGTTTCTTTCAAGGGTGATTCTGCTCTGGTGTGCTGCTCCCAGTTTTCCTTGAGATCATGATCAGAACCATCTTCTTTCACAGTTCTTTGTTTATCAAGGTCACAACCAGAAAGATTCTGAGTGTAGCCTAGTGAATCTACATCGCCACCCTCTAAAAAATTCCCCTGCGACTGCATTTTAATGGGAGATGACCGCATCATCGCACTGCTTATAAGATCGTCATCATTATCATCAGTGCCTTGAAAACATTTTGATTGTGTGGACTTTCTGGAAGGAGTGTGAAGTAATTTCTGCTTCATCATAGCTTTGGTCACTCTTGGTGGAATGACGAAAGGTACAAGCTCCTTTTCTCCATTGTAGCCAATCACGTATCCTTGGTCCTCTGAATTTATTAACACCATTTGGCGGTATCCAGTTTTGTCAGTGCGGACTGTTGGTATGAATTCCCCATCATTTGCTATGTAACCTTCATACTTATAGCCGTCATCACCTGTACGGACTGCAGTTACAGCATTTTCAGCAGGATTGAAGCCAGATATCAAGTTAACCTCTTTATCTGCCCCAGGAAATTTGACAAAACTGATGTGACCATTGCTTCCGGTAAAGATGTAATAACCGTTTCTGCCTGGTGTTACTGTTTTTTTGTTTCCATGATCATCAATACAGAACATTGGTATGAATCTACCATCAACAGTGCAACGACCCTCGAAAGTGTTACCATTCAGTTCACGTGTGACAACTTCGGGTACTCCCTTGGTTGAGTGATCGTTTTCATCTAGATCTGTATATAAATTCTGGCCATCTTTATCGATAGTATACAACTTGCCATCAGAATCTTTTATTACAGGATATCGATACCCCTGTTCATCAAGTCGGAATACAGGTATGAATTGACCAGACTGACAGCAACCATGGTATATTGATCCATCAGGTTCCCTTTTGTAGGTCATGTGATTGAATTTTGGGGATAATTTCCTTGATGGAGGAGGAGCGTTTGCATCTGTTTTTTCCCAATGGTCTATTTGCATGATGTTATCAATGGGGATATCCACCTGACTGGCAGAATTGAGAAGACCGGTATCACTAGAATCAGAGAGTGTGCTTGATAAACCATTGAACAACATTCTTGTTTGAGATTGACTTTGACTCAGGAACCTGCATCCGGTACATTTTACATTTTCATGAAGGTCATCTAATTGACATTGTACCTTCACACCTATCATCCTTCCGTCTCCATTCACAACAGTGTATTCTCCCTCGGCGTTCATAATCACGGGTCTCCTGGCACCATCTGCATCTATCCGAGCGGTTGGTATGAATCCAAATTTTGGTGACTCAAAGCCTTGATAAGTGAACCCGTCATGGCTTACCACTTCGGTAATGTTTTGACTATGGGACAATACAGCAGGATGACTTACACATGTTTCATCGAACAACTCAAGTTCCAAATTTGACATATCCACCTCCTCGTCACTGTGCTTGCCATCACAGTTATCATTGAGACTCCCTATATAGAACTTTCCATCTGTCTTCATCATAACTGTACGCTCTACTCCATCATTATTGATGTGCGAAACAGGCACAAATTGGCCACTCTGATTCTTGTAACCACGTACAATGGCACCATTCTTATCTTTGAACTCAATGATACCTTTATCAGTGTCAGGTGTTGCTTGATATTCTTCAGCATGATCATCAGGAGGTGCTGCTAATTCCTGGGAGCCATAGCTTTTGGCAATGCAGATACCTCCATCTGGTTTCATGGCTATGGGCAATCTGTTTCCAGTATGATCGACCCGGGCTATGGGAATGAAGTTTCCAGCAGGTGTCATGAATCCATGATATGTAGTGCCATCAATGTCTTCAAACTCGACAATCGACTGTCCTGTCGCAGAAATTTCACCACGGGGAATCATCTTACGTGTCTGAGGCTTACTTGAAACCTTTTCAGTCGGACCTACAATGAAAAGATGTCACCAATAAAGAATAAAGAGGATCATTGCTCACCAAATGTAAAGAAGAAGCTTTTTTTTATGGGGATATGGATACAGCTTGGATATTACTTCTGAACATGCTTCAGATGTATACTATTGAAGGTGCTATGCTAAGTATTTTCTCATTGGCATGTTGAAGGGAAAAGAATACTTACCAGTATTTTCAGGAAGTTGACTGATAGGCATTTCTTGCATTTTCCTGGAGCTACAATGGGAGCTGTGCTCAACCTGCGCATTTTCTTTGGATGTTTCTCTCACAATGCTCTCCCCTCTGTCAATAGTTCCATCGATGTCTTGCTTGACATTGTCTTTGATCAAGGGCTCCTCCCTAGTTGAGGTCATTCCAATGCTTTCCCTACTTCCATGATGTGATGTATCAGGATGAACATCAGGGTCAGAAGATTTCAACCTAGCACTTGCTCCTTGTGTATTTTTCTGACTACCTATTGTCAAAATATAACAAGATAGACACTTTAAAATGATGAAAGAATTTTGGATACTGCAATGCCATTATTGATTTGAGAGGGTTAAAACAAAACGTTCTGACCCCAATTTGCCTGTCCCATAATTTTTTTTTTGAAATATAGGCAGAGTATACTTCACATTGATATAACATGCAAATCTGCATTGAGAATGGATGCAAGAACAATGTATCAATATACAATAAACCATCAACCCACTGTATGATTAGCAATCGTTACACAACTTTACTTTGATCAAATACAAAACTGGACATGGTTGTCTCTTCTCCATTTCCCTTCTTTTTGTAAACAGCACATTGTGGGTATAACATTACACTCACCAGTTTTGGATTTTGCAGTGTGGATACTTGGTTCTCTTTTAGGTTTAGGCTGCCCTGCACTTTTTCGATGGAGTTTCTCTTCAAAACTTGCTGAGTGTCTGTCCTTAGATATCTTGATTGCGCTTTTCTTCTCTGGAGATCGGGATCGTCTGGAGGCATGGGGAGATGTCGAGTGTTCATGAAGGAAACCACTGCTGACAGAATTGACAAGCTCGAGGAGTTCTTCATCTGCACCAGGTGAGCCGGTGCGGGAGAGCACCTTGATGAGACGTTGCTTGCCATGTTCTGGAAGTTTCTCCAACTCCTGCAAGATGTACAATGATAGATATTTGGGTCGAAGATGGATGTCATTATCAGACAAAAGATTAGTGGTACTTTGATGTGAGTGAAAGGTTTCCACAATCTTTTTTTTCCAGAACCCTAATAAAAGGGGACTTCCGGATCCGTAGAAGATGTGTTTGATTGGTGTCGTGTGCAAGTATATCGAATAGGTTCCTTTTGTTGTTCTGTAACATTGAGTGTGTGTGTGAGTGCTCAGTACAATGTTCGAAAGAGAAAGATTCTCAGCCAGTTTTCACCACAACTTGTTCTCAACAAGGATGCACTGAAAGGTAGGTGGTAATGCTTCATCAGTTGAATGCCTTATCAGTGATAGGCATAATAGGCAGTAACTGGGGGTGAATACCTGGGGCAAAAGAACTGCGGAAGATTTATATCCTTTTACCTTTATGTAGGGTTTGCATTATGCATTATATGTGTGTTGGGGGGGGGGGGGGGGGTTACGTGTAACACTGCATCATTTATGTTCATACTTTCATAATCCTATGACTCTGCATGCTTATGTTGTACTTGGGTCCCTTAGTAGGTCGATGGGCTTCCTTGCATTCTGATGGTGCTTTTGGTTGACCAGCTAGCTTCCAGTGTTTGAGGCATCGTTCACAGTGGAAGACTATCTGAGCTGTTGTACCAGGAACAAAGTCGGCCGGTTTCACTTCCTGGGCAATTACAGAAATTGTTTTAAATAAAATAGAGGAATCGTTTTATCATGGGCAAATAAATTAATTACATGATCAATGTATTTGGTTCATATTTTTTATTTACTTTAAATCATACTTATACACATCAAAGTTTAAATAGGAAATGTTCCAAAAATCTGTTTTCTTCGATTTCAAACATATCATTATCGATGTACTTCACAAAATACTCTAGGCCTAATTCTTATTAGCAACATTTCCCTTAAAATAGATGTTAAACAAATAAAAATGTTGCAAACTCTGTCCCGATCATGAATTTATGAAAACCAAGTTTGAGAGCTGAGATAGGGGTGTGAATTTATGTGATTCTGAGAGAAATTCCTTGGAACATACTCCCTCACCGCTTTATTTTCTTTTTGTTTTGCCGATCTCAAAGTGCCACCCCCCCCTATAGATACGCCACTGTCCGACAATGAACCAAACTTGAATCCTGGGAGTTACCAATTCTTGAAGAGTTTGCATCTGTTGCTATACTCTTCCTCTGAACTAGCTGTCCATTGTCATAAACTACATAACGTTCTCCATAAGTACTTACTATTTTGATTCCCATTGATTGGCAAAGCAAAAGGGGCTTCAGATCCTCCTCAATGGACGTGATCCGACCAGGGCCTTCTGATAGAATAGAAACTGATGGTGTGTCCAGTAAGCCACTCTATTTATTAAAAAAAAATATAAAGATTAATACTTGAAAAGAGCAGACAAATTTATTTGATTTAATATCATGAATGTGTGTTCATGATAAATTTTGCCTGAATGTTTTATCATGGAAAAGCATATATATAGCTCCCAAATAGCATTATGATATTAAAAAAAGTGTTTGCCTTGCATTTGCATGTTTATTATTTGTTTAACTGATTATTCAAACAACGAAGGGGGGTGGGGTTCTATTATCTAATGGCATGGTAAAATTTTAATCCAGTGAAATTAAAGAGCTTGAATAATTTCTCCCTCATAAAGTTCAACATGCCCAATATTGTCACAATATCTCACATTATAGTTTGCATACAAGGACAATTAATGAAACTAAATGGGATAGGCCTACATATACGTAAACACTAATATGTAGTTCTCTGATTTTATTTCGTATCAAAACAGCCATCATTTTCCAAGAAATGAAATCAGTTATCGTTGGACATTGAAAAATGATATTCTATCATGAATCATTCCAATTCATAGATCAGTTTGGCGCCCTCTAACTGTGTAAGCCACTAATCTGTATATTCTGTTCATTTCAGGTATGTGGTTCTCATAGGCTTCTTGCCAGGGATTTCACAGAAAATGTTATCCCCAACAGTTGATCAAATGAAGATAGTTGTTTGTCAAAGACAACGATTATTTGCTTTAGAAACGAGGATTGATAAAACGTCACAACCACCCAAAGTCGATGAAGAGTTTTCAGGCTCTGACATATTTTCACAATTATTAAGTTTCCACAAAAAAGATATTCCTGTAGCGTGATCGTTTGTGCCAGTATTCTTGTTTTTACCTCGCTTCTTTATTCGAGCTATTCCTATATCAGTTATAATTCTAAACCATAATCAAACCGGGGAATTGTTTCGTAGTTTAAATCATGATCAAGCTTGAACCTAAGGATCTGGGTAACAAACCTCTGTTCTTCGGCTCCGGTCGTCCGAAGAAAGTCCCATCCGGATATGGCTCGCAGTACTGGCTGGTCTTCCTATCAACATCATACCTTGGGAAGTTCGAGGTTCTCCAAGGGGCTCATAAGGTTGTGCCGAAACTGCTCCAAGCTTTATGGACAGGATTATAAGCCTTTGATTACTCGCGTACTTTTTTTTCTGAATACACTGTTAGAAAATTTATCCTTAAAAGAAGAGAAGTTCCTGCAGCAGAGTCTCGAGAACACCTGTAATTTTACCAGATTGCGTAATCTTACAGGAAATTGTTATTTGGTATATGGAACCTTACAAATTTCCTTGAATAAAAACACCATTTCTCCTTTTTTAAACAGACGTTTCCTGTTGAATTGCAGAATAATTCGTGTTTTTTTATTTACAGAATGATTCTGTTATTGCTTTCTGCAAAATCTTTTTTTTCTGTAAAATCAGGTTTTTTTAACAGTGTAATGGAATGGATAGGGTTTATATTTCACATGGCTGCTAAGAAGACATGAATCATGTCCTTGTCACCAGTCTAGGACCAATGTCTTTTAGATCTTCTCGTTAGGACCAAAAGGCACAAGTATTAATGTCTATAATCCAAGTTGTTCGAACCCGTTTTGCTGGATTTACGAGAAAATTGCAAGTAACTTAGTTTATATGTCTTAATAATTTAGTTATAAACACACTCTGGTGTCCTCTCTGATTCCAATAACTTGGTGCTTTTTCAGCAAAGTTTGGGGTCTTCAGTAATATCATTCATATTGACTTGATTTATGTCTTAACAGGGGGGGGGGGAGCCGCAGGTGGAAGATAATTCCAATGAAAAAAAAATTGGGGGAAGGCTAAGATATCGCCCCCCCCCCTTCCCAAAAAGGCAACTTGCAGAATTCTTCATTATGCAAAGTCATAAAAAAAATTGGAAAGCACAATATTAAACCATAAAACTTGGCATAAAAATGAAATCAAACATACAAAATTGTCAACTGTTTGGCGCGGTGTTTGGTTCAGATATTTTCTAACTGTAATTTCAAGAATGTTATGTTAATACCGCATGGGCTAAACATCCTAGAAACATACCCGGGAAGGGATCCGAGCACGAGGCAAAGGGGGGATCGGCGTTTCGCATTGTAAAGGAGAGAACGCGGTCCCGCTATCAAGATCATCGATGTCGTCATCATCGACCTCGTCATCATCTGTCTCGGGTGTCGGGGTATGAATGGTCTTCGTATTAGGTGCGATGGCCACAGTCATATCTCTGACAGTGTTATGGTCATGATCAACGTCATTTGGACGACGAATGCCTCTCGTCAGACCCTGATGAACGAAGTGACAAAAAAAGTTATCGATCTGTAATCTCTCTCGACTCAAAATCGCGAGATTATATCATTTTTTTAGGAGCCTTTCGAATCTTTTGAAAGCCAGCAAGGGCGCCAGAAGCGGAGAGAGGGGGGGGGGGGCAGGTTTTCTTAATAACGATTATAGTCCTTCTATATATATATATATATTTATGTTTACATGTTCTATAAACGCGTCTTCGCAGTTCACATACTCATTTTTTACACAAAGTCCCAAAGGAAGTATCCCCCGGGCCCCGCTTGGTCGCATCGCTCCCTGGCAGACGGTAATTTAAAAGCCTACGCCGGCATTCGATGTGTTTAAAAGCATAATCTTGCATTCTACCATCCTCTCGAATCCGCTAGACTAGAGTGAGTTCAAATTTTACATTTATTATTCTCTGAGTATATAAAAAGTAAGAGACCCCGTCAGATAAATAGTGACAATAACTTCCTGCATCTAATTCATCAACATGCCTAATCAAATCATCGTGGAGTATACTACAGCTTTTCATGGATGGGCATTATTTATGGCTTTAATATTTTAATAGGCGGACACGGTACTCTGTAAGCCTTTATTGGTCTATAATAGTTCTAATAGTTCTAAGTTCAAATTTTACATTTATTATTCTCTGAGTATATAAAAAGTAAGAGACCCCGTCAGATAAATAGTGACAATAACTTCCTGCATCTAATTCATCAACATGCCTAATCAAATCATCGTGGAGTATACTACAGCTTTTCATGGATGGGCATTATTTATGGCTTTAATATTTTAATAGGCGGACACGGTACTCTGTAAGCCTTTATTGGTCTATAATAGTTCTAATTAATAATGTTCAGGTCACTGAACAAGAACCTTTGGGTTATGTCACAGGCAGTGGCAGATCCAGGGGGCATCCCCCTTTGAGAGTCCTAGTCAGTATTTTTAATGCAAATATGTCGTTCATACGCAAATATCGCCCCCCCCCCTTTGAAAGCCACATCAAATATTTGTAATGGGAATAGCATTTTTTTGGGGGGGGAATTTTTTTTTTTTTTTTTTGCTTGTCAAATTTTCCTAGAGAAAATGTGCCCCCCCCCCCCGACCAGGATGTGACATCACTTTTAAAGTTGATTTCATTTCTGAAAGCTGAATTCAATCCCTTAAACTTTCTTTTAATGTAAGAGCTTTTGCGAACTACAATGCTTTTAAGCTCTTTCTATGTTTGGTCACTCACATAATTATCACTGTAGCCCTTGGGAGCGTACACATTTTAGTGCTACAAGTTTTCAGGTCTGACAACTTTCCTTGATTATGATTGACTGAATGACACTTTTACCATAGTAACTGTCGGATAAAATAGTACTTGTCGGAAGAAACGTCTGACAAATCCTTTAATGAAACGCTCCACGGATCAAAATAAAATATAGTGCAAGGTCTTAACTAGACGCCCTTTCACATCACGGTAAAATAAAATCGTAATTTGAATGATTCAAGTGAAAAATAAGGCGAATGACGAATTTTTAGCGCGTGTGAAACCAAACTAGAACATGATTAGAAGCACGAATTCAAATACTACTTCGGAGGTGAATACCAGTTAAGTTTCACTCAAACTATGGTACAAATTTTGCGTGAAAGTCTTGACCTTCAAAGCATTTTTTTAAAGTGACATTTTAAGCACTTCCGTAGATATTAATACAATTGTCATGCACTTGCAATGCAGTGCTTTGATTGACAAGGACACGTACCGCATTCGCTCGGGAATTCGAATTTAAATCACAATTTTCAAGTACTAAAGATCCGATGATTCTAAAGACGAATCATCATGACAAAAATGATTCACGATTCACGTGTGAAAAGACCCAATATGTGGGACCTATTCCTTGAAAAGTCCCCAATTATTAAATTTGAGAGGAATTTGAATCCCATGCATATAAGAGGGGTTAATATCATGGAACTTGGTATTTAGTATGAAGATGGGGGAGGGATGTCTGCACACCGTATTGAAAAAAAAGCAAAATAAATACAAAACAATGTGCCATATGTTTGCGTTTCCATTCATTTTATGCTGTAGACCTATCTACTATATGGGGGGGGGGGCGGGTTGAGAGGTACGATATCTTGAGGACTGTTAGTGTTAGCCCGACTGTTAGATGTAAAATCTACGGGAATATTCTTAGAATTGAATCATTTCAAAATTTTGAATCGTCATAGGGCCTACTTAAAATTTAAAGAATAGATCTCGATCAAAATAATTAAACAATGCAAATCTATAGAAAATATTGTATGGTTACAAAGTTATACTATTGTATCATTATATGGTTACATTATTAGGCCCTATACTAAATATCTAGATGTAGGTCCGATCTCTCCACTCACGTCCCCCCCCCCCCGTTCTCTACCTACTTTTGATTCCTTATCACCATTCTATTTAGAGTCTAATTTATGATAAAGATAAGGCATGATAGATCTAACGGTACTTTATATAGATGTTGTAGATATGCAGAAAATGTTCCGGATCTCTATATATACGTTAAATCTAATGATTCTCACCCGAGATACCCGTTTGCTAACCGTTGCTGCTGGGCCAAAGATTCGAATCTTGGTGATAGCTTGTTGAGAAGCTGACGACCCTGTTCCTTCATCATTCTCATCCACTGAGCTCCCTAATTCTACCAATCTGGGCTGGATGCCCTCAACGTGAGGGGATGACATTTTTTATAGCGTCAAATATTCTTCAATGACTATTTTTTAATTCACATTTGAGGAAGATTGATGGCAAAATTCGTCAACCATTTCTATGCACAAGATTGTTGTAACTAGGCAACACAAGTGGTCATGATATTTTTTCGCGCCAAAATTGCGTGCAAGAGACATTTCTAGCCTTATGCGCATGATTGTTGAACGCGCGCATCATGGGGCGCATGTGAGAGGCATCACATTGGGCATGCATGGCGCAGGCCGGTACGGTGTAGCGGCGAATTCGATACCTGCAGCAGATACGGTAGTGGGCACACAATCCACTGGCGGATCGTGTTCCAATTCCGGCGGATTTAGTACCAATTTCTCCCGAAATTATATTTTTACCTTTTCAGATATCGTTCTTGCTTACGTATACGCATAGACAAATAAATACGTCATGTAGTACGTGGCCGCCGCGCGCGATGTCTCAAACTAACACCCCTCCTGGCTTGTTACGATGGTCTGCGTTCTCGGAGTGCATGGCCGCACACTTTCGAGAAAAAAATACTTGAAAAGGGAAAGAAAGGAAAAGCGAGAAAGGCAAAATATGATACCATTTTCTGAATATTTTTATGTCAAAATCTGAAAATTTGTTGTTTTTTTTTAAATGAAAATGCAAAAAAAAAATCTTTCTCGCTCACAACTTTTAGTACATTTTGTCCGATACCACATAGCTAGCCCCTCAAAGGCTTGGGCTCATTTCGCCACTGATAATTAGGAGAAAAAGAAGAGAACTTGCATTTTGTGATTTTGAATAAAATTGCATATTAATGAACGGTGATTCTAGACCCCAACCATTCCACGAAGCCATATAAAAAATGGAATTATGAGGAGAAATAGTGCATTCTATTCTGAATAACTAAGTTAGCATTTGCATAAAATTGTAATGAAACATAAATTATGGCGTAATGAGCCAAAGAATTTGAGGGGGTTGGATATTGCGTATTGGAAAAAATAAAAATAAATGATTCAGTATACACTGTATACAGAAATACAAAAAAACGATTAAACATATATACAAAGAGAAATTAACAAACACATTTACATATTAAGTTCTGAATTACATTCCCTTGTGAAAAAAACGATAATCTAATATGAATTCAGAAGATATTATTAAGTTTTCCTTTGAAATTTTGTATTGAATTACATTGTATCATATCCTTTGAAAAAGAATTCCATAATTTTGGATCAGTAAAAACAAATGTCTTCTGTGCAAACGGTGTTCTATTCAGAGGTAAATGAAAGGAACTCGCCTTGCGAGTGAAGTGCTCATGAATTGTATCATTTTTAGTAAAAACATATTTTTAAAAGATAACGGTGATTGTTTATTGAAAAACTTGTACATTAACTGTCCGAGTTGAAAATAATATAAATCTTTAACCTTCAAGACTTTATTTTGCAAACACAGAATATTTGTATGTGCTCTGAATTGTGCATGATTACTAATACGAATTAATCTTTTTTGTAATATAAAAAGTCTATTAATTTGAGAATTCGCTACCCCATGCAACAACTCCGTAATTCAGATAAGGTAAAATTATCGTTGAATATATTGATAACAAAATAGATTGGGGTAAGAAGTGACTTAATTTTTTATTGACACCAATGTTGCGAGCAATCATTTTACAAATATCAATATGTGTTTTCCAAGAAAGATTATCGTCAATGAGCAGTCCAAAAAAAAATAGTAGATCGCACTCTTTGAATAACAGTATCATTTATAATTACATCTTTTGGTACAGTCGTAATCTTGTTGCTAAATAGCATGTAGCTATTTTTTTTTCTAGGTTAAGAGAGAGTCTGTTAGCTGTTATCCAATTAGAAACATTTTTTAGCTCGTCATTGAATATTTGCGTCAATTGCTCTGGGTCGGGGTCGACAGAAATATATCATCTGCGAAAAGTATAAATTGAAGTAATCTTGATGACATATCAATATCATTTATATAAGTAATGAACAAAAGTGGGTCAACAATGCTGCCCTGTGGAACTCCACAAAGAGCAGGTTTATGTTCGGAAATATTAATATCAAGGGAAACGAATGTGAACGCCCGAATAGATCATTCTTGAACAACTTTTAAATTAGTGGTTCCCCTCTAATTCCATAATGGGAAAGTTTATAAAGGAGAATATTATGATCAACTGTATCGAATGCTTTTGAAAAATCTAAGAACAAACCAATCGTTTTCGAAGACTTGTCATAAGCTTTGGCAACTGTTTGAACTAAAGAAAGTATTGCATGTGATGTGCTACTCTTTTCCCGGAAACCAAATTGAGTTTCGGATAGGACGTTGTGCTTTTAAAAAAACATGTGGTTCGTATGTGAACAAATTTTTCAAGAATTTAAGATAAGTTTGTAAGCAATGAAATGGGTCTGTCGTTACTTGCTAAAAAACTATCACCCTTTTTGAAGACTGGTATAATCTTAGATATTTTCATTGATTTTGGAATATTTCCCGATGATAATGACAAATTGAATATATAAGAGGGTCAATTATATAATTTATCGTTTTCTGTAGAAGGTTGTTATCAATGTTATCGAATCCTGCACTTTTATTTTATTTAAGGCTAGATATAATTTTAATTATCTCCTGTGCGTTCGTAGGAGAGAAAAAACACAGAACTTTGATTTCTAACCCCCCAGATATTGATGAAATGAATGGGAATTTGTTGGTATACTTCTAGAGAGCTCAAATCCAACTTGTGAAAAATAATTATTGAAAATATTTGCCATCTAAACTTTATCTTTAATAATAGAATCATCATGCATAAGCTTAGTTATCTTTAAAATCTTAGGTCCATTATTGATGGTAGAATAATTGATCAGTTTCCATGTTTTTTAGATCATTCTTGCATTGATTAAATTGATCATGGTAAAATGCCTTTTTAGCAGTACGGATGACCCCTGTTAGTATATTCTTATAATTGGTATACTGGCTCCGAGTATTCTCAGTTAGTCTTGATATATACTTATAGTATAATCGATTTTTGTTATTTATCGAATGAAAAGTTGAATTCGTTATCCAAGGTTATCAAGGTGATCTTTTATAATTTTTGGACTTGGGCTTTGCAAAAGGGATATTTTCATGAACATGACTCATGAAGATATCAATAAATGTTTCGTTTCTGTAATACATCATCCCAAGTTTCTTCTTCTAAACTCTGTTTCAAACGAGATATATTTATGTCACTATATACACGCCTCTTATGTACATAATCGGGAAAGTTGTTTGGCTGATATTGATTAGAACAATACATGAAAATTGGGAAATGATCAGACATATCTGAAATAATTGTACCAGCTTTAAATTTTGAACGTATATTGGAGAAAAAAAATTGTCAATCAGAGTTGCGGAAGTATTAGTAATTCTAGTGGGTCTAGAAATAAGTGGCAAAAAGGAGGCAGAAAGGAATGTCTCTAAAAAGTCATTTGCAAAAATATTAATATCACTTGCTAACAGGTCATAGTCTCCCATTATGATACATCTTTTGTTTTGAACAAAATGATAATGTAGTAAATTATTCAAAGTTTCTAGAAAATCAGCACTATTGCTGCGAGGGGGCTTATAAACAACTCCCAATACAGTTTTTCTGTTATCACGATCACTAATTTCAATTAATAAATTTTATGCAGTTTCATTCATTAAATACTCAAATTGACTCGGCACAAAAATTGCAACACCGTCGCCAATTTTATCAACACGATTATTTGTAAGTATATCATAACCTGGGAGTGCATTCGTATTAATACATTTATCTGACAGCCATGTCTCAGTTAAACCTATTACTGTATTTTGGGAAGCACCTGAGTTATCTAAAAATAAACGAAATTGTTCAAAATTCTTGTTAAGGCTTCTGATATTAAGATGCAAAATAGACAAGCAGGAAGAAGGTAAAATGTTTTTGGCTGAAGCCTGAGTGTAGTAGTTTGAGGATATGACATTCGAAGCCTCATCATTTGGATCTAAATCAATTTTAAGTTCATCATTATTAACACCAATATCATAAATAACATCATTGGAATCATTGGAATTGTTCGTAATCATATCAAAGTCAATCCTTATTTACATAAAACATCAGTAATATATACGTGCGTAAGAGAGTTTTACTTAATTTTGTTCAGATCCTCTTCTCGATGACTGAATAGCAACCGATGGAACATTCGGGCTCTTCCTCACCAGAATGGTGCCATTCATTGTCCATAAGAACTTGTATCCCGCCTTCTTCTTCTCGTCATTCGCTTTCTTTCAGAGTGACTTCTTAGCTGGGGCTAGATTTTCGTTGAGGAACACCTTTCCTTCATCCCTTGAGAATCCCAGGTGACGGGTTGATGTTTCCCTCAGTTTCTTACGGCCTGAGTACAGAGTATCCCTCATCCTTCTGGTTGTGAATCGAACGATGATTGGTCTGACTGGACCACCTTCTTTCCTCTGACCAAGTCGATGTGTCACATCAATGTCGTCGTTGGATACCTCAGGTGAAATTTTCTTCATTACGTGAAGGACAGACTCTCTCACATTCTTACCTTCCTTCTCAGGAACACCTGCCACTTCTAAGTTGATCCTTCTATGATATTGATCCAAGTCATTCACTTGGTGTTGAAGTGTCGTCATCTTTGCTTTCAGATGCTCATTTTCTTTCTTCATAGAAGCATTCTCACTTCTCAGCCTTTTCACCTCGCAGGTGAGCTCATCCTTTCGTGAAAAGCTCCCCCGGGTGTCTCGAAAAGGTGCGTTATTTTGACTCCCCTCCCTCAACCCATCCTTTCGAGAAAAGCTTCCCCAATTTTCTCGAAAGGGTGCGGCCATCCCGCTCCGTAGACGATCGAAATAAGCCCCCCCCCCTACTGTTTCGCCAGAGCCACGCGGCTGCCGAGGATGACGTCATAATGAATACACGTAGTCAATCTGAACCGGAAGCCCGGGGGCCACTTCCATTCACGAGTGGATACCATGCGCGACCATGGGGTCTCGAAAAGCACCCTAAACACGTAATTTCCATATTCTGAAAATGTACCCCTTAACAAGTACTGGCATGTGAAACCTTACCCTTAACAAGTATTGGAAACAAAACGATACTCTTGGCAAATATTCCCTGAAATGAACCCCTAAACAAGTATAGGAATGTTTTATTGTTAGGGGTCCCTCGGTCGTCAGCTTTACCTTATTTGGTTTAGTACGACCCCACCTTCTACACCTCGCGGAAATTGGACTCTAAACACGAATTGTTAGGGCAAAAAGGACATCCTTTATAAAACATTTCAATTTTGTTTTATCATCCCCGAAAATTCGACCCTAAATACGTAATTCTCCTTGCGAAATAGATACCCTTTTTTCATTATTTTTGTGTTTTTGACACCCTTATCACGTTACGTACGTAACGTGCCCTATCGTGAAAAGGACATCCTTTTTACGTGTTTTTTTGGTCGCGCATGGTATCCACTCGTCAATGTAAGTGGCCCCCCCCCCCCCGGGACCGGAAGCGCCGAGGGCCCTAAATTTAATCTGCAACATCAAACTGCGTCAAACCCGGCGGATATGGTTCCAAGCAAAGGTTCCAAGTATGAACGATATCTGCCGGCGGATACGCGATATCCGCCAGTGGAACCAAATCCGCCGCTACACCGGCATGGCATCGAGTCGCAGGGGGGGGTATGTATTTTCCCAGACGTCAAAATAATTGAAATCATTAGCCATGTGGCGACGGATCGCCAATTGCTCTGTTTTTGCGAATCTCTTTTCTTGGCCGGGATTTTTTTTTTTGGGGGGGGATGGCCCCGACCCCCCCCCCCCATCAACGGTTGGACATTTGCATATGGATTATAAACAAAAAATGTAGCACAGGATTATGGAAGGTAGCCTTTAACTTGCCAATTATATTTTGAATGCATTGGCCTATATCGCCTGAGTTGACAAATTTCATAATCATAAACCCATAAACTTTTAATTGCAAGATGAGGCGGGCTGGCTGTTATCATCGCATTGTATTATGAATTACATCATTCGTGACGGTGTAAAGTTTCAGCCGTTCTAGTATGTAGAGAGAGAGTGTTTCTGTTCACTACTACTATGGGTTCATTCAGTGGTTATTTATTGGTTGGCACTAGATATGAAGCTTTGTCATTTATATTTAGGCATGCAATATTGAAATGCAATCACCTTGCCCTAATAAAAATTATTGATTGTCATGTTACTTCTATTGTCCAAGAACATTTCCTTGGGTTATAGTCAGGCGAGCTAGGATCGGCCCCATAGAAAATGGCGTAAACACTTTTTTTCATTAATGTATATACAATATTTTTGATGGTGTGTTGTCAATTCGAGAGTGCTGATTCCGAATCCGAATGATGCCACTCTTGTAACCTTAAGCATTTCCGCAAATTGGCAAAATCCAATATAACCCCAAAATATGCAAATTGCCCATGAAAATCATAAAATTGTCCGCACATCTGATTTTAAATCAAGAGCGCTATTAATGCATGTGTTTGTGATCTATGAGTGGAATACTGTCTAAAAAAAGTGATCATTAACAAAACATGTCATTTTTATACTATGTAATGAGATAAATATTGTATTATGATATTCAAAGTGGCTGTCATAGACTCCTTGTATTAAGTACAAAAGGGGACAAATAAGTTTGACATTTGGATTTGCTTGACTATAATTTTATATGCCAATAATTGCGAAATATTGGTGTAACAATGTCTGACATCATGATTTCTAACGAGACATACTTTGCCATTTCGGTAATCAATGTTGTATTTTGAAATTCAAAATGGCCGTCATAGGAGCTATCACAATGCGAATGAAGAAAATAATTTTCAAAAGAGTTAAGAACCATAAAATGCATTTAATTTTGATCTACTAGTAAGATATTGTCTGAAAAAAAGTTTTCTAGCGAAGCGTTATCATTTTCTTTTGTCATGCATGAGATTAATGCTGTATTGTGAAATTCAAAATGGCCCCTATAGGCTTCAACAGTATTATTAAATGGGGACGATAAATTTGTAAGAACTTACAAAACCCTAACTAAATTATGTATCATGCGTATAGGGAAACTAATTTTCACAAGAAATCAGAACCATAAAATGCGTGTTAACTGTTTGAGTAAAATAATGTCTTGAACATGATTTCTTACTAAATACATCACATATTGGTCTTGAAGGTTGGAAATGTTGTAATCTTGTAGTTCAAAATGGCTGCCGCCATGGCCCTAATGTACATAAAAACTGGGACAGATAATTTTGACAGAATTGTCTGAAATCATGGTTTCTAACGAAATGCCATACCATGTGTCTTTAAGGTGATAAATGCTGCATTTTGAAATTGAAAATGGCCGCCATAGGCCCTCATCGTACTATGTAGACCTACAATTTGAATGGGGACAGATAATTTCCAGAAAAGGGCATATTGCATGCAGCCATTTTGAATTTCAAAATATTGTATTTATCACTTAAATAACACAAAAAATTATACATTTCGTTAGAAATCATGTTTTCAGAAAATATTTGACTCATACAACACTATTTACTCAAGTAAAGCCAACTTCTGTTGCTTATTCTGTTAAAATAATTTGTCCCCATTCACATTGTACATACCGTTATTGCGGCCATTTTTGCTTTCGAAGTATTTATAACCTATCTGGCAGAAGAAATGATATATATATTGTAAGAACTTTTATGTTTCAGACAATTTTTTACTCATAGATCTCAATTCTATTCATTATATATTGTTAACTCCTGTAAAAATTGGTTTCCCAGTTAAACTGTACAGTGAATGTCTATGGCGGCCATTTTGAGAGTCAAAATAATTTGGGGTGACCATAATTTGCGCACATTTTTTAAAAATTATCATGAAGTTGATTTTCAATCAAAAATTTCTCACAGCTCACACAAAATTATTCAAAATAATAAATACCAAACGGAAGGCAATATCCCAAAGTCAAATTCACTTGACGGAATTATAAAGTAGATCAAGGGTTTCGCTGGCATCGCGATCTCAAAATTCCACGGCGATCTATACTAGTGCGCGCTCAGCTGAAAAAGTGTCATAAAAAAGTGTGACCTTAATTTGCGCACGATCGTTTTGCAAGGCTTTAGAAAAGAAATCAAGCAGACAAAGGTAAGATAATTATATCAGATGGAGGTTAAAATGTCATAAATTCGGTTGGAATCACATTTTACATACTTTTTGGAGACCTCTGCTTGCAAACTGGCGATTTCGTGATGCTGGTCGAGAAGATCAGATTTTCTCGGAGCGGACGCAAAAGTTAACAAAATTTGCCGATGTTTTGCTAATATTTTCACAAATAGAGACCTTTCCTTTAAGAAAATTACCAAACTGAGGAATTTGAAGTCGCTCTTTCTGTTGGTGATATCAGTTTTTCAAGATATTAATTAGAAATTGAGATATTTAGCCATGCGCAAAATTAGTTAACGCGCGAATATTTAGTCACACCACCACATTATTTAAAACAAACATGAAACCTGAATGATTATATGATAATAATAATGATAATATAGGGTATTTATATTGTGCACATATCCACCTTGTTAGGTGCTCAAGGCGCTCCTATATTACCCGGCTAAGCTTAGGCGTTCAGAGCGCACACAGCTTCTTAAGGAATTGCTTCCTACCGGTACCCATTTACCTCACCTGGGTTGAGTGCAGCACATTGTGGATCAGTTTCTTGCTGAAGGAAATTACGCCATGGCTGGGATTCGAACCCACGACCCACTGTTTCAAAGTCCGGAGACTTAACCACTGGGCCACAACGCTCCACGTTTTAAAAGTTGTATTTTAGGCAGTACACTGTAAGGATTTTATTCGGCAATTTTAAGTACCAAAATAAAGGATTTATCACATGTATAGCACATTGAATGATGAATTTCGTTGACATTATAATAGTCAGTTTTCCAGTCGTTTATCTTTATAAAATGCATTTTTGTGCTCGGCGCTTTTTTGATTTTTTTTGTCCCCATTCACGTTGTACATGATAGTGTTAGGGCGTTTTGAGGCCACTTTGAAATATCAAAAATCACATACGTGACATAACAATTTATATATCTCGTTTAGCAATCATGTTTTCAGACATTACATCGCGCATAGATAACTATTACTTGCATTTTAGTGCTCACTTTTGTGAAAATAAATTTCCCCATTCATTTCGTACATAATACGGTATACATGGATCTATGGTGGCCATTTTGAATAAAGAGAGTATTTCACTCCTGTAACATACATGTATTTTATAGCCAATGTAGTTTTCACAGGTAATTTGCATATTTTGGCGGCCATATTGAAATTTGCCGAATGCTCAAGGTTACACGAGTGGCCTCATTCAGATTTGGAATCAGCACTCAGCACCCTCGAAATAACAAGACTCCGATAAAAAATATTTAGAAAATAAATTATGAAAAAACAAGGTTATGCCTCTTCTACCCTGGACGAGAACTATAAATTAAGTTCGAGTGAACTCATTGTACATTTAGGAAGATTAATTACGAACAACGGACCAACAATAAAACATCGATTTTCCCAAATGACTTTTTACATTATTTGTAGTTCCAATTCCATCCAACTAACCTTTTTTTTCCATTATCAGCTCATGACTCTTTTCTATTATTGCAGTGTATCATAATAATCTCTATAGATCAAAACACTTAGACCGTGACTGCCTCAGTGAAAATAAAAACACAGTACGATGACATGCTATACACTAGAAATATACCCTTGAAAAAAATGTTCTTCCTGTATGAGGATGAAAATCGTCTGATCGTCAGCACATGACATAGGGCATGCAGGGTAATTGCATGATGTCTGATGAAATGGCAATTACAAGAGCGATGTATTCTATAGAGGTATATAAAAAATATATAGGGGGGCTTTTACTAGAGTCGTGAAAGCCGTTAATTGTAGTATGTGCAAGGAAGCGAGACCATAATTATGATCATATTAGCCTTTTTCAGTTCCATACAATGCTGCAAACGAATTTGAAATTATTGGATTGTAATGTCGATATAACATGTATAAATAATTGATTACAAAATGACCACTTTATTTTCTTTAATCTTAAACGTAAAATTTCGATTTCGTAGATATTCAATTCACAAAGTTAATAATCAATTTCATTTTTTCAAAGCCTTCGGAAGTTGTAATTTAAAACAAATCCAGATGAGATTTTTAAAAACTTCTCCAAAATTTGATTTGAGAATATAAAACTTTAAAAAGTTAGTTATGTTAACATTAGCTTGAAAAAATTTCGACATTTTTATTACAAAAATCAGATTTTGTGGTAGATTTTGACAAAATATTAAAAAAATAATATATTTCACTCTTCTTTTCTTTTCTTTTCTTTCCTTTCTCTTTTTTTCCTGGTCGTGAAAAATTTGGGGGCAAGCGTCCCTAAGCCCCCCATCTGTATGCCACTGATTTTGTTGGTTATTGTTTCAAAATGCAGTAGCAATTGTAGCGATAGATATTATAGAGAGGGGGTGGAAGTGGGATGGGTTAAATTTTAATGGCATTCAGTTAGCGTATAAGTCAAACGTGTGCTGAACGATTCAAACAATAGCATGATCAATTGGTGTGAAGCTTTCGAGCGCCTAAAAAAATTGGTGCAGAAAATAGGCAATATCTGCTGATGACTTCGAAACAAAGAAAGGCTAATCTATCATCGACCATTAATTTTTATTTCCTCCATTTCCCTCCGCCAACTTGCCATTTTACCCTTTCTCGCATTGGCCTTTATGATTGATTATAATACACGAGAGAGTAATTTTTACAAATTTTTTAATTCACTGTAGAAAATGGGGACTAAAGCTTTTTAAATGAATTATGTGTGTTGTAATAATTGGACGCCATTATACACAGAAACTTAACAATGGTGAGGGACAACGGGAGATGTCGGATTGACACAAGCCCCAAATTTCTCATAGAGGCAGCGATTCGGATGGGGGCAGGGGGGGGTGGTATGATAATTTTCTTTTAACCTGATACTGAAAACTAGTTGTTTTTGTTTTGTTTTGGCTAATGAATAATTGTGTGTATTTTGCAGCATCTACTTCATATCACTTCTGTTATTGGTAAATTCTGCTAGACATTTTGAAATTGCTTCCACGCTCTTGTGTAGGAAGAATTCAAACTGTTTAGGGTAATATCCTCAATTATCCCCCACCACTTCCACCAGCATTCTCTGATCGTAAAAAAGAATTTGACACCACACCTATAACCGTTTGACTGTTGTTCCATGCTCATCCACTTATTTAGATGAACTGGGGATCTAACTTAGAAAATAATCCCAACAACAGCAACTTCAAGGTCAAATCCACCCCAGAAAAATTTCATTTGAATCAATATAGAGATAAATCAAACAAGCGTAACGTTGAAAAATCTTCAAAATCCGATTTGAATTAAGTAAGGTATGACATTTTCAAGTTTCGCTTATTTTTCACAAAACGGATAAATGCACAACTCAGTGATATGCAAGTGAGAGAGTCGATGATGTCCTCCACTCCAAGTGAATAGTGGGACTATTTATTTTGTATTCATTTAATTTTTTAAAGATTTGACAATAATAATCAACTTGGCTGAACCACAAAATGTTCAAACAATGGTCATTCCACACATTCAGGGAAGAATGAAACTTTGTTTCGCATGACAATTAGAAAATTAAAAGATTTCATATTTCATGTAATAAAAAAAAGAAATAGTGAGTGGGGATGTCATGAGTCCCCTCATTTACATACCGACCAGGATGTATGACTGTTTTATGAAATTATGCGGGAAAAAAATCACAACTTTCTTATTTTACATCAGATTTGGATGAATATTTTATTGTCATGTTTGTTTGATTTGTCTCTTTTTATTTTTAAGGTCAACTTTTTGTTGGGGTAGACTTGTCCTTTAATTTTGAGCCGGATATGGTACTAAACTAAACAAAATTAATGCAAACGGGGGCATTGCCCATACCATACGACATGATATATTTTCGCCGGTTATATCTTTCAGAGTATAGTGATTTAGATCTTACGAGTCAGCGCAGCGAGCGAGAAAATCATACAGGTTTTTTGTACTAAAAGTATTATTTCATAATCGAATAACGTAAAATACCCATAAAATATCATGTACACTTCAGTATCCAACTCAAAGCTCGTGTTCGTTTTCCAAAAATCATGTCTTAATCATCATGTTAACATAATAATTTAGGACTGTATTGCCTAATGAGCAGCTGCATCAGTCGATACATTGTTCCACTTATTGGCGCAAATCTTACACACCTTTCTTCCTTTTCTATATTCTTTCGATGTGTGTTGAATAAAATGGCATGATCATAGCGAGAGCAAGAGCAAGGAAAACGACTAAAGCAGCGTCTGACCAAATTATAGAGAGCACTTGGACTAAACGGGATTCGCCATAGAATATCAGACTTTTTGGTAGTCTAGATTCTATCCATTGGTGCATTTCGTTTATATTTCCCATCCCTTCCTCATCCTCCATGCAGGGCGCCATAATGCATTAATCGCTATATCTCCTCTTTCAATGTAGATAGCGCAATGGAGGAGGACGAGGAAGGAGGAGAGAAATAACAAACACACCAACGGATAGAATCCAGACCAATTTATTGGATGAGGACGAAGTTATAAGCAAATAAAAAAGGGGGCAAAAGGACAAGATACTGCGCAACGTGGGACTAGAATGTTAAAAGAAGGAAAAAAAAAGACGATTGTCATCGGAGCTAGATCGATTGGTTAATGATTAAAATTAGGATGGAATTATAATACATTATAGAGCAGAAAGAAAGAGTGACAGAGAGAGAGAGGGGGAGAGGAGAGGGGGTGGATGTTACGGGTTGTCGGCCGTGTGCTTCATCGAATATAGCTTTTATATCATATCGTATCCCAGTAACAGATTAGATGCGCATCCAAGCTCTGATGAGCGATGATCCTAAAGTCGCAGCTGACCAGAAAATTATTATCAGGATCGCAACTCAAAGATTGTCGGATCTAAAACTGTCAAGAATTATTGTCCGAGGATGTTTTCCAGCTACTTTAGAATGTTGAAAGTGGTTTTGTTATCGTCATGGATTGGACTACTATTGGGAGGTAAATGTATGCTTTTTAATGAATAAATTATTTGTTGGTTTGATAATTACCTCCTCGATTTAATGTTATTTATTTGAAAATAAAATATCTTTTTAGCATTTCTCACAAGGCTCCTTTCTTTTCTCTCCCTTTTTCCTATTTGGTGTGCTGGGGTGTTATTTAACGATCTGTATTTAAATACTCATTTCATATCAAACCCCTGAAACCAGTTATACGGAAAAAACCTTCTTGATCAACCCTGCGAATGATATTTAACAGTTTAAAAATATGAAAAATATGATCAATGATATTAATAACAGTGAATTACATTATTACTTTTAACAATAATTCGATCGAAAACTGACTTTATATTGGATAAATCTCCATCGTCAATGAGAAGCAATATGATTTGTTTAGAAAATAATAAACACATGCATTCTTTGATCATCGTTACAGGTAAGCCAAACATTAATTTTGTTTTTATCCTATAATTTCAGGAAAGCGCTTGGTCTTGTGTGAACTCGAAACGCCATTCATTTCACGATTTCTGTACTTTTTGTCTTGATCTGTTCGTTTTTTGATTTGATGAATTTATTTTTCTTCATTTTCGTGTGATGAAGGCTTTGAGCCGATCAAAGCCCAGACAAACGGCAATTGGTGCCCGATGCCAATTTCTGGAGTTCAGTGCAAGTCTATAGTAAAGAATGGAACGACTATCCAACTCGTCCATAAACTCGTCCCTCTTGAAGCCATCGAGAAGATGGCGTATCCAGCAGGTGTAAATGTGACTTGGAGGTGTACTGAACCCGGTAAGCGCTCCATGATCACCCCGTAGTTTTAAATTAATATACCATAAAATGACAACAAAACTACTACTACTACTACTACTACTACTACTACTACTACTACTACTACTACTACTACTACTACTACTACTACTCTACTACTACTACTACTACTACTACAACAACTACTACCATACTACTACTACTACTACTACTACTTTACTACTACTACTACTATTACTCTTACTACTACTACTACTACTACTACTGCTCTACTACTACTACTACTGCTCTACTACTACTACTACTATTACTATACTACTACTACTACTATTACTACTACTACTAATACTGCTCTACTACTACTACTACAACTACTACTACTATACTACTACTCTACTACTACTACTACTACTACTACTACTACTACTACTATACTACTACTATTACTACTACTACTACTACAACTACTACTACTACTATACTACTACTATTACTACTACTACTACTACTACTACTACTGCTCTACTACTACTACTACTACTACTACTACTACTACTACTATTACTACTATTACTACTTCTATACTACTACTATACCATAGGCGGCGGAAGCGGGGGGGGGGGGGGGGGCGGACCAGGGGGGGGAGGACCTGTCTCCCTCCTAAATTTGAGGTGGGAGGGACGGCCCCCCCTAATATCTTGGTTGACAACTTTCTTTTTTTTTTTGCTTGTCAACAATTTTTGGTGGTCCCTCCTAAACTTTGCGTTGATAACCCTTTTTTTTGTATTGTTTTTTTTTTTGCTTGTCAAGTTTTTTTTACCTGTGTCCATCCCAAGATTTTAGGTGGACCCCCCCTAATTTGTTTGCCTTCCGCCGCCAATGACTGCTTCTACTACTACTATTCTACTACTACTACTACTATAATACTACTACATTGAATGAAAAGTTACCAACATGAGAAGCAATTTATATAAATAAAAGGACATTAGATGTGAAACAAAATCTTAATCAGCGAAAAATTGATTGATTGTATTTATTCGTCAAAGATATCACAAGAAGCAAAATACAATAATGGGAAAGAACATATTGTCAGGATAACCCATGAAAGCCGAAAGGCTTATTTTCAATGGGGTCATATTATTTCTGTAAAAACATTATTGTAACAACAACAACATGTATTAACCAGGGGCGGATCCAGCTTTCGCCAATAAGAGGGTCCGAAAAATATTTTTATCAACATTTTTCTCGATTGGCCGCTACAATCTGGCTTTTTTCTTGTTGGTTTTTCAGGGGGTAGTCCTAACCAAAGACTGAAGTTTTAAGTATATGTTAGTTTTTATTGCTATAAACAATATACGGTATCTCATGTGGTCTTAATATATAATGCGATCGCGAAGCGCGAGCTAAAAATCTTTGATATTTTATGTCCTTAGAACTGAAGATTCAGAGCAGTTTTTATAATCATGAACAAAGATAAGTATCCAACTAAACAATGCGAGCGCGAAGCGCGAGCCGAAATTTTATCATATAGTAACGTGAAAAGTGACTCAATTAGGACTGTTTTTAGTGATTAATGAAGAGGATACAAGTATCACCAATTAAATAATGAGAGTGCGAAGCGCGAGTTCAAAATTTATGATATTCCGACCTGAAAAAAAATGAACAGTCTAAGCGCGTTTTTATTTAAATAAACAAGCTGTGTGTCTAAAACAATTAAATGCGAGCGCGAAGCATGAGCTTAATTTTTTGATGTACTGAAATGATAAAGGAGCATTTTGACAAATTTTGGTAAGAATTTCCAAAGAGCATAGGTTTCTCACAAATCAAAAATACGAGCGCGCAGCGCGAGCTGAACATTTTGATACAATTAAATTAAACCAAATTAATGCATTGATACAATTTGTGTAAATCAAACAAAATAAAGAAAGCTTAATGTGCGAGCTAAAAACTGTGTGCAAATTGATATCAGAACTGGATATATTGTATATATATTTGGTTATATATTAGTGTCATTTAACCCTCTTGAATGGGATTCATTACACAGGCAATGCGAGCGCGAAGCGCGAGCGAAAATTTTTATATAAAGTCTATTTTCCAATTCTTCCCCTCACCTTTTTTTGTTTCTTTTCGGGGTCGGGCCGGTCGTTACGAGGCTGTAAATTACACATCATGGGTAAAATACCTCTTTCTTACTTTTCTTTCTGTTTTTCGTAGTTTCTATCAAGGTAAAGAGTACACCTTTTCTGCAGGTTGTCAAAAAATAGGGGGCCGGGGCCGGCTCGGCCCCCTCCTGGATCCGCGCCTGTTAACTACAAGTACAAAACGACATATCCATGAATTAAATTAATTTGTAGCAAACAACAATTATCTACTTTTTACCAAGGAAGATTGTATTTCATTTTACCATTATATTATCTACAATACTGAACTCTTACTGTACATAATGCATGCTTTTTACTGGTTATACTTGTTCTCGAGCAGATTCCAGTTTTATGTATTTCTTTTCTGAACAGCTTTTACTTTATTAGAAAGAGAATTCCAAAACTGCATGAATGCCATTGGATAGCCCTATCCGCTAAATAAGTATTTGTTAATTTATGTACATGAGCCAGTTTTATAGATACTTCTTTTATGACTATCATGGTAACTTTGCATGGTGACAACTATACCATGGTAAAACGGCTAAGCCATTCCCAGTCAAATTATTATGATTATCGATGTTCAATATTCTTCTCTCAGCCTGCTTGTCTTCTCCATGCAAGTATGGAAATTGTACAGAGGTCGACGATGGCTTTGAATGTGAATGCCCGAAAGGATTTGGTGGGGCCCGATGTGAAATATGTAAGTATGATGAAAGATGACAAGTACGATAACATCTGACTTACATGGAAAATATTAATCTCTCAAATCCACAACAAAGTTACATTTTCATTTTTTTTACTGAAAGGACTTGTTCGATGTTTTATCTGACAGATTTTATTTTGTACCACAGAAACTTTGCGCTTCTCAGCCAATTAAAATCAAGGAACGTTGTCATATGACAAAGTTGTTAACTGACCGAAAGTCATGAAACGCTCTCCATGTTTATATTTCGAATTTAAGAATACTTGGCTATAGTGGTAAAATCATGCACCTTGATCAGCACCTTTACTTTTTTCAGTCAATATATAAATACCTTATGCCACGAAAAACCTTATATCAAAGTCGGTCAGTGTCCTAATCGATAAGAGAAGGTCATTTCACATATGCCCTCGTCAATCGATCTATAAGACTGCCGCAAATTCAATTAAAATGCCATATTGCAAAATGGATATTGCAGCGTTTGTGCTTTATAACGTCTTAAATTGCCTCTAGGTCAGTATCGTTATACAGACGTCAATATGCGGCCTTGTATTTTGTTATTTGTAAGTAGGGAGGTCCGTCTGGGTTTTAAGATCAAATATGTGTGTTATAAACTTGTACTTTCTTCCATTTGAATGATCTGTTTATTCACATTCATTTCAATGATAGATCCACCACGGAATTGTGCAGAACTAAAAGCTCGTGACGACATTACTGAAGATGGTACTTACGTCATTGACCCGGATGGAGAATTCCGTGACAGGTCGTTACCGGTTGAGATGGAGTGCCTCATGACAGAAGGTAATACAAATGCTCGGTGATTCCATGTGGTGACACGACATTTGCTCCTGCGACAATTGATCCGGTATCTCAGAGGGCATATAGAGAGTTAGTATTGTCGTAAAGTTTTTGGACCAGAATGATGCAAAGATATGGATTAGGCTTTATTTAGTTTCGGAGGTTAGGTTTTATGTTTGGCTAAACGTGTAGATTTTCCATCGGAGTAATTGTCGCCGGAGCAAATGTCATGAAACCTATCATGCAGGTTCAGGTGTGTTCGTACCCAATGCTTGTCTGAATTGCACACCAATACGTTCAAGCTATATATGTTGTGGTGATTGAGGGCTTATTTGTAAGATTTATTTTAGTAAATGAAAACTACGTTACCACTCTCATAAGAGGCTGAAAAGCTTAAAGTTTTACGTACTATTAAGGAGAGTAACCTGGCTTAGTTCGAACAGAATTAAAGGTAGAAATGAATTCAAACTTATATGTGACTCAGGGGCGGATCGTGCCTTCGCCAAAGGGGGGGGGCGGTAATTTTTTTCAGCCATATTTTCCCCGATCGGCTGCTCGAAGATGATTTTTGTTTGTTTCTTTGAAGGGGTAGTCCTAATGTCACTTCTTTGCTTTATTCTTATAAATCAACATAAGTATATGTAATATAATAATCCTTATTTGTATAATGCGAGTGCGAAGCGCGAGCTAATTTTTTGGAAATTTTATGTATTTTTTCGCAAAATTTGAAAATTCTGGGCAATGTTGTTTATCCTGAAAAGATATATATGTATGCAACTAAATAACTACTAAGAACGCGAAGCGCGAGCAGAAATTTTTGATACACGTTTTGAACTGATGGAAAATGTACTTATTATAAAAACTGCTTCCAGTAAGTCATGAAGAAGTTTCATGTTTCAACAATCAAATAATGCGCGCGCGAAGCGCGAGCTGATATTTTTACCTTAAGAATGGAAATTCTAAGCACTTTTTGTAATCTAAACAGAATATGGAATACGTGGAATTGCCTTGGAGTGGTTCAGGAATTACCTTAAAAATAGAAAACAATATGTTTATTTAAATAATCACATCTCTGATCAACATGACATTAATTGTGGTGTCCCACAAGGTAGTATATTAGGGCCTCTTTTATTCATTATTTACATTAACGATTTTCATAGATCATCTGACATTCTTTCTTTCATTCTTTTGCAGATGATTCCAATGTATTTTTTGCTCACAAAAACCCTCAAACTCTAGTTCAGATCATGAATTTAGAACTGCTAAATTTGACTCAATGGATACGCGCCAATAAACTATCTCTTAATTTAAACAAAACCAAATATATGATATTTAGTAATTCTATTGAATCTTTACCTTCTGACATTATCTTTGATGATACACCTTTACAATGTGTTTCCCAAATTAAATTTTTAGGAATTATAGTTGATAATAAACTTTCTTGGAAACCCCACGTTCTTCATGTGAGCAAAATATTATCTCGTAATATTGGTATAATTAATAAGTTAAAACACTATTTTCCTCAGGTCACATTACTCATGTTATATTCCTCCTTAATTTTACCGTACCTTAATTATGGAATATTAGCATGGGGAAATACCCATAATTCTTTATTGGACAAAATATTAATTTTACAAAAGAAAACACTCCGAATTATATGTAATGCACCAGTTCGTTCTCATACAGATCAATTGTTCCTGGAACATAAAATCATGAAAATAAAAAATTTATATTTATTTCAATTAGGTCAATTCATGTATAGATACAAAAATAATTCGTTGCCACGCATATTTGACTCTATGTTTCACCAAAACCAATCCCTCCATAACTATCCCACCAGGCAGTCAAATGAATATCACTTGCCCCTCCTCAGAACGCATCTAGCACAAAATACTTATTTATATACAGGTCCAAGATTTTGGAACTCCCTTGGCGATGAGATTAAAGATGCCCGTTCTTTACTGTCCTTTAAAAACAAATTAAAATTTATGCTCCTTATTTCCTAATGAATTATATTCACTGTTTAAACTAAAATTTTGTATCATTTTTTGCTAATCTATGTTTATACAGAACATAAAGCCTTATTATTATTTTTTATTTTTTTCCAGTTAGACATAAAATTTGAAAGTTATAGCTTGTCTATACATTATATTGTACCTTTTATATTGTATGTGTGTGTGTGTGTGTGTGTTGTGCGTGTGTAATGGTGTATTTGTATATGTGTGTATGGAGGGGTGTGTGTGTGTATGTTTATGTGTAATGTGTATATGTATGCGTGTATGTATTTGTGTGTATGTGTGTGTATGTGTGTGTGTGTGTGTGCGTGTATTGATGTGTATGTATGTGTAGACATAATATAATTATATGCAGCAAATTAGCTTTGCATCCCTCTCCCTATCTCTATTTTCTTTCTATATTCTAGGCAGTTGTTATCGTACTATTGTCCACCTCATGTTCATGTGTTGTGTTGTTTCGTGTTATTTACTATTATTACTTGCCTTTTCGTTATCTTCATGTATTACTTTACGTATATTTCTATATTCCTTGTATCTATTTTTTGAGGGGTCCACATTATACAAGCTTTGCTTTTCAGTGGACCCCTCCATTCTTCTTATGATATATAATTGCATTGATTCAATTATATCTAATGATATTGATTATATTGATTTAATTTGACATGTATGTTAATTTATATTTAGATTACTTTCAAATATGTATTTTTTTTTCTTCCAATATTGAATTTTGTTCATGCTATTGTTTATTTAAATTGAATCAATCTATCTTGTACTTATTTGTATCATTTTGAAGAATGAAAATAAATTTGAATTGAATTGAATTGAATTGAATGTATGTAACTAAACAATTAATGCGAGCGTGAAGTGCGAGCGGAAAATTTCGAGATTTAGTTTTTAAACCGAGATAATCAATACATAATCAACAATAAAAACAATGCGAGTGCGAAGCGCGAGCTGAAAAATTTTGACATTTGTACATAAAGAATTGAAACTTTTAATCAATTTTTGTAATCGTGAACAGGATCGCTAAATAAAAATTGATGCGAGCGCGAAGCGGAAAAAATCGAGATTTAGACCTAAAAACGGGACACTCTATTCATGTTTTGTAAATCATGAAAAGGATGAGTAATAGGGGATCTTCCTACATTAATAATGCGAGGACAAAGCGCGAGCAGGAAATTTTCGATCTGAACTGGATAATGATTTAAACAGAGAACAAGTTGAGTATCTGAATAAACATCCGCGCGCGTGTTTCAGATTTAGACCGAGAATCTAGGCATTCTAAATACTTCTTTTATCATGAAAATCAAAGCGAGCGCGAAGCGCGAGCTTAAAATATTTGATATTCCGATCTGAAAAAAAGGTCACCTTCAAGCGCTTTGTAGGAAAATAGTGAGGTGGATATGGATCGCAGTTAAAGAGCTGATAGTTTTCATTATTATTACTTTTAGTGACATAGAACCGGGACATCCTTAGAACATGATTGTCATCATATGAAAATGATGACTATCTTACTATTCCTCTTGCTGAGAGCGAGATGAAACAAAAGGTACAATTTAATCATTAAATTAATATCTTATCTATTAATGCCTAATGAGGCGCGAAATCTGATGATATTATGGCATGAAAACTGGAAATTTCAACTACTTTTGTAATTATGAATAGGAGGCATCAGGTAATATATTTTAACCGTTAATGCGAGCGCAAATCGCGAGCCGAAATTTTTGATAAACTGTCATGATTTTAATTAGTTTGTTGTATAATCAATATTGAGACATACATAACTCGCCAATCAAAATGCGAGCGCGCAGCGCTAGCTGATACGTTTTGACAATCAGACCTGAAAAGGGATATTTTAAAAACTTAATGGAATACACGAAAATAATAGGTAATAATTTGCGAGCGCGCAGCGCGATCAGAAAATGTTAATATTTATTTATTTAATTTATTTATTCAATATATTTATTCAGGTTGATAAGATCAGTTAAAAACTGTTTTACATCATGGTCCATTATTCAGACCATAAAACTGAAATTGTTACAGAGCACTTATAAAAAATAATTTGGAAATCACACAAAATAATGAAAGTTCGATTTCTGAGGTGAAATATGTTTTGTATATTGACTTCCAAACTTGATATTTAAGCTCCACAATAAAAAGATATGCAAATACCTACAGGCAATGCGAGCGCGAGCGAAAATTTGATGTAGTGACATGAAAGGTTTATTTCATATTCCAAGACTTCCCCTCATCTTATTTTATTCACTCGTCTTCCTCCTCTTCTTTTTTCTCCTCTCCTTTTCCCTCTTTTTTTTCTTTCTGCCATTTTCCCCTGTTTTTGCTCCACCAATAGGGGGGGGGGGGCCTCGGCCCCCCTAGATCCGCCTATGTGACTGTCAATCATGGATATAGATTCATTCATTTGGAGTTCTAAAACAGAAATTCGGAGTGACAGATAACCTTTATACACAGTAAAACATGATTAGCAAGTTGTTTAAGCCCGTCACTCTAACAACAAGTTGTTTAAACTTCTTTTTAATTGTTTGAACTTTTTAAAATTGTCTAAAATTTTCTGAACTACATAAAATTTTGAATAGCATGTTTACAGTGTAAATAAGCATCGTCTCTTCATTTCTCTTTCAATCAGTTTTAAATGAATACAAAACATTTGACACAATCGCAGTTATCAAAGAAAATTACATTTTTGACACAAGTTAAAATTCGGCACAACAAAAATAATGATTATTTTGCTGAATAAACCACCACTTTCGCAAAATAACACTTTTGACCATAGCAATATATGTCTCTTGCTGTAAGCCCAGAAGTAGTGGTAAAAATGTTAGCATAACGAAAAAAAATAACAAAATATTATAATCATATTAGTGATAATGATAAAGCCAAGAAATAATTAATATGGTAATAATAAAAAAGGAAATACCGGTAATGATATTGACATTAATCACAATTATTTAATATTAAATTCTTCATTTAACAAAAACAAAATCCTTCACAAATATCCCACACGTCAATGCGATGAATTCCATTTACCACTACCCCGGACCATCCTTGTAAAATCAATTTTTACTTTTGAAGGCCCTAGACTCTGGGGAACTCTTGATAGTAACATCAGAGAATCTCCAAGCCTTAATTCTTTCAAATATAAGTTCAAAAACTTTCTCCAAGATAACCATTGAATTTAACTCTTCATCACTCGAACTCTTTTATTTTTTTAATCAAACATGTTTATCATGTCACGTACACTTTTACATCTCTTTCGTTTCCCTGTTGATCGGCGAGGTCCGTCTGTGAGTGCTGGGGCTGGATTCTGGAGACCTTTAATCTCTCTTTTTCTTATTTCCTTTTCTATTTTGATTCCCCCTATTTCCTTTAATTTAACTGGTTCATGCTGAAGTTGTTATTTTGATTTTTATATGCTAAACAACTGCAAGAATATTTATTAGGAGGCTGCACTCTACAAGCTCCGCTTTTTAGCAGCCTCCTCCATTTCCAACCTGATATGTAATAATCTTGAATATCATTTTTTGTACAGGAATATTTGAAATATGTTTTATTATTTATATAATTATGTCAACATGTACAAAAGAAACTGTAATTGTTGAAAATGGAAATGAACGAAATGAAATGAAATTATATAAAATAAAAACAATGAAAATGATCTTAATTAAATCTAGAGCTACCATTCATGCAAATACAACAAATTGGGACTTGTACTTTATATCTTAATATGGAAACAATGAGACCTTTGAGGCGCGAAATGAATGTCTAAATTTGTCCAATTCTGTGCAGGTGTTACATCAGTACCACATGACATCACTGCCCAAGAGTCCACACCATACGGGATGGGAGTTGGGGAGTTTGTGCGCAATGTTACGTACCCGTTCGACTCGGACACTATTCTTGCTCTCATTCAGGTACTCTTTCTTATAATCTTGTCGATCTCATTCATGTCATAAGGACCGCTATGAATACAGCCGTCCTTCCCCAGTATGTCTACGGTTTGGGTTGCGTGGCGCAGATCCAGCTTTCGCCAATAGGGGGGGGGGGCAAAAATATCACCCATATATTTTCCCCGATCAGCCGCTCAAAGTTGATTTTTGCTAGTTTATTTGAAGGGGTAGTCCTAACAGTAACTATAGTTTTATTCTTTTAACACAACATAAATATATATAATAATCCAATAAGCCCTATTTAAATAGTGCGAGCGCGAAGCGCGAGCTGATTTATTTATAATTTCATTTAGTCTGTCCTGAAATTTGAACATTCTGGGCAATGTTTGTGATCATGAACAACATGCGTATGTAACTAAATAATTACTTCGAGCGCGACCGCGAGCAGAAATATCTGATATACGTTAGCCTGATCGAAAAAGGACCTGATAAGGACTGATTTTAGTTAGCCTTGAAGACTATACATATTTCAATAATCAATGCGAGCGCGAGCTGATTTTTTTACGTTCTGACCTAAAAAGTGGACATTCTAAGCCCTTTGTAATCATGATTAGGATAGGTATACAGTGCGTCCCACAAAAAAACGAAACCGAGATTTATCGATGATTTATCATAACTTAATCACAAATACAATAGACAAATGACCTACCATTGTAAAACTTAGAATCTCCTCTTTCATCTGAAATTACTTAGATTATTTCTCATTCACGCATGAGTGAGCAAAAATAATTTGAAGAGGGATACCAAAAAGTCATTTGGCGGGCTGTATGTGGGTTTCAAAAAGAAAACCACATTTCTAATCAGTTCAATATCTGATCTTTAATTTGATACCTCAATTACAGAAAATGGTCAAGAAATTACAAAGTTATGGTTATTTGGAATAAGGCTTGAATTTCAATAATTTCATAAAATGAAGAGGTTCTACAGGCTAGCGTTCAAACTCACTTGACACTCCGTTTTGTTGACGATCAGCCCCTTTGTTAACCATGCGATAGCTTCTGTGGGAAACCGGTGAAAGCACGTTTATTTAATGGAATTATGGAAATACAAGCACTGTTTCGAGGGAACATAACTTTTTTACTTTTTGGCATTTTTTGGTGATTAGGGTATCAAATAAAAAAGCAGATATTGAACTTTTTAGGCATGCGACTTTCTTTTTGAAAATTCTGATACCCCCGCCAAATGAGTTTTTGGTATCCTTTCTTCAAATTGTTTTTGCTAACTCATCCGTGAATGGGGAATGATCCAAGTAATATCAGATGAAAGAGGAGATTCTAAGCTTTACATTGGTAGGTCATTTTTTCTGTTGTATTTGTGATTAAGTTATGATAAATCATCGCTTAATCTCGGTTTCGTTTTTTTCTGGGACGCACTGTATAACTAACCAATTGATGCGAGCGCAAAGCGCGAGCGGAAAAAAAAGAGATTTAGACCCTAAAAACGGGACACTCTTTTCATGCTTTGTAAGTCATGAAATCTGTGCAATTGGGTATCTTCCTACAATTCACATGCGAGCGCGAAGCGCGATCAGAAAATATTTGATATTCTAAAGAAAAATTAACATAGTGACCTACCTATTTTCCACGTTTTTGTATGTCTTATCAACAGTGCTCATAACTCCTTTTTGATCAGATTTTAAGTATGGTTTATTTTACTTCATTTCATAGAGTTCAAAAAGCTGCAAACAGATGATCTACGCCAGGGGATACAGATCCTACATCTACGCTCCAGATGGGATCACACAGAATGTTTGGTGGGTGTCGAGACATGGTAGAAAAATGCCAAACTGGGCCGATACACCAAGCGATCACCAAGGGTGTAGCTGCAGTTACGAAACTCCATCTAAACCCTATAACGGTAAGATGGCATAAATCTCTAGTATGATTCTTTTCACAGTTTCAGTTTTTGGAGTATTCCCTGCATCGAAAAACTATAAGTTGGCATCGCACGTTCTTAAGACTACAAATATTTTTGTGCAATCGAATATACGGGTATAATTAATTAGAGTTCCACGGGGCCTAAGCCTCTCCTTTTATTTTTTGTTTCCCATTTTCCCACTCATATTTACTAAACCCTTGGGGGCCGGAGGATCTCCCCTTTCCCTATCACTCATATTTAATTACAATAAGGTCTGTGATGTTATCTTTGATAAATTCCCGTCATCCCATTTTCAGCGCATTCTCTTTTTGAAGTCCATTGAACTCTGGTTTCTTATCCACTATTAAAGGACAAGTCCACCCTAATATGAATAAGATAATATTCCAACAAGCATAACACACTGAAATTTTCATCAAAATCGGATCTAAAATAAGAGAATTATGACATTCTTAAGTCTCGCTTAATTTCACAAAGCAAATATTGCGTCCAGTTACACAATAGGTTAGCGATTAATCGTATCCTTGCTTACGGGCATAGGTGCCGCGACCGGGGATCAAACCTGGATCGAACCCCGGACTTTCCATGTATAGCCAGGCGCCTTTTAGACCACTCGGACACGGCACCTCCATTTTCACGATCGATTTGTACATTATAGTCAATGCAATTGTAGAAAAATGCTCTACGATCATTGCTAAGCTTTGTGTTACGGGCTCCAGGTCGGTATGCAAATGGGGAGACTAATGACATCAGTCACTCACTATTTCTTTTGTATTTTATTGTGAGAAATATGAAATATTCAAATTTTCTCCCTGTTGTCCTGTGAAACAAAGTTTTATTCCTCCTGAACATGTGGTATTACCATTGTTTTAACATTAATGGTTCGGTCAAGTTAGTCCTTTCGTCAAATCTGTAATAATTGAAATATTCAATCAATAAAAAAAAAAGAAAAACAAAATAAATAGTGAGTGAGGGGCATCATCGACTCTCATTTGCATGTCACTGAGTTGTGCATATAACTGTTTTGTGAAAAATAAGCGAAACTTTTAGTCATGACCTTTTTTTAATTTTCCATCCGATTTTGATGAAATTTTCAGCGTTATGCTTGTTTGATTTTTCTATATTGATTAAATGACATTTTTCTGGGGGTGGACTTGACCTTAAAGGTGGTTTGGCACTATGACGTTGGTTCCAATTTGAAATTGCTTTTTCGGAAATGGAGTCAGTGGGAGTCATTTTATCAATTGGTAAGGTGCTTTTCGAGACCCCATGGTCGCGCATGGTATCCACTCGTCAATGGAAGCGGCCCCCGGGGTCCACTGCTAACTAGTCCAGTCAACTTAAGTCAGTTCGAGTCAGTGGCGTACATAGGATTTTCCACAGGGGGGGGGAACCGTCCGCCAAAAAAAAAATTCTTCAAGCTCGTAAGGGGGGGCAGGGATGCGTCCTTTGCATGGGTTGTGGCTCGGCAGGGGGGGCAGACTGCCCCCCCTCCCCCCACCGTTGGTACGCTCGTGGTTCGGGTCGCTTCTCAGATGGCGCCAATCCGAAAAGTCCTGAAATCCGAGCAAAGCAAATGACTAGGTAATATATGACTCGTACCTGACATCATTCCGAGTCAAAATGAAAATGCAAAAAAAAAATAACCAATGTTAATCTCCTGTGATTCTTAAACAGCTTGCCCTGCAGGAGGACGGTGTAATACGGACTATTCGTATTACGGTTATTGGCAGGAAGATTCCGGCTATCTGACTGATGTGAGAAGACTACCAGTTATAAGATTACATACGGGATTCCCATTACAGTCTGGAACCAGATATCTCTACTATAATCTTGGTCCTCTCCTCTGCGAAGGACACTGGTCTTAGAGATACCAAGAGAAGTCTGACTAAACTTCACCCACCCCCGAGAGAGAATTTTATTTATATATTTCAACAGTATTTTATTAGGGTGCCCTTTCAACAATATGCTGGTATTAATAGGGACCCTATAATTATAAAACAAAAATAATCAAAAACAAAAATGGTATATACACATGATATAATATACAAAAATAAAAACATATACATTTTTAAATACAAAAGCAAGGAATCGGTTGAAACAAACTGAAGGGAGGCCCGGGCGGAAGAATTCGGTCGAACCCGAAATTTAGAAATCGTTTATGAATAGAAACTAGGTCCTGTTTCATAAAGTGTTACAACTATGGTAACTTTGCCATAATGGCAACCCCCATGGCAAGCTTGATTGTGATTGGCTGCTGAGCCCTGTTAACATAGGAGTAAGCCATAACAAACAGTTAGTCCTTTATGAATATGGCCACAGGGGTAGATTCAGGATTTCATATATAAATCCTGAATTTTTACAACCAATATAAAGTATTTGATTAGGTCTAAATAAATATTACTAGCACGAAGTGCGAAATTGTTTGATATTCATACATAGGAAGTGACATTTAAGATACTTGTTGAAATCATTATGATGCGTATCTAATTAACTAAATAATTCAATGTAAGCTCGAGGCGCAAGCCGATTTTGAAAAAAAATCTTTGCAGAAAAGGGGACATTATACGTTGTAAGGACTGTTCGTAGGAATTCAGTACGTATATGTCATAATGATTTCATTGATTCAAAGAGGCCTGAAATTGTTTGATATTCAGACCTAGAAACGAAACATTTTATTATTTAATTGTTTGATTTTAATTTATGTCATAATATTATAATTATTCTGATATCAATTATTTAATCATATATATACATCTATATATATATTTTTTCTATGTTAAAAGGAGTGTATTGTGACACAAAGTATTCATATATGTTTACCATAAGGATAAGCTTTAAAAAAAGCAATTTGTATGTTAACAAAATACATTGTACAAAATATCAAGATTAAATATATAAATACTTAAAAAGATATGGATGGATCACTCTATTTAGAGCCACTGATATAGGCTTAGAGCTTTTGTCATCTGCTCCGATTCAGAAAATGGCAATATATATATTTTTAAAAGTTTTATAGTAAATCAATCATTTTTCTTTCATGAATACATAACCTAGTATCATTCGTCATATTTTGAGGACTGTCCCAAGGGAATTATCATAATGATAACATATAGCGCATGAGCTTTTTTGTATTATGCGCTTTATAATGAATGAATCTTTATTTCATTTCACTTCGTTTATTTCCATTTCAACATTTTGCAATTTGTTTCATACATTTTGATATACAAATTAAAGCAGGAAAACATGATAGCGAATTTCTATGTACAATAAGTATAATTAAAATTATAAACAGATTCGGAATGGAGGAGGTGGCTGAGAAACTGGAGCTTGTAGGGTGCAGCCTCCTAATAAAAAATATTCTTGTAGATAGTATAGAAAAACAAAACAATATAACAACTTGAGCATAACATCAGTTGATAAAAAAACATGAAATGAAAATAGAAAGAGAAAGGAAATCTCGCTAATTAATAGCGAGATCCGTTATTATTATTATCACTATGAGAAAATCACGTGCAGCCTAAGTTGTCCCTCCCACTTGTCATAATTTATTTACCAAATTGCCAATTTGTAATTTACATAGTCTTAGTGACCTCATCTTTAACCTTTTTTCACATTTCTCACTATTCCCTTTCAGGATTGAAAGTTTGGCCTACAAGAGTGAAGATTTAAAAGATCACGAACTATTCCTTTACAAAATATAAAATTTATGGGCCGTAAATGCAGACACCTTCAATTCAATAGTTTAACATGCAGAGTTCAGAATATTCGTCATTATTTTTAAACTGATGTATATCGAATTAAATTTAATTGATTTCCAAAGTTTGGAAAATAATCAATTTCATTTTCTGGCTCTATTTTGTGAAATTATCTATAATGTGATATGAAAAACATCCCCACTCGCAAAGAAATGTTTAGCACATTGTAAAAATAATGCTGTTGTAAGAATATTAGTTTATAAGATATAGACAGGCATACTGCCGAAACAATTAATTTCTGTATAAAGATTTTGTGAATAATGAAGATGTATTTTCTGTAAAGATGACTGCAATTGTGTGTATCAGAAATAAGTGGAATTTGATGTACAAATATTGTGATTCACTTTAAATTATTGTTTATGCTATGATAATCACATTTACACCGGGCTACCCTCGATTAGCATTTTACATTTTTTTTAGATTCAATTACCAAATATTTATTGTTATATGTAATGTGTTATATACGTGTACTTGAGAGTAAGCATTGGTATTATATTCAATTCAGCTTAATCATGAACGGAATATACACTAACAAACGATTTTTTTTCTTTAAATCAACAGGGGTTAATATACTAGATTTTCAGATTTGTTAGAATGATAAATCCATGATCGATTCTTATTTGTTTGAGTTTTAAAATGTAAAAGAAATAAATGAACGAGTAAATAGATACTTGAATAAATAACTGAATAGACATATAAATAAGTAAACGCATGAATAATAAATAAATGAATAAAGACCCAATAAAAACTTAAAAAATAGAAATAAATAAATGAAAAAACACATACAAACATAACATGTGAATAAAACAGTTATAATGTTTGTATGTGAAGCTTTTGATTAATAAGATAAATCAATAAAAATAAAGAAAAACGTTGATGATTATGGTAACCAATGTTCTGTGTTTAATTCTAACTTTATTCTTTACTAAAAAGAAATTTTTGCATCATGGGCAATAGAGTACTTGAAGAGAACGTGCACCTTGGCGATATGTTGGTTTTATAAGAGCAGGAAAATTAAAAAAAACGTAGGTAAATCTTCGATAAAAATCCATTAGGAATATATAGGAAAGAAATGAATTTTTCAAAGTTTTTGTTTCATGGCGTCATACGTGAGCAGCTCATCCGTATATCATGTTATGTAAATTAATTTTTTAACGGAAAATGCTGGGTTAAAAATATTTTTTTCCCATAGAAGGTGGTATGAATTAATGTTTCAGATAATGTATCCACCCCCGTAATTAATTTTTTTTTATGGCATTTGGGGAATTTGGATCACACGACAGCTTGCTCAGTCTATGACGTCAAATCAGAACCTTAAATGCCCATTCTTTAACGGATTTCATCGTACATTCACCAATATTTTTCTGTATTTTTTTCTGCTTTATTAAAAGGATGCTCCAGAAAATGATATGATTTAAACAGATAAAGAAAAATCAGACAACCAAAACACCGAAAATTTTATTAAAATCGGTCAAGGAATAACAAAGTTCTGGCATTTTAAAGGGATGGTCAAGGCTGCAGATATTTATATCTACATAGAGTTAAAATTCACAGAGCAAAATGCTGAAAATTTGATCAAAATCGGATTACTGATAACAGAGTTATTGAGTTTTAATTTTTTGCATTATTCCGCTGATAAAGTTCTCTGCATGTCTCTATGAATACTCATTATAGATGGGGTGATAATGTCATATCCCCACTTGTTTTTTGTGTTTTATTATTATATGAAATTAGGTTTATTATAAAAAAAATCTGCCAAGAACTAAAACAATACTGGATTGACATCTGATTGCATTAGTGCATTGGTTATTCATTGTTGCAACTTACTTCGTTATAGAGGATACACATTATTCACACATGTATGAAAAAATAAAACAATTATGATTTCATGTAATAACATTAGAAAAGGGAAAGTGGGATGTGACATCATCAGCCCACCTAATGAATATTCATGACGATGTGCATATAACTGTTTTCACAAAATATTGAGAAACTTTAAAATTCAATAACTTCGTTATTTGTAATCCGATTTTGATAAAAAAAAATAATTCGGCATTTTGCTCTGTGAATCTTACTCTATTTATTTAGATATAAATATTTTCAAGCTGGGCCATCCCTTTAAAGATTTGCATTCAGGGTGACCAGATTTCACAAAATGAAATACGGGACAATCGACAAACAAAGATCCACAAAGAAGCCCAAACACAGCGTTAGACTTGTGAAAAATATAAAGAATTGGAAGGGAGGGTGAACAAAAGAATGAAGGAGAGAAAGAATAGAAATGAAATGAGAAGGAAAGATAATGAAGGAAAAACGAAAAAATAACAGAAAGTTAGATTAAAAGAAGGATGAAAGAAAGAATAAAAGAGATGAAAAGGGTTTCCGTCATTCTTTGAAATGAAAATAGAAAGAAAGAATGAAGGAAAGAAAGAAAGGAAGGGAAGATAAATAAATGTGTGAAAGACAAAATAAAGGAGAGAATTAAAGGAAAGAAAGTAAAAATAGGAGGAAAAAAGAAAGAATGAAGGAAAGAAAGAAATATATTTCCTTCATTCTTTGAAAGAAAGAAGAAAAACAAGAAGGGAGGGAGGGAGAAAGGAAGGAAGGAAGGAAGGAAGGGAAAGAATGAATAAGGGAAAAGAATAAGAAAGAAAAAATAAAACGAAGAAAGAGAGGAAGGGATGAATAAGGGAGGAGAGAACGAAAAGAGGAAATAATGGAAGAAGAGAAAGAACGAAAAGAAACAAGAGAGGAAGAGAAAAGGAAGCCAAGGAAATTTTAAGGAAAGAAATAAAAAAGGGAAATTTGATAAAGAAGGAAAGAAAGAAAAATGAACAGAGAGAGAGAGAAAACAAATGTTCAGGAAAAGAAAGATAGGATATAATGATAGATGAAACAAATAAGGGCAAGCAGGAAGGATAGGGTAGAAAAGAAAGAAAGAGAAAGAAAGAGGAAAAAAGTTCAAACTTCAAGCAAAAAAAATCCAATCATCTAACAAAAATCATGTAAACTGGTGTTTTTTAAAATGTATTTAAATTTTTTTCAAAAGTTAAATGTTTTAGAAATGAATAAAATTCAAAGTGAAAAGCATATTTTCAAACTTAAAAATTAGATGAAACATCGCGGCATCTTACACACCAATACTCCATACGAAAGCTGAAACAACTAGATCTAGTTATGAAAATTCAATAACTTCTTCCTCCGATTACATATTCAGATCAGTAATCTGAGAATCCATAATAATAATTATAAGAATTTTCCGCCATTTTTGTTATTGGTGGAAAACTGTTTATCATGTGAGATTGTTTGCACCATTGAGAATTTGCTCCGATCGTACATGCTCTAGTAGCCTGCCACACACATGCAGGAGGCCACTTCGTTTGCAATGTATTGGGTTAGCAAGAAAATCACCGCAGAACTTGCAAAAGTTTACAGTTATCGATTTAATTGTTGTCTCTGCTTCGTCATCTATTGGTTATTTAATGAAAATTCGTCACTTTTAAATGTATTAACTACATTTTGTTCAATATTCTGAAATACGGGACAAATAGGCGTCCCGAGAAGCTTGTCGGGACGCCGGGACAAAGGAGCAAAATACGGGACAATCCCGGGAATACGGGACGTCTGGTCACCCTGTTTCAACCCTGCCCTGTTTGCATTATTCCGGTGAAAGAGTTCTAGGACTTTTTTTTAATGAATATATTTAATGAGCAAATGATGTCATATCCCCACTTGTTCTTTTGTATCTTATTATATGAAACTTAATTTATTCAATTTTTTCTACCGAGAACTGAAAAAAAATGGATTGACATCTGATTTAGTGCAGGAGATATTCATTGCTGCAACCCGGTGCTGCATCTTATTTCGTTATAGAGTAGACATATTATTCACACATGTATGAAAAAATAAAACAATTATGATTTCATGTAATAACATAAGAAAGGGGGAAGTGAGTGTGTGACAAAAGACCCGCCTATATAATGAATATTCATGATGACGTGCGTCTCCCTATTTTCACAAAATAATGCTAAACTTTTAAATTCAATAATAAAACTTCGTTATTTGCTATCCGATTTTGATGAAATTATAAACATTTTGATTGGTGAATTCCACTGTTTTGGGCATGGGTGTCGATCACGGGGGGGATGGGGGGATATATCCCCCCCAATATTTCAAGTGGGGGGATGGCCTGTATTATCATCCCCCCCAATACTTTAGGGTAGAAAAATTATAATAATGATGAAAAAATGAAAAGTTTGATAATGATGATTATAGTATGCCATCAATCAGTTTGTTTCCCTCGCAATTTGTATATATTGTTATTAAATAAAAACATTCTTTTTCAGGACTATTAAACAGATGGGTGGAGGTTCAAGATGAAAAAGAATGAAATGTTTATGTATCTGATATTTTTTAACACATGACATAAAAGGACCCCAACGAAAATCAACTTTTGTTGATAGGGTGTTCCATCCCACCAGTGGTGAATAAATTAATTTAAATAAATCATTAACTCAAAAGGGTGGAAAAATAAACGGGAGTAAAAGGGTGGCAAGATAAATAAAGGAATGACGGTAAGCCCGATGGCGCACGAGAAGCCACACAGGTTGTAATTTGTGCTAGTCTTAATTGGTCCGAATCTGCATTTTATCATCATGCATTAAGAAGAATAAAGATATTGCCAGTCAGGTTAGATTTAAGAGAGAAGTTGTATACACAGAGGCGTCGATCCTGGGGGGGGGGGGGGGGGGGGGATCGCCCCACCAATGAAAATATTGGGGGGCAAACATATCGTTTTGCCCCCCCCCCCCAATAATTCCGCATGTGCAACTAAAAAATAAAATAAGATTGTAATGCTACACTGAAATCAGCAAGCGAGATTGAGATACCAACTCGATTTTGATTTAAAATCGTGCTCAAAATGTCTGCTTTTCAGATTGGAATATAAAAATTTTCAGCTCGCGCTTCGCGCTCACATCATGTACCAAAAACCCATACTTTTCATGATTATATAGGTGAATATAATGTCCCGTTTTCAATTCTGAACCTCAAAAGAACTTTGATTTTGCAATAATCTTTTGTTGGATATATATCTTCCATTAAAGTGTCCCTTTTTCCAGATCAAAATATCAAAATTTTCAGCTCGCGCTCGCATCTATTGTTCTTTTAGATACCCATCTTAATCATTGGTACCAAAAATGCTTAGAATATCCAGAATATCAAGCTTTCAGGTCAGAATATAAAGAAATTTCAGCTGGCTCTCTAGTGAGATACATGTATCGACCCTCCTCATGAGTTACTACAAACAAACCTAAACAGGTACATTTTTCCTGTTTTCATGACATACTAAAAAAATTTAGCTCGCGCTTCGCGCTCGCATTGTTGGTGAAGGTGAGATATGTGTCTCTTTCTCATGAGTTATATATATATATATATATATATTGTGATCGAGCGCCTTTGGAACGTTGATTCACAATTTTGCCCCCCCATCTGAAAAAATGGATCGACGCCCCTGTGTATACGTCATGCTCAATAAACAGATCACTATGTAAACGGTCCAGTCAATTTTGTCATTTTTTTCTCGGTATGAGTTTAGAATAGGCTTACTTGTAACACAAATTGAATTTTCAAAAAAAATTATACAAGTATAGTACACTACAACAATGAAGGAATTTCCAAGAACACCATGCATATCAACCACTCCCAAATGTCCTAACTTTGTGATTTTAGTGGGGGTAATGTTGAAATATCCCCATCAACAAGAACATTTGTGTCAATCATCCCCCCCAACCAAGAATACCGATCGACACCCACTGTTTTGGGCGATGTACGTGTGTACAAATCAGTCGAAAAGGTGCATCGGGAGTCGGATACCCGGCCCGTGATGTTTTTCCCCCTATCAGTACGGTACAATATGCACCTGACGCGAAAGGGCAGTGCAGTCCGATGGGATGTATAGAGGCTTTAAGATTCCTGGACTTGTATTTTTTTTTACTTGCCTCAATTTTGAATTCGAAGAAAATTTATATGAAAACTCGTTCGCGAAGCTGCGTCTATGAATTCAACTGCACTGCTGCAGGATGGCCTAAATAATAAATTGAGCCACACTAATCGAGCTGGTCGGAAATTACGATAATCCTATAAGTTCGTATTCCATTAATATTCAAGAGGAGTATTCTGACTAAATAAACCCTCATAGTTATCATCATTCAATGGACTCCCCTCTCGCGAAGGGTGCACAAGTACTGACGAAAAAGAAAGAAGGAAAAAAAGAAGGGACCCGTACCCCACCCCCCAGCCGCCCCGATTCCCCATCCCTTCTTCCTGACGGCGCATCCCCGAGAAATTGTTGACGCCCTCTACGTCCGCTGAATTAGAGAACCGCTGCTTGGCACCGCATAAACAAAAATGTAAGTTTTTGGAAAATCAGATGTTTTGTCAGTTTCTTCACTTATAGATTAATTTGATCTCCCGAATATTCTATCTATCTTTACTCATAAAGGTTCATATACAGCACAGGGTAGTCATTCTGGCATTCTTTTAATCATGCTGCTTGCTGGGGATTTGTTAACGGATGTTACAAGTTTACAACCTGTTCCCACATACTCAAATCTGTGTAAGTCGTACCGTACTAAGGGCACTAGTATTCAACCCGTTTTGAGAGTTTCTTCAAATATATAGAAATATGGAATTCATCTGAATTTCAGACCTGTCGTATTTCCAAGCGCAAATGCTGGTGCTTCTTTTTCCATTATTTTTTTCTTCATTAGGTGGTCTGTCATTTATGACAGATCACCTCTTAATTTCGTCAGAATTTTCTTTTTATTTATTTATTTATTTTTACGGATTTTCTTGTCGCCAAGTTATCTCAAAATCGACTTGATCAATTTCATTGAATTTCATGTCATTGATAGGATCTGTCATGGACACGTCAGAATAAGCTTTTCAAGGTCAACAGGTCATGATGACGTCATCTAGGCGCCATTTTGTAAAATCACATTATCAATCACATCTCCATTATCAATTATCAAAAATCAATCAAATTTACATCACATCAACTTCAGGTCAAGGGTCATCAGGTCATGTCATCAAAGGTCACCTGGAGGTCACGACGCGCGCGTACGCGCGCGTCAAAATTTAAAAATGCTCAAAATCACTTTTTGACCAAACGAGAGTACGTTTTAGGTCATTCTAAGCATTTCAAAAATTTGCGCGCGCGCGCATACACAACGCAGAAACACCGTTTTTTTTTACATCATTGCATTGATAATAAAATTCTGAACAATTTGGTACCTTGATCAACCTTCTACGACCATTAAAAACGAAATTAACACCCGTTAAAGTTTGCAGCACGTGTGCGCGCGAGCTCTCACTATAGGCCATATATGGGCAAAAACATGCCTATTAAAAATTCACTGTAGCTCTTTAAATAGTCCGTTGACCCCCAATTTTTTTTTCATATATCGATAGAGTATGAGTTGTAGACTAAAAATTTCATTTTTTCAAAAATGACGTCATCAAATTTATGCAAATTTGGTTGTAACTTCTCAAATATAGATCATTTTTCGCCCAGATTTCGATATGTTGTAGTTTAGAATGTACTCTTTCTCATTAGTTGTCATGAATTTTCATTTTGAGAAACGCATCATTGCGTAAAACAGCGATGAAAAGAGGCATGTCATTTTTCCTCATTTTGCGTGTAATCTCTATGGGACCTGACTTTTTCTCAAAACTAGATTCGACATTCCGCTATTTCGTGAGCCATATCTCCATTTTTTCTTGTCAGTTTTCTTTAAGCTTTTAGTATGTTGTAGCTGAGATTCTGAGCTTTCGGAAGTGTGCCCTTCATTTTTTGATCAGATGCCGGGATCATGCCCGTATTTCACTTGCAAAATTGGACTTGTAATTCTCAAAATTGCTTACGTGTATTCTCTATGGGGAATATCGTGGCTTTGACTGCTTTCTAAAGGGCGCGGGTTCGAGTCCTGGGGTGAACAAGATGATTTTTTTTTCAGTTTTTTTTTTCTTTTTGCAACATCTTACATGATCCTTTATGATATTTAAAAGGTATAAAAGTTAAAATTTAGCAAGATAAAACAGATTATAATTGCTTTTTTCATATCACATGTGTTTTGCGTGCAATCTCTATGGGACATGACTTTTTCTCAAAACTAGATTCGACATTCCTCTATTTCGTGAGCCATATCTCCATTTTTTCTTGTCAGTTTTCTTTAAGCTTTTAGTATGTTGTAGCTGAGATTCTAAGCTTCGCGAGTGTGCCCTTCATTTTTTGATCAGATGCCGGGATCATGCCCGTATTTCACTTGCAAAATTGGACTTGTAATTCTCAAAATTGCTTACGTGTATTCTCTATGGGGAATATCGTGGCTTTGACTGCTTTCTAAAGGGCGCGGGTTCGAGTCCTGGGGTGAACAAGATGATTTTTTTTTCAGTTTTTTTTTTCTTTTTGCCACTTCCTACATGATCCTTTATGATATTTAAAAGGTATAAATGTTTAAATTTAGCAAGATAAAACAGATTATAATTGATTTTTTTCATATCACATGTGTTTTGCGTGTAATCTGTATGGGACATGACTTTTTCTCAAAACTAGATTCGACATTCCTCTATTTCGTGAGCCATATCTCCATTGTTTCTTGTCAGTTTTCCCTGAGCTTTTAGTATGTTGTAGCCGAGATTCTAAGCTTTCGCAGGTGTGCCCTCCACTTTTTGATCAGATGCCGGGATCATGCTCGTATTTCGCTTGCAAAATTGGAATTCTCAAAATTGCTTACGTGTATTCTCTATGGGGAATATCGTGGCTCAATGGATAACGCATTTGAATCGCTTTCACAGGGGCGCAGGTTCGAGTCCTGGGGTAAACAATATTTTTTTTTCATTTTTTTTTCTTTTTACCACCTCGTACATGATCCTTCGTGATAATTTAATGGTATAAAATTTAAAATTTCGCAAGATAAAACAGATTATAATTACTTTGTTTCATATCACATGTATTGTCATACATGAAAGAGACCCTTTTAACAGTGCTTTATCATCTCCCGTCTTTCACAAGTATTCCATCCATAATGAATATTCCGTCGTCATCATGAAGATCATATTGATCTGCATGAATATATGTCTGTCTATCTACCTACTCTGTATATGTATCTGTCTATCTATCTCTCTGTCTAATATAACATATTTATCTGTTTAGATATGTATATCTATCGTTCTATATATCCATCAATCTATCTGCCTGTCTCTATCTATCTTTCCATATGTATGTCTGTCTGGCTATCTATCTATATCAATCTATTTGTCTCTATCTATCTATCTATTTATCTATCTATATGTCTGTCTGTCTATCTATGTTTTATTAATATAACCACCTATCATTTATCTCTCAATCGATCACTTGATCCATCCATCGCTCCATCCACCACTCCATCCATCTATATATATAAAATCATCTATCTTGTATGTATCTGATTGAAGATGTATGTTTGACGATTGTCATCATCACATCAATAATCACATTTAGCAATGGTCAAAACTTATTCTTAGGATGTCTACGATCAAGATTATCAATGATATCTATATGATTTATTTCATACATCAGCCGACACTGAATGACAAATCATGACAGACCACCTAATTCGTCCGCATGACGAATTAAATGCTAGTTTTTATCTTCAACTCGTCAACTGAGCTGTGTGCGCGGGCGATCGAATTACATGGCGACGGGTTTTTGCACTAGTATTCAACCCGTCTGCACTAGTATTCAACCTAGTGATTTAAGATGGCCCTGTCTCTCAATCTGCCCTTGTCCCATCCGACTATGGACTACACCATTTGAGATGAGACCAAACAGGGAATTAATCTAAGCCAGAGATTTACATAGATCTAGATGAGTAGATCTAATTTAGCAATCTAAACCCTTATGAGATTTGCTATCTATCCTCACTAGGTTGAATACTAGTGCAATTCAGTGGAAAAGGCCATCGGCGCATAATTCGATTCTCCGCACATACAGTCGACAGATTGATAAAGAAAATACTGACAACAGATTACCCTGGAAATAACAAAGGTATGAAATTAAGATGAATTCCCTATTTCTAAATATTTTCAGGAATATTTCAAAATCTTTGAATTATGCCGGGTTGAATACTAGTGCCCATATGGTATGTATGCCCTTTATATACCCAGTTGTTGTGTGTCCGGACAGGTTGTGTGTCCGGACGATCAATTTTAAGTCATTTGGAAAAATTTACAAGCGAAATTTCATCAATTTTTAGTACAAAATCTTAGGAAATAGAACACAACAGAACATGATTAGATATACAGCTATTGAATTCATATTTTTAGTGTAATCCAAAATAAGACTAAAAAAAGAGGGCTTCAAAAATATAAAGTGTCCAGACACCCAGCCCCCCCATCCTACTAAGTCTAAGTAAAAAAGAGTTACATGTATGTAGACTAGAGCTGCCCAAGTATCGAAATGTTCAGCTTTCTGCAGTAGTTTTTGTTCTAAAATTTCTTTTCACAAGGTTCGTTAAATATATTTGTCAATTTTTATTTACATGAAACATTCTCGAGGTCCATATCATCTCGCGTGCAAAGGAATATATTATCAGTCATATGCACGCGACACACACAACACTTCCAAAATACATGTGGCTTTTGCCCACATAAAACATGCATAATCCGGTATTTCACATTCTGCTACGACACTTACCGAATCATTTAGATCCTTCCGTGACTTCTCCTTGAAGTTTCTTTATATTTTCTCGATCTTTTGTGAAGATTTCACGGAGATAAACATTGGTCTGCGTGGATATCAATTTTCACCTAAAGAGGGCACGCGATTTATATTCATATCAAAGACACGACAAGGGAAAGACTAGGAACCTACACTATTTTACACGCAAATCGACGCAAGGCATTACGCGAAGTGTCCAACAGTAGAGGCGCAGGGCCAATATTGGAGACTGTCTCCCAAGAGAGAGATTTTCTCCAAAATAAGAGACTTTCATAAAGAATTTTGGTATCCAATTTCAGAGACAGTCTCCAGTTTTGGAGACCAATTTTCTTTGTTTACATTTGCTTAAAAAGGATTACCTTGGCGGCAAATAAAAATGTGATAAGCAGATTCCTCATGAAATATTACCCCTTTTCACCGTCTACTTTAAAAATTCACCGTCTACTTTTGTTTTTATAAGGATTTTTGTTGTCATCCACACACAAAACAAATGGGCTTCTGACCTCGGTGGGACAAAAGTTTGGGTGGAAAAAATCATACTTTTGTTGGTGTTGTTTCTTTTGTTCTTTTGCAAAGCAAGTTTCCAATATGGGAGATTGTCTCCCTTATTGGAGAGAGTCTCCCATATTGGCCGTGTGCCTCTACTGTCCAATCTTTTCATTGTATAGACTTTGGTATACCGTATTCGTTGTGTGTGTGTATTTGAGTTTTTGTCAGACGTGTATCAATCAAATATGATTATTTACGTCTGGGACCGACCTTTAACGTCACCATCCAAAAGACGTTAAAGCTTGTACTGCTGGTTTCGTTCCAGACACGTGTATTTTTTCAATTTTTTTTTATTAGTCATCGTTTTAAATTAATTGCAAAAAAGTGTTATCATCGCCAATAGTAATCTTGAATTATGTTTTTGAAGGTATTTTATTTATTGGTGCCCATAATTAGTAATTATATTAATCATAAGAATTGCACATTCAAAGAATTTAGACACAGTTATAAAATTACCGAGGAGCTGAATCAAGTTTGTGAAATTTATTAGCGCCACCAACGGGCTTCCTTGTATTTCCGTAGAAGAGACAAACAAAGTCACTTGCTAGGCCGAGGTAAGCAAAATTTTCTCTTTTTGTAATGAAATTATTTCCAAATAATATATATTTTTTTGTATGTATTGCTACTTACCGGAAGGAGCCCCGATGCGTAGCGAGAAGGAGTTTCGGCAAATATTCCTTCAGCAATGAAGTGATGTTTCCCGACTACTTCGAAATCCAGGGTCAAACACGGTCCCTTGTACGAGGTTAGTATATATACTAACCTCGTACTAGTGTGAATGCTCGAGGTCGGACATCTGGGGATTTTCACTCGCTAAAGTAACTTCCACATAGCAACCAATGGTGAAGGTGCAAACAAAGCCGGAACAAGCCGGGCGCGCTCACAAAGTCCATTGACTCAGCTGGGTTGGGATATATGTTGAGATGCCACCCCTATTATTTTGATAACAATTGCACCCCCACTTGCAAAATGAAACGATCGTGAGAATTTTTTAATCATATTTTGATACCAAATATTGGTAACTTGAGCGAGCAGCTTTGGAAACATCAATTGCTTAGTGTGGGAGTCTCAAATCGTCGCCCGAGAAAAATGGCAGCTAAAATTCGCACCGTACAGACCAAATTTGCAAGTCTGACTTTGACTGCGCTACTGTAAGCTCCTTTTTCTTTTGCTGGATCTTTTAACTATAAAACGTTGCAGTATTTCAGGGAATTACGGAGGATTAATATCAGATGCCACAAGATACTTTTCAATTTCTTGAACCATTTTGGTCATGCAGTGACAGGTGAGTTGCGCAACAGTAAAAAAAAATTGCACATGGCGACTCACTTCGCATGGATGTTAAAACTTAGGATAAAGCTGGCCATCTTGCCTTGTTCTTGGAACACCCGTACAGACAACATATTTTCACCATTGTCCAGCAATTAAAATCAAATTGCAGTACAAAACGTGATGAAAATATAATGGAGAAACAGTTCAAATCAACGAGTTAAAAAAAACGTCAAGGAAACTGCACACAGCCAACACGTAAGCTCTCACCCTCTTTTGCACCTTTGCGATCGCGTTGTTAGGGAAATCACATGACTGTGACGTCATGCCGACCTCGAGAATACACATAAGGGTAATTATATGAATGATCGCTTGTTTTGCACACATCAATAAGTTAGATCACATGATCAAGTGATTTATACGTAGGTTCTTGACTGACAAAGCATGTGAACAATTACTGCATGCACTACCGGTAATTTCATCACGTTTAGATTTTTGTAATTCTCTTCGGACTGCCCAAACACCAGCTAAACAGATTACAGTCTCTTCAAAATTCCAGTGCGAGACTTCTTACCTTCACACCTAGAATGTCTTCAATCACACCAATTTTACGTTCTCTTCACTGGTTGCCTGTTAACAAAAGAGTTCATCTTAAGCCCATGTTACTTGTCCATCGAGCCATTCATGGGATGTCGCCACAATATATTAAAGACACACTACATCCCTACAATCCAACTCGTACTTTAAGATCTGGAGGTGACAATTTGCTTTTGATTCCTTGTACCCTACAATCTTGGGGGATAGGTCCTTCCCACATGCTGCGGCCAAGTTGTGGAATCAACTTCCTGGGTCACTTTGTTCCATTAAACTGCATGACACATTTAAACTACACCTTAAGACTTATTTGTTCAATCTTTAATACCTTCACAACTAAATCTATATACACTGTCTAATTATGTACATTGTTTAAGAAATAATTTTTTTTTGTATGCATTTAAAGTACACTCTCTGGCATCACATGTTGGTCTGACTGGCTTCCTATAGGGGCTGGTGCCCTTATTTGCTAGAGCTCCTGTGAGTACTGAGCTGACCGGGCTTGCCCCTTAAATTGTCGGTGAACGGTGCAGCAAACACAAGGGCACCAGGCCCCACCAGGATTTAGCTGGGAACTTCAGTGGTGGTGATGCAGGATGGTACTTGTAGTGATTTAAGATTTCTATTGACAGGGGACCATCTTCATGTAAAAAAAATGTAAGTGGGATTTTATTATTATATCTATGCCCATTTTTTTCTAATCTTGTTATTTCCTCATACATTATGGATAACTGGTGTTTCTTACATAACTCATCTCAATTAATGTATTTTTCAATACAGATTTGTGTGAGTGGTGAACAGGATGAATCAGTATTCGATACTTGATCGGATCGGCGAAGGTGCGCATGGCATTGTTTTCAAGGCAAAGCATATTGAGGTAAGAAACCCCCTCCCCAAAAACTCTCGAAAATACCAAGTGGGATAATTTATTACAGAGTACATGTAAGTGTATACCGGTAGTTCAAAATGTTCTTCCAATATTTTTTTTTTTTTAATAAATATAATGGACCTGAAATTATTTGGTAATTTAAATCATAATTTTTTTTTCCTTATTTGAATGTTGTAATTTTTGTAAGTGTCACATTTCATATTTACTTATTGCTGTTTTTTTTTTAATTTATTTATTTATGTTTTCATTTCAGATATGATTTTCCATTTACTTTCGCCTCTACACCATAATCATTTTGTTCCTTTCTTTTATTTTTATTCAGACTGGTGAAATAGTTGCACTGAAGAAGGTTCCACTTAGGAAATTGGATGATGGAATCCCAAACACAGCTCTAAGGTGGGATTTGATTTTGTTATAATAAAAATGCATACTGCTAGTGCCCAAGTCTCAGGGATACAATGTTGGGCATTTGTTCCCTCTGATTTTGGCATGCATACTAGTAAACTAGTGCCGGGCCATATTTCAATTATATCAAAATTATTGTTCTATGATTATGTTGATATATCGCGGTAACACAATTTAACCAAAATATTGTTGATTATGAAAAGTGGCCACTATTTATTGACCAAAATACTGTTCTGTAGTGCTCTAAACCAACACAGAACTTCACAAGTTGGTATCCAAATGCGAGCTTTTCATGGATAACCACTGGTGAAAGCCTCACTTTCATTTCCCCCTTTCCCTGCTCTCACGGAATCGCAGAAATTTCAGACTTGTGATATATCTTATCAGCAATATTGAGCTGGAAATAATAGGCTAACATTGAAATCAAATATTGACCAGCCCTATAGTAAACAAGCGTATCATCCATCAACAGGCTATGATTAATGTCACAATGACGTAGCACCACTGTACAGATCTAGTGGCTAACATTGCTATTTAAACATTATTTTAATTCCATGATCATGCCATGCAAAAAAAAATAGGTTGGCCACTTTGTAACATGATGATTAGCTTGTGATTATTCATGATAGTGGAAGTTACACACAACCTTGATATTTCAAATACATGCCACAAAAGATAGGCATGTCACAGGTTTAGCTTCCTCCATTATTTTGAGCAAAAAAAACACCTTGTTTGGTGAGGATTTCAATGAGCACTATTATTATAATTGAACCAAATCTAAGTGTGATTTGAATTCTGTTCAACTTTTTGATAGTATTTCCTCCTGGAAGTAGCTGATTTTTTATTTTATGTGAAGTCCTGTATTTCTTTGATACTCATTGCTGCTTGCCCCATGTATATTGAACTTCTTTTATGATTTTTTTTATACATAAGGTGAAAGGGGGACATCCTATTCGTTAAAGACCAATTAATGTTGCTCTTTCACTCAATGGGAAATTATACCACTGCCCTCCTGCCCATATTTCTGGTTTATTCAAACTGAATGATCAATTGATAATAAGGTTTTATTTTTCTCTGTTGTCTATTTTCCATTCATATAAAAAAAAATATTCAGGGAAATAAAAGCATTGCAGGAAATAGAGGAGAACCAATATGTGAGTATGAACCACAATGTTGGTAGCTACATGTAGAAATTTTATTGAGTAGTTTGTTGATATTATTCATCAGTGAGAGCAAGGACTGTTGAATGACAATGATGTGTAAAACCCTCACCCTCTCTATTATCATGTACAGTAGAATCATCTTAAGACAACAGTTAAAGCAACCAAATTAGAAGAATAGAAAAAAAACTCAGAAAATTTAATTTTGCTATACTGTGTAACCTCTTCATCGAAATTTTAAATGGGATTGACATGTGAATGGTTGCATAGAAGAAAAGATGGCAAGATCAAATTAAAATATTTGCAGGTCATTGAAAAGAATGGGAGAATTTCATATGTCATTATGGAATGATTTTTTGAAAATTTGACTTTGATCATTTAAAATGACATTCAAAGAATTTGCACAAGTGTCACTTTTTCTGTGAAAAGAAATTCCACTTTGTAAGGCTGTTTACTATGAGCTAAATTTGTCATGGAAGTAGTAATATACATATATCTGAAGATGTAAAAAAAAAAATTATTTGGTGATGTGAAAGAACTTTTTGTGGAATTTACTAATGTATATATGTACCATATGTCTATTTTTGGTCAAAAAATTAACCTTTTGTTTACATGTATAAAAATAATACTGGTAAACACAGCCACCTGTTAGACATCATGGAAATTCTGAATAATGTCTTTAATCAATCTGATCTACAGGTTGTAAACTTGAAGGATGTGTTTCCCCATGGCACCGGCTTTGTACTTGTGTTTGAGTTCATGCTGTCGGATCTCTCTGAAGTGATACGGAATTCAGATCAGCCTCTCACAGAAGCCCAGGTCAAGAGCTACATGTTGATGCTTCTTAAAGGCATAACCCACTGCCATGAGAACTCTATCATGCACAGGGTTAGTCCACAGTGTATGCTATGATTCTCAGAAAACATCTCTTACATGTATGCTACTGTCACGCCTACTCCTGGGGTGTTTCACAAAGATTTAGTGAAACATTTCAGTGTGACTTAGAGTTGCGTACGGTATAAAAGGGAGCCACCACATTGGTCAATCCATGCTTAGAGGGGTGCACTACTGTGTATAAATCAATTAGATTGGTTGCTACATATTGGCATTCAAGCATGAGCTCCAAGTCACACTGAAACACCCCCAGACTGATTTAAAGTTATATGTTTTGAATGGCATATCACTGGTCATTTTGCAGTTGGTTCTGTCTGTGTGACTTACTCATTAGGATTTGGGGAAGTTTCCTGTAATAAGCTCACCTACAGGGGAGTTGTTCTGATGTGTGCATAGATATATTGGACTATGATGAAAACTTTCAGAAATCACCTTGGAATGGTCAACTTGAAATCAGAGTTTTGTTAGTGAAATCTCAGCTACATGCCAATTGCTTTGTCATTGGCCGTCAGCCATGGTCTTAAATTAAAATAGGGCAAGCTCTGTGGAAATACAACCCAGTGGCTATTTCTGTCTACCATATTGCTCTTACTTGGCCTGAAAGTGGTTTCATTCTCAGGAATGAAATTGAGCCTAATAGATATTGATTGAGTGAATAACCACTGAATGATATGATAAACTTAACTTCATGAGTCCATACTCTTATCATTTTTCTTCCTCTATTAGTTGAACCAATAAGTTATACCACTGTTAACTCAGAACTTCTCATTCAATACAGGGTAGAGGGGAAAGGGTATTGACATCCTCTCTAATTTTTTTTTTTTACGTTTTCTCTTAATTGTCAGGATCTGAAGCCAGCCAATCTTTTAATCAGTGAGACAGGGCACTTAAAGATAGCTGACTTTGGTTTGGCTAGGGTGTTCAGCAATGATGAAGGAAGGCAGTACAGTCATCAAGTAGCTACAAGGTCTATTGGAATGTTGTATAATATACCCCCTCCCTCAAAAAAAATTAGAAGTGGATAATGGAGTGAATGAATAAAACAAAATAAACATGTGGATAAGTGAATTTGTAATTGAATAGATGACTTGATTGATTAAATTACCAATTCAAAAGTTAGATCTGATGAAATAAAATTCAAATAAATCATGAAGAAAATAAACAGATTATTTAATAGACTTAACAGAATAAGTGATAGAATAGGTGTGTAGATAAATAACAGCAGTTTAGTTTATTAGTAGATACTATGTTAATGGCTTTAATGCTCTGTTGTAATATGTACTGGAAAGGAATGATGATAAATGCTTTGACATTTCAAGATATTTCCTGGAAAACTAAATGTACTTCAGCATTTTGAGACAAATGTTTTCAGGATCCATGACCATACATCATCAACAATTAAACCTCTTTATGTTTTATTGTCTATGTGAAGTTAGGTTAAGTGTTTGCTTATAAGCAATCTATCATCATTATACAGTCATGATGAGTTACATACATGTAATAGGGAAAGATGAGTAGAATCAGATAAATCAAATTCCAAAATAAGAAAACGGGTTACCTTGACAAAGATTATTAAAGTAAACCTTCTCATGATTGGTCTTTTAGGTGGTACCGTGCTCCGGAGCTTCTTTATGGAGCCAGAAAATATGATGAAGGTGCAGATCTTTGGTATGTATTGCAATTATTCTTAAAGCACAGTTAGAATGATAGCATCAATAATGAGGAATGATTTGATACATTGTAATTGATAAACAAAACTTTAAAAATCCAATACAAGTCCCTGAAGGGTACTCCTGAATATCAAGTTGTGTTCAAATGTTTCTGTTACTCTTTATGCAAGAACCCCCTTTATCTCTATAGATATTATATGTAGTTTTCTCTTATATGCAACTCTGAATTTATGCATCATGTGATGAATTAATCCATTCTTGTGTTGCAAATTTCAATAATCATTCCAAAATCAGATAATTTTTTATGTCAGGAAAGCAATTGTGATATTCATAGTTACCTTGTAAATACATCTTGAAATTGTCTTGGTGTTAATACACTCTCCAATAGTAAGAATAAAAAATTTCAAATTTTCAGGTCTTTTTTGATTATTTGAAATTAAATTGTTCATACATGTATTTTCATTGGACAGGGCTGTTGGATGTATTTTTGGAGAGCTTTTAAACAATTCGCCTATCTTCCCTGGAGAAAACGACATTGAACAGCTTTGCTGTGTGCTCAGAGTCTTAGGAACACCTACAGAGAAAACATGGCCGGTAAGTTTGGCAGTGAGTCTGCATTCAACATAAATGTACCAGTGTCTGGTCTGTGTCACATTGTTTTTGATGTCAGATATGTTGATTTTATGTTTTCAGATATGTTGATGTGAAGATGGATGTATCTGCTGTGTGTTATGGAGTCATGTTTGGTGTTGGTGTCACATTTGATGTGATTGTTGTGTTTGATTCTACTTCATATAGCAATCGTGTTTGATGTTGATCATCTACCAGTCAAAAGTTTGTGTATAGCTGTATTTATTGGACTCATCTCTCACAGTCATGTCTAGTTTAATCACTATTGGCCCTCTAACATGTTTATTACATTATCTTGGTCTCAAAACCAAAGAGTAGACATCAATTGCCTACAAGCTCACACTGATTAAAACTCACCTTGTCTGTTTAAGGAGGTAGTCGTGCATCAGAAAGGCAAACTACCTCCCAAAGTGAGATTTCAGTGGTTGAGGGTCATGCCAAAGGCCCTAGATAAGAAGACATCCCTGTTCAGCATATGCTGTGAGACCTTTGACCAATGGTTCAAAGAGTATTGAAGAAAATACATAGAAAAAAAACTACTGGGAATTTCATACATCAATTAGCTCCTGACATCATTTTTTTCTATGCCTCATCATGATGCTGTATGCATGGTTAGATTACTCATGCATGCCCTCAATCTATCCAAATATCATTGCAAAGCATGGTCTTGACACTGCAAAAAAAATGAATAAAAGTGGCGTATCTTGTGGGTAGGTGGACATTTTTGTAAGTCAAAATTTTCATGGTTCACAAATTTTGGATCTAAATTTATTCACCAAATTTTGGATCTAAATTTATTCACCAAGTTTTGAATCAACAGCAAATGAATGTGAGGTGTTAGATATATTTGTATGTGTTACCCTTTGAAAACTCTTGTTTTTTTACAAGCCTTTAAGGACCCTTTACTTCTGTTGGCTTCTATAGACCATAAGTAACGGTCTATTAACCGCACTATTTCTTTGGCGGGATAGAAGCAAAAGTCAGGGGTGCGGTTTATTCACGGTGATAGGTCTGAGCCAGAACTGGCCTGAAAAAAAGAAAGAAAAAAAGTCCATTTCCCCCTGAACAAAGGTGATTCACAGGGAAATAGGTTTAGGTTTATTTTATATCGCTAACATATTTGATGGTTGTTGTCACGAAGAGGCTAGAGAAAGTTTCAAGAAAATAAGAATTAGCAGCCTGTCGTAATCAATGTGAGCGATAAGTTCCGAATGCACGCAAAAACAATAGTGATATGAAGACAAGCACAGTGGCACAAATCGCGATATATGGCGACTGGTAAAGATGTCTATAAGGATGATGACGTCATTCAAGATGGCAACTTACGATGACCAACGGACGAATCGAGGATGACTTATGTTTTTCATCATCTTTTGAAAGGAATTGGCGGTAACTGGGGTTTAAGGAACGACATTTCTGAAGTTTATATGTTTTCTTGTCAGGTTGGATGTAATTTTTTTTAAGAAACTGATATTTCATGTACAAAAAACGTTCCAAAAATCAGGTTTTTTAAAGAATGTTAGATCTTACGTATGTTGTCTTTACGTACGGGCCTCCAATCCCTTCAGTCTCTGTATTGCAATATTGGTGAGTGGAATCCAACGTAGTTTAGCAGAGACAGAAGCTTTTGGCGGTCTATGTCGGGGGGGGGGCAAGACTTAGCGTTATTGATCATGATGTCGTATCTTGCAATGTACAAGAATGAGTGCTGTGTGTAACTGAGGCGAGTGTGTAAGTGGTCAATAATGTCGGAACCTTTCTTTCTTGCTATCATGTGTTTTGATCAAGAACAGCAGATTTTTGTGTACCGGTAATCTATTTCAGCATGAATACTCTCATTCATATAAAGTTAATGGCCAAAACCAACAGTTTTACTTTCTTCATGAAATTAAATGAGGTCTGAAAAATTTTATATCTCATTTGTCATATCAATATTGAAAGACAATAAATCCCTTTTCCTAAAAATTGTTGTCAAATTGATATTGTTGAAAGCTCCTGAAATCATGTCAAGGTATTTGGTTGAGAGCAAAAGAAATCTGTCATTTAATGACAAAATTTGTTAATGAAAGGAAGCTTTTTGAAATATGGCCTTGGACCTATTTCCACAAATATGCTTTTTGAAACAAAGATGCATAATATACGTATGTACACATTTAGGTAATCAAAATGATTTGGGAAGTATACCTTGATATTTATGTCATTGCTAAATGATATTTTTTAATATATGAAAATATTTCTTTTGTGTCCTTTAGGGTATGAAAGACCTACCGGATTACAACAAGATCACCTTTCCAGAGAATCCACCTATACCCTTGGAGCAGATTGTTCCCGATGCATCTCCTGAGGTAAGAGAAACTGTAGAATATTCACCGGGCCCTGAAGATGTCATCAAAGATGACACACCAATCCTAAGACCCTGCTAGAGAGATGTTTATTTGAAGATGCTGTGAACACTATGGCCTGTAAAGCTGTATTTTGAAGCCCAGTTTAACATAGGCCATGGTGATGATAGTATGGAAAGCTGAAAATGTCAACATTTTTTTTAAACATGATACAGTATGGTTCATAATTTAATTTGCTCTCTCCTCATGCTTAATTGATGAGGAAACCTATTTCAGTTATCATTTAAAGACAGCTTGATTTGGGTGTCATGTTCTGTTCTGTTACAGATTTGTGCCAATACTGGCTTTCCATAGTTAAACCATAATTTTAGACAGAGTTTGAATAAAACCAGAGTTCTGAAAATGGGGGTCTATGAGACCTATTGGTTTGGAAAAATAAACATTTGATTTGTAATAAGGTATATGTTTGACGATTTAATATTAACTTTAAAATCTAAAATCAAGATTTGTCTATTACTGTTTTGAGTAATATGTATCACCCTCATATCTTTTATAATATGAACAGTTGTTGTTTCTTCAACAACCTAAAGTTTCAGTTTTATACTTGTATGAATTGGATGCGATGACACATGATAGGTGCTTGTAAGGAAATCAAGTTGGAATCTTTTCTTTGTAGTTGATTTTCAATTCATAATCCCATTCGGAAGCCATAACTTTAGTGGGTTTTTCTCATTTTAGTATTGTTTATTTGCTCCTTTTCTGTTTTGTTCACAGGCCTTAGATTTGTTGAAGAAATTCTTGGTGTATCCTTCAAGGCAAAGGATATCTGCCTCCGAGGTAATGATGATAAGAGACCGAGTGCTCACCTTTTTTTTATGTAGCAGGGTAGGCCTTTATAGCCACCTCTTGCAAAAGTGGCTTATTTTACATGAATCTCAAAACAGCAAATGCTGAAAACCAATGCACATTCACAATTGACTTCTGTTTCTATGAATGGATGATTTTCATTATTCACTTTTTGCTATTAATGTTACTAGATAATTTTCTAATATTCATTAAGATTGGTGATATTATTTCAAGGGTGCGTTTGATGCAAATTTAGGGACTATACAGTGCGTCCCAAAAAAAACTATACACTTTTGAAATGGCTGCCAAATAAAAAAATGTAGCACCTTGGGGGAAAATACTTATAGATATGGAAAGCCAATAAGGTCAACTTTCAAATGACACCAAAAAGTTGGAAAACTATTCATGCTTGAGTGAGCACTGCCCACTGAAACAAATGGTATGAAAATTAGGGTGGGCTGGAATTAGCCTTCCAATGTCTTTCAGGTTTTTTTCTTCGGTACTTGCAACGTTGAGGGTTATTTGGTGAATTAAAGATCAGATGTGATCAGTTTGTTGTTTGTGATAATTTAATGCATTATTAAATCAAAATTGAATGCATGAGTGATCATGAATTGCAATTTTTAGTGCAGCATTTTGGTCTTTATCATGTGGATCTCAACAGTGTGTTCATGACAGTCAGGAGAAGAGGGGGGGGGGGTAATATGACTTAGGTAGGTGAAGTACCTTGATGGGATAAAGGTCAACAGAACATTTAGCAACCCCTCCCCCCCACTTTTCTCCTCCTGAGAGACTACATGTAAGCTTGGCTAGGCTGGGCAGGAATTAGCCTTACAGTTTTCTGAGAGGTTAGTCCTTTGGAACTTACAAAGCTAAGGGTGTTATGCTATTTATGAGTGAGGAAAGTTATGATTTCTTAGGCAAATTTCATTAGTTACTAAATTGAAATGTAATGCATGAGTGAACAGGAATTGTAATTTTAGTGTAGCATATTCATCTTGTGGACCTCAGAAGTGTCTTCATGAGAGTCAGAGTAATGTGATGGTACCTGTTACAAACAAGAGGGCGAGATATGCTAAGACTTGGTTAAAAGGGCATTCCTCTTCTTTTTGTCCTTTTACAGATTAAAACTTATATGTACCCTCCCCTCTCCATTCCCAGCCCCTCACTTTCTGGATTGTAGCCTATTCAAAACTTAACTGCCAAGTGACTGGTGGCTGATGGTCAGTTTTTTTATTGAATGATTACCAAGAAATTTAATGATTATGATACTTAATGAATTAATTTATTGAAAAAAATGAATGTTTGATTGATCACATTGCACAATGAATGAGTTGTTTTACTGATAAATTGTTGATAGGAAAAGGTTGATGCCCCAATTCAGAATTAATCATTAAATCAACATTCTGCTCTGGACTTCACACGTACATGACAATAGCCATAGTTAACAGGAGGGGAGGGCGGGCGGGAAAGAGGGAGGGGGCGGGCTGAATGTTCTGTTGACCCTTATTCCATCAACCTACTTCTCCCACTTAAGTCCTACATGAATCTCACCCCCTATTCTCCCGACTCCCATGAACACATTGCTGAGATCCACATGATAACGTTGAAATGCTGCCCCAAAAGAGATCCAAATGATAAAGTTGAAATGCTGCCCAAAAAGTGTAATTTATGTTCACTCATGCATTAAAGTTCAATTTAATAATTCAAAAAATTTGCTTAAGCAACCAAAACTAGTCACGAATGATCATTAATTTATCACAACGCCATTAACTTTGCAAGTTCGAAAGGATTTGTATCTCAAAAACTAACATAAATTGGAAGGCTAATTCCAGCCCACCCTAATTTTCATACCCTTTGTTTCAGTGGGCAGTGCTCGCTCAAGCATGAATAGTTTTCCAACTTTTTGGTGTCATTTGAAAGTTGACTTTATTGGCTTTCCATATATGTAAGTCTTTTTCCCCAAAGTGCTATATTTTTTATTTGGCAGCCATTTCAAAAGTGTATAGTTTTTTTTGGGACGCACTGTATATATTACCTACTATGCATTTGACAAAATGCTGACATATGTATTGAATATGACAGGGGTAGTTTGTTAAGGGGGAGGGTTGTTAAATTGGTTCTTTCTCATGGATGCAAACAAGGAATGGTGAAAAAAAGCACGAGCGTAAATCCCGGGGGGATACATCCCACCACTTTTCGGAAACGGGAGGGCATGTACAATCATCCCCCCCACTTTTCAAGATAGAACAAATATTTTTTTAAATCATCAAATGGTTAATACTACTGTAAATGTGTGGATTCGTCTTTAAATGCAGTCAAACTGCTTCAATTGGCCTAATTTGGCATTCTAAAAATGCAGAATTTGGCTCGCATGTAGATACTAACTGTAATCCAGTATATGTCACAACAAATCATTACAATATAACGAACATTGTTATTTATGATAGTACTTCAAGTGAAAGATGGTAGTGTTATACACACAGTTATATACCCCTCAGGCTGTAGATATAGCCCATGATGGGATAATTACGCACCACTTGAGAGAGGTTTGGGGCAACATTCTTTCTTCCACCTAATGAAAATTTGCTCACTTGCTATGCTCATTCGCCTTATTCTCCAATAATCACATGTCATGAAAGACGATTTTAGTCATCATGTCTTCCAACTACTGAAAATTTGCTCGCTCGCTTCACTCAGTCGCATTTGGATATTAACTGTAGGCTCAGTAGTTTATGACACAACAAATTCATTATAGCCATTGAAAAAAAATACCTAGAGGCCTTTAACTGAAAGATAAAAGGATTATGTACATGGTTATATTGGGTTATACATATATACTTGGCCTTAGGCTTTGAAGGTGTCCCCCAAACTTAATTTTCAGGTCAATATATTGCTTTCATCCCCCCCCCCACTGCTCGGACCATATTTACACCAGTAAAAGAAAGTGATGTTTAAATCTTGTTTTAACTATATCCACAGTTTCAATACAAACTTATTTTGTATGGAATCCAATGTTAATCCCAAATCTTATCATTCTTTTGCACTGATGGCAATTGAATACTATTTTGCCTTATGTGACATCTTTCTCAGTAGGATAGGTAAACAATGAAAATATTGATTACATATATTTGCTTTATGTCACTTGCTCTATTTTGTTGTAGTTAGGCAGTTTAATGATCGGCCTATGTGCTTTGTCACACAAAGTTAAAATTCATGTAGGCCTGATTATTCCTAACTTAGTTCATGAGATTAATGGTAATCTCTTATTCCTTTGTTGCTTTTCCAGGCATTGCTGCATCCATATTTCTTCACAGAGCCACTCCCAGCTCATCATTCCGAGCTCCCTATTCCGCAGCGGAGCAGACGGGGTCGAAGGTCACAGCATGCCAAGGATTACGACATTGATGTACCGCTGGAACAGACCCTGATTGACCCACAAGAAATAGCTCCATTCGTCTGAAGGGGACCATTCTTTGTCAGGAGGTAATAGCAGTCCTGTTCAGACTGATCTTTCTATTTCATGAAGCAGCATGCACAGGTTTATGACACTCTTGTACTGCTTGAACAGACCTTGAGTTATCCATTGCTAACTGCTCTATTTGTCTAAAGGGTCCTACTTTGGTAGGTGGTCCTGTTCAGACTTTTGGAGATCATGTGCTGTACCAATCTTTACCTTAGGAAGATGTCAGGATACCACTCTGGACAGCATGGTACATTCGGATGAGATTTTCACCTTGACATGGAAGAATTCTTGTTCCCCCCCCCCTTGGTAATCGTTGTTGATACATTACATATGGTTTCTATGTGCTCAAACAAGATAGTTATAGTGTAGTGTGAGTATATCATTATACAAATAATGCACATATATGAGAGTGTTGTGGCGGTGCAGCACGCTGAAGGGTGTTTACAATATATCTGACAAATATGAGGCCTTGCACTACATACTTTTGCATAATATTGTAAATATTCCAGATGCCTCGATCATCACTATACTCTTATAATAGTGCTTTAGTTTGTATAATAATGTGCTCACTTTCCTGTACAACTCGTATCTTGTTTCAGCACCTTAACACAATATGTAATGTACATGTATCTAGATCATGAAGGGGGACACAAGAATTTTCCATCACAAATTTTAAAATGTGCAATATTTGTTTTATAGAACGGTCAGCAGTTTGAATTTGTAGTGGGAAATTTGTGCAAAATCCCTCAAAATTTGCACAGATTGCACATATGAAGATGTCACATCTACTTTCTATTATGTAATCACAAGCATATCAAGCAAATTAAGCTCATCAAAATCCTTTGCCATAAGAATGCATATTGAGATGTGGTCTCAGCTTTTGAGCACTATTGGGAAAAGTGATGCAAGGCTTAAAGGTTGCATAGAATTTAAGCTATGCATATTGCATACCCACACCCTTTTGGTACTTTATTAAACCTGTTTTATAAAATGTGTTTTTCCTACTGTCGTACCAAATGATTCAGAAAAAAATTTACACCTAAAAAAATAATCACCAGTTTGATGTAAAAAAAAAACATGAACAAAAGAACTTTAATATATTTCCTTAAACACTATCTCCTCCCAAGTAGTTTGATACCATTATGCTGTATGTTTTTGCTTGGCCAATCAGGAAGTACTCTTTGTTGTAATTTGTTTTGTGTTAGACTAAGACGTGAATGCCATGACTGAATCCAGGTATCCATGAGGTCATAGTCACACACGAGTCGCAATAAACCTCATTGTACGATATATTTTCAATTGAATTATATGCGAATTGATACTAAAAATTGTTCATAAAAAATTGTTTATAAAAAACTATGTAGAAAGAAATATTGCAATGAACATAACCATGTTTATTGCATGTCTTGTAGTATTATGGTTTCATTGAAATTTGGATTCTTTCATTGAATTCGTGCCTTGCTTTGGCGCAAATCAAACATTACATCACAGCAAAGAATATATACCTACTGATTATCTCTGCATAAACATATGTCATTTGAAACTTGGTATCAGATTATTTGGGAGAAGATATTCTTTCAGGACATATTTGATTATTATGTGTTAAGGATGAGGACTGTCAATTTGTAATTTTTGAGGGTGTTTTTTTGACTCGCTTGGTATAGTGGAAATATTTTTTCATTTAAAACTAAGTGGTTACCTATTTAATTTCACTGACCTAACCCCAGTGGAACATTTCCCCTTTTTATTTTGAAATTAGAATAATACCCAAGGCCCTAGGGTTTCAGGGGGAATCAATTTTAATCTCACTTGCATAGCAGAAGCGAGACATAGGGCACTGCTTTTCCGACGGCAGCAGTGACTACTGAGTCATCAACATGAAGTCTTAAACAAGGTCATTTTTTTTAATTGTCATCATTACTTTGAAAGTATGAGGATCTATTTAATGAAATTTGGATGTAAGGATATCAGTGATCATTTGGCAGAAGTTTTTAGCTCTTATCACCAAGGTCAAAGGTCAATGAACTTTGACCATGTTGTGGTATCAACATAAAAAGTCGTTATAGAATTTGATATTGTGTTAATTAGGTGTAATAATTTACACAAGTATAATGTAAGATCACTAGGTCAAGGTCAAAGGTCATATTGATTAATTTTTTAATAAATCAATGTTATAAAGTCCACACTCCTGCTATATTGTATTGCATATTGCGGGCAAATCTGCCAGGGTGTTCCACTACAAGAAATTTCTGTATTTTAAATGAATTTGAATGGAACCAAATGTTAAAATGTTAATTTATTAACAAACATTTTTATTATGAAATATATGACCTTATATGCAAGGATCACAGTACTGAGGAGAGGGGGGGTCTACTTTTGTGATTTTTGTTGTATGGTCAGCCCCCCCCCCCTCCCCCTTCAGCTCAGCCTTCCACTTTCAAAACAGTGCTTTATGATGACTTTTATGTAGCTACTAGCTTCAAGGGCAGGTCCAAGCTTATATCTCTTTGCTTACAGTTCAGTGTATATCTGTTGCTTCATTAATGATGGTATATTACTAGTATGGTCAAGGTAGAATAAAAAAATAATAATAATTCGTTGAAAAGGTTGGAAGTGATTTGTATGTATTGAGAAGTTTAGATGGTTTGGGAATTAGGCCATGTAGATGTTTGTGGAGTGAACTTTTTTGTTATCTTTCTCTAATATTGAAGTTACTATTTTATTGTATTTATTTTGTGTTGATTATTCTACAAAAGTGGATCCAAAGGTTTTCCAGAGTTTTGCCTCTTGTGTTTTATCTCTGTTTTATTTCTACCCTGGACCTACCTGTCATGGAATTTGTCACACCCCCTTGAATTTTTTTTTAATACCTTTATACATACCTATTTTTCCATGAATATTACTATTTATGTTCTTTCCGATTTCATCAGTTATTACACAGAATGTCTATTTCAGTTGCTAAATTAGAAGTAAAGGGTATATCAAATATATAATATATAATTTTAATCTTACACAAATTTGTTGAAGCCTGTCAGCAACAAGCAAAGTTTTAATCAATTCAATCAATTTTAGTTCATTTTCATGTGACAAAATAATTTTAGTAGGGGTTCAACTTCAAACGTTGGTGATTGTGTACCTAAAAATAACCCAAAGGAAAGTGCTTTCATATTATCCCATTATTTTTAATCTTTGCATCATTAATGACAGTACTGTAGCAAAACAAGGGGGGTTGTTTCATGAGCTATATCCACCTTAAAGTCAATGCTTGAATGTTAAAGCATACATGATATTTAATGCGCAGTCTCATTGATTCATATGCAGTAGAGTGCGTCCTCTGAGTGTAATCCAATCAATATGATGATCAGTTGTTTTCCACACTTGAAAATAATGAGCAAATTTTTAGTCATGTTTAGATTTTATGAATCAACCCTGAAATTTGTCTCTTATGTCACATGCAATGTCATAGCTTGGACCTGCCATCCTGCTCTATAGGGACAATGATATTCTGTTTACCGATAAATTAAAATATAAAATCTTTGTTCTTTAATTTTCGTGTGAAAATATATTATTTCAAAACAGAATTTTTATGTGTACTTTTTCTATGACAAAACAGAATATTAAGTCAAGTTTAAAACTGGATTACAGGTTATTAGAAACTAAAACAGAAAATGACTGTCCCTATAAAGTGTACAATTGTTTATACCAAATGCTATATACTTGATTTGTATTTATATATTTTTTTCTTTTTTGACGAATTTGTAAGATCAGCAGCCAAGATTCATTCAAGTTGCAGGACCATAGCAGTTGACCTCATTAATTGATGGTGGTAGGCTTTAGTCTTCACAAATATGGCTGGCTGTCTGGTTTGAGCTGGGATCTTCTGCCAGAATTACACAATTACTGATGTCAATACCAAGAGATCTTTTTTCAGTGTGCAGAGAAGGGCACTGGACACTGTTGAGCATGGTATACAACTTCCATAATGTGAGTGCTCTATTCACAATTTTAATGGTATTCTGTGTAGCCTAGATTATGTGAGACAATGCAATCAGTTTTCCCCTCTCCTCTTCAACAGTACTTGCATTATCTGTTGATTCATTAATTGCAGTCTCTCTTGTACCTTCCTGTAATATCTACTCTAGCTGTCACTCTTAGTTCATCTTTGTTTTACACCGTTGCAACATGTTATTTGCTATGACTGATATAATGATGTTATAAGAATTCACAATTTCCTTACAAGGTGATTTCCGTACAAGGCAATTTATAAATTCTTATATCCTTCAATCTCATTATTTTTATATTAATTGCAGAGAGCTGTATGAGAAAATCCTATCAATTATTTTGCAATATAATTATTCCCGTTTTTTGTAAATACTTATTTTTGGATATACCTATTTACTATTATCATTTCCCCGTTCACCATAGACCTTATGTTTATGGGAATGCAAAGTGCACAACCATACACCTCATGTTTGTGGGAATGCCGAATGCACCACCATATACTAAATTGTTTATGCGAGTGCTGGGTGCACGACCATGGACGCGGTTATGGAAATGCAAAGACTGTATCCATCATGTAATCGCAGAACGTGTAGAGATTGAAGTTGCCCGCGTTGGAATGACATGATACTGTGACGAAGGTATATTCTGAATGTCGGTTCGTCTGCCCCAAAATTTGTATTCACATAATAAAATTTTTTAAAATGTAAAATGTTTTCACACATCTTTATGAGGATTGTGTGCTTCAATGGTTTCTCACATTATGTATAAAAAAGAGGCTTCATTAATCATAACAATACATGTTAGTATTGAATGTAGTCTCAGAAGTGCAATGTCAAATTGTCAGTTACTTTTCTGGCCATTGTTTCTAGGTTCACCTTTTAGGTTCAGCTGTTCACTTGTTTGTCATATTGTATCAGTGGAGTGGTTTAGCCAAGTTAGCGCATTTACCAAGATTGATCAAGGTCTGGTTTGCACTTTGATTTGACCCAGGGGGCCGTTTCATTAAGCTATTTGTAAGTTAAGAGCAAATTTAAGAATGACAGGTGATCCTTTCTTGTGGTAAATGGTATACACAAAAACGTTCATTGGCGAGGGTTTTGCGCATAAGAAAGGATAACCAGTCATTCTTAAAGTCGCTCTTAATTTACAAACAGCTTCATGAAACACCCACCGGGTGTGATAACCATTTGTATTTGCACAACGAAGGAAAGAGAGGAATGTTGATCTATATTTGAAAACAGCATTGCTGACTTCTGGAAATTTGATCCAATTGCATATTTGCATTGGTGTATGGAAATCTGATAAATCCCCTGAGTACCGTCTGTCTAAGAGGAATGGTGTTCTTTTCAGCTAACACATGATATCTGATCTCTTCAAACCATCATGCACTTCGCACATTTTCAATGCTAATGTGTCTTTGGGAAGTTGAAGTTTCTCAACCAGGTTCTGCAGTTTAACACGAGTTGGTCTCAGGCTATTCATTCATCTTCTGACTGTGGGTAGGGCAGTGATCCACCTGATCTTCCTAATTCTCCAATTTATGTTTTTACATGATTTTCTGTTCAATGATTGGGTACGTTCCTTGCTTGGGGAACATTTGAAGTCATATCCCGCGTGAACTAGAATAGCATGTATTTCACTTGGCTGGATTTATGTGAGAGGGGTTGCTTTATTTTGGAATACATTTGATTAAATTGGCATATGGTTTTGTTTTATATCCAGTTATCTTTCAAATTTGTATACGCTCTCAACTGATCTTTAAAAAAAGTTTATTCGGTCTAAACCAGAGCTGCTTCATGGACAAATCTTGAAATTGCTTCTAGACTGGGGTTCACCCTCTGTGTTAACAAAGGATGGTGACATGTCCTATATGAAGGGATCATTCTTGGAGAGCTAAGAATCCTGACCATGGTGTTCAATGAAAGAGGCTTGTCATACCATGAATAGATTCAACAGCATACCCATATAGATTGATATGCGAGGCAGGTACTTTGGAGTTTTTTTTAACTTATTAGTTAACCAGTTTGGACTTTCTTTTTGCAGATATTGTGTATGGTTGGATGACCTCTTCTGTTAGATTATTCTAGCTGGAATTTTTTGTGTGCGTGCTGTCTGCGAAATTGCTTCTTCTTGTCTGATGTCCCTGTGGCTGAAGAAACAGTTTCCTACTTCTCATCTAGAATCAGTTTGGAAAATTTTATCTCCTAAATTTGACATTGCTTCTTCTTGTAGATTGTTCCAACTGTCAGTGTCCCTTTGACGAAAGAAGTGGTTTCTTGAATCTCATCTGGAATCAGTTTGGGAAATTTTATTGTGTGCTGTCTCTGAAATTTGACTTTGCTTTTTCTTGATTGTTTCTATTGTAAATCCGATGTCCCTTTGGCTAAAGAAATTGTTTCCTACATCCAGTCTGGTACCAGATTGTGAAATTTCATTTGGTGCTGTCACTGAAATTTGTCATTCCTTCTTGTAGATTGTTCCAAATGTCTACATCTCAATCTGGAACTTATTTTGGAAATTGTATCGGGTGTCTTCTCTGAAATTAGACATTGCACTTCAGGATTAGGATATATGCATTGTATTTGTATTGCAATGATTGAGGGGCCATTATTAAACCATTGTGAGATATTAAGTGCACTTCCTCAGGACAAACCTATGTTCAGGGTTTAACCTCTAGATTCATTCACATATCGTCATTCTGGCTGCCCTTGCCTTGTCTCTCAGATGAAGTGATGGGTACAGTATGCAGACCGAAACATTTGGTTCCGGTGTAATGGTGAATGAATGATGGGGAAAACAAAGAAAAGAAAAAAAAAACACTTTTTTTCCCTGTTTGGTTTATTTCTAAATATTGACCAAAATGCAGCGTTCTTTGAATTTCATAAAAATTACCATTGCATCATGGACAGAAATGGAAATATTTGTTTGCAAAATTGTTGTAATAGTCCCCCCCCCCTACTGGAAAGAAGTCAAACAGAAGGAAAAAAACAAATAAAATACATATACATACATAAATAAAATGTAAAAGATAAGGTTTGTAATAATATTTTTTTAAGCATAAATAACTGTTTATTACTAAAAAGAAAAGTTATAATTAGAATATTGTTATATCAGTCATGGATGATTAATGTTGAAAGAGTGTAAAATAAAGATTGACAGATACGGAGAGCATTTCATGAACAGTTGATATCAGTGATTATCACTAAATTGCTCCCAGCCAATGAGATGCAAGGATTTACAGTGGTTTGTGAAAATCACCGACAGAAATATTCATGAACTGCTCCCTTTGATTGATAGTACAGGTAGGTATGGAGAGAGAATGCTATGAGTGGATTAACTGGTAAACCTGTAGAAAGAAGGGGGAATAAAGGGGAGGAGGGGATGGTAGTGGGAAAAGAAGCAGAATAAAGGGAAATAAGGCAATGGTATGAATAAAAGACTACAACGGAGGTCAACAGACTGATTCGTATAGTGAGGAGGGGGTGATGGGGTAAGATAAAAGGGGGATTCGGGACATAATTGATTTTGAAGTAAAAACGTAGATGAATGCAGTGTGGGAAAATTTGCTCCCAAATTGTAGGAAACTCAATGCATTGTCATGGCTAAACAAAGTATCATTAAAAGTGAAAATAAAGCACCTCCATTAAAGAAGGGGTATGTCATGCTTGAAAATGTCCAGTGACCCACTGTGTACTCCTGAAATCAAGACTTTCGGTATTGGTGTCATGGATTGTGTGATTTTGTCAGGAAGACCCCAGCTCAGATCAGACTGCTGGTCATTTTGTGAGGGTATACCACAAATTCAAGAGGTCAGCTGCTATGGTGTCTTTTTTATACTTTGAAAGAATCTCTTGGCTGCTTGTCATTTTTGTGTGTATATTTATTGAGAAAATAAACCCTTTATAAAATAATTGGAGCTTTTCTTTTCAGTAGTGCATTTTGTGTACTGGTATGTGACTTGCCCTCCCTTTTTTCCAATTCATTGTGATCTCCCCTTTTCTTATCATTTGATGCCCCCCCCCTTCTTCCTCTGTTGTGACTGTCCTCTTTAAATGTGACCCCCCCCCCCTTATTGATTGCAGTTATGTGACATTCACCTGTGCATCAATTGCTCTTCCCCTAATAGGGTTTGTGTTGCGCAGGGCTTTTGGTTCTTCATAATAGGACGATTAGGGTTAGGTTTAAGGAAATTAAGGTTAGGATTTGTTTGGCTTCACAAGTATATTATCCTATAAGAGCAATTGTTGCAGAAACAAATATCACATTACTGCAGTAAGGAATGAGGATTTTTTTCTTTGCAAACCAAATGTGAAATTGCTCTTGAAGCCCCCAGCTCTTAGTTTTTAGTGGGTATACTTATTTGTAAGAATACAAATTTACAAGGCTGATGTGTAAAACTGCTTATTTGTTGAGTACTTTTGCAAGGCCAAGAAGAAACTTTGAATAATGCCTCGAGCAGTCACTACATTCAATATCAATTAAATTTATTCAGTGATGGGAATAAGATCAAAAGAAACTAAGGATTACATTTTTATCATCAACCTTTTGTATGGATTATACCTCTTTTTGTACTGTATAGGCTGAATATTCAAGTATGCACTTTTTAAAGTAGCAAGTTGCTTTGGTGATCAACTTGCAAGTTTAGTGAAATATAAACACAGTGGCAATTGATTTTAGCTTATAAATACTTTAACAATGTCACATTTCGGTTTGCAGCGGGTAGATCGAGATTTTTTTTTTTTTGGGGGGGTGAAATGTTGCAAAATGGACTGAAATTGATGGTGAATCTTTCATTTAAAAAAGAAATGATGTAATAATCCCATAGCAGCCATGCTGGGTTATCATCTTATGTTGAGATGAAGTATTTCCATATCAAAATAAAGCTGTCCCTCCTTAATTTTTACCCATAATTCATATTTATAGTCAACAACTTGATAACAATCCGTTTTGCAACATTCCATGAATAAATTCATTTGAAATATAGGGATACTTCATCCTATTTTAGTTTACAAGGTGAACTTCATAAAATGAAAATAATTCGGTTGAATGATTTTGATAGAATTGACCTACCATAACACAAAGAAAAAACTTAAATATTACTGCAATTACGGCAATGTGAAATTTATTTGTCTATGTTGGATAAAGTCATAGTTTTCAAATGTTTCTCACCTCAATTACAAGAAGTTATAGATCCGAGAACAATTGAAAGTGTGTTCCATTCTTTTGCTGCAGTGATTGTTGAAAAACATGCATTTCATGAAGTTCACCGGATGTATATAAAGGGGCTTTCACAGTTAGTTGTTCGATCGATTGCGTGCAATGCTACCTTATGCAAAATATACGGTAATGGTCGTACAGCCAATTGTGAAAACCCCTCTAGTGATCACCTTCTTTGATCTTGTGCAAAGAAGAACCACAGAGAAGCGGCTGATAGAAGAGAGGAAAAGAGAGAAAAGGAAAGTGAGAAAAAAAGAGGGAGAGAGTGAGGTGGACAAAAAAAGAGAACGCGAGTGAAAAGCCCAAAGGGAGTGTGTGAGGCGGGGTGTGAGGGTTAGGTGGGAGGGGGAGAGAGAGTGAAAGAATTAGAAGAGGTGAAGGGAAAAAGGAAAGGGGGAAGGGTTCATTGTCACAGACTAAAGTTTAATGGGATGATGAGATCGTTTGACAAGGGAAAATGACGGAGCAATGGATGCCAATGACGTTGGATGTGATGGAAATAAAGTTAGCGGATGAGAAGAGGTGAAAGATTACTGAAGTTAAAATCTACAATGAACGAGAAAGTGGGAGTGGACGAGATGCACTCAAGCAGGCGCTCAAGGTAACCTGGATGTGAAAAGAGGTAGAGGTGAGAGTGAAAAATAATTGATTCATTTTGTTAGTATATAAAGGATTAGTTTGATTTATGAATTCAATACACATAGTAATGAGGGAAAATATTTGCCATCAATACTTTTCTGAGAGAAAAGATCAACATAGAGAGATAGAGAGAGAGAGGCAGAGATGGAGGTGTCATGCAGTTGCATGCTATTGGTCGGGGAAAAACAAGTATGTTAAAAGGATGAATACAAATTAACAGACAGAAGAAAGACAAATGTAATCATTGTTTGGTTAATGATGGGATATGACTTGAGAAATCGAGCAATAACGAAATGATGCGGTATTACATAGTTTGAATGAGGAAATGTAACAAAATGAAGGGGGGGTGCGGGTGCGAAGAGATCATTTTGTATGAAACCGGTACGAGAATAAATAGAAGTAGCCAAAATGAGGTGTAACCATTGGCGGCGATCCCGTGGAGGGGGGGGGGCTCGATTTTCAAATTTTGTACATGAGCCTATGAGATGGGTCGGCTTAACTCACGAAATCGCCGCCTATGGATTTAACATAACTTTTAATGATTAATCGTTCATGCAAAATAGTGAATTCTACCATTTCTATTCTATCTGTTTGCCTATCGATCTATCTATCTATCTAAATATCTATCTATCCTTTCTATCTATCTGTCTACCTACCTTCCTACCTACCTATCTATCGATCTATCTATTTATTTATCTATTTACCTATTCAATTACTTATCATTTATTTATTCATTCAGTTATTCCTACATTGGCTCTTATCTGCAAGGTCTAACAGATTACACACTATAATCATGAGCCAAGCAATAGTAACAAACGAACGGAAAAGAAAATCCCTACATAGTCACTTACAATATTGTAAATAACAGAGAAAAAAAAGAGGAATGCCAATAAAATGTTGCCATGTACAATTGCCATCCAAAATAGAGATATATTTTCAAAACGTAGTGATACAAGTATAAACTCGATCAAATATGTGAATCTTTCGCGAGATACAGCTAGGTGAATGCCCCAAACTCTGGATTTGATGACAGGCATGACATAATGTCATGAGTTGTTTTACAATCAGGGTGTATCAAAGCGATAGATCACTGACCATATTTCAACACCACCTTTTTTGTTGAAAATCGGTGTTTTTTACACCCTTGATGAGTGCATGTACCTGCGGCCCGCGTCCAAAACTGAAAAAAAAAACCTTTAAACGCGTTTCTTGGTCACGCATGTGTACAGCAATATGTGGGGGGGGGGGGGCTGCAGCAGTGCCAAATACAATCGTATATTTGAGATTGCAGCACACACATTTCCTTTTTAAGTTCTTTTCATGATCCCTTAGTGTGAATATTTTTTCACTGATATTGATTTGATTACTAATTCTGTGATACAAAACCCTACAAAACAACCAATAAGCCAAGGACTTAAGAAGAGCTCGGTCATCCAACAGCATAAATGAAATGAAAAAGCGTTAGAGACTACATAAAAAATAAAAATTTAAAACAGTTGTTTGAAATGTCATACAATACTATATCGCTTAAAAGTTTAAACATCTCGTTGTAGAGAGGCGGGCTTAAAAGAGGTTTAAACAACGTGCTTAAAACTATAAACAGAGCTTTACAATTTATATTGACTGTACGTGGAAAACCAACTTGCTACCCTTCACTATGAGACTATATTGACAAAATCGAAAAACGACACATCTTCATACTCTTCCATTGGTGAAAGTGGGTCCTCGATCTCAAATTGGAAATCGAACAACTGTCAATCAACATGATCATCAAATCTTCAAAAACCACATGAACAGAAATCCAAAGCATCAAGCTGTCCACCTGACCGCCATTTTAATACCGTCTGACCTGACGATGTTGTGGTAACTCAAGGTTTAACTCAAGTAGTAAACGTTTTGAATTATATTCTACTGATGATTAATACAAAAATAAAAACCTTTACTATACGTCTAGTCTCTGGACTGACTCAGTACTATTTAACAAGTTAAACAAGTAAGTGAAATGTTGGTCTTGAGTTTTTGATTTTGTTATTTGCGCTGAAAAAAAATGAGAATGTGAAACAACCCCACACCCCAAAAAAAAAAAAATACATATATTATATTTCCAACCCATTCAAAAGATAGCTGAATAACATTCAACAAAAATGATATTGATTTTTATTTGAAATGCGTGCATGAAAAAATCCCCCAAAAAAAAAAAAGGTTCCAGCTGTATTTATTCCAAACCCAAGAAAAGAAACACAATGATAACAAATTATGATATACAGAAAGTCAATCCGACAAAAAAAATAAAATATATTTGAAATGGCTGAAATAAAAACAATGCTTACATATAAACAATGGGTGGAAATGACAACATTATGGAAAGCCAATAAAGTCAACTTTTAATGACCAAAAAGTTGAAAACTATTCATTTTTTTTGAATGCGAGCACTGACTTGAAAAAATTTAGGTTGTTTGAAGTGGCCATCATTGCCTTTAAATCAATTTAAATCAGTTGTTTGGATTTCAACTGTAAAATTTAATTGTCGTGATAATTAAATTATTATCAAAAAATTAAACAGCAATGAAATGAATTGCATTTTGCAGAATTTTTTTTTAGGTACTGATCTAAAAATGTGTTCTATCTGAAGATGTTCAGATGACAGTCAGGAGAAGAGGGGGTAATATGATTTAGGTAGGTGAAGTACGTCGATGGGATTAAAGTCAACAGAAAATTTATCATGTAGATCTGAACAATGTGTTCATGACAGTCAGGAGAAGAGGGGGTAATATGATTTAGGTAGGTGAAGTACGTCGATGGGATAAAGGTCAACAGAAAATTTAGCAACCCCTCCCCCACTTCTCTCCTCCTGAGAGACTAAGCTTGGCTAGGCTGGGCATGAATTAGCCTTACAGTATTCTTTTAGATGTTAGTCCTTTGGAACTTACAAAGCTAAGGGTGTTATGCTATTTATGAGTGAGATAAGTCATGGTTTCTTAGTTTCTGAGTTACTAAATCGAAATGTAATGCACGAGTGAACAGGTTTTGTAATTTTAGTGTAGCATTTCTTCTTGTGGACCTCAGAAGTGTGTTCGTGAGAGTCAGAGTAATGTGATGGTACCTGTTATGCAAGAGGACGAGATATGCTAAGACTTGATTAAAAGGGCATTCCTCTTCTTTTTGTCCTTTTACAAATTAAAAGTCATAAGTACCCTCCCCTCTCCACCTTCATTTCCCGCCCCTCCCCCCTCTCTCTGTCTCACTTCCTGGATTGTAGCTTATTCAAAACTTAACTGCCAAGTGACCGGTGGCTGATGGTCATTTTTTTTATTGAATGATTACCAAGAAATTTAATGATTATGATGATTAATGAAATAATTTATTGAAAAAAAACTGAATGTTTGATTGATCACATTGCACACTGAACGAGATGATTTACTGATAAATTGTTGATTAAATGATTGATAGGAAAAAGCTGATGCCCCAATTCAGAAATAATCATTAAATCAACATTCTGCTCTGGACTTCATGCGTACATGACAATAGCCATCAGTCTCTCAACAGAAGGGGAGGGCGGGAAAGAGAGAGGGGGCGGGGGCTGAATGTTCTGTTGACCCTTATTACATCAACCCACTTCTCCCACTTAAGTCCTATCTCACCCCCTATTCACCCGACTCCCATGAACACATTGCTGAGATCCATATGATAAAGTTGAAATGCTTCTCAAAAAGAGATCCAAATGATAAAATTGAAATGCTGCCCAAAAGGTGCAATTTGTGTTCACTCATGCATTAAAGTTCCAATTTAATGATTCATAAAAATTTGCTTAAGCAACCAGAACTAGTCACGGTTGATCATTAATTTATCACAACGCCCTTAACTTTGCAAGTTCGAAAGGATTTGCCTCTCAGAAACTGCATAAATTGGAAGGCTAATTCCAGCCCACCCTAATTTTCATACCCTTTGTTCAGTGCGCAGTACTCGCTCAAGCATGAATAGTTTTCCAACTTTTTGGTGTCATTTAAAAGTTGACTTTATTGGCTTTCCATATCTATAAGCCTTTTTCCCAAAAGTGCTACATTTCTTATTTGGCAGCCATTTCAAAAGTGTATAGTTTTTTTTGGGACGCACTGTAAAAAGAAAATATAAATAACAAAAACAAAGTTACGTATAAACTGAACATCAACAATTCAAACAGTGGTAATAGTAAAATAATGATTGGCACATACTTATGACAAATGTAAATAATGTTATTTATGTATTAAAATATGTTTCGTAGATTTGTGAAAGAATACTTTCTTTTCAACTTGCTAAACCCCAACCTTAATAGCCCTGGATCTTACGACTGCAGTAAACGTATCCGTAGGAAGCCTAATTTAATTATATAAAATAAATGGCAAGTAATTTCTCGAAGAATTCTTCTTTATGTTTCCAGAAAATATATTGCCTTGTCTCTTACTGGCGATGTGACCTTTTTATGTAAACACTGTTAAAAGCTCCGGTACAGGTACACCATTCAGTTTATCGTTTATAGGAATATCAAAATTTTTAGCTTGAGCTTCGCGTACACATTATTTGGTTAGATACTCATCTTGTTTATGATTGCATTAAGTGCTCAAAATGCTCAATTTTTAGTTAAGAATAATTAAATATCCAGCATGAGAGATCCTATCTTATTTGTAAAAATTTTATCGGTTGATTTTTTTTTACAATACATGTACTGTATAAACCCTAACTACACCAACATAATGCTTACAGACCAATTAATCGAATACAAAGCATTATACCAACTGGATGTCAGATAAAAAATATCTTAAACAAAATGAGTATTAGACTAATTAACTTTTTGTAAGGCAAAATAGTTCTTAGACCAATTTTTTCCCCTTCTTTTCTTCCCCCTCTCTCCTCTCCACTTTGTTTTCTTTCTCTATTTATTAATGCCGCGTCGCCAAACCAGGACGACCCTCTGGGTCAAGTCCAACCCAGAGCAATGTTGATTTGAATCAAAAGAGAAAAATCCAACGAACATAATGTTGAAAGTTTCATAAAAATCGGAAGTAAAATAAGTTATGCCATATTAAAGTTTCGCTTATTTCACAAAGTTATAATGTCCCTCACTCATTTCTTTTATTTTGTACTGTTTGAATTTTGCAATATTTCAATTTTTATAAATTTTACAATAAGGACCAACTTGACTGAACCGTAAAATGTGAAAACAATGGTAATTCCACGTAATTTATTCAGGGAAAGTGAAACTTCTTTCACATTACCATGATAAAATAAGTATATTTCATATTGCATGTAATAAAATACAAAAGAAATAGTGAGTTGGTGACGTCATCGGTCCCCTCATTTGCATACAAACCTGGGGCCCGTTGCATAAAACTTTTTACCAGAGAAAACTCAGGTTGTTTTTACCGGAGTTTTTGCCCTGTGCTAAAGTCAATGGCGGAAATCAGACTAACCTTAGTTTTGAGTTTTTACCAGAGTTTTCTCAGGTAAAAAGTTTTATGCAACGGGAGTGTTTCATCAACAATTCGTCCGACGTTCTGACAACTTTCCTTGATTCTGATTGGCTAAAAACACAGTTCTACATGAGCGGATCCAGGGGGCGAGGGGCCCGCCCTCCGCCCTCCCCCCATTGGCGGAGCAAAAAAAAAAGAAAAAAGGGAAAGAAAGAAAAAAAAGAAAAGGAGGGAAAAAAGAGGTGAAAAATAAGAGGAGGAAGACGAGTGAATAAAATAAGATAAGGGGAAGACTTGGAATATGAAAAGAATCTTTCATGTCACTTTATAAAATTTTTGCTCGCGCTTCGCGCTCGAATTGCCTGTTAGATGGTCTTCATATCTTGTTCGATATGGAGCTTATATTCAAGTTTGGAGGTCAATATATAAGACATATTTCACCTCGGAAATCGAACTTTTTCATTATTTTGTGTGATTTAAAAATTGATTTATAAAAAGCGTTCTGTAAAAATGTCAGTTTTATGGTCTAAATATTAACATTTTCTGCTTGCGCTGCGCGCTCGCAAATTTGGATTTATCAGGTACCTATCATGTATTCCATAAAATTTTTCAAAACATCCCTTTTCATATCTGATTGTCAAAACGTATCGGCTATAGTGCTGCACGCTCGCATTTTGATTGGCTTTTATGTATAAATCTCGATTTTTTTTCCGCACGCGCTTCGCGCTCGCATGAATTGTTTAGTAATAGTAGCTATCCTTGAAATGCCCAGTTTTCAGGCCATAATATCATCAGATTTCGCGCCTTCATTAGGCATTAATGAATAAGATATAATTAAAAAAAATAATTGTCCTTTTTGTTTCATCCCGCGCCTGTAGTAAGAGGAGTGGGAAGATAATAATCATTTTCATATGATGACATGTTGTAGGGATGTCCCAGTCTTATGTCAAAACTAAAAATATATAATAAAAAATATCAGCTCCTTATTAAGTGCGATCACTATCAACCTCACATTTTTCCTACAAAAAATAGAGCAGAAATTGACTCTTTTTTCAGATCGGAATATCAAATAGTTTAAGCTCATGCTTCGCGCTCGCTTTGATTTTCATGATAAACGATGTATTTAGAATGCCTAGATTCTAGGTCTAAATATGAAACACGCGCGCGCATGTTTATTTGGATACTCAACTTGTTCTATATTAAATCATTATCCATTTTCAGATAATATAAAAAAAATATCTGCTCGCGCTTTGTGCTCGCATTATTAAGGTATGAATATAACTTATTACTCATTCTTTTTATGATTCACAAAACATAGAGTGTCCCGTTTTTAGGTCTAAATCTCGAATTTTTCCGCTCGCGCTTTGCGCTCGCATGAATTGTTTAGTGATATAACTTTCCTGATCATGATTTCAATAATTGATTTAAATTTTCCATTCTTTATGTTAAATGTAATTATTTTATCAGCTCGCGCTTCGCACTTGCATTATTTGATTGTTGAAATATGTAACATCTTCATGGCTAAGATCAGTTCAAAACGTATATAAGAATTTTCTGCTCGCGCTGTGCGCTCGCATTATTAATGAAATGAAGATCCTCAATTACTCATCCTTTTCATGATTTACAAAACATTAAGAGTGTCTCGTTCAATAAAGGTCTAAATCTCGAAATTTTCCGCTCGCACTCCGCGCACGCATCTATTGTTTAATTAAACCTGTTCAAGTTACATAGGTCCTTGGAATTCTAATTCTTTAGGTAAAAATGTCAACAAATTTCAGCTCGCGCTACGCGCTCACATTATTACATTTTAAAAATATATAACGTATTCATGGCTTACTGCAAGCAGTCTTTAAAAGTTACCCTTCCCTTCAGTTCATTTCTGCTCGCGCTTCGCGTTCGTAGTAATTATTAGTTGCATACACATGTTTTTTTTTCAGGATAACAAGCATTGCCCAGAATATTCTAATTTAAGGGAAAAAAAATAAAATTTCCACAAAAAAAAATGGCCGCCCCTTCTTAATTTGCTCTCTCACAAGCATTCGTGTTTAATCATTGGTACACGGTATGATTGGTTTACGGAGAAATATCCCTCATCATTCTAATTGCATTCTCCTGATACCCTGATGCCATTGCTGTGACATTTTGTCACATAGCTTCATTTTCAAGCTAATATCCCAGTTGAAAACCTGTCTGTAATATATCAAGTCCACTTTCGTGTCCAGCAGCAAAAAACGGATTTAAATAAACAGAGAAATCTCCAATAAGTTTAATGATGAAAATTCATTGATGTGAATCTAAAAATGTAACGTACAAACTATTTTTATCATTTTTTGAAAAAGAATTTAATAAATTGAGCTTGGACCTACCCATATGACCATGAAACTATTCGTATGCCAACATTGAATATGTCCACTAAAACTATAAGCCAAATGATCGACCATATTTCAGCACACAGGGCACTGGAATCCAGATGGTGGCATAGGGCCCACGCCCCTCCCCCACAAAAATGAATAGAATATGCCCCCAAATTACAATTTTCTCGTTTTGTAGAACATGAAAACAATCACCAAGATTGTAATGAAAGAAAGATTATAAATTAATGTTGTAGATCATTTTTTGACAATTACGTTTGAAAATTGAGTGTTCATGTGTTATATAGACTCAACACAGTTAAGGACGTTGCAGATTGCAAGTTCATTAAGATCTGTCTGTGCAGGACGCACACTACATCGGGTAATGCCCTACATGTATATACAAACAGATCTGAACTGTATATTACATTATTATTATTTTTATTATTCCATTTACCTGGTTATCAAATTAATCTTTGGAATCATTTCCAGAAGTACATACCAATTTCTCTTTCTCACACGCACTGACACCGCACTGACATCAGAAAAGCGAGATCTGTCGGAAGGTTTACCGCCTTTACCGATGGTTCAAAACCTCGTGGCGCCATGGTCGGACATTATTTCTTCTCTCAGCATTGAGCATATGCTGTCTTGGAACTGTTGTTGCCCTCTTGCATCTGGCCTGCATTCCTGTCGGAAAGGGTCATTTTTTCTACTGCCTGTGTTATCAGCTTTTCAAAATTTCCCGCCTTTTGTTCACTCGGTTTTTTTTTCTCGCCCCAGTGCACATCTCGGTGCATATCACCAAGGATTTAGTATTGGACAGGTGGACATTCGACATTTTCAAAGAATTCATTGCCTCCGTCAATATCGTTTCAAGAAAACTCATGTTTATTTTTCTTGACTTAAGTTTCATCGGGAAGTTTTCTTCCACAGATTGTTCAAAGTTATTATATTATATGCGCAGAAGACAATAAATCACTATAATCATAAAGAATATCGATGTGCAGTTGAGGCATACTGTCCGGTTATTTTAGTTAATCAGTCTTCGAAAAAAAGAATGGTGAGGGTACATACACGTAATATGCCGGAGACTAGCTTCATTTGCATAATTTGCATGAAAAAGCTTATGAACAAACCCCAAAATATTTCTTGAGGGAATTACTCAACCTTTATTTAATGTTTCATAATTAAACGCAGTTATCTAGTGGTGTACAGATGGGGGGAGGGGGCTTGGGGACGCATCCCCCTCCAGACCACAATTTTTCATTTATTTCTCTCTCGGGGGGGGGTGGGGTTTGGGGGATCGTCGCCGAGTGGAAGGATGGTATCGAGAAGCACCAGCAGCACTGCCTGACATCAGAATTGGTAATTTTTATCTTTCTCCCCCAAAAGCACCTTGAAAAAAGCTGGTGACGGCACTGTCGCGCCCCCTTTTTGCCCAGGAAACTCTGTAGAGGGGGTTTGCATGGCGCTTATAAAACTTTATACTAGTATTCTCTTTAACTATTAATCAGTAATCAATCTGAATCATTTGTCATTGTTTTATCCAAATCGATTGAGGGCGACCGTGCTACTGGGTGCAGCTAGAAGATGGTCGCCCCTCTGAACAAAAAAAAAATCAATGCCGGTCACAATACTGTGCCGTTATTTACACGACACATACCTACCCGTACTTTCCAAGCTTTTTCAGGTAGTTTTAAGAATTATTTACTACGTCATATCATTATCACCACCGTCATCATAATCATCACCATCATTATTGTCATCAGCAGCACCATCACCATCAAAATCAGCATCATCATTATCATCATCATCATCATCATCACCCCAATCAATCACATTACAAAAATGGGTGGGGAAAGAGATAAACAGGGATGAGAGAGGAGGGTGGGGGGGGGGGCTAGAGAGATGAGAGATAAGAGGGAGAAAGAGAAAGTTCCTATGAAAAAAAAAACAGAGGGAGAAGGGGAATAAATATGGAGAAACAAACGGAGAAGAGAACGAAAGATTTGTTTTTCTTACAGAATTGTGAACTGAAAAAGTAAGTGAAACAGGAAATTTCATTTACTTTCCTGGTCTGACATGCTGAACACAAAATACTATTGGGATAAATAAACAAGATAGGTTGGGCGGTCATTTATAGCACTAACAATGCATTGTTTTTGAATAGCAATAAATTCCACACCACAGAATATTCCTCCAGTTACAGTGATTTCTAGTATTAGAGTAATATTTTGACATGTAAATCAAACACACAAACACAAGAAAATTGAATCTCATCTTCATAGGCAGCCTCATGATTTCTTTTATTTCACTACCAATATATAAAGGTAAATTTAGAAATAGAAAATACACAGCTTTAACAATAATATCAGATAAATTCATCTAAATTTGCCATGAATGGCTGAAAGCAAAGAATACAATATGTTCAGACTTTTGGTGGGCTTGGGGGAGGGGCTTCAAAGTATATGCCACACAAATAATATTACACACACTGTAAGAGCAATGTTCCCACCTCACAATTGCTTGATCCATCAATTATTATTTCCTTTTATTTTGGAAGCCACCTGCAATGAGTTCTTTCTGTCTACAGAATGTTTCTGAAAATAGAATCAAGGTAAAGGCTTTCATAAATGCGTTCGATATACAATCAGATTCTATGTATTTACACAATAACAAAATATAAATGGAAAAGATGAAAAAATATATAATTCATTAATGCTGATGTACACTTGATGATTCATGTAAAAACATGAATACATAAGAAAAAAAATATGCCCGTATCTGGTCTTTCTCTTTTGAAGCTGTAAAAACAAGGTAATCAATTATAATTTAACTTTCACTTTTAATGCTGTAAAAACAAGAAAGTATACAATTGTGTGACATATGCAATTATGCATTCAACAAAACATAAGCAATTATAACATTTAAAAAAGTCTGCCAAACCTTTGGTATAATTGAGAATTACAATTTGAGTGCCTGATCTTATAACCTTTCAATCTTTAGGGGGAAAAACATTTAGACATTTACCTTAAAAAAATTGTGCTTGTATATATCAAACAGCTAAAAAGATTATATCCTGAAAAGTTCAGCCAATTCCATGCTTGAGAAGAAATTACCATAAAAATGTGATTAATAAAAAGTGACCCATTCTTACTAAATTATAGGCCTTAATTTACATGGATAGTTTTGTATCAAATACAAAAATATTTTGTTTACTCATTTTGGTCAGGATTCCAACCAAAATAGATTTTTATGTAAATTTTCAACATACATTCAACTAAAACATGTATCATTTCATATCATCCACATCATAAAAGTTTTTAGGAAATACTTCTACAATTTAGTAATAACTTGGGATAGTGACCACGAGTTAAGGGGAATTTACCAAAATTTAAGACAGACTTTGAACAGGATGAAAAGGTCTTTAATTTGGAAGTACAGTGTATGATATTTTTTTACCATGATTGTCAAAGGTAGTAAATATCATATAAATAAATAATCTAAAGAAATTGACATGAATCAACACATGACCCAAAACATAAATACCCTACAGAAAAATATGAATGCTCTGCCCAACAGAATCTTCAACCTTTCATAATTCCACTTCTTACCCTTGTATCATTTACAACCAGAGGCTATTAATGACAACACACTGGACATAAAAACAGGGGCAGCCCGCACGAAAATAAATCACATAAATATGTCACTTTACTAAAAGCAGGTTTAAAGTCGGCTCATTATTATCATTTATATCTTCTTCTTTTTTTGCAGACTGATCTTCCCGTTTCCATGATAATAGGCACTTGATATCTTTTCAAAGGAAGATATGAAATAATACAAAGGCTTGCCCAACATAGCAATCTACAGTTTGGGAAGTAATTATTCAGACTACTTTCTTACCAAGCTCCTGTATAGTAGGGTGAAATAATTACTGCCCAAGCTGCACATCATTCAAACTCTAATAAAGGAACATATCACATAGACAAGATGACTAAATGTTGGGACCAACACATAAATGCACACTTGGGGAAAGCACATCTCTTATATCTTTTTATGGAAAATATATACTAGTTTAGACTAGATGTCCTCTTTTCTGGATTTTATTAATGGGGAATTTGACATCGGTTACTATATCAACTTGTGTGAAAGCAGAATTATAGCACAGTAAGTTTTAAAAATGTCATTCACTAAAAAAATTGAAGATGCTTGAAAAATGGAAACTAGTAAGGAGTACGCAATCCCAAAATTTGCAAACTAACTACATGTATAAGAGGTACTTGTATGGTCAACTCTCTCATTTTCAAGTACTAAATTTGTAAGCACCTTTCCTCCCCAGGCAGCAATCAAATTACAATATAAATATCAGGTTATTTCTTTCTTAAGTCATTTTGTGTATGGAAGAGAAAGGAGAGTTGTTCCGACCTAAAATCTTCGACCAATAATGATAAATTTCCTTATTTTTTGTACAAATTTTTAATATTTTCACTAAACCAATTCTCATTTTTATTTTAGAACTTACCACTTTGGTTGGATTGCCCTTCAATGACAGGAGCACTTCATTTTAATATATCTATTGACAATTAGTGCTGCTCACAACCTTGTGAGTCTCAAGAGATGTGTAACATAAAGCATTGCAATCGATTGCAATACAGTCAAACCATTGATGCATGTGTACAATGTGAACGTTTTGTGCAAACAGATACGGGCAATACCTGACATTCTAAACCGCTTTATGAGGAAGTTCACCATGATAAGTTTGTTTTTAATAATGAAACCAGAAAAAAAGAGAAAAATATTGCTGAAGGTTTGAGAAAGATCCATAAAAAAGAGAATAACAAATACTGATGTTTTGATCTGTGATGTTATATGAGAGACACCTCCCCATGTCACATAATATAAATCATATCAATTTTTTATGGAATAGTAATGAAATTGCAGAAGGGGTATGAAATTATATACCTGATATTTCGTGGACAAATAAAATCACTTCCAATTTTCTAAGAAAAATGCATTTAACAAATTATATCAGGGAATAATTTTCCTGGTATCGTATCGCAATATGCTCCACATTTTTGAAAGACTGCTATGCATTAAGTATTTTGTATAGCATATTTTACATACCAAAAATGCTATTCAAATTTTTAAAGCAGAATTATTCCCGGTATATATCACACAGGAGCTACTCATTTGTGACGTCACAAACACATAGCTAATCAAAATAAACTTGATTTTGACTAATTTTCATCAAATCTCACCAATATTTCTCTCTACATGTAACTTCTTTCTGATTTCTTTAAAACCGCCTTATTATTAAGGTGAACTTCCCCTTTAACTTTAAATCTCAGATTTGAAATTTATAAGAGCATTTGACAGGAATTCCAACTGTCACTACACTCTACATGTACATGTGGTTTGAACTCGAGCTATTCCGACTTTCAAGCAATCAGCAATGCTTTTTTCTACATAGGTTGCTAGTACCTACTACCCATATATAAATATGCTAGTATGTGATGGTATTGCATGTAAAGAGTGACTACATGGTATTTCCCAGAGAAAGAAAGGTACTGAACAAATAATAAACATATCCAGTTTCAAAATATGTACTACATACATGTAAGCTACAGGTTGCAAGTATGTTGGATATAATTATAAATCAATATTAGAGAAATTCAGTCATAAAATAATGATACCAAAGATGACAATTCTCCAAAGATCATCTTTTTCTTGAAGGAACTAAACAAGAAGTGTACCCTGTAAGTAAGATGAAAATAAATAAGTAAAAATGAAACTGAATTTCTAAGACAGGATCTGGCTTATACCTTATCATCTTTGCCAATTAAAAGTTACAACTGCCAATCCAGCACTAACACAGAAAGCTTTTTCAATTGGATGAAGTGAAATTTGTGTCTTAGTGGGTGAAACTGTCAACGTGTTGAGAGAGTTCCAACAATAGTTCCATGTTCAAATCCCACCATGGCACAAATGTTCTTTTGCAAGATATTTTCTACTTTTGTCACTCTCCACCAAGAAGTTAACAGGTGTCAATGGGAGGAAGTTCTTTGAATGCTGTGAGCACAGTTGCCCAGCTATGCCGGGTGAGATTTGAAAAACTTGAGCACCAAGATTTGCTGATAAAGGAACAATACATACATTACATATCAAATATGATTATTACTTATAATAATTTCATTCTTCCTAGATCGGTGAATGGAATTGCCAGTTTTCTTAGAACAATGACATAAAAGAAATATTGCACGTAACAATTCAGATAATAACAGAAAGCTAACACGTGTTTACTATCATTCATTATCTTTATCATCATTATTTGCCTGAATAGACAATACCCAATACAGATGGAAATGAAAACTACATTAAATTGCAATTATAGGAATGTACAACAGGATGACATTTATCAGATTTAATGAGGGGTATAAAAGGGTAAGAAGCAGAATCAAAGAAGCAGCAACTTTATCTTCTTAATTTGATGTATGTTTGCTGGAGAGATGTAATGATGGTGTGGCGGTAAGGGATAACAGGAGAAAAATAGTTGTGGTCCTTTACATAATGTCACTTTCTGTGTTATTGCTCGATTGGCTTTGTCAGTTAGGACTAAAAAAATTGGAAGTGACGGTTGGTACCGGTATGTGCAAACCATTTAAAAATTGCTATTTCTATTTGCTAGATAATTACAAGGTATGAATCAATCATGTACCATTACTTGTTGTCTTACTCATTTCGGGACACTACGGGTTGAGTATTTACTGGTTTTGGCAAACTGTAAAGATATATGGCCAATATCACAAGTCCTGCTCCTAGGCAAAATTGGATGTTGATCATGAATCCAAATAGATACACCGAAAATACTGTTGATATGATAATACTAAAACTTGTGGCAAATCCCTTGAGGATGTTGTCTGCATACTTCACAACCACTGCAACCAAGAGTCCTCCAAATGCCTGCAAGGCTATCACAAGGATAACATACTTTGTATAGCCAAAGAAGAAACCTTTCTCAATGACATCTGAGCCATCTTTCAGCCAGATACCCAGGATACCTGTGAGAGATCCAAACAGTCCTAATTGGATGTTCCGCAACCAGATAGACCCTTGACTGCCTTTGAGGATCTTCTCAAAGTACACACCTGCAAATCCGGAGGATAGGCAGGAAAGGAGAATGGCTATCAGGCCCTTCATGGGAGACTGTTCTGCCGTTGTGCTATCGGTAGCTTCTTTAGAAGGATCGCCTGGCTGCATCTAAAAGAGATTACCATCAGAGAAACAAATTATTTGCTAAGTTACTTTGGTATAAGTACATTGTTCAGAAGGAAACAGAATTTGCAAGTCTGTTTGGAAAGCATGTGCATCCTTAATATCATTACAGGAAAAGTCAATTATCACCTTCATTCATGAGGAAGTAATGTGAGAAGAAGGGTAATAATAAGTGTTGGGTTATGGGTAAAGTTTCATGCTTACGTATTGAAGAGAAATTGCAGTAGTTGCAGTAAACACTGATTTCATGAGAAAGTCTGTAAATCTAGTCTTAATTGTCGGTATATCATCGAGGATCTAGATCTGGTAGAGTTACATAAACTGAAGTTTGTGAAATCTTGAAATCTACGCTGAAAAATGTTCAGACTGAAGATCCCCAACACAGATAAGCGCACATGGGACAGTGTATAATTATTGCTTTGAATGTCGGGCCCGACGCCCTACCCGAATCCTGTGCTTATTTGCTGATTTCTCAGCAATTACGCAATTTCTTCCAAAATCCTTTGGCACATACGTTTTATTTATACAAACAGACACTTTGGTGGTCATTTCATTGGATTCTGTACGAACTCATTTTGATATCGTTACCAAAACTAGTATTTACCTTTAAAGAAATGGTCAAGAAAATGGAATCATGATACACACATACAGATCAGTCCACAGATCTAATAGAATAAACATAAGTATTTTACCTGAACGATGGCTACTCCGATGAACAGAAGTACCAATGCAAACCATTGGAGAGAGCTCAATGTCCTTTTCAGCATTATCAAGGAGAAAAGGGCAGTAGTCAAGATCTTTAACTGGTACGTCACCTGTAAATGACACAGCCGACATGTGATTTAGTCTCTCTCATCTTTCATGTTAATTTTTAGGTGGAGACGTGGAGTAAACCTTTATCATAGAAAAAATCTGTTTAACAATAAACAAAGGAAATGAAAACTACAGAAAAATATGAACTGCTATCATTGACAATTACCATTACAAAAGTGATACATGATGTGTATTACTATTTACATGCCTTTGGCAATATAGCAAATTGAACATATCAGGGTTTTTTTCATTGTGAAGTGTATGGAATAAAGGAATATCTTTGAAGATTCAGACAAATCTGGAAGTGACACAGAAAAATTTGGCAATAATTGATTTCAGGGGCCCTGTTGTACAAAGAGTTACAATTTATCCAATCAATCGCAACTATGGACGGCCAGCAACGTCAACATCTGTTATGCATGTTTGTTCAAAATATTTTCTAGCTGTGATGTATATTCATGCATTGTTTTCTTGAAAATTCACTGCGCTTCTCTTTGCATAAAATGGACATTGTGCAAATTTTTCATAGAAAAAATGATGACACTGATGTATTTCCACAGAGTTACGATTGATCGGATCAATCGTTATTCTCTGTACAACAGGGCCCAGATTTCCATCACATTGGAAATATTGGGATTGTTCACCTCTTATTCCATTAGGAAGGGCACAATGTGCCAAGTTCTGGCCAAATATTTGACAGTGATTATTTGTACATTGTACATGTCGATGATGGACATGAAAGAAGAATAAGACATTAGCAGCAAATTGTGCTACTTTTGGCAAAATTAATTCATGCTTACTCATGCATGGTCTAAAAACAATGTTTCAACACTGAACTTGAAGCTAAAGGTTATCCTGGAAAGAAGCCCAACCTGTGACAACAATTAAAACTAACCTGAAAAGTGGCAGCATTAAGGTTTGACACAGCAATGAAAAGAAGGTTATTCTGGATCATGTAGATGACTGAAGGTACAGCCAGTTTCAGGGTGTCCATCGGTTGCAGGACGATATGCTGCCACAGGAAAACACACAACTCCAGGACATTGCCTCGCAGCTGAAGGAGGATGATGAAGACGCAGGTGAACATCTTGAGTGCCTCACAGACAACGACAGCGGTGGACGTGAAGTAACGGTCACCGGGAAGCGTCCGGGTGTAGCGCATGATGAGGATAAGGGATGCATTCTGGAGTACAAGCACGCACAGGCTCACATATTTGATGTTGCAAGCCCTCACTGGAAAAAGAGCAAATAAAGAAATAAAATAGAGAAGATAGTTCAGGAGGTATTCGTCAATGGCTTCCATAATGACATGAACTTGTCAATATTGTAATATTGTAAAGACAAAAAAACCTACAAAGGTTTGCAGTGACTTGTGTTTAATGTGAATGGTTAAATAGCATGGTACCTGGAAGTTACTCTATAATCTAATGGGCACGATGTCCTTTTATTGAATAAAAACAGTTTAACCTTTAAACTGTTACGACTCTTGAGAGCTTTTCTTATTTTCCAATATTCTTAATAAAGGCACAAAATTATAAAATTGATCTATAATGAACTATTTAAGTACACTGTACATTGTAACTGAATGTGTTAACCAGTGTCAAAATTCAGTGATCCAATCAGTTTCGGTTTCTGTTTTGTTTATAGGTATGTTTGTTTCTCATTTCCAACAGAACAGAATCCAAATCCATAAAAATACAATTATAATAAACAATTGAAAGATAAACAAACATGTGACACAACCAGGATGGATCAGATGGTCTCAGAGAGTTTCCATATCAGACACATACACTATAATAACCAAATAACTGGGTATTCCTTCATACATATACTGTACATGACATATTGTATCCAACATAAATCTGTCTATAATGTGAGGTTGATACAACTGTTTTCAGATTAAACTACATTCACACCCATTATATCAATTTTTGAGAACAGGAAAAGCAACAATCTTATAGACTGGAAGGAACAGATTGAAATAATGCAACAAGCAAAAGTCAGTGTTACCTAATGGAAATAAAGAGTGCCCCTTGAGAAAGGTAGTCTGCCAGAGTTCCATTCCAAATTTCTGATAATATTCTGAGACTACTACGAAATTAACAATGAGAGAATTCACTGATTGAATGTACATTTACCTTGCCAAATGATCTACAGACCTGTACTTAAAATTATCCTGATGGATTTGCTACAAATTTGCAATTAGTTCATATTTAACAAGTGTATACACGAACATGTTTACACAGCTGGCCTTAGAAATGTGCCACAACTCACAGAATATTATTCTAGCTTACACGAATGGAGTAACTTTCACCATTAAGTCATGTACATTAATTGCAAATTCTCTAGTAAAGGGGTATTTCATCATGATGACGTGCTGTTATCGATATGATCATTATTGCTAGTCTTGTAGATTAATCACATGTTCTTTGCCACTTTATTGATAACTTTTTTCTTGTTGTCGATAATACAGTACTTAGGGACATGACAGTGATTTTTTGTGATTGCAGAAAACGGATGGAATTCCCAGAAACGGCCTTTTAAAATTGGCTTTTCAAACGGAAAATTACAGAAAACATATTTTCCTCAAAATGTACAGAACAGAAACAGAAATCACTCTAATATCTCAACAAAATATGAATACTTATTAGCCAAAAACACGATCTCGCTATTCTTATAATAATAACATGAAAGGTGAGGATGTATTTATGCTATGTTTGTTAAAAGATATTGTGTTATCGTTAACATTCGATGAACACAGATTTTAAGGCGTCCTTGGTACAGTGGCAGATACATATTTTGACCAACACAAGTATTGTGAAATCGCTAATCAATGCATACATGTAAAAGGTGTATTGATAATGTTCTTTTAACAATATAGTTATCGACATCGGTAAGATATTTTTAGCGATATATCGACAGAGAAGTTTCTCACTATAACTGCACTACCATGGTGATAAATGTGTTCCAATAAAAGCATTAAATTAAGGGCAAATATTGGTGAAGGTTTTATGAAAATCCATCAAAGAATAAAAAGTTATGAATTTTCTACATTCTGAAATTATGGCATCATCTGCAAGCAGCTATCCCATAGGGCATATTCATGTAACTCTCAAAATTCTATATTTTTCAATCTTTTATGATTGAAGATATATTGTAGGGAAGTGAGTACAATATAAAATGATATGTCTTATAGATGCAGAATGAATGCACAAGTAAAATTGTGAGTACATGTATCCATGAATTAATGTGACTGATTATGAATAAATGAATGAATGCACAGTTAAAATCAATTTTAAGAAATTAATATCAAATGAAACATGAGGGAACTGCTCACATGTGATGTCACATAATCAGAACTATAATACTATTAAACTTTTATGGATTTTTGCAAAATCTCTTGGGAAATATGTTTCTTTGTATATTACTTCCCATAAGGTTGAACTTCCCTTTAAAGACAATTCAAAAGCTATAAATATTCAAAGTGAGTCTTTGTGAAATTTTAATTTTGATCACTGAGGTATCAAGCATCCCCTTCCGGTAATGATTTAATTTCCCTTGAAAATATCCCTTTAAGAGCTCGGACTTTGAAAATTTAGTGATCAGCTGTCAGAAAAGTACAAAGTTCATATCCAAGTATTATAAGCCCATTCCATGCTTTATATAAAAAAGACCCACCCCCCCCAAAAAAAACTTTTAGTTCGATAAATTCATCCAACACAACACATTTTCATTCAACATTATTTGCATACATGCAATAACATACATTTTGTGATTGCATTGTGTACCCAGAACACAAACATCAGCGAAACATTTTTATCAACTTTGTTATCAGACATAATCTCATACATATCTGACAATGTTGGCAAAACCATTGGTTTTGATTGGCCGAAATGTACTGGCCTCAAGACTGTTACTTACATGTACATGTAGCACCATAATTGCTTGGCTAATCCTGCCATTTGCAGGGCCAAGTAATGTATAGTGCAGGGTTATGCTTAGCCCACTTTCTTTTACAAAGCATTTGACTAAATTGCCATTTAGCCCCATCTATAGTATTATGGATAGGCCTATTTGCTAGTGTAAAAAGCATGTAGGACTAATGTCCAAGAACTGAACCTTATCAGTGGTGACAACTTTCAAGAAGAAGTCCCCATCAGCTTACACCCATTTGAACAGATCTGTATTTTTGCATGTTTTGTGCACACTGAGATTTGGATTGGGTTTTCTAGACAAGGGTGTGGATTCAAGGCATTGTACACCAAAAGCGCCTGCATATTGCTGGCACCACCATAAAAAAGCTTTTTTTTTTCTTTTGACTCGGTAATTGCATTGTACCAGCAATAATGACTACATGTATGCCTCTGCAACAAATCAAGCTTGAGAAGTAAACAAAATCCACTGTTGAAAACTATGTTTGCACAAGCCTTTACATTACTTGTTAAGTCATTGGTTTTGCAGGCATGGGAAGATTTAAGCCCATAACTGAGAATATAATCTTGTTCAAATATGGTGTGTGCAATGGAATGAGAAAAATAAGAAAAACAGGATGATGAAAATTGTATTGAAAAAATCACACGAGAATAAAAAAAGTTGTTTCTTAGAGTGAGAGAGAATGAAAAAGAACACTTTGACATTAAAATTTATTGTTGATTGTTTATGAGGGGTGGGTGAGAGAGAATGAACATGTTCACTTTCTTATTGAAATGTGAAAAATGAGGAGCTACAATTATTGAATTAATTTTAATTTACACTGGAAGACTACATGTAATTATCATACTAAACAGCAAATTTTTCACTTAAACAAAAATTAATTGAAATATATTAATCACATCTTTCTTTTTTTACCTTCACCATTCTTTTCTCATTAAAAGTATTTTTCTCAGACCATGTTTTCTTTTCAGCTTTCTCTCATTTCAATTCAATTTAATCATTTTCAATTAATTAAACTATACTTAAAATACAACATTCTATTACCTCTCATGTTCCTGTCCCAATCAGTTGTCTCTCTTCACTCCTTCAGATTTATTTATTTTTCATTTAATGAGATGTCCCCCTCCCTATTGCAAGATAGCTCTCTCTTTCTCTTGAATCAAGGTACAGCATGGCAAGAGGTCAATATCACTACACACTACACAGTGGCGGAATATTGTACAGTGTATGGCGAGTTGGATGGGGGCAAGTCGGCTAAAATCCACAACATGTGTGCGTACATCCATTGGTCTTTACATAATGATCACTTTCCTTTTTGTGTTTAGAACGTTAGTCAATTGCCTACGATCAAAACTCCCATGAATAATTTTCCTAGTATCGCATTACCTATTTTCTCCACATTTCTAGAGATTGCTACATGAAAGTTCCTACATGTGCATGTTACATCTTACAGGGTCCATGTCAACTTGGCAATTGAGAGAACTCGCCCCACCGAAAAATTAGGTGCCGAGTTGTCCATAGTAAAACCTAACCTTAACCTTCCTCAGGCAATGGTTCATGTATGCTCGAGCCTCCGCTACACTGCATTACATGTATGCTAAAAGCACATTGCATTCACAATCGCAATGATTGCCGTGGCCGCCGGCCACACATTCTGGTTTTTGTTATTTTTTCAAATCAACGGTGAATTTATGTGTGAGAAATTGGTAGCCTACATGTTTTAAATCATCAGTTTTTAGACTGATAGAAGAATGAAAAAGGAGTGATGTAATTGCTGATCACTGGAGTACAAGCAGCGTACAAGTATCTAAGTTATTTTTTTTGCATCAATTATACTTATTTATGACAAAAATTGTACAGAGAGTGAATTGACAGACCAATCCTGCCCTACATGTATGGGATGACACTGATGGTTCATCACTTTCATGTAGACTGTGTATTGTAGTTGAGGGTACACGAACCATTGCCTGAGCTGAGGTAACCTTAACCTAAACCTAACACTATGCCAGGGTAAGCTGGATACTAAAATACACAAATCAATTGAAATCATACTATAAAACATTGTGATACAAACATTTGTGAACAAAATAGCAAAGAGATATTGGACAACTCGGCACCTTCCAATTGGGCTGAGCTGCCTAAATGCCGAGTTAGCTGGCACCTACTGACCTACATGTACATGCATTTAAGTGTACAGAACTTATTAGTAGTTAAAGGACAAGTCCACCCCAACAAAAAGTTTATTCGAATAAAAAGAGAAAAATCCAATAAGAATAACACTGAAACTTTCATCAAAATCAGATGTAAAATAGGAAAGTTATGACATTTTAAAGTTTCGCTTAATTTCACAAAAAAGTTATATTCACATCCTTGTCGGTATGCTAATGAGGAGACTGATGACATGATGATGATCACTCACTCACTATTTCTTTCGTATTTTATTACGTGAAATACATGTATGAAATATTCCAATTTTCTCCGTTGTTGTGAGAAACCATGATTAATTCCTCCCTGAACATGTGCAATTAGCCTTGTTTAATACTATATGATTCAATCAAGTTGGTCCTTATTGTCAAATCTGTAAAAATGAAATATTGTATAATTCAAAGTTTTCAAACAATAAAAAACAAAAGAAATAGTGAGTGAGGGACATCATCGACTATCTCATTTGCACGTCACTGAGTTGTGCATATGACTGTTTTGTAAAAAATTTAACTTTAAAAATGTCATAACTTTCTTATTTTACATCCAATTTTGATGAAATTTTCAGCATAATGCTTGTTTGATTTTTCTCTATTTATTCAAATCAACATTTTTCTGGGGTGGACTTGACCTTTAAGATACCTTTACATGTATATGGTAGTATATCCTATTGCCGGACACCTTTATTTCAGTGCTTTAAAAATGACAAATAGAGGAAATACAATCAAGATAAATTTGCACTTGCTATTCAAAATATTATGAAAATTATGAATATGGTAAGATTATTTGATATTATTATTTATCTTTATATACATGTATCATATCATGCATAATTCTAATTTTTTTTTATCGAATCTGAGCAGATGTTGGTAATAAATTTGTGCTAGCTACAATGTAACTAATCTTATTTTCTTGTTAGCTCCATGTTCCATCACTCTTTCCAATATTATGCTTATGTTCTATCGATGCGCTGTTGATCGTCGACGGCAATACCCATGGTAAACCTCGTGCACGGTATACCTTGAGTCTAGCTGTCGACAATCACCAATGAACAGTACTTACACCAGTACTTACACCTCAACATTTGATCAAATGCATGAACGAGATTGAAATTCAGCAAATCAGGCCATATTTCCATCAGAAAAATGCAAATAGTATATTGCGCTATTAATTCTTTTGCTTGAAAGACAATGAAATCAAGATGGCGCCGTGAACATGGTGGCAAGTTTTCCCCTTTTTTTTTAATAACATTTTTCTTGTTTTTTGAATGAATCCTTGTTTAAATATGAAATCAATATCGTAGAAATGTCAAAAACTAAGTTCTTGTACCCCATGTACATGATTTAGGGCTAGATCCTTTAGAAGTAGAAATCTCGGGGGCGAAAGTTTCAGGGTTTTTGGCGGTACACGCAGATGAACAGGAAGCAATTCCTGGCTCAGTTGAGAGTAAGCATACATAAGTACATTGGTTGTAAATGATTTTTTTTCTCTCTAGGAGCCTCCTGGCTACGCACAATAGAGTGAATCAATCTTACAGTTACACACAGAAACACAAATAGTTCCAGCCAATCCGCTTCCAAAATTCAGAAAAAATATTTGCATCTGACATATCATGCATGATGATTGATGCAAATGAAATAATGTCAAGCTCATATGCGAGTGGGTTAGGTCATTTCTTGTTGGCAGCACCGTGTTTGTGTGAATGGTGTTCTCTGACTGGGCTGATGTAACCAGCGGAATACCGCAAGGGAGTGTCCTCGGACCCCTGCTTTTTGTAATGTACATTAATCCATATCAAATCAACCAATTTTCAGACAATTTGTCACCCGACCCTCTTCGATTTTCTTTAAACTCGCACCAAATGTTGCCCCCAAGTGTCTGACGGAAAAATCTGAAATATTTTGCCCCAAGGTCAAATGGTTGCTAAGATACGGCCTCCCATAGCAACCAATGCGAACTCAAAGAAATTATTTTAAATAAAATTGCCTATTTTTGATTGACTACTGCAGCAAAGTTTGATTGATTACAGTCTTCATTTTAAGTAAATTGGAAGAACTTTTTGGTCTAAACATGCAGAGTATACTGTAGTGCGGACCTGTCAACCGGATTTCGCACACGAGGTCACCGAAAATGGTGTTAAGCATCCGTGTCAATGATTTCAGAAGCATGTTTGGAGTCTCATAAATCCAAAACTAAATTAGCTTAGAACCAAATATTATGCACATTTATGGACTTTCATATACTCAACAGAATTACAAAAAATTGACCCAAGAGTGTGTGTCGTTTTCCTGTAGGGCGCCCTCAAAGTTGGATTTTTTTCAAAAGATGCCAAGTTCAAGGTCACGGATCACCTCCCGTCCCATCGAGGAGGGGGACCAATTTCTGTGTTTTGATAGACATTTACCCATATTTTCAAGTGTTACTTGAGAAATTTTGCTACCGAATGTTTAGGGGCTGATTTGCGCATTCCAAAATGGTCGTAAACACCCTAAATTTGACGTTAATGACACATACATGCTTTTCAACACTTTTCAAATTGTGATAACTCAAAGATGAAATGCCAAAATACATTGATATCTTCTGTGATGATAGTCTGTAATTGGTATTAAAAGGATATATCTTCAGAAATAGTTTTTATTGTTGGTAATGACCTTGAAAACACACCTAAAATTCAATAAAAACAGTAAATTGGCTAATTTTCCAGAATCATATGGCATTCAAATGTGTTTACATTGACTTTCAAATGGATGTCATTTCAATACAAAGGGTGAGCTTAAGCCAAAACTTGAAAGACATGTTCAACTTTTGTTCTACTTTAAGTAACATAAAATATTTGAACTCAAAACTATATCATTTGACCTTGAAATTATTCCAAATATAGCTGATTATTGCTTTGTAAGTAGCATATTCAAATTGCGCGAGTACATTGCACTTTGCAACACATTTCAAAATAGATTTTCTCATAGAGAGAATACCTGATCAGGCTGATATTTGCAGTATTGGTAGTCTGTAAGAGTTCTACAGATTAAGTACCTATTCTCTCATGACAATGACCTTGAAAATACAGCTGAAAATCATGAAAATCAATAAATCATACAATTTTCATTAGTAATCAAGTGTTTTTACCCACTTTTCATTGTGTGTTATTCCATCTTAGATTGTGAGATCATGCTAATAATTGCAAATCATGTTCCACTTTTGGTCTACTTTAAGCTACATAAAATATTTGAACTCAAAACCTTATCATTTGACCTTGAAATTGTTCCAAATATAGCTATTATTTGTGCTTCATAAGTAGCATATTCAAATCACACGTGTACTTTGCAACACATTTTAAAATGGATTTTCTCAAAGAGAGAATACCTGATCAGGCTGATATTTGCAGTATTAGTAGTCTGTAATGAGTTCTTGCAGGATCTACAGATCAAGGAACTATTCTTTTATGACAATGACCTTGAAAATACAGCTGAAAATCATGAAAAATCAATAAATCAGACTGAACTCAAAACCATATCTTTTGACCTTGAAATCATTCCAAATATAGCTATTTGTTGCTTCATAAGTAGCATATATTCAAATCGTGCATGTACATTGTACTTAGCAACACATTTCAATACTTGGAAATAATTTCAAGGTCAAATGATATGGTTTTGAGTTAGTCTGATTCATTGATTTTTCATGATTTTCAGCTGTATTTTCAAGGTCATTGTCATGAAAGAATAGTTCCTTGATCTGTAGATACTCTAAGAACTCATTACAGACTACTAATACTGCAAATATCAACCTGATCAGGTATTCTCTCTTTGAGAAAATCTAATTTGAAAAGTGTTGCAAAGTACACGTGTGATTTGAGTATGCTACTTATGAAGCACAAATAGCTAAATTTGAACAATTTCAAGGTCGAATGATAAGGTTTTGAGTTCAAATATTTTATGTAGCTTAAAGTAGACCAAAGTGGAACATGATTTGCAATTATCAGCATGAGCTCACAATCTAAGATGGAATAACACCAAAATGAAAAGTGGGTAAAAAACACTTGATTACTAATGAAAATTGTATGATTTATTGATTTTCATGATTTTCAGCTGTAATTTCAAGTCATTGTCATGAGAGAATAGGTACTTAATCTGTAGATCCTCCAAGAACTCTTTACAGACTACCAATACTGCAAATATCAGCCTGATCAGGTATTCTCTCTATGAGAAAATCCATTTTGAAATGTGTTGCAAAGTGCAATGTATACTCACGCAATTTGAATATGCTACTTACGAAGCAATAATCAGCTATATTTGGAATAATTTCAAGTCAAATGATATAGTTTTGAGTTCAAATATTTTATGTTGCTTAAAGTAGAACAAAAGTTGAACATGTCTTTCAAGTTTTGGCTTAAGCTCACCCTTTGTATTGAAATGACATCCATTTGAAAGTCAATGTAAACACCATTTGAATGCCATATGATTCTGGAAAATTAGCCAATAACTGTTTTTATTGAATTTTAGGTGTGTTTTCAAGGTCATTACCAACAATAAAAACTATTTCTGAAGATATATCCTTTTAATACCAATTACAGACTATCATCACAGAAGATATCAATGTATTTTGGCATTTCATCTTTGAGTTATCACAATTTGAAAAGTGTTGAAAAGCATGTATGTGTCATTAACGTCAAATTTAGGGTGTTTACGACCATTTTGGAATGCGCAAATCAGCCCCTAAACATTCCGGTAGCAAAATTTCTCAAGTAACACTTGAAAATATGGGTAAATGTCTATCAAAACACAGAAATTGGTCCCCCTCCTCGATGGGACGGGAGGTGATCCGTGACCTTGAACTTGGCATCTTTTGAAAAAAATCCAACTTTGAGGGCGCCCTACAGGAAACGACACACACTCTTGGGTCAATTTTTTGTAATTCTGTTGAGTATATGAAAGTCCATAAATGTGCATAATATTTGGTTCTAAGCTAATTTAGTTTTGGATTTATGAGCCTCCAAACATGCTTCTGAAATCATTGACACGGATGCTTAACACCATTTTCGGTGACCTCGTGTGCGAAATCCGGTTGACAGGTCCGCGCTACAGTATACCCTGCATGTTTAGACCAAAAAGTTCTTCCAATTTACTTAAAATGAAGACTGTAATCAATCAAACTTTGCTGCAGTAGTCAATCAAAAATAGGCAATTTTATTTAAAATAATTTCTTTGAGTTCGCATTGGTTGCTATGGGAGGCCGTATCTTAGCAACCATTTGACCTTGGGGCAAAATATTTCAGATTTTCCGTCAGACACTTGGGGCAACATTTGGTGCGAGTTTAAAGAAAATCGAAGAGGGTCGGGTGACAAGCATTGGTTGATTTGATGTGGATTGACCCATGTACATTAATGATCTACCAGATCAGATATTGTCAAGTACTGTTCATTTATTTGCAGATGACACCAAGTTATACAAGCATGTAAAAAATGACAGAGATGCTGAGTTATTACAAGCGGACTTAGATCGTCTAGTTTCATACTTTCATGGTCAGACAAGTGGCTATTAAAGTTCCATCCGGATAAATGTTGTGTACTTACAATAGGTAAAAGAAATGATGATTCCAATGACTATACAATGACACATGATAATGCCTCACATAATCTAACACAAGTTGAAACTAGTAAAGATTTAGGAGTGATCGTTGACACAAAGCTTGGTTTTGACCAGCACTTTCAGTCAAAGATAAATAAAGCCAATAGGCTAATGAATCTTATTAGGAGAACATTTGTTTATCTTCACAAGGAGAACTTCTTGCTCCTATACAAAGCATTGATTAGACCTCATTTGGAGTATGCTCATGCAGTATGGAGTCCATACTTAAAGAAACATATTCAAGCAATAGAAAATGTACAAAGAAGGGCCACTAAGTTGGTACCTGAGGTTAAGAACCTCCCATATGAACAAAGATTGATTCAACTAAAACTTCCTACATTAGCTTATCGCCGTGCGCGAGGAGACATGATCGAAACATACAAGTTATTTCACAGGTATGACCAGGAAGTAGTGCCAGATTTGGGACAGGTGCAGGGGCCTACCAGGGGTCATGATAAAAAATTGTACATTCCGAGGTCAGTAACTGAGAAACGTAAGAATTCCTTTTACGTAAGAATGAGGAAACCTTGGAATAGCCTAAGTAATGAATTAGTAAATGCACCCAGTGTCCACAGCTTCGAGAATGGATTGGATAAGTATTGGAGATGTGAACCTGTGAAGTTCAAGTTTGATGCTGACCCACCAGGACATGACCCGGCCAACCTAAAAAGGAGACAGAATTTGGAACTGAATATAGAGTCTTAGACTGCGTTCAGAAGCATCCATAGGTATCCATAGGTAGGTATGTCTGTCGACCAAACCTGAACTTGAACTGAATTGCAAAACAAAACTCAAAAGTTTGTTTTTTAATTTATTTGCCTCATATCATTTTTAAACAATTTACAAAATATTGATCTCAAGCTCTCTGAAATTGTCTTATCTGGCAAAAAAAAAAACCGCACAGTAAAAACAAAGCCTTGGGCTTGGCCTGGCTTCAGCTAACCCAGGGAGCTAGAGGCAGGAAAACACTTGCTTACCTCCGCCGGTCTGGCCCGGGGATGTTTCCTTCGAGTTCGTGCTGAGGGGTAGAAGTGTGTTTCCCTTTGTCGTGGGATTTCCCATTTTCCTGAAGGACTGACGTCTGGTTGTGAATACAGTTTGATCTTCCAGTCCCAGTACACTATCTGATCTCCTGAATATATTATTATTTTGTTTTAAAATACCCAAATTAAACAATTTGCGATCGGTCGACCGGGCAGTGGAACATTACGTTTGGCTCATAATATGCAAACACACGATAAGGTGGATACGCTAAACGGTATACTACCGGGCTGGATGCGGCGTACCGTATACGTGGCGACTCGCACCTGCACCATTGTTATAGCTTTCCATTCAATTTCGATTGGAGCTACCCATAGTGTAATGGTCTCTTGATCAGCAACTCATTCACTAAATATGATGAAATCTATGCATAATGATATGAAATCAATTTCCAGCCACAGTATTTTATGATCATAAGAATCGATTATAATGTAACATTACACTGAAATCAATTAAAAACAGAAAAGGACACCATTACTACATAATAAGAAATTATCATCTGGATTTAATCCTTCTAAGATCCTGAACGAAAAACTATTTAACACATGTGTGTGCATGCAACGGTATTTCTTACATCATATTTACTGCTGTGACCTGTGTCTGTACTAAAGTCGAATTCTTGTAGAATTAGGGGAGAATTAATAGATAAACAACGATGTCGTATTGTCGCCAAGAGGGTATGTATAATGTTCTCAGATTATTCTCTTTTATGGTTTTAAAGCATGAATTGGAAAGGGTGTATTCTGAAGTATTTCTTCGCAATATTCTACGCGGTATTTCCCTAGTCTACAAATGTAGACCCACATCTGCAGTGTGTGTACCTCAGCTGATTCAACGAGTCTGCATAGCAGACTAGGTCTACTAAGGCTGCAGAAGTGAGGTGAGATCTGCTACTGGTTTGCAAAGCAAACCAGCCTGAAAGGGTGAGCGAAGCGAGCCATTTCAGAGTCTGCATAGCAGACTAGTATTTCCCCACGGCTGCGCCAGTCCAGCGACCGTCCAATTAACGGCCCGTCCATCCCCTTGCCGCCGATCCCTGGCGTGCTAGCACTCAACTTGTTTCACTGAGGTGCCGGGGGGGGGGGGGGCACTCGACCAAAAAAGTGGTGGGGGTGTGCCGCGGGCGAGACAAAAAAAGGGGGCCTTGGAGCGGGCTTATTGTAAAATGGAGGGTCCTCGGATCGCGGAACGGGCTTCGGAACAACAAATGTTTGTGAAAACCGGGGTCCTTGATCGCCATCGTGTGAGTGCGTATGTATCCCTATGGAACGGTTATGCATGCATGATGCAGCTATAGCGCTCCCTCAAAAAAACGGAAAGTTCTCTCCTTTTACCCCCGTCTCGATCGCCCATTTTTGTTATGAATCGTAACAGTTCCCTGGGTTAAGGGGAAATATGATTATTGTTTTTCTATATTTTCTTTTATTGTTAGCATCATAAAGTGTTTTGTTTTTGCACATTATTTTGACAATAATGAGTTCATCATATCTGGGAGGCAAATGAACACAACAAGCAAGTCGATGCAGTCATACTTTGCAAAGGCATTCGACACCGTACCCGTACCTCTCAAGCGTCTACTACTCGAACTCCAACATTACGGCATATCTGGCTCTCTATATATAACTGGATAACATCATTCCTTACTTGCAACAGTCAGTAGTTCTCCAAGGGATAAGTTCCAAGCCAGTCAGAGTGGTCAGGCGTGCCCCAAGGCACGGTCCTTGGCCCACTCTTCCTGCTATACATCAACGACTTACCGGTGGGTCTGCAGTCTAAAGTGCGTCTTTTTGCTGATGACTGCATTATATACCGACCCATTGCGTCCTCCGTCGACTGTGAGATACTCCAGAAGGACTCAAAACTCCTTGAAATATGGGCTCACACATGGCTAATGTCCTTTAAACCAGAAAAATGTAGTGTTCTCAGATTTCCCGGTTTTTTTTTAGGTTCCAGTTTGTGCTCAGATTTTCCCGTTGTAAGAGTCAAATAGAATCTTCATATAAGCTTGCTGGCCAGACGCTGCAGTCTGCCAACCAGCACAGATACCTTGGAGTAACTCTATTGTCGGATATGAAATGGAACACCCAGGTTGATAAAGCATTTCCAAAGCTAATAGCATGATAAGGCTTCCTCTGTCGTAACCTTGGAAACGCTTCTCAGAAAGTAAAGCTACAAGCATACAAAAGCCTCGTTCGCCCCCATGTTGAGTACTGCAGCTCCATGTGGGATCCCCACACTAAGAATAACATCCTCAAGGTGGAGGCAGTCCAGAGACGTGCTGCACGGTTTGTTACCAACAACTACAGCCAGGAGAGTTCTGTTACAGCCATGCTCAAATCTATGGAATTGCCCACCCTTTCAACATAGAAGGCAGGTGAGCAGACTGACCATGATGCATAAGATAATCCATAATAATGTCAGCCTACCGCTTCAAGAGCACCTGAGCTTCAACAGAAGGGATCCGAACGCAGCATGTACAAGGAAATTCAACCCCCTGACCCTCGAAATCCCATTCTCAAGAACTAATTACAAGAAATCCTTCTTCCCCAATACGGCAAGGGATTGGAATACCCTCCCATATGACTTAATTTCTATAACCAGCTCACAAACATTTAATAACAAACATAAGTCTCCAGCTTGACTAGGATGGTCTTCTCTAGCCGACCTCTATTTCCTCAAAGTTGAGTGATGTTCCAGCTGGAGCTTTTCAACATACCAACCGTGAAACCGTGAAGCCAAATCACGGTAGGTTCAGCAATGTCAAGGCGAATAAAACTTTTTTCTGACAATAAAACAATAAGCATAGACCGCTTTAGTACTTACATGAATAATCTCTCATAGAATTAAATACAAAAGATCAAAAATAGTGAGTGATGCCATCATTTTCCCCCACCTATAAATTCTTAATGTCAACATTTGTACATCTAACTTTTAAAAATAAAAATTTCTGTGTTTTTTTTTTTATCTAATATGCTTGTTTGATTTTTTAAATCTTTTTATTCAAATCAGCATTTTGTTGAAGATTTCTCATATAAGTGAAAAGTATGTTATTTAAAAAAAAAGTATGAATCAAGATAAAGAAGAACACCCCCCCCCCCCCCCCGATCAGGGCCCCAAGACAGAGGCAAATAAAATATTGTAAAAAAACACTCAAAGAAAGTCACAAATGGATTCAAAGAGGTGGATGTGAAAATCAGAATGCGTTCGAAAAAAAAAGAGAAAAGCACAAAGGTAATATATGAGAGAGAAAGGGACAAGACAACAGTTAACTTCAACAACATAACGAACCTCTAATCTCCGATGCAAATACTTCAAGCATTATTTTTCAGCAAAAATTCTTTGATCAAGATCGTGTTGCAACAGCAAGGCGCTGCGCTACAAGCCAGCAAAGTGAAGAAACCACTGCCCCCAGTAGAAAATTTTACGTTTAAGAGCGCATTTGATTGCTAATTCGGCTCAGTAGGGGAGTGGCCTAAAGGGAGTTAATTGAGCGCTAATCAGAGAGATGTATATTATTGACACTAGAGGGCGGACTTCATCAAATTGCTGTGAATCCATGTTCGGGCGGCCGCCATCTAAAGAGGGCAAGAGCGCGGATTTATAACACACGGCTCTATGGAGAATATCACATATTTCACTTTTTTACATATATTTTTCAATTTAATGCTGTATGCAACGTTAAAATCACAAGGTAAAACATTTTTATGTTAAAATATATGATAACCATGCATATTTTATATAAAGAGATGGACTGAACATCCAGAAAACGGGGAAAAATAGGTTGCATTACCTGATGTAGATCAGGCTTGGTCTGAAGTTTCCCCTCCTTTCAGTTAATTTTGAGAAAATCAAAGTAGAAATCATATGGTGAATCACTGATAATCCCATTAAATATAATATTGAGACTATGCGACGTTATAGCTATATTTAACACCACGGTGTTTAAATCTAGCAGCCCAATCAATAAAGGACCACACCATCTAGTGTTGGAGTTACACTGCCACTGGTGTTAAGATTACCAACATTTAGGATGTTAAAATATATCAACACCAGTCTTGGTGTTCGATTTGAACACGAGTCGGAGAATGTTATGAAGTTGACACCATTTGGTGTTCATTTGACACCCTCGAACACCTGCAGAAACGAACATTTAAACGAAAGTTTAAATCACCCATTGGTGTAAAAAAATACCAACACCAGCTTTGGTGTTGTTTCACGGTTCGGATTCACACCATTTGGTGTCCGATTTCAAGTTCTTCAACACCTGCAGCCTGACGGTGTAACTTAACACTAGGGTATTTTTTTAAATACCCCAACAACAGACAGTGTTGAGTTACTCCAGTGAAGTGTAACTTCAATAATAATTTTGTTGAAATATTTCTATCCAACACCTGTCACGGTGTTGTTTCAACACTTCTGAGTATTTGGTGTTTATTTTACACTCTAAGTGTTGTTTCAACACAGTATATTGCTTGAACACTGCCGGAGTGTCAAATGAGCACCAAGTTGTTTCAACACTTCTGAGTATTTGGTGTTTATTTTACACTCTAAGTGTTGTTTCAATACAGTATATTGCTTGAACACTGAGTGTCAAATGAGCACCAAATCAAGAGAACATATGAACACTCTAAAGTGTTAAGTTGACCTTATCTTACACCCTTGTCACGGTATATGCTATATGATGGCTTATACTCAGTCAACCCCGTCGTTTTCCCCCCCTGTTTCTGGATGTTTCAGTCCATCTCCTTTATCAAATATGCATGGTTATCATATATTTTAACATAAAAATGTTTTGCCTTGTGATTTTAACGTTACATACAGCATTAAATTGAAAATATAATGTAAAAAAGTGAAATGTGTGATATTCTCCCCATAGAGCCGTGTGTTATATAAATCCGCGCTCTGCCCTCTTTAAGATGGCGGCTGCGCAATACATGGAATCACAGCCGCATAACGCGCGCGTCAATGCGAGCGATTACTCTATTGTCAATATACATCTCTATGGCGCTAATAGAGTTTTCAGAATACGAAGTTGGAGGTACATTAGCGCTCCATTAATTGGGTAACTTATGAGGAAAGTTAAGTGGAAACTTATGAGACTTTTCAGAATACCCCCCATGTACCATACGTGCATTAACAACATTTAAAAACAACGGTCATAAAGCCATTATCGTGAAATTGGTAAGGTGGGCCTGGCTGAGCAAGTCATGTCACGTCACTCATCAGTAGCCGAGTGCTGCATTATTTATAGTGACTATATTCACGGTTATTATATAGTGACTATATTCACGGTTATCCCAAAACCGAACGGTTTTGGGATAAACGAAAACATCATACCTTAGGCTTTAGTTTAGGCTTTGTTTTCCCAAAGACAGTTGCCACCTAACCTAGTACTGAAAGCACCGTAAGCCGGTACAGGTAGCCAGGAGGCTCCTAGAGAGTAAAAATATTTTACTAACGTATGCTTACTCTCCAGCGGAGCCAGGGATTCCATCCCATTCATCTGCGTATACTGCCCAAAACCTTAAACTTTCGCCCCCGAGATTTCTACTTCTAAAAGATCTAGCCCTAAATCATGTGAAAGGGATACAACTTCATTTCCGACATTTCTACGCTATCAATATCATTTTTAAACAAGAATTCATGAGAAAAATATTATGAAAAGACGGGGGAGACTTGCCCGATGCTTACGCCTCCATCTTGTTTCTCATTGTTCTTCGCCACTACGGATGCGTACTTTTCTCTCTCTTTCTCTTCCACTGCACCTTGGGCACTCTGCAGAGCGGATTTGCCGCAATACAAATCCCTTCTAAATACCAATCTTACTTTTGTAAATCACTGCATGTACAAGCAGTGATGATTAATAATATACAATGGCTTTTTGTACAAACAAAACTTATCGTAGACACAGTCAAAAATTGCACTCGGTATAAAAAGATGAACATAAAGGACAGTAAAAGTAACCAGTATAAGAAAAGTGGCAACTAATATCATCGCTCTTGTTCTCAATGCTTTTGTGTTTTAGCATTTTGAATAAAATTGTGGAGGTATACCCTATTCAATTTTTGAAGCTTGTATAGGCCTACATTGTTATAAAGCATGCAGTTTATATACTTATAGAAGATTCATTTTTACTCTCTTCATCTGAAAGTTTTGAGAAAATTGCACCATTCGAAAAATAGTTTTAAATATTTAAGATAATAAAAGTTATATGTTTGTGATTTTTTTATCAGAATATGTTTCTGTGTTCTTAAGTTGATTTTTGTGATTATTTATTTTATTATTTCCAGGGAAGGACCAAGTTCTCTTTGTCACAAAGGAGGACCATGAAATCCCAATCAAGGAGGAACTCAAATATCTTGCTGAGGAAGAAGAACCAGAAGGTACATAATATCTTGTTTATACTCGACTAAATCACCCAAGAATTTACTGATCAATGTGAGGTTACCATATATTTCCTTTAGACTGATGGTACAGAGAGGATACATTATCTGGAAAAAGGGAATTATTTAAACAAAAGTTTGCAACCATGTTCATGATATTTTGTGTTACCACACCCTTAAAAATCCTAGCTGTTGATATTTATTTGAAAGTAAACTGTATCTGTAATGGCAGCTTGTGGGCATTCCAGCAGTAAGATATAAACTAGAAATTAGGGCGTAGTCATAATGTTTAAACATCATTCTAACAACATTTTAAGAGGTTCATTTTTTTTTCCTATTTTTACAAGTGTTTGACCATATTGAAAAAAAAAACCACTTCCCAAAATGTTGCTGAAATTCCACAGATCATTATTGTACATATTGTAGTCCCACATGTAGACTTTCATGTAGGTAGATCGAGTGTGACATGGACTGAAAACAATATTTCATTGTCGAGAAAGAAGGGGAAAATCTCTGATTCTCTTGATAATTCCCAATTCAATCAAAAGAATTTCAAAAAAATATGGAAAATAGTTGGCCAGATCAATTTCATTGATATGTAGATGTGAAAAATGTAATTTCGCAACTTAAAGGGACGTGTGTTTTTTTTCTCTCTTTTTTCCTTGCCAATTAGCATTTAAAAGGTTTTCAAAATAAATGTAATGACTCGGGCCTATATGAAGTACATGTTAATAATTCCATTTAACTATCAACTTAAGGCAAGATAATGTTTTATGTACTTTAAAATTGAATGCATGTACTAGTATTATGATTTTGTAGGTTTCACAGAAACTGTTTATTGTATCTGACAGGTTTGATCCTTGCTAATGGGGATATCAACTGGAGTTGCCCTTGTCTTGGAGGCATGGCCAGTGGTCCCTGTGGTATGGAGTTCAGGGAGGCCTTCTCCTGCTTCCACTACAGCACGGCCGAACCCAAGGGGTCTGACTGCATAGACAATTTCCGGAAGATGCAGGAATGCATGGTCACCTACCCTGAACTGTACCCCATGAACGAGAAGTCGGATCCTAGTGAATCTGCGGACATTGTTCAAGAAGCGTCTCAAGAAGAGATTGAAAAGGACCATGCAAAAAGTGAAACAGAAAAGGAGAATGTCAGCTAACGTGTAAGGATAGAAGAGGGAGAAAGCTCTGGACTTTTATACCTTTTTTACCTGTTATAATTGATTTATCCAATGAATAGGAATCATACTGCTGTTAAAGTCACCGACAACAAAATAACTTGGTGCTGATATGACTTCCCTGCTCGATGAAGAAGATATGGCATTCTTTTGAAATGCAATTGCTTTGTTATGGCATCATATGGAATAACCCTGATTACATTCTCCAAACAGTCATCAAAATTCATAGATTGTCTCAATTTCCACTTCTTAGCTGCGTCATATTATTGCACTGTGAAATTATGGTCAATACTTCTTGGGTGTGCTGCAGGAGCCTACATGTATGTCATATGCAATCAGTAAATTCCCAATTGCAAATTATTCTTGTTATTGCCTGGAACATTCATTGATCAATTATTTCAAGACTTATGAATGATTATAGGATGAGTAAATTGACATGAAGTCAAATGCAAGTTTCTTTCATCACCCCCATACTTTACTATGTTCACTAAACCTCATATTTTACCTAGGATTTAACAAAATTCAAATTCCTTTCTTTATAATAAATGAGTGCAACTATAAGTAATGAGACAATTACCAGGATATAGTGATGCTTGATTTCAATCACTTTCAGTTTCAGTGTTGTTTTTATGGTTATGAATATCTTGTGTGTTTTTATGGTTTCAAAATTTGAATAGATCTGAAGTTGTTTGCTTCATTTTATATATGATTGTAAAATGAGACCAAACATGAAGTAATTCTGATAATTTTACGGAGAATATTTTTTTTTTCAATAAGAATGTATACACTACAGGAATGAACCAAAGTGCACATGTAGATTGTAGATGATAACAACATGTATTGTTTCATATGTTGTGATTCATTTCTTGTATCACTTTCACAAAAGTTTACTATTTGATGAATATTTCACATCAGTGCCAGATGCTAAGGGGAAGAGTGGAGTGCTGTCCCATTCTTGTTCCTTTTGGTGGAGCTGGACAGCTGGTTATGGTGACTTAACCATACTGCTTATAAAGAACTTGCATATTGTTCTTCCCCATGAAACGTCATCAGACTAAAAAATAAGATTTGTCTTGCACCAATTGTATAACAAATTAAGGGGCAAAAAATTATCAACTGAATTCATCAGAGTTTTGTTGGAGATAAAATGTGCATGTGCACTGTGATTATAAAGAAATATTACAAGTATTACCAATCTTTCTTTTAAAGTTGAAAGATATATATGCAGCGTGCCTCAGCTTTCAAAGGAAAAACTCCAAAGAGATTGGCAATACTGTCCAAATGGTATTAAGTTTATATTTTTGGATGCTCCCTTTTATTCATACACTTATTAGAGATCTTATCACATTGAAGTGGAGTGAGCATGTACTATTATTTCAGATATAATTATAAAGAAATAATTGGTGTGTGAAATTTGTTTTACTTTTTCTTAGAGATGTCCAATGCAGTTCTTGTAATCTTGGATAAAGTATGTAATTTTGATATAATGAAGGTCATGCACCACACAGCAATTTCAGTGTGTAAGTTTGAAATGAAACCTGTCATCATGCAACTTCTGAAGGTTTTCATGGCAAAGAAGAATAGTGTAGGCCGGTGTCAGGGTACACCATGTATCTTTCGTGGACACTTGATGATCCTGAAAAGGCATACAGCACCTTGACAGAGTATACAAGACCTGTTTTTACAAACTTTGCTCATTCTCCTGAAGACGACAAGAACACACTTGTCAAAACGTCGAGTTTGGGTGGTCCTTTTTAATTTCAGGACCAACAATTGCCAAGATAGATACACGGTGTACCACGATACCTGTCATGTTATGTAACTCTCAGTTCTAATATAGATGCTATTTCACCATGGTCTTTAGATCATCTATTAAAATTGTAACCTTGATTTGATTTCCCATGTATGTTACTTTGTTGTGTACAACCTAGGTGACTTTTCATGAAGTATCTTGCCTGTAATTTTCACTTTTGCAAGCTACTGAAATCCTTGCCTCTGATTGGCTGAGAACAAATAATTTAATAAAAAAAGAAGAAAAAAAAACACTTTTAATGGCACTCCATGAACACTTGTCAGCTCTCATTAAGCGGAGACCTTGGGATGTTTCGTGAAAGTTGTCAGCACTGATGATTTCAGTGAAATCCTTGGTTTTGATTGGCTCAGAATTCAGAAGCTCTGCCTGCTGACTGTTGCCGACGACTATGGTAACTGTCCGGGAAAGACAACTTGTCAGTGCTGACAACTTTTATGCAACGGCCACTGATGGTGGTCGTCATGAGTTGAACCATGTCTGATAATCTCTGAAGGAAAAATGAAGGCAATTATCTGACAAAAATCCTACTACAAAAAAAAGTAGAACTGCTAGTAAATGGAGACTGGAGAGGAGTGAGAACCCCAAATAAATGCATGTTTCAACATTTTTACACAACAAAAAAAGGTCAGCTGATAGGTAATCTCATCGAAAATGTGAGTTTTTTTTAGAAAAAAAAGTGATAAAAAGAGCAATATTGATGAGAAGAGAGTGAGGGGAGGCAGAGGAGAAGGAAAGAAGAGTAAGAAGTGGGAGGAGTATAAGGGCACTAATTCCCAGAGGTAGACTTGTCAGACCGTGATAAGTCAATGTTTTTATGGTATGATGCACATGAAGGTTTCCAATCGTTACGTCCCCACTTTGACGTTATCTAGAATGCTTTACATGGTGATAATGGTAAAAGAGCAGGCTTTATTCAACACAATGTGCAGAGTCTGCCTTATTTCCAGAAGAATTGTGATAAATGAAACAATAAGAGAACCAAAGTAATGAGTCAGAAATATAAACACAAGATAGATTAATTACAACTCAATGACATTGAAGGATTACATTATTGATGTTTTAAAATTGGACAAAGCAAAGTGCACAACTCTAGGGACCCGTCTTAAAAAGAGTTATAATTGATCCGATCAACCTCAACTATAATAGGAAATCCATCAATGCTATAATTTTTCTACAGGAAATATGCACAATTTACTTTGTGAAACAGGACATTGATTTTTTTTAAAGAAAACAATGACTGTATGAATGTATATCATATCTAGAAAATATTTTGAATAAACATGCCTTTTAGATGTTGACGTTGCTGGCTTTCCATAGTTGTGGTTGATTGGATCAATCGCAACTCTTTTTAAGACGGGCCCCAGGAGTATTACCACAAATTTTGGCGATTTAGGGTGTTACTATTGTTACTATTCTTATGATGGCGCTATACAACTTTATTATTGAACTTTACCAATGGCATTTCATGACGCTTCTGGAAAAAAATCTATACAAATAAATAAAATACATTACACTTTGTAAACTCGAACAATCGGCAATTTTCTTTGAAATAGGATATTTATCTTGATATTTTTTTAAGCTTCCCAGCTAACGTCTACATAAAGTATACCACAAACACATTGTTGAGGTTACTACTATTAGTGAAACTGAAACTTTAAAATCAATAATAATAATTGACACGGGATACAATGATATTAATACAATCAATGCGGAAAAGCAGTGATATTCAAATGAAGAGAAATAAAATAAATGAATAAATACAATATCTTAAAAAGCTCTCGTTCGGGCCAATAAAAACTCCTCAAAAAAGTTTGGAAATTTGACTTTGATCAATAATCTCTCCTCGATTTCATTAAATATCAATGTGTAATTAAAGGGGAAGTTCACCCTGACAAAAAGTTTATTGTAAAAATAGCAGAAAAAATAATAAAAAATATTGCCGAAGGTTTGAGAAAAAATCATCAAATAATTAAAAAGTTATTAGAATTTCAATTATTCGATTTGTGACGTCATATGCGAGCAGCATTCCTACATAGCGAATGGTAAAAAAATCAATGAAATGTCATTTTCTCAGAAAATTGAAAATGGTTTTCACTGTAGCTTTTGTATATCAATAGACAAATCATTTCACACCCGATCATGAATAGAAAACATAATTAAGTTATCAGGAACCATACAAAATTTGGAATTCATGTATTTTATATTACATAACACATGGGGCAGCTGCTCGTTTATGACGTCACAAATCCAAAACTTTGAACTCTAATAACTTTCTTACCCTTTAACGGATTTTCCTCAAACCTTCACCAATATTTTTTACTATTTTTTCTGCTATTTTTACAACAGAGTTTTCTTCAGGGTGAACTTCCCCTTTAATATCAATGAATAGAGCATTTGATTTTCTTTAAAATGGTACCCTACATGTTATGATTACGGTTCACATGGAGGCGCAGTGCCTAATTCAAAAGTTGCAAAATGACACAATATTGAAAATCACTCTTCTGTTTTCCGTGGTGATGAGTGAGTTTCTCAGCGGTTTATTTTGACTTGGATCGATAATTCGTCATTGGTTTTTAATAAATATCGATGTGTAATTAATATCAATGAATAGATCATTTCATTTTCTTTACAATGATACCCTACATGATATGATTATCGTTCACATGGAGGTGCAGTGCTTTGAAATGTGGGGCAAGGTCAAAATTCAAAAAGTTGCAAAGTGACACAATATTGAAAGTCACTTCTTTTTTCAGTGGTGAAGAGTGCATGAGTTTCTCAGCGGTTTCTTCTGTTTTCATACACCTTGAATACCTCAACATTAACATGGAATCAACACACCCCTGCACAAGCAAACACATAACAAACAAACATACATGGGTATTTCACACCACGACTCAAACCATGTTTTATCACGGACCATCACTACAGAAGCAGGGGCCTTGATTTGAATGGATTTTCATCTCTGTTGACCATGTTGACACAGACAAAAGAATCGTGTTCTGTATTGACCCTTCATGACTATTTTTGCTCGTTTTGCAGCTTTTCAATTCAGACCTCATCCAACACTTTTGAATCCTGCTCTTTTCGTGATGGCATGATCATAACAAGCATGGTATCATTTTAAAAAGAATTAATTGATCGTTTGAATGATGTAAAATATGCATTGTATAAAATTGGGAGTGGGAGAAATAATATTAATGGCTAAACTCAGATTTCCAGACTTGTTTTGCTCGTTTTGCAGCTTTTCAATTCAGACCTAATCACACTTTTGAACCCTGCTCTTTTCGTAATGGTATGATCATAACAAGCATGGTATCATTTTAAAGAGAATTAAATGATCTTTTGAAAGATGTAAAATATGCATTGTGTGTATTGGATGTTGGGAGAAATTAATGGCCAAACACAGATTTCCACACTTTTCTTGAGGGGTTTATAAATTGAGACAAGCCTGAAAATAGGGGCATATTACTTTTTGTCATCATGAACATGATGCATAAACAAAATAAGCCTAATGAAAGATCGAAACGCGAGATATTGTTACTTTTTTCTTCTTTTTCCTCTTAAAAAATATTTTAACTTTAATTTTACGCCGCCAATGAAGGGGGAGGGAAAGGGGCGGCCGCTTTGAGCGCGCTTGGATCTGTGCATGTATGGATGCTAAATTTCACATTCACCATTCGCTTACCGTCATCAGTTATCGCTATCAACATCGCCGTCATCATCACCATCATCATGTTCATCCGTTTTTTATCCAATTTCTGTTCAGTTAATTAAACTTCGACGATGCATTATTTACTAGTACATTATCCTTCCTTCATTCACAGCGATGAAATAATCTCAATGATCATTCAAGGAGGTATCTTGAAGTCATTATAGCGTACATGGGGGGTCAGAATTTTGCTCGAAGTGCTTTAAAATTCGTGGTGTCTCCTTGATCTTTCATTATTGTTTGTAATATTGTTTTTTTTTTCGTTGCGAAAGTGCTTCAAACTCTTGGTGATCCCCCCTTTGTTTTTTAGTTGTCATCAGAAAAATGTTTGACCCGTCGATCTTAACGAGGGTTAATGCCAAATGCGTCACTGCACGAAGTTTCTTTCATTCATTTATTGAAGTTACCAAAGATCCGGATAAACCGATTATAAGAATTGAGAATCAAACTCACCAATGCTTTGGTCAGCAGACGTCGATGGGTTGCTCTGTTCAAGAGGGAAGTATCGACGTTGACGTTGATGTCGAGAACTCATCTTCCACTCATTCAACTATATAGTCCAATGTTCTGAGGTGGATATAGTGAAAACATTTTTTGAAAATACTTTGGAACCTGTCGTATTATATATATCCACAATGATAAGGGAGTCTAAAAATTGGAGATAATTCATTCTAATGGGCAACAATAATGTATTGGCAAGTCCGAGTTTTGCTCATTGACTTTTATTTTTTGAGACATTGATTAATGCAGTCATCCGATCTGACCATGCAATTATTTAACTTGAAAAGTTAACCCCCCAACACATCTGGGTGCTCACACTACTATAAGTAATTATACTCTCCCGGTATATTCTGCATGTACCTTCATGTTAAAATAAAAATAATGACAGCCTGAATTAGAGAACTTGAAACCCTACTTCAGATATAGACTAGTTGGGATGTAGTTCGTTGAGAGCGCTTGCGCCTTTTCTGAATCAAAAACAAATTAGGCTATATAGGGATATAGGCCTAACATACGCCTGGGTGAATGATAATGATGGACTTTTTGAATATCAATTATGTCACCTTCCAATTAACTCAAATCTAGAATAGGCTAGCTGATCAACATACTAGTATCCAGTGGCCATGGACCATTCATAAATGTTGACTACATGTATGTACATGACCATTCAAACCATGGTATTCCCAACTCCCTGTTAACTCCTCTTCCTCGCCTGAATTGGGGTTGTTGTGTTATAAATACCTCTAAAATTCTTCAAATAACTTCCTCTTACAGAATGAACTACATACAGTAAAAACTATGTTTAGAATGCCTAATCACTTGCATGTAACATGTACACGTTTCGCACACTGTATGTTAAAAGGAATAACTACCAGATATGTTCGGATGTGCCACGTAGAGTTGGAGAAAGAGAGAGCGCAAGATGATAATGTTGTTGTGTTTCCCGTTGGCCTGTAGTGCAAGTGGTATATCATCTTTCACGGTCTGACATTTTGACCTCCATTCCATTTCCAAATGCATCGTATAGTGTGCATAGTGAGTGTTCAGTAGATTATTTTGGATGCGTTTCCTATTCCTGAAATGCGAGATAATGCGACGCGCGGAGAGGATCAGCAATCATTGGACAAAACTAATGAAAACCGAATGAAACTTAGGGGCAGCGCCACGGGAGTGGGGGGGGGGCGACAGCCACCTATGACTCTTCTTCAATTTATTTATTAAAAAAAATAGGGGACAAAAGGGGGAATAACAGGAATGCATAAGAAGTATCGATCCAATTGGGGATCCCGGGTTGGGGATTTAGGGGATCGCTCCCGGGGGGGGGGGACTTACATTGACGAGTGGATACCATGAGAGATCCCTCCCCCCCCAAAAAAAACGTAAAAAGGATGTCTTTTTCAAGATACGTAATAAGGGTGTCAAAAACATTAAAATAATGAAAAAAGGGTATCTATATCGCTAGGGAAGCGGAAAGCTACGTGTTTAAGGTCACTTTGCGAGGGTAAAATGTTCAATAAAAGATGTACTTTTTGCCCCAACAATTTGCGCGGTGTGAGAGGTGGGGCCGTACTAAATGTAGGTAAGGTAAGGTAAACCGATGTCCCTGACATATAACAATAAAAATATCGCTGTACTTTTTAGGGGTTCAATTCATGCAGGGAATACGTGCCAAGGGCCCGCGCAGTCCTATCGTTTTGTTTCCAATAGGCCTACTTAAGGGCCTTTTCAGAATATGGAATATACTTGTTTAGGGTGCTTTATTTCAAGACCTCATGGTCGCGCATGGTATCAAAATGTCCGAAGCCCCGGGGGGGGGGGGTGTCGCTCCATCATTCTGAAATATGATTATTTGATTAAAAAGGAATATATGTTATGACGTCACAATTAGGTCGTACGTCTTGCCCCTTTCAAATTGTACGCCGCCCCATAGGCCCTACTCATTGTTGTTTTCACTTGCTCGGTTTCAATCTGCAAATTCATCAATTAACAGAGGGGAACACTCGATCTGACGAGTTAATAAAAGTAGAAAATTATATTGGTGAAAGTTTGATCCATCAAAGAGTAAGATCGGGAGTTACGATTTTCTTTTTTTTTTAATTTGTGACGTCACAGGTGAGAAGCACGTACCCCCACTGACCTTTAGAAGATCATATGAAATATACTTTAATGAATTTCATTTTTCATAGGAACATGATGAATTTATTATTTTTGTTTTCTGATAGAGGTGGGCATATGTAATGTGTCTGATATACCCCAGCATAAATAAAATCATTTTCAATTTTTAATGAGGCATCACATTTATAACACACGACATATGGAGGAGCTGCTCGTTTGTGACGTCACAAAATAAAAACTTTCATAATTCATAACCCTGCTACAACATATTTTCATGAATCATTCACCATAATTATATTTTTATGCTTTTATTGAAACTGAATTATCGCCAGGGTGAACTTCGATCCCCCGTAATGGAAGGTTATTTCGGCTACAAGAAAGAAAAAAAAGAAGAAAATTCAGAAAAGCGGAAAGGGAATGAGACGCTTGAAAACAAAATCGTATAAGCAATAATAAATATATTAACACCTCAGGCGCGCCGGAACACTTTCAGTTTTGGGGGGGCAAAATCCCGAAGGGGGCACAATATTTTTGATAGCGTGAGATACCGAAGCGATCGAGCGGGAGAGGGTGTAGGATCCCCCCCCCCACGGTAAGGACTTTGTGTAAAAATGGAGTATAAAAGTTGCGTTTCTAAGAGCATTCAAAAATAAATTTCTTGAAATTCAAACATAGAATTCACTACGAAAGACTATACTCACAATCTATGAGAACCTATGAAATCTACGCGCAAAACGATCGCTTCGGAATGTGTTTTTGTGTCTGATCAATTAAATTTCCTATATTGACTCAAAATACCAGAAATTACATTTTTCATGCAATATCCTTTCAGTAATATTTATATGTATATTTACATACACGGACGACACGAGAGAGCACAATCATCATAATTTTCAAGTAATTCCTGTCAGAACAAGGAGTGTATTAAGCAGAAGAAGCGCAACAACAAAAACAAAATAAATTCTAATGAATGTCTTTTCAAGTTCAAAATGTCATACTGTTCTGACGTGGCAGACGTCGATAAGCACATACCCATTCTATGCATTTCACTTCTGAAATCAGCATTGGAGATAGTCCCTGATTATCCATGCATGGGCAATACATTTCATATTTTATAACTGAAGGAAAAAGAAATATGTCAAGCTTAGTTGTCTAACAATTCAAAACTTTTCTGAAAATTATTAAAGTTTAAAACATTCATTACTCGATTTATATGTTTCCTTTTGCATGTTTTGTATGGCTGGGAAGCACTTTTAGATGACCCCTTCAAAATCTTTTTTCTTTACATATTTTCTGGGGAAAATGTGACCATAACTAGGAAATGATGATTATCAAATTCCAGGAAATATTCATTTGTAAATAATTATGAACTGATTAAAGGGATGGTCCGGGCTAAAAATATTCATATCTTAATACATAGGGTAGAATTCATTGAGCAAAATGCCGAAAATTTCATCAAAATCGGATAACAAATAATAAAGTTATTGACGTTTAAAATTTAGCAATATTTTGTGAAAACAGTCGTCATGAATATTTATTAGGTGGGCTGATGATGTCAGATCTCCACTTTCTGTTTTCTTATGTTATTACATAAAATTATATATTTTCATTATCTCATACTTGTGTGAACCAAATGTCTCCCTTATAATGAAATAAGTTGCAGCAATGAATATCCAATGCACTAAATCGGATGTCAATCCAATTTTTCTAGTTCTTGGAGAAAACAATTGAATAAACCTAATAAAATGCAAAAGAACAAGTGGAGATGTGACATCATCAGCCCACCTAATGAATATTCATGACGACTGTTTTCACAAATATTGCTAAACTTTTAAATTCAATAACTTTGCTATTTGTTATCCGATTTTGATGAAATTTTTTAACATTTTACTCAGTGAATTCTACTCTATTTATTAAACTATAAATACTTTCATCCCGGACCATCCCTTTAACAAACTACAGCAGTTCATAATGTACATTATGTAACATTATTAGAAGAAAACAATTACATTCCAATAGCGGATAGGCCTATGGTTGTCGGTACACCATGTGGAGTTTTCGAAAAAGTGGATAGAGGAAGAAGTGAAATTGATAGGGGAGGAAGTGAACAGTTGATAGTCGAGTAATTTTTTGTTTAAATGCGCGTAGTCCTGAAAAAGACAGTAAACCAGAAAAGGTAGAAGAGGATTGAGTAGTTGATAGATGAGTACTCCTGCTCTGCACTACATTCACCGACTCAGGCTAGCATCTTCTCATTTATCCAATAATCCAACTACTCAAGCCTCTTTAACCTTTTCTGTTTTACAGTCATTTTCAGATTCCATATGTTGCTCGAGTAGCTAGCGTTCACGCGCGTTAGTGATATCGGGTCCGATCTGAGCGTTTCTGGGCGACCGCGCGTTTGTTAGCCGACACAGCCAGCATTGCATTGGTGAACCACATTCAATTTGCCATTCGGTTTTAGTCTGAAATGTATTCATTAAAAGGTTAAACGTTATCACACTGTAGTAAGATTGAAAAGGGGCTTATCAAAGGTATGTTTCACAGAGGGACATGTTCGTCAAAAGACGCGAGGCTTACTATGATTATGTAATTGCCCCGTCAGGGGCGAATTTTTTTCATTTTTGACAATGGAAATGACAATTTTTAGACAGAAAAGTGCCTTCATCGTTTACATTTGTCCTTGAATAATTTATCATTTTTTCTTTATAGGGGGGGGGGGCACATTGCCCCCCCCAGATAAAATTTGGGGGGGCAAAACGAGATTTTGCCCCCAAAAAATTTTATCTGGGGGGGCAATTGCCCCCCTGCCCCCCGCTTCCGGCGCCCTTGTAGCACCTAAAATACTTATGGTTATAGATCCCTTTGAATATCTGCCCCTGAACTCTTCAATTCGCTACTAGAACATTGTGGTCATTTTCTAATTTAAAGCTGTTCTCAAAATCCACCTATTTTCAAACTAAACTTTATTTCCTGCATATGTAGCCGTATACCACTTGTGTTTATATCAATTACTATCATTTAATTTATTTGTTGTTGTTCATAATTATTCAAATTTTAAGTGACAAATAATATAACACACAAGTGGAACGCCCCTGGCAGTCTTACATGCATGCAATACAACAGCAGTATTGAATTTGTGACATTGAAATATAAAACATTTTCTCTCTTCCTTTTTCAAAATAGAAGAATGCAATAATTAAAGGCCATTAATGGCCAAAGATGATTTCATTATCTCTCATATTACCGTTAGAAATTATCAAGTACCTTTTTTTCTCCATTTGTGGATAAATTAAAGGGGAATGAAACCTTTGGAACAAATAGGCTTGTGTAGAAACAGAAAAATCAAAGAATAAGAATAAAGAAAGTTTGAGAAAATTTGGACATATGAGAAAGTTATGAGCATTTGAATATTGCAATCACTAATGCTATGGAGATCCTCCCATTGGCAATGCGACAAGGATGTGTGATGTCACTGATGAACAACTTTCCCTTTGGTGGACTATAAAATACCCTCAAAATGTCTCTTTTGCTATTTCTTATGATGATACAAACTCTTTATCCATGATGTATTCTTAAAAAATATGGATTACATGCCCTCATGTAGAAAACACATGATCTATGGATAGATGTGATAAAAGAGGCAATTCAAGTGAAATATATACTAAAGTAATGGGGAGAGTTGTTCACAAGTGACATCACACATCTTTGTCGCATTGCCAATTTGCTATCTCCATAGCAATAGTGATCGCAATATTCAAATGCTCATAACTTTCTCATTATTTGTCCGATTTTTCTCAAACTTTTATTGATCTGTTTCTTTGATTTTTCTGTTTTCACACAAGCTATCTTGTTCCAATGGTTTCATTCTCCTTTAAGAAATGTGTCCTATACCTATAGCAAAGTGGCTTTGCCCTAGAAATATTGATACTCAAGGCCTTGAATTCAGGCTTGGCAATCCTTTGTTATTGTTTTCTGGACAATGTTAGATACTGAGCTTTTATGAAATAAGTCAATAAGTGAGTTTTGTGACCAATTGACCAGAAACTTTGGCCAGGCAATAGGCAAACCCTGCTGAAATTTGATTTAATTTCCTAATGAAAACATGTACATTCACCTGAAACATATACGTACTTGACACATACAGGTGAAGTATATACAAGTTTCAATATGAAAATAAATGGATATACCTATTATCTTTGAAAACCGGGAAAGGGGGGGGGGGCAACATGCATCAGATATCAAGAAACATTCCAGAACTGATATTGTTTATCATTTTAATACATTTATTTATTAATGATTCACAAAATCATGCTTAAGAACCATGACTATGGATGTTCTACTTTTGAATAAAAAGAAAACATTTAGTATCATGTGTGATATTCACAGCTAAAGGCAAAACCTCACTTGGCCACATAACTTTACAAAAAAATACTTTCATAACATAAATCTTTTACAAAACACAAAACCATGTTGATACATATTCTCTTGCGCTATTCAACAAAAATAATTGAGATTAAAAAGGAATAAGTATGGTTCCATTGGAGAAATTACCTATTAAATAAAAATCACAACATATTTTACTTTAAAATATTCAAAAAGTTAGTAATCATCCATTACCTGATATTGCAACTAATAAATCATTCTTCCAACCACCATGTGGAAATAAATGTTTTCTGAAAATAATTCAATCTCAGAATACAAAACCCAAACAAGTCCTAATGCCATAAACCAATTTGAAATGGTGATTAACCATGTGGATTTAGTACACTTGAAGAAATCTGACATGATCAGAGGCATAATAGACCAGTTCGTAGTTACATCATGGACAATTTTGGTTAAATGACCTTTCATTTCTTTCATTATGATACGCAGATTTCAAAGCAAGATATAACATATGAATGCCTTACATCGCAGGACCAATGAACACTCCATGAAGGCATTTGTTGCATTTCTACTTTGAATGCATATTATAGCAGGCTGTACAATGTACTTGGCAAACTGTGAAATAACAGTCGTTTGTGGACGCATTTTTGTTCTTTGTGGATGTAAAACACAATTCAAAAGAATACATGAATAATCAAGACACCAAAGTTGCTGCTTATCTCATTAAATTTTCAACCACCATGTCACTTTAGTACCAATGACCTTCCTCTGACCATGCGCAGAATCGATCCGATCATGCGCAGAATGGAACTATGAACTGGCTTATTTATGTGACACACATCGCACTGGGTATCAATGGATACTATCAAATAAACTTATATAATAAAGTAGAATCAAACCATGCCTCTTGTACAAATGTATTAATATAATACATTTGTTTTTGTGTTTGTTTTACAGCATCATAAAGAGAAGTTTTGCAATGATCAAACTACACAAACGTTTATAAGAAATACAAAATAAATAAACAGTAAAATTAATAGTCGCCTCTTTCTGAATTGCTCTCTGAATTAGGTCTTTGAAATATAAATAAAAGTTTGTTAGAATATGAATCTCAAAGAGGTTAATCTGATATATATAAAGGTTATACATGTATATGACTCTCATATTCATAAATTTGACTAGCATATTCTTAACAAGAATTAGATGTATACTGTATGTATCTAATAGTGTAGTGTTTTTAAGATTACAAAATAATTCAGTACACATATCATGACCTTTAAAATGGATGAGATACCATATGTATCTTCATTTGGCTATTCTGTGATAACTTCATTAAATAATACATTTCTTATGCTCAAACACACATGTGGTAATAAATTGAATGAAATAGGATAGAAATAACCCCAAAACTAACTAACAAGTAAAGAAATGCCATTTAGAAGCAATTAAGAAACACCATTTTGGTGCTAATTCATTCATAGACCCTTTGTCTACTATAAACCAATATTAGCTTTCAAATCCTTGGAAAAACACTAAAAACATGTTGAAAAATGTCCAGCATCGGTTACTGGTATGATATTTCCATTAGGTGACAATCGCAGACTCGTCCATAAAGTAAAATGAGAGTTTTCTTTAACAATTACTTATCCTTTTTCTTTCACACAAAATAAATTGATACTAAAAAAAAAATTCTCAGATTCCCTCCTTCACTGGCTCTTCATCTTTTTGTATCACAACTGAAAAAAAAACATTCAAAAAATTGTCAAGTTTTTGAGTACTAGTATCAAGAACTAGAATCTATCACATCATTTGACAGCAGCAACCTGAAATTCTGAATTTCAATTTCAGAATGAAACATCAATTGAAAGACGAAAGTAAAAATTACATGCAAAAAAAAGAAGCAATAGGATGTTTCTTTTGCAGCAAAACTATGGTATATCAACAATATTTTTGTCACAAATAAAGACATTTTCCAGATTTATGACAATATCATAAAGATAATGAAATAAAATTAGCAATATCAAAATGTATGGCAGATCACTGAGGTTTTCAATGTCAGTATGTCACACTACATGTATTCATGCATTGACAATCATCAATATGTAATACTATTAAAAGAATACAACACATTGCTAATACTAGCACTTCATACTACCTGCAGTTTTTAATCAAGAAGCATTCTCGATGAAAGTGACTTTCACACTGGGTTAAAACAGGTGTTTTATGAATCTATCATGTGGCAAATGCATTTTTAACACATTGTTAAATCATGTTAAAAAACTGCCAACTAGTCATATGGTGTAACAAAGTGGTAATGTGACCCGGGGGGCCACTTCCATTCAAGAGTGGATACCATGCGCGACCATGGGGTCTCGAAAAGCACCCTAAACACGTAATTTCCATATTCTGAAAATGCACCCCTTAACAAGTATTGGCGTGTGAAACCCTACCCTTAACAAGTATTGGAAACAAAACGATACTCTTGGCAAATATTCCCTGAAATGAACCCCTAAACAAGTACAGGAATGTTTTATTGTTACGGGTCCTTCAGCCGTCGGCTTTACCTTATTTGGTTAAGTACGACCCTACCTTCTACACCTCGCGCAAATAGGACTCTAAACACGTAGTGTTGGGGCAAAAGGACATCCTTTATAAAACATTCTAATTTTGTTTTATCATCCCCGCAAATTCGACCCTAAACACGTAATTTTCCTAGCGAAATAGATACCCTATTTTCATTATTTTTGTGTTTTTGACACCCTTATCACGTTACGTACGTAACGTACCCTATCGTGAAAAGGACATCCTTTTTACGTGTTTTTTTGGTCGCGCATGGTATCCACTCGTCAATGTAAGTGGCCCACCCGGGTAATGTGATGTGCGCATGATGAAAAAAAAATATACATTGAATTTTATTTCATTTCAAGATATAACAGACTCTTTCTGTGACAGACAATGAAATTAGAATTTGGATCATGCACTTTTCTTTTTTATTCAATGAAGGGAAACTAAAGAAACAATTGTGCCAGCAGATTTCAAAATTCAACCTTTAATAAATTTGACACCAACCTACATGTATCATATCTACAATAGATTGGATTATTATCACTTCACTTTTTTGTTGGTGCTGCTATTCTGAGGAGGGGAATATTTTATAAGAATCTCTCCCCCATCTAAATGTGTCTTTCTACATCTCAGTGTAAATGGTCATGCAAGAAGCTGGTGAGGCATTTTTAAAGGACAAGTCCACCCAACAACAAAAATTATTTGAATAAAAAGAGAAAAATATCCAAAAAACATAACACTGAAAATTTCATCGAAATTGGAGGTAAAATAAGAAAGTTATGACATTTTAAAGTTTATCTTAATTTTACAAAACTATCTTTCTTCACATTCAATTTTGATGAAATTTTCAGCGTTATGTCAACTTGATTTTTCTCTATTTATTCAAATCAACATTTTTCTGGGGTGGACTTGACCTTAAAGAAAATTAATACACCACAGGTGTGATTTCATATCCATCCTATAAAACAAATATTTTACACACTGCAAATTATCTATGCATGCTTTAAAAAGATATTGTTTAGTTGTTGCAGAGGTGGCACTTTGGATATTCAACTACTTTGTATAACATACTGTATACTGAAATGAGATTTGTAAAATACAAACATTGAGTCTTATACCTAGGTCTCCTTCAAAGCAATACAGTCGTGTAAAAAAAACAGACCACTGAGCGTTCCGTTCTCTGAATATGTGTGCCATCCACGTTCAGATTCTATTTCAAAAAGCTTGCAACAGAAATCACCAGAGCATAACATAGACTATGACCATTGATGTGTTAGGATTCGAACATTTTTCTGAAAGGATTAGTAAAGCAAAAACAATTAATTGATGATTTTCATGGGTGGCTTCATGGAATTTTGACAGTATGAGACCTCTTATAATCAGTTTTATGCTATGGTCCTCTAGCTACCTCTACTCGTCATAACCTTCAAAGAAAACATAGTTGAACCCAACTTTAAATTTCAATAATTTGGTATGAAAGGTATGAACTTAAACTTTCCAATTTAATAAAACTCTTCGTAAGTTTGGGTGAGTTTCCAATATTTCCAAGATTGAACAAATAATGTATTTGGTAATCATTTCACACTGACATTGTCCGCCTCCACCTGTACACAATTTATTCCTTACATGATCAAATGGAAATGATTGCAATAAATATACTGATTTCATGCAAATTTGATGGAATATGATTTGTAGCATCACTGTCACACATGAGATACATATCTAAATTTTTTTTCAAGACTATCATCTATTTTTGTTTGACTGACCATGAAACCATCAAACCTTTCACTGGTGAGAAATGCTGGTTTGAATGCTTTCTTGTTTCCATCGAGTTTGTTTCTTGTTAAGCTTCTATTTCTCCTTTCCATGAGAGTCTGCAATTTCTACATCCTTTGGGAATTCCATCAATTTGTTTTGGTTGCGTGGGACAATATTTTTTTTGATGGAACCTCAGTCCATCTCAATTCACAAGATTTCTTTTCATTCATATATATGCACAAATATGTAAATGTACAGCCCTTGTCAATTGAATTCAACCTGTAGGGTTCCTTAAAAATCAATACTACACCAATAAACAATCACATGAAGGACTGAAACAATAGCTAGATCATAATGATAATTTGATTTGGGTAATGATAAAACAACATGTACGTATATCGTAGCCCTAAAGCAACCAGGGGATGGGGGTAATTATCCCCAACTTTTTCCGCAACCTTTCCGCTGGAGGTGAATTTTGGGGCCATAGAACTGTAAAAGCCCGGCCTGCTTAGAGTTGACCACTAACTACAAATTTCTAGTTACAGCTAAAGTGAAAGCTCTATAAAAACAAGTATGAAAATGCATGGCATGGAAACTACATACATGAATTCAAAATGTAAACAAAAATTATGTGTGATAAGCAGTTTTTAGTATCATGGTAATAAAAGTTATAAGTGATAAAAATGGAAGAATTCATTCATTTAATCTTTACGAACATAAAAAATAACATTCTGCACAAAGCCAGCCATTAGTCTGCATCTAAAAAAGATATAACCTATAGATCAGCTTCTGATAATACCATTCCCATTGATATGCTTATATTGCTTGTAACTTGGTCCATTCGCTTTGCAGCAAGATATTTGATATTATTTTGTTTATCTTGATAGTATGTTAATTGTCAAAAATTGTCTTCTTTGATAATCCTCTTGATGACTAAAACTGCAGTGTGATTCCAGTAACATTTCAATTCCACAAATAAGGAAAACTGAGAAAAACCAGAACCAGAACCAACTAAATATGAACAAATAATACTAAAATAGGGGCAAAAGTGAAGATATGTTCTATGACATTGGAAACACGAACAGGCTCTAATGTATGTTGATGGAGAGGGGAAGTTGGCTTGCCATAAATCAGTGTTTGAAAGAGATCAGAGTGAAATGAGACATGGTCTTCCAGGTCAACTGTCCGAGTCGGTGTCCTTGTGAGTGCTACGTATGAGGGTGTCTAGGTACTCCTGATGAGATTGGGCAAGAATTGAGGCTAGGATCGCATCCTCAGACTCCCATTCAGATATACCTACAAACAACAAAGATCAGATTAAAATAAATAAAATCAGCAATTGAAGTCCACATGTACAAGATGCAGGAGTGTAGGGTATTGAAATGGAAAGAACATGCAAGATTCTCTTCAAATTCACAACTCTTGAAACAGTAGTTGAACTACAAACAAGTGGAATGCCTCTGGCCGTCTCACCTGCATCACGCGGTTCAATATAGCAGCAGTGCTGACTTTGAATACTACTCTAACTCGCACAAGATGTTCAGTGATACATGGTTACAATTATGTCCACTTTTTATGAACTAGACCAATAAACTTACAGAGATATGATGGATATTCAACAAAAAAAAACCAACATGGCCATAGTTCATTGACCTTACATGACCTTTGACCTTGATCATGTGACCTAAAACTCGCACAGGATGTTCAGTGATACTTGATTACTCTTATGTACAAGTTTCATGAATCAGATCCATAAACTTTCAAAGTTATGATGGTAATTCAACAGATACACCCAATTCGGCCAAAGTTCATTGACCTTTGACCTTGGTCATGTGACCTGAAACTCGCACAGGATGTTCAGTGATACTTGATTACTCTTATAACCAAGATTTATGAATCAGATCCATTAACATTCAGAGTTATGATGGTAATTCAACAAACTCCCCCAACATGGCCAAAGTTCATTGACCTTAAATGACCTTTGACCTTAATCATGAGACCTGAAATTTGCACAAAATGTTCAGTGATGCTTGATTACTATTATGTCCAAGTTTCATGAATCAGATCCATAAACTTTCAAAGTTATGATGGGAATTCATCAGACATCCCCAATTCGGCCAAAGTTCATTGACCATAAATGACCTTTGACCTTGGTCATGTGACGTGAAACTCATGCAGGATGTTCAGTGATACTTGATTAACCTTATGTCCAAGTTTCATGAACTAGGTCCATATATTTTCTAAGTTATAATGACATTTCAAAAACTTAACCTCAGGTTAAGATTTCGATGTTGATTCCTCCTACATGGTCTAAGTTCATTGACTCTAAATGACCTTTGACCTTGGTCATGTGACATGAAACTCTAATAGGATGTTCAGTAATACTTGATTAACCTTATGGCCAAGTTTTATTAACTAGGTCCATATACTTTCTAAGTTATGACATCATTTCAAAAACTTAACCTCAGGTTAATATTTGATGTTGACTCCGCCGTCGCCGTCGGAAAAGTGGCGCCTATAGTCTCACTCTGCTTCGCGGGAGAGACAAAAATTTGACTTTGAAGAGGTAAATCAATTATGTTTGCACAATCTAATGTACATAATTGTTTTGACATTATTTGACTTATAAAAATAACTTACGTTATAGATCCAATTACAAATGAATTACTTAAAGAGGCAGATATAACAGAAAACACTCAAGTACTTTTATGGGGTTTTTTAAGGCATGTCATACTGGTAATAGAATATATGACATTGGCTGTGTCAAATGTAAATGTGAGGTAGAAAAGGATCTTACAGCAAGGCTCGACATTAGCGGTGGCCCGGTGGCCCGGGGCCACCAGAAATTCACCTCGGGCAACCATTATTGAAATATGTTAAGTTTTGGTGGCCCGAATCGGGCAACCAATAATTTTCAAAGTAGCGCAATTTTTCTCCCGATTTTGCACGCATTTATCAACTTTCTACAGTTGAAATTGCAAGCCAATTCGTCATGCGCCCTTTTTGTCAATCTACACACAAATACACACACACAAAGATTGCATAGTCATGACAGTATGGAGGCCTACCACTGCACTACTGCAGCATACAGTACTATTCAGCCCGCTGCGCCGGCCGTCTGGCGTACGTGAGCTTGCATGCATGAAACCACTGCAGCTATAGCTAGCTGTGCGCTAGCAGACTATTCAGAGCTCTGCGATACAAAATGTTACTGCTAAGAAATCTTCCACAGAACTTTGAAAATCTACGTCAAAGTCACATTTTACACCAATGAAATGCCCTTCTACAGTCCATATTACTAAATCCTGATTATTAGCAAGCATTAAAAAGAGGAATTATGACCTCTCTTTTGACTCAAAAAGTCCGATTTTCCAAATGCATTAATACACATAAAACTCATAGGTGAGTACATCACAGTCCCACGTGTGCATTTGTATGTATGTTGATATTTGGTTTCTTTTGAAGCTGTGTCGTTTCTAGCCAAAAATAACAGACAGCTTCTTTCTTTTTTGTTTATAAATGACTTCTTAAACCACTCTTAAAGGAAGTAAATATTTTGGGAAGGCATTTCATTGATATGAAATGTGAATTTTCCATCATTTTGTCAAATGTAGGAAGGACTTTTCTCACTGTTTTTCCAGATATAACTTTTGCCGTTTTCTTATTTTTTTCTTTCATTTTTTTATAGTGACTAAACCATTTATACCCCTTCCCATTGAATATGCCTGATTAAAGAATATGTTTCTACTGAATAATAAAAACAATTTTCCCCATTTTTCATCAATTTTGTCTTATTCATTTTTCTTTCATTTTCTTTTTTTTCTTGTTCTGTTCTTTTTCTTTTCGTTGTATTTCACTTATTTATTTTATAATTTTTTTTTTCTTTTTTTCAATATACAATTTAAAAAATTATATTTGTTTCCCCCTTTTATGCATTTTTCTTATTTTTCAACATATTTTTCTGTGATTTTCTCCTGCTATAATAATACCTGGGAACAATACAATTCTTTTGTTCTCTTTCAATCATTTCATATTTGCAATGATAAAGCAATTTATATATTACCACAAATCAATAAGCATAGTAAAATGACTGCAAGCACGATTTACATACAAGATGTGCAAAGTGGAAGTAACTTAGTGGTAGTGGCTGCAAATTTGTTTTATTCATTTTTAATTATTGTTTTTCTTTATATTTTTCGGGCCACCAAACTTTACTAACGGGCCACCAAAAAAAATTATTTGAAGGTTTTGGTTGCCCGAACGGGCCACCACCAAAAAAAGTTCATGTGGAGGATAGGATCTTACAGTCTATACAAATTTACATTGGCAAAGAAGAACAGTCAACTGTTGGCTTCTACATATAAAATATAGCTCATTACACCAATAGAAAAACTGTATAAAATGTGTCAAAGTCAAATATAAATGTACAATATCTGCATTCAATCTCACTGGCTGCTGATATAATCTTGACTCACCAAACTCTTCTGGTGGTATATCTTCCATCCTTCCACCTGTTCCGGTAGATTCACTCGATGGATTGTAGCCACTGGGACCTGCCTTGGGGCTAGCTGTGTCCCTGGCATGGGCGCCTTGTGGAGAAGCTGGATTTGAGATGTGACCACTTGTCGTGGGACGATCTGTTTCAAAATAATGCATGGGGGAGGGGTGTTTAAAACAACAAGTGGAGCGCCTCTGGCAGTCTCACCGGCATTAGGTGATTCAATATAGCAGCAGTGCCGACTTTGAAATACACTATAAAATAATCATTCATAAAAGAACACATTTCATATGATGGGGATACAATACTACGTTCATTGACCCTAAATGACATTTGACCTTGATCATGTGTCCTAAGACTTGTCAGTGATACTTGATTACCCCTATGTCCATATTTCATGAACTATATCGATAAACTTTGAAAGATATGACAGCAATTTAAGAATTACTTCCAACATGGCCAAAGTTCATTGACCATAATTGACCTTTGACTTTAGTCATGTGACCTGAAACTCGCACAGGATGTTCAGTGATACTTGATTACTCTTATAACCAAGTTTTATGAATCAGATCCATTAACATCAGAGTTATGATGGTAATTCAACAAATACCCCCAACATGGCCAAAGTTCATTGACCTTAAATGACCTTTGACCTTGGTCATGTGACCTGAAACTCGCACAGGATGTTCAGTGATACTTGATTACTATCATGTCCAAACTTTATGAATCAGACCCATAAGCTTTCAGAGTTATGATGGTAATTCAACAAATACCCCCCAACATGGCCAAAGTTCATTGACCTTAAATAACCTTTGTCCTCAGTCATGAGACCTGAAACTTGCACAGGATGTTCAATGATACTTGATTACTCTTATGTCCAATTCTTTTTTATTTTTTGACGGTCCCTAAATAGCTATTCATGAAATATCTTTGCTTCTTTTCCCTTTTCCTTAACAGCTCAGAAATGAAATGAAATGAAGTCCTGCAATTTCATTTCATTATTTCACATTAAACACCATACAGAATATACTTGACAATATACAATGACTTGGTGATCTAAAATTTGTTCAACATGATTACTTGGATTAGATAAACCTTGCAAACAAACTTATTGAAATTGAAAAAAAAAAAATTAAAATAGAATGTATTTGTTGAAATGGTGATACCAAACTCACTGTCGGAAAAGTGACCCCTACACGTTAATAAAAAACAAACTCTTTATTTTCTCACCTGCTTTTGAGACAACCTGTTGTTGCTGCTGTTGCTGTTGAGCCTTCTTCTCTGCATTCCTGCTCCGAATTGAATTTGGTGATAGCGGTCTTAACCTTGCTGCCTCAAGTCTCTCAGGACTGTTTGGTCTGGACCCACTGCCACTTCCCCTGTTCCTTGGTGATAGACGTCCACTCGGATGGTGGGGGTGATGTGGAGAGACCAGATGACCACTCTGATGGTGTGGAGTGACCAAGTGACCACTGGAGTGATGACCGCTCAGGGCATGATGGGAGCTGGGGTGTTTTCCACTGGGGTGCTTTCCACTTGGGTGTTTGCCACCAGAATGATGACTACCTTTGCTCCCACCACCAGACGTTTGGTTGGCCTCACCCCACCATCCTGGGGGAGAGTCGGGAGGTGCAGAACTACAGGTGGCCGTTGCAGGGAGCTACAAGTTTAGTATACAAGGAAAAAATTGTGTTTCCTACCAGCTTTAAGATTCACTAATATTTTTATGCACCACAGCATATATTTTCCAATAGACCTCTGTGACCTTTTAAATTCATTTTCATCTAAATATTTAGTTGAATTTGAAATCACATCTTTCCTGCATATATACACCATCCTCTTTCATATAAACAAGACCTTTCATGAAATTAAACAATTACAAGTAAACATGTGAGAATCTAATTTCTGCTCCTTCACACCTTAAGGTGTAAAAAAAAATTGAAAGGAAATTCCAGTTGGATACATATACGGTACTATATACCTAACCATTTCTGTGCATAGTGCAAGTACTTCTAGGGGGAAATCAAATCTCAATATCACACTAGAGGGACTAGATACAATATTTGGTACATACATCAAACACTCGACTGTTTGGGTTCTGCATCACCATAATGTTAGTTTCTCCAATATACAACTTGAAGAGACTACTGATTATTAAAGTAGAATAAAGAAATATACATACTGCTTTCTTCTGTGCTCTTTTCTCATTGTCTTTCAGCCACTGAACAAAGGATTCCCTGGCGACTTGTTCCTCGATGGCTTCATTAGTTGCCTCCCAGTCAGTAGCTAGCAGTTTGTCCTGTAACATTGTCTGCTCAATGGCAGACTTCTCTGATATATGAATGGCTTCTCGCATCAGAGTCTTGTCTGCCAGCTGGGAATAGAGTGAGAAAGATATGAATATAGTATCAAATGACTTTGAAAGTCTTACGGGGCACATACTTTTGGGCATGATCCACTTTTAATCTAGTTTAGTTAAAAAGTTATGGCCCCCCTTAAGATCTCAGCCGCGGATTGCGCGATCATGACGAAAATTTGCATGATGGTAGAGAATGACTGTTCTACGCTGTTGCATTGGTAAATTTTACTGAATTAATTTCTTTTATTTTATATGAATTAATTATGCTAATTTATTCATGTAATCATACTTTTTGCTCTGATTCACTAAATATAGCTCCTAGAATGCTATTTTTTGTGAAAGTATTCTTTTTAGCATTCCTAACAATTGGAAATGAAAAAAATTCTGGTACCAAGACCGATTTCTTATTTTATTGTTTTTTAAATTTATTATGTATTTCTTTGTTTTTTTTACTTTTTGTTTTTTATTGTTTCTTTGATGGAAATTGTTCCAGACTTAATTCTGATCATAAACAAGGCAAAATCAATTTAAGTTTAATCAGTTAAAGTAGAAATAATGATTCATTTATTAATTTTGGCTAAATACACAATTTGCATTGGATTTGTACATGGAATCATGTTTTTGAGCAATTTTGGGTCTGACATGCACTTACATAATGTTGCGTAATGTCATAACCGCGTACCCGGGTGTCACAAATTTGGTCTCAAAATTTGAGCGAGACTTGAAAGTAAAAAGTCAGCAAGTGGGGAGGTCAAAAAATTTTACGCAGCGGACATATCGCGAAAATTGTCGGGGGGGGGCATTATGCCCCCCCAGGAGAATTAGGGTTAAGACTTTGCAAGATCACCCTCCCATCAAGTTGATTAAAAAAAAAACAGACAAGTTGGAGAAGCGCAAAATTGAAGATGAAAATCCATCAAAGAAAAAAGATGAAATTATTGAAGTTTTGATTTTGTGCTGTCACATGTGAGCAGACGCCCCATATATCATGTGATTTACATGTATGATTACTGTTTCATACACGATTCATTGAGAAAAACATTTTCAGTAATCATTTGACACAATTTCTTAGAAAATGGTAGAATGAAAGTATGTAATGCTTGCATGTGACATCACTACAAAGCATAAAAGATCCATAATCATGTTTAATATTCAAAGATGGATTTTCGCCAAACTCTTTAAACAAGTTTTCTCATGTTACTGTTTTATATAAAAATACACTTGCTGTAAGGTTATACTTCCTCATCAGGTTTAACTTTTCCTTGAACATATTGTTATATTAATTGAAATTGAGATAGAGTGACTTCTACACATTATATTCACATGCACTATTTTTGCATTTAAAATGAAATACCTCCAATTTTTATTTCCATTTCATAGGCTTGTTAAGACACTTAAAAAAACCTTCTAAAACAAAAGCTTATGTCAAGATGATAAAGTCATATGGTGGGAAGCTTGTCAAAGAAAACTTGCTTTTGACCATTCAACTTGATTTATTCACAATGTAATTAAAGGAGTGCCAGAGATAGCTACAGCTCGCTACTTACCCCAGGCACAAATGAGGGCATGCCTAAACCAACTCCTACTGTAGCCTTGTGCGGGTTGACAACAGAGTTGTAATGAACATTACGATGATAACTCACACGTATAGGATCATTGTCTGTCTTGTTCAGGGTATGAAATGTGTTGATAGGTTCTGAAAATAATTATACGATTGATTTCATAAGGTGATTTCAAATAAAGGTTAAGAAATGAATAATATTTCATGTTGGTATTTATTCAGTTCTTCATTCCAGAACGGTCTTTAAACAGAAAATATTCTTCTTTTAAGTGGAATTATAAACATTTATTTCAGTGTAATTGATTTAACAGGACGAAAAAGGGGACTTTGAGCAACTGACCATAAGTAACCAAACTGCAATACCCTACCTAATTAGTTGACTTTCAAAGAAATGTTAACAATATGTTACCACTAAGACCTGTCTTATGAGAAGCCTACATTTTACTCTCATTTGCAAAAGTTACTAAAGACATTTTTAGTCTAGTTCAATTTACATGTACATTAGACTTCAAGGTTCAAGTCTCCATGTGCTAAACAAATAGAAAATCTAAGAATAAATTCGGCACAACAGAAATGGACTACACCAACATCGACAACATACCTGTACTGTACATGTAGACCTCTATGTTGCGATTGTACATCTCTGACAGGGCTTGCATCTCTACATGGTTACCATGACAACTGTCTAGCCGCTTACGCCCAATGTAAGTTGGAAAATCCTCAGTGATGAATTGGGAGAAGTAATCTGCATTTTTTGTCTAAACAAAAAGAAAAATACATTTAGAGAAAGAAACAGAAATTTACCAACAAAGTTACATGTATTCTGATGCTGTTTCAACAGCTCTGTTTCAATAAAATGCAGTTACATGTCTATGCAATTGTGTGTACATGTAATTGACTAGCAGTAAGCTACATACATGTATTGTGTTTTTTTTTATATATGTACATTGTACCCTTTGCAGAACTATTTAGGTTAGGCTAATTTAATGATGAAAAACAACAAATGTGTACATGTATGTATTCTTTCTACGGCATTTTGGAAATGAAATTTGAACACTGTTTTGAAACTTGCAAATTTTTTCAACAAAATGTATTTTTCTAAATTATTCTTACCATGTAGTCCATACAGTGCCCGCGTACAATTGCATGCCAATCCTGGTCTCCATAAACCTGATCAGCTGTGATTAAAAAGAAGTGCCATTGTGCAGTAGTTAATCATTTATCAATTGAGAAGTATAAGAATTAAATACATAAATAACATACTAATACTTTAAAGGTCAAGTCCACCTCAGAAAAATGTTGATTTGAATCAATAGAGAAAAATCAGACAAGCACAATGCTGAAAATTTCATCAAAATCGGATGTAAAATAAGAAAGTTATGACATTTCAAAGTTTCGCTTATTTTCAACAAAATAATTATATGAACGAGCCAGTTACATCTAAATGAGAGAGTCGATGATGTCACTCACTCACTATTTTTGTTTTTTATTGTTTGAATTATACAATATTTCAATTTTTACGAATTAGAAAATTAGGACATCCTTGCCTGAAGCACAAAATGTTAAAATAATGGAATTCCACGTGTTTAGGGAGGAATGAAACTTCACATGACAATGACGAGAAAATAAAAATATTTCTTATTTCATATAATAAAATACAAATTTTGTTTGTTATCACTGTGCATAACATGAAGTAATTAATAATAGTGGTGACAGAAAAAAATATAAATAAAACTGATGAAAAAGTAATATGTTTAATCAAAATACTTTAAAAAGCGAATGGCTCTTACCAACTGATCTGAATAGACAGGCTCCATCAGGAACCATGATCTTGATGATGAAACCTTTCTTTTCCTTCAAGGCTCGGGCAAACCGTTCTTCAATCTAATGTAAGCAATGGAAAAGAAAAAAATAATAAATTCACCTTCATGTAAACAAGAAAGAGAAGAAATACAATTCTTTCAAAACCATACAAAAGTATTTAGACTGTAAATACTGTCGATAAGTTGAAATATTGCCTACAGTGGGGGTCAAAGGATATTTGCAGACCAGAATATGCAAAACGATTCTACTATGTAAGTACAGTGTGTACATGTGTAAATGTGAGTCAAGTTTTGCCAAAGTCAAACAGATCTCTGCAATACTTAGTCAATAGTGGTCCTACCACCCTAAGAGATTCAACCAAATTAATGCAAATTCTATGTATTTACAGATCTATATAAGATTCAAAATTTGATTTATATTTTTCATTTAAAGCATGTAATGTAAGTGAGCCATTTTTTTTAAAATCAAAGATACAGTATACACGTTCAATGGTCAAGAGCACCTCAACAAAACTCCCAAAGCTTAGGGAAAATGAAACATACATGAAGCACTAACATTTTATTGAACTTGGATGTATAGTAAGATATTATACACTGTACGGTTTTGCTTATTTGCACAAATCAATTATGCACCACTTACATGTAAGCAGGATGCAAGTACGATAAGGCCCAATAGACTCAATATTTTTTTTTTTTACTTTATTTTATGAATTATCTAATTTTAGTTATTTACAATTTAGATTTTTTTATTATTCAACAAGGCATACATGTAGCTCCATTCCATTTTAATAGACTATGTAAAATCTTCATAAAATTTTTATTGTGATTTTATTTGAGATCCTTTCCTAACAGTTTATAACACATACTTACAGACATCTTATAGGCATACAAACATAAAAAAACACTGAGTGTCATCTTTAATTAATAGTCGACCCTCATTTGCATCCAGGCCACCATATGTTTTGAGAAAAAAAAATGCTTGAACTTTCTTACTGTACATCTGAATTTAATCAAAATTCAACAGAAATTCCCATAGCCTATTGTGAATTTTCTCCAGTATTTTTTTTCCAAATTAACTTGTCATCTGTGAAAGTGTATGCATTATTACAGCTAATAATGCATGACTGATCACAGTTTGAGACTACATGTAGGTGAAAACAAAGGCTACACTTTCCTCTTTCATACTCAGAGGACTCAGAAGACCTTACCATTCAAGTATATCCAATGACTTTTCTTTTATATTCAAGGGTAATATCACTATTCTAGTGCACAGGTCTACATACATGTATTGCGGCTACAATAGGAAAAGGGTCCTTTGGATTAACTTGTGCAAAAATGACCATCAACTGATCAGTTTTAACAGATACATGCTGATCAGACATCTGTACTCACTATTGATGCAATGAGCAAATTTAATATGGTTAAAGCGGCTGCTCTCACAGCATGTCCAAACTTAGTATATAATCATACATGTAAAAGTAATTTTTGGCAAAGACAGCAATGCAATAACCTCACATTTGGAACTGAATCAAGAGGGTGCTTATATTCAAGTACATAGCAGTTACATCATGGCATACTGTAAGTGTACTATTGTCTACAGGTATAATCTGTGCATAGAGATGTTAAAATATACAAAATCTCAGCGGTACCAAGGTTGGATAGCTCGTTGAGAGTGAGACTCCCACAGGCTAATGATATAATTCACGGGTCAAAATGAGTGAGATCAATAGAAATGCATGCAATTGATGCAAATGAAATAAAATTTTAGAGTGAGAAAGGACCAAAATGAGCGAGCCTCACTCTCGATGAGTGAGAGTTGGCAGCCCTGAAATCTGATGTTTAAAGTTTTATAGCCCAGGCAATACAACTATCATTACCAAGTTTCCCATTCATGATGGCATGATCTTGCACTCACATTATAGCACTTTAGTATATTATGTAGGCTACAATTTTTTTTAGGGGGGGGGGGTCGATTCATTTTGTATGAAAATTTCACTTTGCTGTAATTGTAGATACTGTCATCATCATTGTGAATTCAAACTCAGGCAATCATTTTGTAAACATGCTATCTTGAAAAAGTAAAGTTTGAAGAAAATTTTCAACCAAATGTGTCTACCTGCTTGGTCCATTCTGTTTTCTCCTGAACATTACAAGTACAGTACAACTGTAAACTCTATAGTATATACCATGCGGCATGCGCATTATCAAGAAAATTTCTGCTCCATGCAAGTATGGCACTCCAGAAACCAAATTCTTTGTTGTTCGTTGTGGGGGGGGGCAAGGGGCTTGCTCCATTTTCAAAACATATATCCTTCTTTTTTTCATTTGTGATCTTTTTGCACCATACACATGTGTCTTAACCAGAAAATCTACCATTTATTTGTTTGTTTGCGTGTTTAATGTGCATGCACACACTCTATTTAGTTGAAAACTAAATAGAAATAGAAATAATATTTGGAAAAGCAAAAATTTTGGGGAAAAAAGTATCTGTGCGGGCATGACAAAAAAAATCACTTTTAACAATAAAGGTTTTGTTTCATGACATCACAATCTACACACAGCTATACACATAAAAGGCACATAGCCAATTTTGATGGCCCATGCAACTAAATATTTTCTTTTGTTGAATATGTGAAATTTTCAGTAACCATTTGAGAAAATGGCAAATTTTCACATGGAATTCATATCAAAACATATAGGGGTACTATATCCTACTCTACCGCTTATTTCTGATTCATATGAAATTTTGCTGTACAGTGCCATTAAGTATAAATTCTTAATGAGAAGTCAACAAGAGGCAAATTTTGTTTAACTTCATATGCCTACATCCAAGGTATCCATAAAATAAAAAAAAAAGAAATAACTAGCAGTAGACTATACCTGTTTATTTTCAGTACAGTCTCTGGGCCATTTTAAAGGTCCACCCCAGAAAAATCTCTTAACAATAAAGGTTTTGTTTCATGACATCACAAGTCACAAGTCCACCCCAGAAAAAAGTTTATTTGAATAAAAAGAGAAAAATCAAACAACACTGAAAACTTCATCAAAAGATGTAAAATAAGAAATTATGACATTTGATATGCAAATGGGTCGATGTGTCACTCAATCACTATTTTTGTTTTTCATTGTTTGCACTATACACTATTTCAATTTTTTACTAATTCGACAATTAGGACCCTCTTGTTTGAACCACAAAATGCTAGATCGATGGAATCTAACAATTTCAGGGAGGAATGATTTTTTTTCACAATCTTTTGTTATTTTAATGGGGGTGCATATGGAACTCTTTCTGTGAAATTAAGCAAACTTTTAAAATGTCATTACTTTATTTAAGATCGGATTTCCATAGATTTTCAGTGCTATGCTTGTCTGATTTTTCTATTCACAGCAGCTTTTTGTTAGGGTGGACTTGTCCTGTAAATGTGTTAGGCCCTATTAAGTGGGGTTACATCTACGTTAAAATTTAGATTTAGAATCTAAAGACATTCTGTTTTTTTCAGACTCTATAATATACCTCTTCTATATTCTCTGTATTTTCTGTATTGTCATCATGCTCATCACCACTATTAACAGCGTCAGCTTCTTCGTCTTGCTCTCTTTCTCTTGGACTTGAGCCTCCTATTTTGGCTTGTGAGTTCGCCGAATTATTTTGAGTCCACGCAACTCCTGCGTGATCATATTCAAAATCGTTGTATTCGTGTTGAGGCGACGACCGGTGCCTCGCCCTTTTGTTGCTTGAATGTCCTCCATGAGAATTTTCCCTCCTTTCTTGAGAATCATAACTAGTCCTTGCATCATGGTTACTCAGTCTATCGTCTCTCTGGTTATTTGCATTCCAACGAGGCGGCGAATTTCTTGATTTTGGCCTTGCTCCTCCCCTCGATTCTCCTGAAGAATGCGATACAGAATGTCCTAAATTATGTGCATGATGGTGATGACTGTTGTGTCCATGATGTTGGTGATTTTCACCGCTTTCTGCGCCCCTTTTCTCCTGCTGAACTTTCTTCTTCGGCAAAATAGTCATTTTGCTATACTCTCACCATATTATAATTGCATAATTTGGTCTAGAATATATGAAATTCTGGCTTCAAAATGTCCCTTTCCTGGACGTTTCCTCTGCGGTGAACCAAAACATTAAACTTTATGTTCCTTTATTTACCTAAGATGGCGCCCTATATCCTCGGAATATGACGTCAAAGCAGCTCCGACCCTCGTAGTTCGTTATTTCTCTGACTTGGCGTTGGTCTAGCACTGATCAGTGGTCTATAGATGGGGGGGGCCGTCATCTATACAAACAGGGGGCGGGGCGGCGATATGCATGATCTTTTTGTTTTAAATCGATGGATCGATGGAAGCGATCAGCTAATTTCGAGTCACGAGTGTAATGATGAATTTGATTTTTTTTCGGGGGGGGGGGGGACGACGTGTCTCCGGTCGTCATTCGAGACGCCATATAGTGCTAAAAATTAGAAGTGGAGGTCTTTAAAATCTTTCAAATTCTATTTGTTTTTTAATTACGGGGCAGCTAGAGGGCACTGAGTTCCGCATGATGATGGGCTGATGGATGGGTTGGGGTGGATGAAGCAGATGTGAAATTATTTTTCTTACATTGTACTTGTTCATGGTTCTTGTGTAGTATTTATATAAATTTATATAAAATCTCATTTTTCCATTGTAAAAGAGAACTGTTGCTCGGCTAGCGCCATGAGCGTCTACTGACGGTGCGTGCGGTCTACAAATATACACTATTATTATCATTACTATATTCCATGGGCCGTTGTACAACATTTTAATTTTTCAAAATATACATAAAAATTTGTCAATAAGATATTACAATTTAATTTTATGCCAAGTAAATCTACCGAAATCTACATTACAATGATATGGAAATTCCATAGTGAAAAAAAAAACTTGCTTTGTAGCCTATGGTGAGGTAAGGGAGCGAAGCGATCGGACGAAAAAAAAAATCACATATTCAAAATAACTGAAAATATTTGTCATAAACATTTTGTCTTTACGTCTACTGCCTATCAGTGCATGTTATTTCACTTTACGATAATGGGACAAGACTGGATACAGGCGTTTTATTACGTGAGTAAACGAGCAAAAAAGCAAATAACAAAAACAAAAAAACACATTAACTTTAACAGCGATATTTTCACATTTTAGCGTTTTTACTCCATCCAACTCCCCTTAAATATATAATGAGGGAATATGGTGACCGGGGAGATAATTTCGAAGTGAAAGCTATCCATAGGTGAACTTTATTATGAACTTCCATAGTCAACCTGTATGATAAAACGTGACCCGATATCACTGCCCAGTGCAGCACATCGGTGTCTATATACATTTACAAAATTTTAATTTTCAATTCTTTATTTCGATTCTCTATTTCACAAAAGGGTATTGTAGAGAATAGAGTCAAATAACTCTAAACATAGTGGCGATCAGTTGGGGCGGGGGGGGGGGGCTGATCGCCCCATGAAAATATTTTTGGAAAAACATAACGACCCACCCCCCAGTAAATTCGACAGGCTTGAAAACTGTATAATATGCAAGGCAAAAGTATGTTTGAAAAGCATTGGAAATCACTTAACTAAGAATAATTATTATTAAACAAAGAATGTACTCAATTTTTGGCGCAGTTCACTCCAAATTCGTCATTATTTTAATTCGGCGAAATTTTGATATATAATTTTTTTAACCCCCTCCCATTTGAAATGTGGATATACACTTTTAACTCTTCATTACACTACACAATCAACAAATTTTAATGTTCAATTCTGTATTTCGATTCTCTATTCCACAATAGAGTATTGTAGAGAATAGAGTCAAATAACTCTTAGGTCGCGATCAGTGGGGACAGGGGATCGATTGCCCCATAAAAATATTTTTGGGGAAACGTATCGATTTGCCCCCTCCTCCTCGAAATAAATTTGACAGCTTGAAAAATGTACAATATGCAAGGCAAAAGTATGTTTGAAAAAGCATCAAAAAGCACTTGACTAAAGATATCATTAAACAAAGAATATGATCAATTTGCGGGCTTATTCACTCCCAATTTCGTCATTTTTTTCACCCCCTCCCCATCCGAAATGTGGATATACACTAGTTAAAACTAATTCAAACAACGCTGTTTACTATGTGAATCGCACATTTATAGTTGTTCACACATTTTTAACAAATGCATGTTTAAAATCTTAAACAACAAAAGGATAAAGTTTAAATATTTAATCATCAATAATTCAAGCATGGTTGTTTAAGATTTTAAACACTTGTTTTAAAAAATGTTTAAACAAATTTGGATTCACATATTGTAAACAGTGTTGTTTAAATTATTTTTACAGTGTACAATTCTAATTCTTCTTTACATTTGTAACGCAAAATAGGCCTCCCGGTGCTGAGGCAAAGGAGTTCCGACACTGTGAGCAAAACACGAACCGCTTCTTCTGCTTTCAAGTTTCAACAGCTGATTTTCCAAACTTTTGTTCCACCTCCTAAAAAAGTGAACCCCGTACTTTAGTTCCACCTCCCCAGGATAAATTATGTGCACCATGCTCAAACCATCATACGCCCTTGATTGCGACCAAGCCCCCCCCCCCGGGGGGCATTCAGTATATAATGCATAGTAGGTATGTGCCGCGGAAGGGACCCCCATTTTAAATTTTCGTTCCAAGGCATAGAATTTTTGTTTTATTGAGAAAAGAACAAAGAAAGCCGCTCCAAAGCATAGCATTTTCTTCTTATCGAGAAAAAGGTATAAAAGTATTCATTTATTTTCATTCTCTCATTCTTCTTGTTGTTGTTTTCTCCCTACCTTCCCCTTTTCCCTATTCATTATCTCCGCTTCAGCCTCCCCCTGAATATATTTATCTAACCCAGAACTGTACCATGCAGATCGTCTGTGCCATGATGTACTTCTATATAGCGTGGATGCCTCCTTTTCATTTTCCATCCCCGCCCCTCACTGGTAAATCCAAGTGCTTGATTTTTGGTTGGATACCCCTTTTTTAGCTAGTCAAAATTTTCATCGGGAAAATGCGCCCCCTTTTGAAAATCCTGGATCCGCCACTGCTGTCCCTCATAATTTGGCTACCCACAAGGGCTACCCAACCCTATTTCTCTCATGTGAGTGGAGAATTTGTTGGATGTGGGGGTGAGAAAACAGACAAAAACCAAACAACCGGCATTTCGCTGCTACCACTTAACTGGACAATTTTAGCGGAAATTACTGCACAGCGAATTAAGAGCGGTGATTTGAAAGTTTTGTGCTCCGCCTTCGTTTGGCCTGGATTTTTTTATCTTGAAGAATACCTTCTGCTGAAAAAATAAATAGGATTGTGAGTTCGGCATTGAAGGCAAAAATGAAAAGAAATCGTGGATCAACAGATAGTTTAAAGTTCAGGCGTAGAAGTGGACCCTGTTTCAGTCCGAAGGCGAAATCGAAGGCTGACGCTATCATCAGCACTCGGGGAAATGAGGAAAACGTCTCACCGGTTTTGCGGAGATCACCGCGCCTAGCGGCCCGGCTGAAGTCATCGCCTCTTACACCGGACGTGGCCGTTAGCAGCCCTCGCACTCGCAGCTCGACCTCGGCTAGCGCAGCAGGATCAGGAGTGATGGCGAAATCTATTTCCCCATTCATGCCTCTTGACATGCTTGAACTGGATGATAACGTGCCAAAACATGGAACTAAAGTAATGAGATCCTCATCCATTGCTTTGAGGATTTCGAGAATGAATGATGATCCTGATGATAATGATATGGATATGGATCATAATGTATTTGACACTTCACTGAGTCCCATCAAAGTTTTGACTCCTTCGAGTTCGAGTCCGACAATGCCAAGCCCAACCAAAAAGGCGACAAGCCCAGAGCCAAAGCCCAGCATACCAAGTCAGAGTCCGAAAGATAATTCAAACATGTCAAGGTGAATCATCATTGCATTCTTGATTGTTTTTGTGAGAGCCATGATTCAGAGTACATGTAGAGCGTGAATAAGTTTATTTATGACTTCTGTATTTAGCATGATTAGGAATTGCAAAAAATCACATTATAAAATGATGAATTGATGAATACTGATTTATTTCATTTGACTTTGTTACTAGTTTAGTTTGTATTCTGTATTTTTGTATATTGCATTTTGTCAATGTGACATGAATTCAAATTCCCTTTAATAAATTTAAAGGGATGACCGACTTGCTGAAAATAATAATAAATATGACAGTAACAGATAGGCCTACAGAAAAATCAGACAAACAAAACACTAAATATCTGATCAAAATCGGACAAGGAATAACAAAGCTATGGCATTTTAATTAAAGATATTCCGGTGAAACTGTTTGAGGCATGTCTTCATGAATATTCAATGAGCAAATTTATGATGTCACATCCCCACTTGTTCTTTTGTATTTTATTTATATGAAATTGGGTTTATTCAAACTTTTTCTATCAAGAACTAAAAAAATTGGGATTGACAACTGATTTAATGCATGAGATATTCATTGCTGCAACTTATTAAAGGTCAAGTCCACCTCAGAAAAATGTTGATTTGAATCAATAGAGAAAATCAGACAAGCACAATGCTGAAGATTCTCAAAATTGGATGTAAAATAAGAAAGTTATGACATTTCAAAGTTTCGCTTATTTTTAACAAAATAGTTATATGAACGAGCCAGTTACATCCTAATCGTCAAATTCGTAAAAATTGAAATATTGTATAATTCAAACAATAAAAAACAAAAGAAAAAGTGAGTGAGTGACATCAATCACTCACTTTTTCTTTTGTTTTTTATTGTTTGAATTATACAATATTTCAATTTTTACGAATTTGACGATTAGGACCTCCTTGCCTGAAGCACAAAATGTTAAAATAATGGAATTCCACATGTTCAGGGAGGAATGAAACTTCATTTCACATGACAATGACGAGAAAATCAAAATATTTCATATTTAAAACAATAAAAAACAAAAGAAATAGTGAGTGAATGACATCATCGACTCTCTCATTTGGATGTAGCTGGCTCGTTCATATAACTGTTTTTGTGAAATGAAGCGAAATTTTGAAATGTCATAACTTTCTTATTTTACATCCGATTTTGATGAAATTTTCAGTGTTATGCTTGTTGAATTTTTCTCTTTTTATTCAAATCAAGTTTTTGTTGGGGTGGACTTGTCCTTTAAAGGAGGCGCATTGTTCACACATGCATGAAAATATGAAACTATTAATGATTTCATGTAATAACATAAGAAAAAAATGAAGTGGGGATGTGACATCATTGGCCCACCTATTGAATATTCATGGTGACGGTCACGGGCATACTATTTTCACAACATATATTGCTAAAATTTAGAATTCAATAACTTCGTTATTTGCTTTCCGATTTTGATGAGATTTTCAGTTTTTTGCTCAGTGAATTTTACTCTATTCATTTAGATATAAATATTTTCAGCCTGGAGCATCCCTTTAACAGTAGAGCCTAGAGGGGCACACCCAATATGGGAGAGTGTGTGTTTCCAATGTGGGAGATTATTTCCAATATCAGAGACTTATTTTGTGTATAAAGAATTTAGGTATCCAATTTCAGCATTACATTTGCTACAAAACAAAAGAATCACCATGGTGGCAAATGGAAATGTAGGCTTACTGATAAGAAGATTCCTACTGGAAAATTATCCCTTTTCACCGTCTACAGGTACTTTAAAAATTCAGCATCTAATTTTTTTTCATTTATGGATTTTTATCATCATCCTGCCTCAGTGAGACAAAATTTTGAGTGGAAAAAAATTATGCTCTTGTTGGTGTTTTGCCTTTTGTCCTTTTTTGCAAAGCAATAGTCTCCAATTACATGTACATGCATGGGAAATTGTCTTTCATATTACAGAGAGAATCTCCCATACACATGTACGTACGTGTATTGGCCATGCACCTCTGCTGTTTAATCATGCCTTTCACGGTACACATAATTCCAATCTTGAGTGAATATGAATATGGTCTGCAATACATGTGTATAGGAATAACCATCGTTTCAAGGGATTTCTTGAACAATTTCTGACATTTCACTGTGAATCCCCATTCACAAGTTGAATGTTATTTCTTTTTTAAAAGCCTGATATTTCATATACAGAAAATGATAAAAAAATTAGGTTTCTGCAGAATGTTAGATCTAAGTTACTGTAAATACATGTATGTTGTCTTTAAGTACGGGCCTCCAAACTCTTCAGTCTATACATGTATTGGTGAGTGGAGCCAACCTTGTTCAGCGGAACAACCAATGTACAGAGATTGGAGCTTTTGGTTTAGGTCTGCAATCACACTGTCAGCTTGATTGTAAATGTTATTGGATTTGGAAACGTATTCTGAAAATCTTGGCTTAAATTTTACATGCATGTACTGTATTAATCACAAAGTTTCATTTAATTTTTATCTGATCAAGCTTCATGCAAGACTCTTCAATGGCATGCCCAGACACAACCTTTGTGGTTAAAGTAAGTTTTTTTTTCTGTTTTGGGGGTAATTTTGTTACATTTTTTATACTGTACATGTACATTCGAGAGTCTGTATTTCATTATTCATGTAGATGATATAAAAAACAAAGGGGTGCAATTTTAGGGACCCTTTTTTCAGTGAGATATTGGATGTAAAAGTCTACAAATGTATTTTCATTAATCCATTATTAAAGCTGTTTGCAGAACATCATGACAAGAAAAAAGCTTGGTATAAACTGGGTATCGATAGTGTAACACAGCAATAATACATGTACTTAAATTTCTTTGTATAACAAAGTTGGCGCTAATAATTTAATTAGAAAGTTTGATCAATATTGAAACAATGTGATTTTGTTTTTTCTAAATGAAGCAATCTTTATTTCCCTCCCAGTCCAAACGGAGGAAAAGGAAAAAGACGTATTCAGATGATGAAGATGAACTCTCTTTCTTTGAGTCATTCAAAAGAAAGGTAAGAAACGATAAGGATTGCATTTTATGCTTAGGCCTATGATTTTCTGTCATAACTTTTCCATTTTCTTAGATGTTGAAAATCAAATTTCTGTTCAAAGCGGACTGTTTAAATGTAACAAATTTTATTATTTGTATTGAAATTGATGAATGATTTCGAATTTCATATTTTTTGAACAATGGAAAAACTATTTGCTCACAGGATTTCTTAGTTTTCTTTCTTGAATCCATCAGCCTCTACTTACACAGTAATATTGTCCTGTTCAGTGCAACTACATGTATATACATGTACTGGGTATTCATATACATGTACAACATTTGCCCCTAACCCGAGAATCTTACTTCGTACATCTCAGTTCAAGGAGCAAATTTATAATAAACACGGAAATCTGCACCAAATAGGGCGATATCATGATTTAAGATGCTGATAAATTCAGGTAAGAAAATTAGAATGCCTGCACTCCATTCGTCGTTCTATAATTTGTTTTGGTGCGTTTAAGGTTCAGACTTGGCCTCAAGGCCTTTTCTATATATAATAAGGTATGTACAGTAAGTAAAAAAAAAGAGAGAAAATATTTGACATTTTAATGTCACAAAATAAATACTGCTATTGCATTGAATTGTGCAATGAAGATGAGACTTCCAAGGCGTTCCACTTTTATGATAATGCATACGTTTACATGTATGAATCATTAAACATTTTATACCCCTCTCTTATGTCTTGCAGAAACGGAGAAATACATGTACCGGTGAAGATGCTGATACACTAAGCATGAGAAGCTTTAGCCTGCGGGTAAATACTCCATTGATTTCTCTTGTCTGGACCTATGTAGTCATGTTTAATAAAACCATCAAAAAAAGATACTGTGATATATGCAGCATCGATCTAGCACTTGATGTACATGTAATACATTGATTCTATTATCCTGGCTGTCACACTGCTACCCTGATTGGACGCTCAAGCTTTCAAGAAATTCCTTTCTAGCAGGGAACCTATTACTACTCTTGAGTGGAGAGGGGCAAATGTAGATAAGTGCCCTGCCAAAAGATGCTTGATGGAGCCCATTTCATATCAATTATGGTAACTTTGTCATTATAAAACACAACTGCTGTGATAACAGGTTCAGCAGCCAATCAAAATCAAGGTTTCCATTGTAGTTGCAATTACGTATGTCAAATGTATAAGTGCCTGTACAATAAATTTTGACATTTTCAGGGTAATGCCACAAGGCCCTTTAAAAAAAGGCAGATTTTTTATCACAGCACACATCTGAAAAAATGAGCACTAAAATGATCCAAGGCAGATTAGTAGGGAGAGCATCCATGGCCACAGCCATTAATAGCCTTGGGATTAATTCAACACCAAAATATGACAGGAGTTCCATTGTGAATTTCTTTAATCACAGAATCATACAGGTTATCTTCATATTGTTATCTTTAAAAAGAAAATGATGGCAACAAGCTGCCGATAAACAGAGGGATGCAGTGATGTAGAACACCTCTTGACTTCAGCGACGATGCATGTTATACATGTAGTAATTTTCGGCAAAATGGCATATACAGTGTATTGTCTTGTTGTCTCTCATGCAGAAACGCAGGAACACAGACTCGGATAGTGATACAGTCAGTCTCCGAAGTTTCAGTCTTCGGGTATGTAGCAGAACTAGTATTCTTCTCTTTGTAGATCTACCTTTGACCCATATGCTGAGTATTTTAGTATCTAGTAGAAGTTTGATATGGCTTACATGTATGTCAGTTTGGTACACAAAATATAACCATCTTTAATTATAGAATATCGTAAATATTACTCACAATAGGTTTTTTGTATACATGTATGTGAATCATTTACTGATTGAAATTTGTTCCATTACCTACATGTACAGTACTGGATGCCATTTTATAAAACTTATTATAATAGCAAATTTAAAATTACAGTTAAAAGCTACTGAAATCCTTCAATCTGATTGGCTGAGAGTAAATCTGTTATAGAAATTTTGCATTTGTTATAAAAAGTCTATGAAATGGGACCCAGACATAACAGAAAAAAAATCATAAATGTAAAGATACTATTGATTATTTTAATTACTATTTCTCAAACACAGTCTTCTTTCCGCATAAAACGGGATTCCAAGCCTGACCTTGATACCCTTAGTTTGCAAAGCTTCTCAATGGTAAGTCTTTATGGGTCTTAGGGGAAAGGATTTTATTAGTCTGATTGATCAATTAGTACCATACTTGATAATTCCAAACTCGTAGATTAAGCTCCGTAAAGGACTGTTAATCTTAAAAAGAATATGAGCTATTATTTCTTCGAGCAAGGGGCGAAGATTGTTTGGATTAGTTTTAAAATGAAAGTTCTAAAAGCAACTTTCTATGATATATAGATGCGTTGAATTAGTTCCCAACCACCCCTTCTCAATTATTTTGAAGATTTACTCTTGGTCAATGTACTATAAAATTCTAACAAATTAGTTTTGTATCAACCAACATAGATTTGCTGAGTATTGAATTTTCCAAGATTTTTTTTGTTTAAGAGTTTCATTTTTTTTCTTATGAATGAATTTGACCCAAATTTACACCAATTGATGATGCAATGTTTTGGTGAGTTTGGGTTTTTTTTTACTTGAGAAATGATTGTTATTTTTCATAGTGTTTTTGCAGCATAAAGCTTGAAGATATGAGCTCTAGAGCCAACTCAATGGCTCTGTGCGATGCCTTTGCTCAATGTAACTTTTCACTGCAACATTTTGCTTTCTGACTATTTAATATTTTTGGAAAATAATGATCAGAAATGTGGTGAATAATGCCTGATTTTACACATATAATGGTATTATTATGGTAAAGTTAAATACAATGGATTGTTTGGTAGAGCGTGAAATACAAAGTTTTGCAAAGAACGTGGGAAAGGGTTGATATGGATAAAATATGAAGAGTAAATACTGCCATCTTGTGTTTAGTTTAATAAGGGTTCCCATTGCTTGAACATAACTTATTTTCATGAGTGGAAAACAATCTGCCTCCAATTCCCAAATGGTCTCATTAAAAAGCAATAACCCCAAATAATGCCTGATTTTACACATATAATGGTATTATTATGGTAAAGTTAAATACAATGGATTGTTTGGTAGAGCGTGAAATACAAAGTTTTGCAAAGAACGTGGGAAAGGGTTGATATGGATAAAATATGAAGAGTAAATACTGCCATCTTGTGTTTAGTTTAATAAGGGTTCCCATTGCTTGAACATAACATATTTTCATGAGTGGAAAATAATCTGCCTCCAATTCCCAAATGGTCTCATTAAAAAGCAATAACCCCAAATATGGAATGATTTCAGACTATTTTGTGCAATTGCGAATGTTTGTTTTGTACAGTTTTGAAGAAATAAACAAAGAAATTTTTAAACAAAATGACTTTTACCAAAGCTGAAACAGTTAATGATACTTTTTTTTCACTCTCGTCTTGATCTTTATTAATCCAGGGCCGCCCTTCAAGACGAATGTAAATTTTTAACAGATGGTAATTACTGATTCTCCCCCCCAAAAAAAAAGTAATTTGATGTAAAAAACTAAAACAACAGAAAAATGAGAAGAAAATACCAATTTTTTCAAAAAAAAGTATACCATTGGATATAACTATTAAAAAAAGTTTTGAAACAAGGTTACCCATAATGCCCTTATCTTCCCTTTTGTGTTTGCATGGAGATGTATAACAGATAGAGGGAGGTTGATGATAATGAATGACGTCCTTTAAGTGGCTGTATGCAAGTTAGATTGGGTAATTAGGATTATTTGTAGCATTGACCTATTTGTAATAGGTCAATGTCGGTAACAATGGCCCTCAATTGACCCACAAATTTAAAACTTTAAGTGTATATAATTGTATAATAATGATGATTATGCATCTTGAGTCAGATTTCTCCCAATCTATTTGTTATATTCACATCTTGGTATACATTGTAGATCAGCAACCACGCTGTCTGCAATTTATGTTTTGCAAGATACAGACTCAAATTCTTAAATATTCCTGAAGTGGTTTGTTCCTTTGCAGTTTATTGATAAGAAATTAAGAATGTTTTAACTTAATGTTTGTACAAGTACATTTTGAATATTTGTCTTTTCACAGATGATATTTCTGCTCCAAATGTGTAAGGATTAATTTATATAAATCTTCCTATGTAAATCCATTATTAACCCAGAGTATATAGCTATGTAACAAAACTGTGTAATAATATTTGTAAAATTATGGGTTATATTTTTTAAAGGAAAAATTTAATGATTAACCAAACTCTTTATACAATTTGATAAAGAAATTAGAAGATTTTTGTGTGTGAGTACAAGTACAGTTTTGAGTCTTACTTTTTTATAGCCCTGAAATTTTGTTGATTTACCACACTTAATAGAATTCAAAGAATTCTGCAAGGAAGAAATAAAAGAATATTTTAAAAGGGAAAATGAGAAATACATGCATATAGATGTATTTATACTAGTTGCTACATGTACATGGTAAATCTTAGATTTAGCTATTACCACTTTACTTTTCTTCTGTTGACTTATTAATTAAAGGTCAAGTCCACCTCAGAAAAATGTTGATTTGAATCATTAGAGAAAAATTAGACAAGCACAAATGCTGAAAATTTCATCTAAATCGGATGTAAAATAAGAAAGTTATGACATTTCAAAGTTTCGCTTATTTCTAACAAAATAGTTATATGAACAAGCCAGTTACATCCAAATAAGAGAGTCGATGATGTCACCCACTCACTATTTCTTTTGTTTTTTATTGTTTGAATCATACAATATTTCAATATTTATGAATTTGACGATTAGGACCTCCTTGCCAGAAGCACAAACTTAAAATAATGGAATTCCACGTGTTCAGGAGGAATGAAACTTCATTTCACATGACAATGACGAGAAAATGAAAATATTTCATATTATAAAATACAAAAGAAATAGTGAGTGATGTCATCAGTTCCTCATTTGCATACCGACCAAGATGTGCATATAACTGTTTTGTGAAATTTTGCGAAACTTTAAAATGCCATAACTTTCTTATTTTACATCCGATTTTGATGAAATTTTCAGTGTTACATGTATGTTTGTTGAATTTTTCTCTTTTTATTCAAATCAAGTTTTTGTTGGGGTGGCATTGTCCTTTAAATAAATATTTTGCTTGAAATGTTTTTAAAAGTTGTGGGGAAAACGTTTGCATATTTCATGTGTGTGACTGTGACACAATGTATTTATTCCTTCTAATAATCAATGAACCTGACATTCTGTTATGTACTCACATTTACAATTTACATGTAATGTACATGACTACCGATTCAATAATGATGATATTGAAATTTTGTTGATTTACCAATTTTTTGATAGAATTTAAGAATTGTGCAAGGAAAAAATAAAAGAATTAAAAAAAGGGCAAGTCCAAGAAAAGGTCACCCTAGAAGGCAAAATTTCATCTTTAATTTAAGAACTTATCTTTGGTGGGGTAAGAAAACCCAAATGTTGAATTTTAAAATTTCATTAAGAAAAAATTGATAATAAGGCTTTTTATGCATATTTATGCTAATTTGGGGCACCTAATTTGCGTAATTAGTAAAATGGGTGTTACGTATTGGACAATTATAAAAACTCAAAGAAAATTAAAACCCCTAACATCTTTACTTTTTGGGGAAAAAGTGGTGTCATCTCATTAAATATGCAAATTAGGTCTTGTCCAAGGAAGGAATGTCCCATACGTAACATTTTGAGGATGTTTTTTAAGTTATTTCTCATATTACAATACTTGTATTGTTGCATCTCTGGGAAGTTCTAATTTATTAAGTATGAAAATGTTATACCACAAAAAGTTTCAAAAATATAGTTCATTATAAGTTTATCAAAAAATTGTTACGTATGGGACAACATGTTACGGACATGTATGGGACATTTACACACAATATCAATGGGGAGATTTGTGTACAAAGTGAATAAAGAAAAATAAATTTCAAGAGTACTCTAAAAAGTGATTATTTACCTTTTCTTTAGTTTTTAAAGACTGATTTGTTATGAATACTGATAAATGAAAACAAAGCGAAAAAATTTTGAAAATTGAAAAATATGAAAAAATGAAAAACAATAGAAATACATAAGAAATTCATGAAACCATGAAAAAAAAATTGTTGAAATGGCTAATTTCCTTTTCAGTCATATTAAATATGTCTCAGTAGAACATTTTAAAAGATAAAAACTTGTTTGTTATTTCCATATTTTAAATTATTTTGATTATTGAAGTTATGGGGAAAATTGCGTATGTTCTCTATGGGGACAAAATGTCCCATACGTAACATGTCATTAATTTGTTTAATTAGAGTCTGTAATTAGAGGGTTTTGGCTTATGACATGAAACTTGCCTAAGATATACTAGAGTGTTGTTACTTCTATCATATTAAGTTACAAGTTGTCAAATGAAATACTTACAGAGAATTCTCAACTAAAAAAAATGTTTCTGCATCCCATATGTAACGGCAAATCTTTTCTCTCTAAAAGGTCAAGGTCATATGTCACCATTTTTTGCATGATTATTCTCCTAGGTGTCTACCATCATGAGGGTATTCAATCTAATCAAAGTCATTTAACACTATTTTTCAGGTCATTAAAGTCTCTGAAATGTCCCATACGTAACACGCGCAAATTCTTGGACTTGCCCAAAAGGGAAAATGAGATCGACATGCATAGTAGATGCATGTATATTAGTTGCTACATAGTAAAACTTAGATTGAGCTATTGCCAGCTATAACCATTTTACTTTTCTTCATTAGTTGACTTATCAAATAAATATGTTACTTGAAATAGCTTTAAAGTTATGGGGAAATGTTTGCATATTTCATGTGTTTGACTATGACACAAACATGTATTTATTCCTTTTATTTATTAATGCACCTGAGTGACCTGACATTCTATTATGTACTCACATTTACAATTTATATATAGGCCTACATGTAATGTATATGACTAACGATTCAACATTGATGATATTGAATCTTTGTAGTAATAGTTAAGACTTTTTTTAATTGAGATGGCCTATTATAACAAGTGTATTGTAACATGTTATGCATTTATACCCAAAATGCTTAGACCTGATTGTAAAAGAAATGTTTTTGCATATTTTATATTACCTTGTAATGGGATCAGGTTCATCGGGGTTCACTCTTTCATCTCGTAATCCTTAATTATTCACACTAGAGTAAACCAGATAGAAATTTTGATCCTGTATCTAATATTTGTAATGAAGTGAGCCCTCTCTTGACTGCTTTCCAGACCAGTACCTTTTTCACTGTGTTTGTACCATTAGATCATTAGAATAATGAAACTGACTTTCTCAAATAATTCCTCCAAAATCAAAAGAATGAAAACCAAAACAAGTTTCATAGAGGCCCAAAAACCTGTAAATAAATATCAGTAACTTAAACAAGAATTTTGATGAAAAATTACGAATTCCAAATATTCCCGTCCGCAAGCTTGGTTTGTTGATTTTCCTGTGGTTACAGCATGAGAAAAATTAAGGCATAGCTTACCAGTTTACAACACATTTTTGAAAAATAAAGTTCTTCACTCAGATATACAGGTGAACATAAATTGTGAGAGGTTGAAATGTCATTGTTTTACTTGTTCTTCCCCAACAAACAGACTGTTGATGACTGAAACCTCTCTCGTCCTCTCCGTCTTTCTCTTTCTTTGTTTCACTAAAATGTTGGTCAATGCATCCATTTCATTGATGTTATCGGATTATCCTCATACTTTTTACCCCACCCCAGTGACACCACCCTTATTTAAGATTCAATAACTCTTATGTTATTTAGAAATGCCTCTTCCCCTTTCTTTGCTAAAATAGTCATACATTCACATTTGTTTTTGTTATTAAATCCAATGAATTTCTACTTGATCATGATATATGGGGACACAAAAACAATGAAAACTTGTGCCAAAAAGGTAGTATAAGAAGTAGGTCTTTGCCTTTTTGTCCCCTAGTATAAAGCTACAGTGCTCTATAAATCCACAGTACGTACGATAATATTGACATGGATACAACTTTTTGAGGCTCTGGCCCCCGGGGGGGGGGGGGGGTACTCAAATTATAACATGATAGCTGCCAAAGTAATAAATGGGGGCTCGGGAACTAAAAATTGGTCTTAAAACGGGTATTCAGAATGCGGAATAGTTCTTGGATCTACTATCGCTCCTAGGCGTAATGTGCACACGTCTTCCTAGATTCATATTGAGCTAGCACAAGCTAGCTACGGGTGCTGGAGTTTCAGCGGCCGTCACTATGGCTACATGTATGCACTGATCGAGCTCGCCGCTCCGACTGGCTGAGTGAGTTCATGATGACATGCACTGTAACAAGAATTAAAAAATTTGAGGGTCTTCAGAACGGGAAAAAGAGGAATTTCTAAGACTTTCTGAATTTGTGATGCTCTGGAACTGAAATTTAGGCTAAAAAAATGGGGGTCTCAACCACGGCATATGTATCATACATTTATACTATGTACCCCCCTCAACCATGGCACATACCGGGGGGGGGGGCACTTGACCAAAAAATGGTGGGGGTGTGCCGCAGGCGAGACAAAAAACGGGCTTCGGAGCGGGCTTATTGTAAAAGGAGGGTCCTCGGAACGTGCTTCGGAACGACAAATGATTGTGAAAACGGGGGTCCTTGGAACGGATCGACAGCGTGTGAGCGCGTACATGTATATGCATCCCTATGAAACGGTCATGCAGCTAGCGCGGCCTCCGCCGGGTGAGCTCTGCGGCCGCTTTTCACCAAAATTGCGGCTCATTGTAGTAGATCAATGCGATTGGAACGGCGTAACGAGAAGCTTTGGAGCGGATTTCTTCTTTTTTTCGATAAGAAGAAAATGCTATGCCTTGAAGCGGCTTTTTTTGTTCTTTTTCTCAATAAGACAAAAATACTATGCCTTGGAATGGAAATTTGAGTGTAAAAATGGGGGTCCCCTCCGCGGCACATACCCAATATGCATTATATACTGAGTGCCCCCCCCCCCAGGGGCACATATCATACATTTATACCCCCCCCCCCCCGGGCTCTGGCCCCCAAGTACTATCCTACTTTTCAGTCTTTACCTTAAAGCTACACCATGTCAATCTTCTGCAAAAAGCCATTGACTCACTTTTAACTTCACACAGTTTCTTCAAGGCAATTAGTTCAATTACTAATCCCCCTGCTATGTCCCACACATTCTATCTGATCCTACCTTGGCGCAACCTACATGAGCATGTGTGCCTCACGAGCTCACGCCCTGTCATTGGTAAGCCCCAACAATTATAGGGGAATCCAAAGGACAGTGGCTGGTGATTGCACTGTTCCCCCACTTTCACTTTTGGTGATTGTGACCAAAGGGAGTGTTACTCAGGGAATTACCAATGGTGTGCGGTACAAGGCTCTGTTTCCCCACCAACAAGGACAAGTGGCATGGGGAGTTCTACACCCGTTGGAATGGCCACCTCCTTCCCGCCATCAGTATGGTGAGAGTCGATCAATTCTTATTCCCCTAAAACAATTTTACTTGTAGCGTGGACCTATAGGTCCATGCTTGTATTAATCGTGGTGCAGTCTGTTTTCCCAAAACGTGGTAGGGAGTGCATAGGCATGGAGCTATAAGAATATGTCTGTGTGTGAACCAGAGATGGATGCTGAGAGTGTTTGGTTACACATGCAGCAAAGTGCAACCAAAATGGAAGTATGGAACTTACATAGAAGTCTGCTGGAATTGATGAAATAGTTTCAGCTGCAAGGAGAATGAAATGTACCTATGAATAAGTTAGCTTCCCGGGGGGGCCACTTCCATTCACGAGTGGATACCATGCGCGACCACGGGGTCTCGAAAAGCACCCTAAACACGTAATTTCCATATTCTGAAAATGCACCCCTTAACAAGTATTGGCGTGTGAAACCCTACCCTTAACAAGTTTTGGAAACAAAACGTACTCTTGGCAAATATTCCCTGAAATGAACCCCTAAACAAGTACAGGAATGTTTTATTGTTACGGGTCCTTCGGTCGTCGGCTTTACCTTATTTGGTTTAGTACGACCGTACCTTCTACCACTCGCGCAAATCGGACTCTAAACACGAAGTGTTGGGGCAAAAAGGACATCCTTTATAAAACATTTTAATTTTGTTTTATCATCCCCGCAAATTCGACCCTAAACACGTAATTTTCCTAGCGAAATAGATACCCTTTTTTCATTATTTTTGTGTTTTTGACACCCTTATCACGTTACGTACGTAACGTGCCCTATCGTGAAAAAGACATCCTTTTTACGTGTTTTTTTGGTCGCGCATGGTATCCAATCGCCAATGTAAGTGGCCCCCCCGGGGTTAGCTTGTACATGTATAGTATGAAACTAGAAAAGTCAAAGGATAAAATCAACGAAAGTTTGATAATTGAATTATTAATAATTGAACAAACAAAAAGAAAGTTATGAGCATTTGAATTTCGAAGTCACTATGCTTTGGAGATCCTCCCATTGGCAATGCCACCAAGAGTTGTGGTGTCATAGAAATACATCTATTCCCATTGTACACTTAAACTTTACTCCACAACATTTATTTTTTTCTCATTCTAATGATGATAGTTCAAATCTTTTTCCATGATTTGATAAAACCTCTAATAAAAGTCCTCATTTGAAAAAAAAATCACACCTGATCTATTGACAGACTTGATAATAAGTGACTTGAACTTGAAGTAAAATAATTGTACATGTAGGAAAGTAATTGGGGAGTTGTACAAGTGTGACATCACACAACTTGTTGGTCACATTGCAAATTGGAGGAGTCTCTCTACTACTCATCATCTCTACTCGCCGACGCAAGCCAGCATCTCCTCATCAGCTCTACTACTCAAGCTGTTCTCACTCAACATTCCTTCTGGTTTACAGTCCTTTTCAGGACTATTCTCAAGAAAGAATACTCTATTCTCAAAAATCTCGACTTTCTCGCCTATCCACTTCCTCTCTTCTTCTATCCACTGCTTCTATAACACTCCACATGGTGTACCGTAAACCACATCAGCAATTGTACATGCCACCATGCAAACCTTCAAACAACATCCAAATTGGAGGATGTTCACATCATTTGCTCAACATTTAAAATTCTCAAAAACTTTTTTAATTGTTTGGTCACTTTTTCATCCTTTAATTTGCTTAATGGTTTAACTTCTTGATAACCATGTGAAATTGATATAGTTATATGATTCAATTAAATGATTCTTCATTACTACATGTATATAATTCAAATATGTAGGTATAACAGAATATGAGATAAATAGTGAGTGTGATTTTTTTACTCTTTTATTTGCAAGTTTGCATATTATCTGTTATATGATAATGTTGTGTTTTAAATTGATTTTTAAAAAGATGTTTTGAATTCAATCCAAATATTTCATGAAATTTCATATTTTTCACCAGGGGGGGGGGGGAGGGGGGGCACTTCCATTCACGAGTGGATACCATGCGCAACCATGGGGTCTCAAAAAGCACCCTAAACACGTATTTTCCATATTCTGAAAATGCACCCCTTAAAAAGTATTGGCTTGTGAAACCCTACCCTTAACAATAATTGGAACCAAAACAATACTATTGGCAAGTATTCCCCAATTTTTTTTGTACCCCTAAACAAGTACAGCGATATTTCAAACACGGACGTTGTCGGTTTTACCTTTACCTACATCATTGGATTTGGTACAGCCCACCTCATGCAAATCATACTCTAAACACGTAGTGTTGGAGCAAAAAGTACATCCTTTATAAAACATTTTAGGCTTGATTGTATACCCTTGTAAATTTGACCCTAAACACATAAATTTCTTAGCGACATAGATTCCCTTTTTTTCAATATTTTTGTCTTTTTTACACCCTTATTGCGTTACGTACATAACATGTAACGTGCCCTATCTTGAAAAATACATCCTTTTTACGTGTTTTTTTGGTCGCGCATGGTATCCACTCGTCAATGTAAGTGGGCCCCCCCCCCCGGGGAATTTTTGCTTGTTTGATCCTTATTCAAAGTCCATTCATGCTGCTGAGCAAACTTGGTCCCTACACAACATACTGTAATTTTGTCAATTTGGAATCTGTTTCTTGTTACTTCAGGAAACTTTAAACCAAAGCGGTCGAATTGAGGAAAAACCTCACTTCAAGGATTATATTTGTTTTCAGTGTGCTGGTTTCAGTGATTTCCTTCAATTGTGCGTGCAGCAGCACATGTTATTAAGAGCATTGCAACATGGAAAGGATTAAATGAAAGCTTTAGATTACATATAAAATAAATTCTAAGTTTTCTTCTTCAAGGCTTATTTTGATCTTTGATCCAATTTCCATGTAAGTAGAACTAGGTAATGACCTAAAAAAAGAAAAATCAAGGACCAAATATTTATTTATAGGATCATTAATAGGAGCCGATATATATATATATATATATATATACATGTATATATATATGTGTATATATATATATATATATATATATATATATATGTCATATATATATAAATGAAATATATAGATTAATAAAAACATGCCAAAAATTAAGATGAAATACAAACAATATTTGATTATAATTTGGCCTGTATAATGATAAAAGAAATAGAATAGTATAGGATTTCAACAAATAAAGCCAATAGTGGCCTTGTGGGGGAAATATTTGACAATGTCTTTTGCAAGCTTCAAAAACAGACATGTGTGTACGTATACTTGTGTAATTCAGTAAATTATTTCACAGGGATGACAAAAGATAGGGAAAACCAAAATTCAATCGTTACATTAGTTGGAATTTCTGATGGCATTATGTAGACACTGTAATAATTTCGAGGCTACTGTAAGGGCATGAAGGAAGCCAATAATTTTGTTATGTCATGTTTCCAAGTCGGTAGAATCAATCATGAGGTGGTGCTCCACCATCCTGAGTTTGCTCAATCTCGAGATTTTAGCCCGATCGGCCCTCTTTGCGATTAATCTCGAGATTCAAGAAACCCTGTCTCCACCATCACAAGAAGAGCGATTTTCGCTCGAGCAAGGCATCGATGCATTATGGTCTGACGCCGTAAATAAATAATCCTGAGTGCTTCTGCACCTGCCAATTAGCATGATAATTCATAAAATAGCATGCTATTTTGCAAATAATCTCAAGTTGACTTGGGATTGCAATCTCGAGATTATTCCTACGAACTAGCGCGATAATTGCGTCTCCATTACAAATAATCTCGAGATTGTTCAGATCGTGATAATTTGCCAGATCAGAAATAGCGCACTAATTTGAAAACTCTGGATGATGCAGACGGCCCTATGGAGGTAAAAAGAAATGCAGCTCAGAAAGTATGGATCAGGGACATGGCATATCTATTCAATGTTTCTTATGAAGCTATAGGAAACCCAGCCTGGTTGACCCATAAATTTGACAGTGTACTTTTGATGGTTTCCCTTAATTACAATGACCTCAATTTATAGAATTTCAAACATGTTTGAAAGAAAGACAAGCAAATTTGCTCTACTTAAAATAGTTTATCTTTCTATTTAAAGCACATTTTTTTTTATAAAAGCTCTTTAATCTGCTGGTTAAGGTGCATTATCTCTGTTAACATGCTATTTTAATCTGCAATTTGTTAATAGCAGTGTATGCATGTACAATTTAAGTTTAGTATTTGACAAAAAGATTATGAAGCACAGTAACCCAAATAGTTTTCCGAGGACAACCTGCAGATATCTATTTGAAATTGAAACCTTATCAAAATTGCAAGCTTTTTTTATCCAAAGAATTATACAGTCCTGAGTAGGCCTACACATACATGTACAACAAAATTTGGTTATGAAACACAGAAAATTATTATTGAAAGAATAAAAGATGTGATCAGAGTTCCATGAAAGTGCTCATTGTATCCAGGGTCTTGTGGGTGGGTGTTTAAGGGTGTATTCAGTGATATACATGGACATTTACTTTGTAAAGGAACAAAATTCATTCATCAAAACCCCCTGCAAGTTTAGTTTTCAGAATTATCTAAAAACGATTCATCAAGGAGGCTAAGTATGTACATGACATGTACCATGTGAGGTACTACACACTTTAATATTCCCTTTGAAGCTAGGAAAGGTTGTGATTGGCATGGTATGAATGGAACTGGGAAAAACTTCCTTGCTGAAATTAAGCAGTGAACTTCTCTACCCCACGAGTGAAGATTATGAAAGGGACAAAGTTTTCTTCTAAGGGGATTGAATGATATTTTTTTCGACATCAATCATTCACCTCTATATTTTATCTTCTTTTATAAAAAATAAAATTGCAAACAAATACTTGGGACAATATGCATGCATGTATGCAGGGTATAAGTCACACGTTAGATACACAGGATTGAAATACAATCAATCAATCAGCATTGAACCTGATAAGCCTGTGCATGTGTATGATGATACTATGGTAAACGTGTTACTTAGTTTATTATCGGATCCCCGAGTCCCTCATATTGATGGAGAGCTGCCAACCCTAAGGATTACTGTTTTAACAATTCACATTGACCAATAATTGATACTACATGTATGTGGGCTGATGTAAGAGTCAGGATTGGTTACAAAGGGTACTGCAGTTTGATAGGCCTGTTCTCATCAGTCCAAGATTTCTTGAAGACATTATGAACCATCAGCCCCTCCCCCCTCCCCTTAAAGCACTACCTCAAGTACTCAGATCAGTAACCTTGAGGTGATTACACAACAATATCTTTAAATGGATGGATCAAGTTAACTTTTATGCTTTTGACAGTCGGAATTAAGGTACATCACATCTGTTGTGTATCATCTACACTATGCACATTTTAATAGTCAGATGGAATATCAATATTAAACTTTGTAACATTTGAGGACTTCATAATTTGTGTGTTTTCTAATGTTTTGTATTTCCACTCCCAAAGTTCAATATGATGTACATCCATTGGAATAAAACGTTTATTGTAATGCAGGTTAGAGTTCATTCAAATTATCTAAACCATCCTCATTATGGTTTATAAGGAAAGAATGCTATCTCGTACAGTTGCCTAGATCCTGCCAATAATTAGCCTTTCAAAAATTGTGAATGAATAGACAAATAAAAGGAAGGAAATGCAATACGTCTTCAGTACTCACTCAATTAAAAGAATTACTCCAACTGAGTGACAGTGCTAGTGACAAGAATTACCGAGTGACTAAATATAGGCCTGCAGTACCTCCTTTTTTGCTTTGCATTCATGGTTAGTTTTCAAATAGGAAAATCTGTTGCCATATCTTGTCAATTTTTTTTGTGATGCGTAGTGTAATATCAAGGAATAAAGCCAATACTATTAAGAGAAATGCTTTAAAATAATCCAGTAGCAGTAGATTGCAATATAACCTATACTACAATCTATCAGGGAAAATAATTTACAGAGATCCACAGTAGACTGTTGATAACTTCAGTGATAGTTGGAATAAATGATAGAACAAAATTAAAATGTTTTTATAAAGGATGTCCTTTTTGTCCCAACACTGTACGCGTTTAGAGTCCGATTTGCGCGAGGTGTAGAAGGTGGGGTCGTACTAAACCAAATGATGTGTAAAGGAAAAACAGACTGGACCGAAGGACCCGTGATATAACAATAAAATATTCCTGTACTTGTTTAGGGTTCATTTCAGGGAATATGTGCCAAGAGTATGGATTTGTTTCCAATACAGGTTAAGGGTACGTTTTCACACGCCAATACTTGTTAAGGGGTGCATTTTCAGAATATGGAAAATACATGTACATGTACGTGTTAAGGGTGCTTTTGGAGACCCCATGGTCGCGCATGGTATCCACTCGTCAATTGAAGAAATTACATGTGATTTAATAGTTTTTGGACTTAAAGGGGAAGTTCACCCTGAAGAAAACTTTGTTGTAAAAATAGCAGAAAAAATAGTAAAAAATATTGGTGAAGGTTTGAGGAAAATCTGTTAAAGAGTAAGAAAGTTATTAGAGTTCAAAATTTTGGGTTTGTGACGTCATAAACGAGCAGCTGCCCCATGTGTTATGTAATATAAAATGTATGAATTTCAAATTTTGTATGGTTCCTGATGACTTCATTTTGTTTTCTTTTCATGATCGGGTATGAAATGATTTGTCAATTGATATACAAAGTTACAGTGAAAACCATTTTCAATTTTCTGAGAAAATGACATTTCATTGATTTTTTTTTACCATTCGCTATGTAGGAATGCTGCTCGCATATGACGTTACAAATCAAATAATTGAAATTCTAATAACTTTTTAATTATTTGATGAATTTTTCTCAAACCTTCAGCAATATTTTTTATTATTTTTTCTGCTATTTTTAAAATAAACTTTTTATCAGGGTGAACTTCCCCTTTAATGCAAATCAGACACATGTGGTTGATTCTATTTTCAAATGTTCACTTTTGGCCAATCTTTCTATGTGCCAAGTGTGAACATTTTATATCTTTCAACTGTTTGACATACATAAGGACTAAGGTCTTCAAATATATTATTCAATTTCAATGCGAAGAGTAACATTGAGTTGGGCCACTTCCGAGAGTGCGTAGAAGTTTAGAACAGATTCTCCCCATGTTTTAGGAGGCTAGTCAATGATTCGATAACGTGAGAAAATCTTGTAAACAATCCGGTGTCTGGTCCCAACTTAGCGCAGACCACTTCCTACCTGCAGCCAGCGTCCTGTTCAAGGAAGTCACCCGGACATAATCAATCTTAAGGGATATCTGCAAGTATTTAATACAACTCACCTTGAATGAGCTCTTTTTCATGCCCTTTGAAGGCTCTATTGCAGAAGTGGATTAGAAAAAATGGTAAAATTGAGATAACATCATTCAAACCGTAGGAAAGGATAATTTAATTCTTCAGAGCTCACCTTGATAAAAGTTTGCTTGTAAGAGACCGATATTTCATTTATCAGTTTGGGCGATACATCAAAGCCAGCTAGGAGAGCAGTGGGTTGTAATATACATGTATTCTATGTAATTAATAAATACAGTCTTTATGATGATGATTTTATATCTTTAAAATAAAACTGAGAGACACATGTAGAAAAGATCAGGTTTCCTAATATCTCACCTAAAATCTTCAATTCTGTTGCATGCAGTTAAATAGGTTCTAACTTTAGTTTCTGTGAAATCGTATTCTCATTGCCAGCCCATCAGTAAACATTTTCTTCTCTGTAAATGCAATAGAATAATGGACAATAATCAGCATGTTGTTGACTCTATAGCTACATGTATATATGAAACGCATTGTAACTTAAAGAACTTTAGCTGATGATGTAATGGACAATCTTACAAATAATATTTTGAAAAATTATTATGTTTACAGATAAGTCATGAACTTTTGACGTCCTCAGAGAACGTCATTCTACTGAGACATGACTTTTGTGATTTTGTTAACTGCATGTAGACGTCAATGTGCTCTTCAAAACACAATTTACAATTGTTGGTCTTGTTGTTTTCCCAAATGAACGCATATTATTTGAAGGTACATGTAGATGCGTACCTGTGCTAGAAGCATCAATTAGAAATGAGAACTGTGACATCAGGTTAGCCAACAAAACAGGAAAGCTATCAACAAACCTTGTGAACCCACATGTTGTTATCGACGTCAATACGTGTGTTGGGAAATATACAGGGACATGGATTTCCTATTATTTTCTAACCACAGGGTATTGTTTTTGTGCAGGAATATCTCATAAATTTGGGGTTGATTGGTGGTTGTTATCAGTAGTGTGGCGGGTAAAAGTACTTCAATATCACCAAAATGTTCAATACCCTTTTCATAAACCCATCCTCCAATTAGCCGCCTAAGAGTAATGCGGATAATTCAATAAAAATTGCGTTCACAAACTCCGAAAATAATCCGCACTATTTTTACGAGCGCCTGTCCTGAAAAAGGCGGATAATCGTCATGACAACTGGACACGCCCCCTCCGATGCGGTGGTGTTGGAAAAGGGTAACCTTGTGACCGCACCATGGCAATTATCCGCCTTAATTGAGTCACCCTTAATTGAGCCAGGCAGATTTCCTAATGATATTTACTATGAATGTAACATGGTGTCCTTCACTAGCAAGCTTGGACGTTATGAAAACATGGTATAACAAAATTGAGGATTAGAGGTACATGTACATAAAGTTATGTACAAAAAAGAACCATGGTAAAACTGCAAACGAATGAAGATTTTTATTAGTAAAAAGTACTAAGTTTGATCTGATGAATTAATGAACATTGTTTTATTCCATGATATGTTTGGGCTCAATACATGTATTTGTATGAATGCACCTTAAAGTTTAGTCAATGTTGTTTTAGTAGTTTTGGGGCTATTAGGAATTAATGACTTAATTGTCCTGCATTATGCAAACACCTTTATGAGGTAGGCTTTAAAATGAAAGCAAGTGATTTATATATGAATGACAAGACTGGGAATTTGTTTGTTTTTGCATCAAAGAAAGACAATCCAATGCATATTTCTAGACACCTTAAAACTGAGTTAGCTAGAAATAACATTACATACATGTAGATCCAAAAGGATTGATGCTACATGTACAGTATCTAGATTCAGGAGTCTTTTATACTGAAACAACTTTTGTCCTTTTTGTCTTATATTAATTTAGATAAGAAGGACAGTGTAATATTTTTAGAAATTTATGTAAGCCAGAAGTAACTTTCTGGAACTAAATAACTGATTGCATTATAAATAATTGCCTGACCTTAACATTTTGGTACAATTGGTATTTCAATTTTGATCATTGGGTCAACACGTTCATGGCCTAGTTACGTGCAGAACCAAATCTTATCCTCTTGCCCATTATTCAAAATCCATTTATATAAATTGTATTGTATTATTTTTGCCATCTACAGGGCAACAAACGGAACCGGTCCCTGGTCAGGGTCGGCTCTCTGGCCAATATCCTTTCACCTGTGTCATCGGTCAAAAAAGTTGGACAGGCCATCCAGGTAAGCTGGCTATTTCATGTAAATGGTGGATTTTTGTTTGAGGAGGGGGTGGGGCTGAGATGGAATTCACCTTGTACATACAGCATATAGAAATCATATGTGTTTTATTATGCGTTCATCTTCTTCTGTCATAATGCTTTGATGTCAGTAAGACCCAAATCATAAATCTTTCCTGGACCTATCCATGTTCGACGATGGGCCGCTGCAGACAGAATTGCATTTTATAAGCCCAACCAAAATTTAAAAAATCAAGCACAAATCCGTGAAATATGCATTTCATTAATCAAGTTACATTTGAATTTTTGAGTTGCATTTATTCTGAACTCTCTCTGTATTACTGGCCCCTCTTTCATCAGCTGATCTAGATATATAGTTGTCATAATTAGGGATCAGTTGCTAATGGGATATTTGTTGGAGCGACTATCTGATCGTACATTCAGCTGACCTTTAAATTATGTTTTAATGATCCCTCCTCTGCTCATTATAAATTTTTACAAGATGTAAGACACTGTTCTCATTACACTTTCTAAAACTGGCTTATTGAAAACCGTTTCAGGAAACCAGTTTAGAAGATAGCTTTGCTAGCGTTCCCATTTAATCACCTGAAAGTGGTTTTCAAAACCACTTCAAGTAAAGCAGTTTTGTTGCTATGGGCACAATCTCAGTGGGGTGACATGTTTCCTGCAAAATATGAAACTGCAGCGTAGGCATTCCATATATAGTGTGTGGAGTAGTGGGCTTGAAATGTGCGAAGATCGCTGTGTCCTCATGCTAAAACCAGTCTAATGAGGCAAAGCGATCTTGAAAACTACATCGCAAGGTGGTTTTCTGAATGGGTTTTGAAGATCGCTTTCCAGACCGCTTTGACCATTCTCATTACATGTTAAACTAGTTTCCAACAAACTAGTTTTCAATAAACTAGTTTTAGGGCGTTAGTGAGAATGCTGAATCTATCTGACATTTTAGAAAGTGTTCACTCATCTAAAGTTTTTTGTCAATATCCACAATATCTCATCTTATTGGGGAAAAATGTATGTCACTGGAGTTGATAACCAATAAAATTTACTGGTAGATCTACATGTATAAAGGTTTAACAAAGTTTTGTACTATCATGTATGAGTGCTCTTAGATACATGTATAGTGCCTCCCTATTTTATGATTATGGGTGAGTTAACTTTTTTTGTCATGTTTAAAGATTAAGATAAGGGAAATTGAATCGCAATACAAACCTTGATCGATCATCGAGATATCTATTTGACAGGTGTTTTTTTTTTATGCCCCAGCAGACGAAGTCCGGAGGGGGCATTAAGCGTTGCCCCTGTGCGTCCGTCCGTCCCCCACTTGGTTTCCACGCAATAACTTGAAAAATATATAATGGATTTTTTAAAAATCTCAGTGTGTAGGTAGATGACACCAAAATACAGGCTTAGTTCGAATTCGGAGTCCGCAGGTCAAAGGTCACAGCTCAATAAATATGCGAATTGGTTCCCACGCAATAACTCAAAAAATTTTAAATGGATTTAAAAAATATTTGGTGTGTAGGTAGACGACACCAAAATATAGGCCAAGTTCGAATTCGGAGTCTGCAGGTCAAAGGTCACAGCTCATTACATATGCAAATTGATTTCCACGCAATAACTCAAAAAATATTTAATGGATTTTCAAAAATTTTGGTGTGTATGTAGATGACACCAAAATACAGGCTAAGATCAAATTTGGAGTCCATAGGTCAAAGGTAACAGCTCATTAAATATGCGAGTAGGTTTCTGCGCAATAACATGAAAAATGTTAAATGGATTAAAAAAAATTTTGGTGTGTCAGTATATGACACCAAAATACAGGCAAACTTCAAATTCAGAGTCCACAGGCAAAAGGTCACAGCTCATCAAACATGCAAGTTGGTTTTTGTGCAATAACTAAAAAAATATTTAATACATTTTAAAAATTTTGGGTGTGTAGGTAGCAAAATACAGGCTACATAGTTTGAATTAAGAGTCCACAGGTCACAGCGCATTATGCGAATTGGTTCAAAGGTCTAAATTTGTTCATTATAGAATATAGATGCACATTAGTTTCTGCTCTATTAAAGTTCAATCATATTGAATGAATTTTTGATCATGTTAAGCGGGGGTGTCTGTGTCCTTTGGACACGTCAATTTTCTAGTTTTACCTTGATATGAGAGCATTCAAACTTATCTCCATGTCTAATTGACCTCTATCCTACCTTGATACAACAAGAAATCCTGCAAGTTTACCCTTCTCCATGTCAAATTGAATTCTATCTTACTTTGATACAACATGAAACCCTTCTCCATGTCAAATTGACCTATATCTTACTTTGATACAACATGAAACCCTTCTCCATGTCAAATTGACCTATATCTTACTTTGATACAACAAGAAACCCTTCTCCATGTCAAATTAGGTGGTTTCAGACCGCCTCGAAGTTCGCCAGTTCCAGGTATTCTCTGATCGGGAAATTTACCCCGATCAGAATATACCAGGTATTTTGGTAATGTGAAAACAAACTACGCGTAATTTCCCCGAAAGAAAATACCCGCTAAATAGTAGGTACTTGGCGAAATTACAAGAACTTTTGTGGGGATTTTTCCAAGGTCGCAGGTATTTTGGCGATGTGAAAGCAAATTACGGGAACTTTTAGCCCAGCGTGTCGTTGGGCGCGGCGGTGTGGGTGGCTGCTGGGCTAGTGATTTTGAATCTCGCGCCTTGCCTGCTTATCAGACCATACTGCGCATGCTCGTAACTTCGGGAACTTATCCCGAAGGATGTGTTTCAGGGTGGTATGAATGCAGGAATAATTAACAAGTATTTTTTAGCCTTAAAAAGTTCTCGTAATTTAACGGGGATTCTTGTGATCGAGGCGGTTTGAAACCACCTATTGACCTCTATCTTACTTTGATACAACGTGAAACCCTTCTCCATGTCAAATCGACCTCTATCTTACTTTGATACAACATGAAACCCTTCTCCATGTCAAATTGACCTGTATCGTACTTTGATACAACATGAAACCCTGCAAGTTTACCATTCAAACAGATTATCTGTGGAACCCTTACAAGCCTTCAGGTCATTATGGAGCTTGCAGGTTTCAGCAAGAAATCTTTGAAAAAATCGGTAAGATACCATTTTCGGTATTCAGTAGATATTGTAAATTTGATAAAACGAAGAAAGGAAAGAAAAACTACTATTAAATAAAAAAAAGGTCTTTTGAGTGTTCTCAATCATTTCACATTAAGTGCATGAGAATTGGGGGCTTAGACCCGTGTTACATGTACTTCTTGAAATTGGTGGCCCAGGGCCAGCCTTAGTCCAGTTGCCATCTTGACGAGAATTAAGAGGAACTAGATTTTAATTCGTCATGCGGACGAATTAGGTGGTCTGTTCTTATTCTCGCCATCATGATTACTATTACCATGTTCATGCAGATCAATCTTCATGACAACGGAATGTTCATTATGGATGGAATACTTGTGAAAGACGGGAGATGATAAAGCACTGTAAAAGGGTCTCACATATGAAAATACATGTGATATGAAAAAAGTAGTTATATAATCTGTTTTATCTTGCTAAATTTTAACTTTTATCCCTTTTAATTGTCATAAAGGATCATGTACGAGGTGGTAAAAGAAGAAAAAGAAAAAAAATCATGTTGTTTACCCCAGGAATCGAACCTGCGCCCCCCGAGAACACAAGTCAAGTGCGTTATCCACTGAGCCACGATATTCCCCATAGAGATAACGCATAAGCAAATTTGAGAATTACAATTCCAATTTTGCAAGCGAAATAAGGGCATGATCCCGGCATCTGATCAAAAAATGGAGGGAATACTTGCGAAAGCTCAGAATCTCAGCTACAACATTCTAAAAGCTCAGGGAAAACTGACAAGAAAAAATGGAGATATGGCTCACGAAATAGAGGAATGTCGAATCTAGTTTTGAGAAAAAGTCATGTCCCATAGAGATTACACGCAAAATGAGGAAAAATGACATGCCTTTTTTATTTGCAATTTTTCAGGATGATCCGTTTATTAAAATGAAAAATAAAGGCAATAACTCATGAAGAGTAAGACCTAAGCTACATCATTTCGGAAATTGACCAATATTCACGGAGTTAGAGCCTAATTTGTATGATTATTATGATGTCATAACAAGGAAAATGGATATTTTGACTTCCGACGCCATTTTGATGATGTCATGGTCAAATTGAGGGACAATGGTGACATGAAATCAAATCTACAACTCATACTCTATCGATACATGAAAAAAAAATTGGGGGTCAATGGACTATTAAAAAAACTACAGTGAATTTAAAATAGGCATGTTTTTGCCCATATATGGCCTATAGTGAGAGCTCGCGCGCACATGTGCTGCAAAGTTTAACGGGTGTTAATTTCGTTATTATTGGTCGTAGAGAGCTAAATTGGGTATCAAATTGCTCAGAATTATGTTATCAATGCAATGATAAAAAAAAAACGGTGTTTCTGCTTGCGTTAAGGCATTACGCGAGGAAACGCGCGTAACGCCTTAACGCGCAAATTTTTGAAATGCTTAAAATGACCTGAAACGTACCCAAAAAATTTTATAGGCCATTTGGAGCATTTTTTTAGCTTTGACGCGCGCGTACGTGTGCGTCATGACCTTTACATGACCTTTGATGACATTGACAGTTGACCCTTGACCTGAAGTTAATGTGATGTAAATATTGTTAATTTTTGATAATTGATAATGAAGATATGATCAAATTAAGAATTTTACAAAATGGCGCGTAGGTGACGTCATCATGACCGTATGACCTTGAAAAAATTTGTATGCCATCTCTATGATAGACTCTCTATATATAACAAAATAATCAGCAAAATTGATTCAGCCAATTTCGAGAAAAGTTGGCGACAAACATAGTTGCGAAAAATAAATAATAAATAAATAAATAATAAAGAAAATTCTGACGAAATTAAGAGGTGATCTGTCAAAGACAGACCACCTAATTAGCTTCGCGAACGGACCTGGTCTGTAAATGTGCTTGTTTACATCGCATAATTTTTCCTCCCCTATTCGGATCTCGGATGGATATGTCGAGCTTCAGAAATGAAAGAATGGGACATGATTTTTTTTGTTTGATTTCAACATGATTTTTATCGGTTTATTATCTTCTCTCTATAAATCAAATATACAATAACAATAGGTCTCCCAAGCAAATCACTGTAGGCCTACATGTATAATCACTCATCTAGCTTTTTGGATGTATTGTAGGTTGGTGATTATTGTACCGACGTTCTCCTTCCTCCTCTTCTTCCTATTCTCCTTCTTGCTTGCGTTTCGTTTTCTCCTTTTTCTTCTTCTCCTCTTCTTTCTTCTCCTTTATCCCTTTCTTCTTCTTGTTCGTCACACTTTTCATCTCTCTTTCCTTTATCTGGAAATTTGCGCTGTGACGTGATTTGTCACAGCCGTGAACAGACCGATATGGGTTTGAGGTAGGTTTGCATTTACATCTGCAAATCAGTGGACTGGAGCCAGCCTGAGGCCTGCCTGAGACTACCTCTTTAGGTGGTTTCTGCGAGGTTCACTAAAAGGTGGTCGTAGGTTTGTTTAGGATGTTTACATATATTCTTTCCTAGCCGGGGCCAAAGATTTTCTAGATGTAACAGGGGTTTTAGATGATAGATGAGAATATTAAAATCCGATAAAAAGAGATGTGTCCATGCAAACTGTGCCTACATAATTTTATGATTTTGTACAAGTACAGTACATGTTTGATAATGTGAAAATAGACTTGATAGAAGCATGGACCTAGTAGGTCCATGATAGAAGCTGTTTGGTAGGACCTTCATGATCAGGCTTGGAAAGTTCTCATTATTGACATGAATGTACATGTATTTATAAAGCTTATTTTGCATCCACTTTTTAGTCTTTCTTTGAGACTCAATTACTCAACTCATATCGCAGTTGGACGTGGCCTTTAACATTTTTTTTTTAATCTTGAAAGCTTTCTTGTAACTATTTTTGACCTGCCATTACACATATTGAATGAGCTTTGACTCTATTGTTAGCCATTATTGGTAAGGTCTTGCCCATTAATGGGGATCATGTGCTGGCAGATTGCAATGTTTCTAGCCTAGGCAGCTTAAATAATGAGAAATGATCACTAATGATACAGTGGCTGGCTGTTTTAAGAATAATTAACCTACATGTATAGCTGGTTTTATTTGAGTTCACTTTGCCATTGACAGATCTTTGTGATATCTGTCCAAAACCCAAGAAGTGGTAAGGACTATTTAAAAGGCCAAGGGATTGGGTGTAAAGATAATTATTAAGCTCATTCAGGCGTTGAGCTTACCATGGCATGTCTGGTGTCCCTGTTTAATCAAAATTTAGCTCTACAATATGAATTTCTATATGCCAGATTATAGTATTCATCCTATCTTATGGTGAGAAACATTCCAGTATGATTTTTCAGGTTTTGATTAATTACTTCGAAGATTGAAAGATGAAATACTCATGGAAAATCCCACAGATTTTGCATCTTTCCCCAAATCCTGGGACAGATAGATCTATGTTCTTACATGAAAAATAAAAGAATACCCGGTAGTTTAAAGAGCTTTCAAGCTTATCAGCATTCCACGCAGTGAATTTCACCATTGTGTGAAATTGTGTAAATTGCTCTCATTTCTTTATTTCTGCATCATTTGTGTTTACACTTGGTACAAATAACCATTACGTAAAACCACATGTGAGGAAGGTCAATTATCATATTTCATAATTTATCGATCGTGATATTAGGCAAGATTCGTGGTTCGTGAACTATCTTGTAATCACATTTTGCCAGAATAAATGCTTTTCATAGCAAACCAATCTTTTCTATCGCACTTTTAATTTGTTTCTTTGAGTTTACTGCTATCAGAGTGATGCTGCATCATTCATTGGAAAATATCAAATAAAATTACATTTCTCATTTAAAAGAAACAGACCTGGATGATCAACATGAATTAAATCTATGGAGTTTGATGTATGTACATGTATGGAAGAAGAAAAAGAAATGGGGGGGGGCTTGGTAGGAAATGGTATTGAATGAAGACTGTTATCACAATGTCATAATAATGCTTAATTGTAGGTCATTGTCTAGACTAATCCAACCACTTCAACCCTGTCTTCCTGTCTTCTGCCATAATATTTCCAGGAACCTTGAAACTACTTTCATTTTCCAATCAAGGACTTGGAGTAGGCCTATAGGCCTACAGTGTGCATATATGTCACATGCTTTTACTTGTTCCGAATTCAATGTCAAACGTTTTCAGTGGACCCTACCCCCCTCCAATCCAACTTGATTAAAGTAAAGGGTATAACTATAATACATTCATGAGTCATAGATAAAATTTAGGGAGCAGCTCTGGTGCAAGTAATTTTGGAAGGAAATGTGTGGTGGTATGACCCGACAATGTATCACTTGCTCTTGCTGTGAATGTATTTTTATTCCAAGGACTTTGAAATTCATGTAAAAGCATACGTGTCAACAATGATAGTAGAAAGAAGTAGAGCTCAACATAGTATGTATGCCGAGATTGTAATGTATAGTAGATTCTTCAGAGAGTACCTAAGAGTTGGGATGGAATGGAGGCCGTGCATGCCATACTGATTGTTCATAACTTCATATTACTTGCAATATCACGGATTAAATCAATTATTTGCTATCCAAATAAGCCCACATCCCATGGGATATTTCTTAAAAGCCCTTTTCACTTTTTCCCATGTGTGCTGTTATTCACATGTGAAAAGTTCCCTTGCCCTAAAGGTGGTTGGCCTTTCAAATTAGAGACATGTATCTTCAAGTGTTTTTTTTTAATCATTATTGTTAAAAGATTCCTGTCCCTTATTACTTGTCTTGTACATAAATATATCTTCTTCACCGTACCCCTTCCTTCACAGTGTTTCATTTTATAAAGATTTTATCTGGTTGCACCTTATCATTGTCTCAAGTTCATCCTCTGTTATCGGGGTCATTGACCATGCATTGTGGTAATACAGTAGAAAGTGCCAAATAGATTACTTTCTCATTTCCATGCCGGCAAATTTCCTTCACAAAAATGGCACAGTGTACTGATTCTTCATTTTTGAAATACAAAATAAAAGTTTATTATCTTGTTTTCAAAAGAAAGTCTTCATTCAATACACTAATACTCATAGTGTATCAAATATTACTTTTTGCGGGCGCGTCGTGGTCTAGTGGTTCTGACTCTCGCCTTTCAAACAAAGGGTCGTGGGTTCGAATCCTAACCATGGCGTGTTTTCCTTCAAGAAATTTATCCGCAATGTGCTGCACTCGACCCAGGTGAGGTGAATGGGTACCCGGCAGGATTAATTCCTTGCATGCAATGAGCGCCGGTGATGGCAGCTCGAGTTAAAGCCGGGGTAATAATAGCAGCGCTTTGTTTCCTCAGGCAAAAGGCACTTTATTAATACCGCTATTATAATTATTATTATTAGTATTATTTTTGCAGCAGTTCAAGTGGTCATACCAGGGAGCTGGGAGGTCATACATGTACACTCATATGTATTCAGTATGTCTGTGAAGCGTTTTATTTCATTTTTTTTCTTTTGTGTAATTTGTACTTGATGGTCAGTGTTATTTAGGTCAGACAGGTGTATATTGCAAATACTTGTGGAATTAATGCTTTAATATTTTTTTTATTCACCTTGGGTTGGTTTAGATACATTAAACTTCAAATGGGCTCATTCACATTCTACAATAAAAATAAAAATCAAATTGTGATTTATTTTTACTTTTAAAGATATTCTATGACATGATCAATTGAGATACTGTAAATAGTGAACACTTGCAGGTTGAAGGGTTGTCCTGGGCCCCGTCTTACAAAGAGTTGTGATTGATCCAATCAATCGCAACTATGGAAAGCCAGCAAAGTCAACATATTAAATGCATGTTTGTTTAAAAAAAATCTAGATATGAATGTATATCCATAAGTTCATTCATTTCTTGACAATTTGGCATAGTCTCCTTTGTTTACAAAGGACATTTTGCAAATTTCCTGTAGAAAAAATTATGACACAGATGGATTTCCATGGAGTTACAATTGATTGGATCAATCGTAAGTCTTTGTGAGACAGGGCCCAGATTGGACATGAGTGAGCAACTGATTCTACAGCCTGGTCGCTCAGGAATGTATGATGGGATAGGAAGAATTGATTTTGAAATAGGATTTATTTTGTGCTAGAGCTGTATACGGCCAACACACAAGAGTTTCCACCCCAAAAATGATAGAAAATAGGACAGTTAGAATTGCTATTGACTTCATGTAAATGCACTTACCTGCACACAAACAGAAGGTATTTTATGATTACCCCTTACTTTTCTTGCTGTTGAATTACATCCTTGCAATTCACTCCTCATCGACAAATTAGTTTATTGTCTCACTTTATTAACGCCCCATCCTGTTACAAGTCTCGACTAATAAATTAAGCCCAAGTAAAAAAAAAATGTAGGCCCTATTAAATTGTTAGCCTTCCTTTCAAATTGCTGATTTATTGCAACTTGAGTTCTGTCTGGAAGTCTTGCAATCTTTCTCCTGCTTTTATCAAAAGAGCTGATAGAATGATTCTTCCTTCAATTTCAAGTTTTATTTACAGCATTTTGTGGGGAATTGTCTACATTGCTTTTGATCCATTATTACCAATTATGTTCTCCACGTATACTGGTTTTGATGTTATTCCAGTGAACATTAAAACCTTTGATTAATGTTCCACTCTTCAAAATCGTTCCCCACTTCTTCTGGTTATAAAATGCCCAGGGTTCCAAGTTACTTTTTATTATTAACATATCCCCAATTTAGGCTTTATAAATCCTGAGATCACAGTGACAATTTAATTCAAACTAAATGAAATTTTACAAAGTTAAGCATTTTGGAGATCAAAATAATGTGATATTGATAATGATGTCACAAGTATAAAACCCATTTATTTTAATTATGAGTCAAATTACACATATTTTGATTTTTGCTCCAAGAAAGACAATAGTTTACTTCCTTAGGCCTAGTGTGGGCATTCTGTGTAGAATGAAGATTTCATGGAATATAAAAATGTAATACCAGCCTACTCCTATGAAAATGAACAATGCAATATTTTAAAAGTATAATATATGTTTTATTTTGTGTTTGGTGGCAATGTTTAAACATGTGATGTGTATATGTACGCGCCCTCGCTATTTTTTAGATGTGTCTTAAAAAACACAAAAAAAATTGATATTTTTTCCTTTTAGTAACTGAGGTCGGGGCTTTGTGAGAACAAAAAAAAACCCAACATTTTTTTGCCCTTGGCATAAAAAAATGGGGGAAGCAGTTTAGGGGAATAGCTTTAAAACTTTTTTCTCCATGAAATGCAATTCCCAAGCCCCACCCCCCATATATATTTTCCGAAGTAGTCGAACTGATCATGCTATCATTCAATTCATGTCCAAAAATCAGGTCGCTGTATTCGAACAGTCAAGGACGGTCCTCTTTGCTGAGAAATGTAGCTCATTAGTACACCACTGTTGGGTATTCCTTACATGTTAAATTGGGAGAGTGCGCACGATTAGTGAAAAAGATTTGAAGTGTTTCTTGGGAATGTTACATTACCTTGAGAGTACCTGAAAGTCAACATGCCTTGAATTGTCTCCTCTCTCTCAACTGTCAAGTGTGATTATGATGCCAGTAAAGTTGATGGCTTTGTTGGAGTCTCTGTAATTGACACTGGACTGAAACTTCTCTTTCCCTCAGCATCCGGGAGAGGCAGGTTCCTCCAGGGTTTCTTTTTCATACTAAAACTTAATTGGGGAAAGAGAGTACCAGGAAGTACTAGTTAGTTTAATTCCCATTTTCTTTTATATTTCTGTACTAATTTACATGTAATTCCCATTGTAATTTTAATCCGATTCATTTGTTATTCAAAATTTATTATCTTGTACATAAATAGGCTTAATTATGTCTTCTGCATTCCTATGTTTTTAATTTTGTAGACCATCTGTTTACAATGTAGAATTGCTGAAATATAGAGGCTCCTCTTTAGTAAAATAGAGTACTTGAAATATTCCTGATTTCAAGAAGTGACAGATGCGAGCACAATCAAAAGAAAGAAAGTTAATTTTGAGGTTCTCACTTTCAAAGATTCATGTCTCAATATCAAACCCTTGAAGGGATGCTCCAGGCTGAAAATATATATTTGTAAAATAAATAGAGCAAAAATGTTGAACATTTCATCAAAATCGGATAAATATAAATGAAGTTATTGAACTTTAAGATTTATGTATATTTTTTATAACAGATATGCATCTTGTCAGGAATATTCATTAGGTGGGCTGATGATGTCACATCCCCCCTTTCCTTTTTCTTATATATGCTATTACATGAAATAATAATTGTTTCATTTTTTTCATACATGTGTATGATGTGTCTTAATTATGATGAAATAAGTTCCAACATAGATAACTCAGTGACCAATTATTTTAGTTCTTGGTAGAAAATTTTTGAATAAACCTAATTTCGTATAATAAAATACAAAAGAACAAGTGGGGAAGTGACATCATCAGCCCACCAATATTCATGCAGACATGCCCAGAACTGTTTAACCAGAATAATGCATATCTTTAAAATGCAATAACTTTGATATTTGTTATCCGATTTTGATGAAATTATCAGTATTTTGCTATTTTACTCTTATTTATTGAGATATAGACACATGTATCTCTTGCATGGAGCATCCCTTTATTCCATAATGGTTGAATGAATTTTATGTCATGAGATTGGAAGTATTCAACAGAGCTCTATTTTCACTTGCGTATGTATGATGCGCAATATTTATGGTAGCAGTGAGGTTATAGGGAGTAGGAAGACACCCATCACTTTGCAAACATATATAATTCAACTTCACACTGCATTTTTTTTTCTCAAAAAGTGACAGATCATAGTCGATTGAACCATGGAGGTAGAAAGAAATATGCAAAAAGGATATGATACACACTAATAGCTCCTATGGCATCATTGCGCATATTATGCCTATACGTGATGCAAAGTGGCTCAGTTTGGGGATTTCCAAGAAGTTAATTCAGTGGTGCACTGGAAATGTATGTGAAATCTGTCAGCTGTCTGGTTGTGAAAACAGAAAATCCTCTTTAGCTGTATTTTCTCTTATCAATAATTATCATTATGGTCTAAACTCTAAAACTTTGTGAGGTTCAAAATGTTAATGAAGGATGTCCAAAAACTAAAGAAAAAAAGAAGGAAAAATACATGTTTTCATTTTCTACTGTCACTTTTTAAAATCGGGGACGGTAGGTGAGAATCACCATAAAAAAAATGAACATCATCTTTCTGAAACCACTTACAAGTTGCATTTTAGCAACATGGTATAGGCAAGGAGTTACTCCTTGGTATAGGCCTCCATGCCCAAACATTACTTGTCCCTAGCCCTAGATGGTACAATATTTTCTGATATTTTCCAGTTTCTGGAAATCGGCCTATAGATGTATGATTGAGTTGTAATATGTTTGAGTTCAAACTGTTAGGTTTCGATGAAACTAAATGCCAACATCATTGGTCTTCTTCAGTCATATCCCAATTCCCAGAAATAAAACCAAATATAACCGAGGAACGAAGAGGAGCTATTTGTTTTGTTCAGGAATGTCAAGAGTGGGATATTATTTCATTAGCTATCGTCCATCCATTTTCTCAGTGCTCATCGCAGTAGGGAGTTTTGTGCTAAAGGAAAAACTATATTTAGAGAGGTTCAGTCTGAACCATGCCAAGTGGTCCAAATGTCCAGCAGGGATAGGCCGTTCTCATAATACTTCTAAAACTACTTTACTGGAAACCGATTCAGGAAACCACTTTGGAAGATGGCTTTGCTAGCGTTCCCACTTGATCACACGAAAGTGGTTTTCAAAATCACTTCACGTAAAGCGCTCTTGTTGCTATAGAAACGCTCTCAGTGGGGTGACACGTTTTGCGCGAAATTTGAAACCGCAGCATAGGCATTCTACACCTGTCATGTGGAGGAGCGGGCTCAAAATGTGCGAAGATCACTTCCCAAAGAACGGTTGTGTTCTCACTTATGCTAAAACCAGTTTAACGAGGCAAAGCGATCTTGAAAACTACATTGTACATCGCGAGGTGGTTTTCCAAACTGGTTTGGAAGATCGCTTCAATGACCGCTTTGACCGTTCTCACTACGCTTTTAACTAGGTTCCACTACACTAGTTTCCACTTAACTAGTTTTAGGAACGTAGTGAGAACAGCCTCTTACTCTGAAATTTTCAGGATATTACATTTTAGGTCACAAATTGTAGATCAAAAATTTGTCTCGAATTGTGAGTGCATTTGGCATTTGAGTGCTGTAGATGTAGAGAAAGTCTCTTATCTAGAAAATCACAAAGGATAACATAGAATAACATGGAATAACAAACAGTCCTTTTCAGGACTACATACATGGTGTTTACTGTTAAAAAAACCTCCAATAGGATATTTTTGTAGCCACTACAATGCAATGCATCCTTCAATCATCAAATTCAGGATTTGCCAGCAGAAAACAAAGTTGTTTGTGTTTTCTTGATTTTGTATTCATCCCTGTCTATATTTCAAGCATTTGGCATAATTTTCTTTTTGTGGATATTTTGCTACATGTACCTCTTCCTCTACAACTTTGCAGATTCTGATAAAAATGCATGGATTTTGAGTAAAGTGCAGCATTTTTGTATTTTTGTCTCACCTGCGAAGCAAAGTGAGACTAGGCGCTGCTTTTCCGACGGCGACGGCGGCGGCGGCGTCAACATCAAATCTTAACCTGAGGTTAAGTTTTTGAAATGACGTCATAACTTAGAAAGTATATGGACCTAGTTAATAAAACTTGGCCATAAGGTTAATCAAGTATTACTGAACATCCTATTAGAGTTTCATGTCACATGACCAAGGTCAAAGGTCATTTAGGGTCAATGAACTTAGACCATGTTGGAGGAATCAACATCGAAATCTTAACCTGAGGTTAAGTTTTTGAAATGTCATCATAACTTAGAAAATATATGGACCTAATTCATGAAACTTGGACATTAGGTTAATCAAGTATCACTGAACATCCTACATGAGTTTCACGTCACATGACCAAGGTCAAAGGTCATTTAGGGTCAATGAACTTTGGCCGAATTGGGGATATCTGTTGAATTCCCATCATAACTTTGAAAGTTTATGGATCTGATTCATGAAACTTGGACACAATAGTAATCAAGCATCACTGAAAATTTTGTGCAAGTTTCAGGTCTCATGATTAAGGTCAAAGGTCATAGGGTCAATGAACTTTTGCCGAATCGGGGGTATCTGTTGAATTACCATCATAACTTTGAAAGTTTATTGGTCTAGTTCATTAAACTTAGACATTAGAGTAATCAAGTATCACTGAACATCCTGTGCGCGTTTCAGGTCACATGAACAAGGTCAAAGGTCAATGAACTTTGGCCGAATTGGGTGTATCTGTTGAATTACCATCATAACTTTGAAAGTTTATGGATCTGATTCATGAAACTTGTACATAAGAGTAATCAGGTATCACTGAATATCCTGTTCGAGTTTCAGGTCACATGATCAAGGTCAAAGGTCATGTAAGGTCATTGAACTTTGGCCATGTTGGGGTTTTTTGTTGAATAACCATCATATCTCTGTAAGTTTATTGGTCTAGTTCATAAAAAGTGGACATAAGAGTAACCATGTATCACTGAACATCTTGTGCGAGTTAGAGTAGTATTCAAAGTCAGCACTGCTGCTATATTGAACCGCGTGATGCAGGTGAGACGGCCAGAGGCATTCCACTTGTTGACAATTTTGATGGAGATGTCAAAATTAAAGGATTTTAAAACAATTTTTTGCATATATTTTTTTATACATAAATGAAAGCTCTGCTGACTTAAGAAGGAATTTTATTAGCACCAAGTGTGAATACTTTTTTCCATCTATAATACATGTACATTCCTGAACTAAATTGGAAAATTTGTTAAAAACTACACTGTACATGTACATTGGTTTTGGCAGAAAAATGGGAATTTTCACTCGTTTCAGTCTTGATTATGTCATTCTACTTAATTGTGAATTTAACAAACTTGATTTACAAAACATGATCTCATTACTCTGTACTGGGGTTTTTTGCAATGTAACTGTGCATAGTTTGATGAAAATGGCATGGGTCTCATTTAACTTTGGTACGTCTGTAACCTGCAATGTGTGCGTAGTCCAACATGAGTGGCATGGAAGGTGTGTTTCACTTCCCTGGTCAAATCTAGGTAGTATCCCTCAATGACCATGGTATTAATCATTCGTCAGACAGACAGACTCCAAGACAAAAACCCCACCCTGTCTTTAATTATGCAAGTAAGCTAACGCCTCTCTACTCATCGATTCACTTCATGACTGATGAGAACATTGATATCTCTGGCTTCCTGCTGCCATCTTTCAGGTATTTTTGTCTGTGTGCTTACTACAGCATTGTTGAGGAGTTTGACGCCAAGTTGTAAGTTGCTAAGGCAAACCTTTGAGCGTTTTTTTTTTGCAGCTTTAACTTTTAAGGATTGTACTTATAACTTTTATGATGCTATTATTGTCAGCTATGTTGTAATTGACCTTCCATATGTAAGTTTTCCAAGTAATTAGTAGATGCTTTTTGTCATGATGCAAGTCATACAACACACATATTTTTAGACAGTCGTAATGCCTTGGATCTCACTGAAAATTGTTCTCCTGCTTCTACAGTCCTGCTTTAGATCAGAAATAGGTATCCAATTAAAAAAAATATATATATGTGGTGAAGAACTACAAGACTCCCATCTTTCTTTTCACATGTAATTCTTTTATCCCGTCTTTGTTCTTGCAATAAAATATAAATAGAGAACTGTGAGAGGGATCGACTTAAAATTGGTCCAAGTATTTACAAACGATTGACAATGATCTGGTCACTTTGGAGTATCAAGGTCAAAGGTCACAAAGTTCATGACATACATTTAAATATTTTGTTACTTTTTATAAAGTGAGGAATTGATTTGAGGGATCAATTTCAAACTTGGTTCATCTATAGCCTATATAGTCGAAGGATAAATATCATATTAGGGTGGGGGTCTCAAGTTATTGGAATTTTAAGTTTTTGATTTTTGATGTCATATACAAGCAGCTGCCCATATGTTGTGAGATATAAATGGATACATTTAATTTTTTCAATGGTTCCTGATGACTGAAAATTTTCTCCTTCAGGAATCGGTGTGATAATGACAATACAGAAGATACAATAAACCCCATTTTATTTTTTTAGAAAATGACATTTCATTGGGTTTTTTTTTCATTCACTATAGGCTTACATGGGAAGCTGCTCACATATGACTTCACAAATCAAAAAAATTAAAATAACTTTTTAAATACTTGACATGACATTTAATTTTTTTTTCATGTACTCATTTACTGTTATGAGCCTCACATTCATAAGGAATTTGAGATATTTAGAAAATGCCATAAGTACGGACGTTGTTTTTGTGTTTGTTTATTTTAAGAAATAATCAGACAGGTCTCTATTGTTTGATTTAGCATAGTGGTGTAATAGAGTGTATGATGATAGAGGGAATAGTGGCTAATCTTCTTTAAAGAATAATCAAATCAAATTAGGGGATTAGATTGATACACAAAGTCTCCAAATAGTCAAATATTGGTTTTTCCGCTCCACCCCGGTGCAGAAACACTGGAATCACATGTATGTTAGGAATTTCAAAAATCCTTTGTTTGTGCCTGGGATGTGCAAATAGTTCTCTTTCAAAGAAGAAAATCAATCTGTAAACCATGGGTGAACTCCCAAATGAGGTATTTTTATTCGCACATGTCATGCATTTGCTGTACATAAATGTAAAAAAAAAGTTCTGCAAAATAAAGCACAAGTTTCCATCTCTTAATCTTAGATTTTCCCTTCCCATACTATTTTCCTCTTATTTTAAATTTATTTGTTTATCTGTTTATTCACATTTTTTTGCTTTTTCATTAAAGAAAATTAGTCTAGTTCTGATCATATTGAGCATGGGCTTATATTATATAAAAAAGAAACCCTGACTGTAGTTTTAATTCTTGCATTTTCTATTTTACTCATTTACTCTTGCATTTTCTATTTTACTCTATTTACTCTTGCATTTTCTATTTTCCCTATACTATTAATAAATAATAGCCTATTATTGTCTTCGACTGACCTCATAAACAAATTTGAAGGCTGCCTTCATTGCCTTGTATATTCATCACTGTACATATTTATATCATATTAGAAATATTTATTGTGTTTACTTTAAAGAAAATATGTACAGTGTAGGCCTATGCCTAATAATCATTAAAAATATTTACAAACTATAAAAAATTCATTCTTCATAATCATGTAAAATGAACAATGTGATCTATGAATAATTTTGGTGATAAAGAATTGGTACCCCCCCCCTTGAATAATAATAATAATGATAAATCAGCACCCTAACTGCCATTTCGTTTTTTCTTGGGGGAGGGTATGAAACCATTTCAAAAGAAATGAATGTGAGGAGAATTTAAAAATAAGTGTACATGATTGATTCTTAACAGGCTAATTCGATGGCTACTATATACGTGTATGATACACTTAAGTTGAAAGAAATTATAAAAAATGAACCCCTTGCTTATTAAAGAAAAAACAACAACAACATGCAGTAATATTAGAATCCTCTGCATTTCATCTTCTGAAATAGATTGTCCCTCAACCTATTTTCCATTCATACACCCCCGCATCTATAATGAACACAGTCCAGCATAGTTTCCACCATAGATTCCACCAATCACAGTACAAGGATGTGAGGCTGGCTTCTCACACTGTGCTACTACAGTGCAGTGCAGGGATTCTCCCTCCATCAGTCCACTGCGCTCTGACTTTGTAGAAGTAGAAATTCAATCAGGAAACTGGGAATACCGTTTCTGTCATAAACTGTGCTGTCTGTCATCAACCAGGCGTAGTTGTCAACAACCTGCCTGTGTGATAGGTAGTCGTGCAAAGTTTCTTTGTCAGTTGTTGAAGTGAGGAGTCTACCAAAGCAATTATACACACTCAGGGATTATTTATAAGGATTTTTTTTGCCAGTATTCATAACTTGTCTTCAGTTGTATTCATGATGGCACCACTCTTTCTTCTTGCCGAGGTATGTTGAATGTGATGTTCTATGATGTTTGAAACCATCAACACCTGGATCCGGATGGTCTGTGTATCATTTTCAAAGGAGAGATAGAATTCATTAATGATAGTTAAATGCATCACCAATATTTTTCTTTTCAAGATGCTGCCAATACGGGCCTATGTATATTTATTGATGTTCTGAAGTTAAGTTATAGATATGCCTACCAATTTTTCTATTATTAATGACTGTGGAAAATGTATGATTCTGAATTGTTGATAGTATTATCTCCATACATGTAAAATTGTGATCCACAGGGCAGTGACTGATATGACAAGGATTTTATTTGGCACTTAATATTGCAAGTCAAACATGCCCAAAACATTTAGGGCTTTTTGTCTGATATATATCCTATGGTGTATTATTTTTTAAGTTGAATTGATCAGTTACATAATTACTTTAAAAATTGGACATCACATTAATAAACTCTTCAGGACATTTTTTCTTTCCACTGTTTGCAATTGTCTTCTTAAAATAACAGAGCGTCGATGAATGCACATGAGAACTGAAGATACACAACTCATACTGTTTTAATGAAGATTTTTGTATATATACTCCTTTTTTATCTCACATTTTGCTTGTACCTTTGTTTTATTTTATTTCTGGCTCATTTGTCATCTAAGCTCTACTCATTCTCAGACAGCATTGAATTATTAAACACGTGATGCCTAGAGCTGTCATTATTCCATCCTTAACTTAGAAAATCAAGGATACATAGGCACACTATTCATGCTCATATAGACAGATCCTGTCAAAGTCACTTAGCCACGTGGCGATATTGTCACGTTGTCATGGGACTCTTGTTGTTTGTATGTTTCAGCGCTCCATGAGCTTAAAAGGTAGCCACGGAGGAGCGGTCAGTATCAAACCATACTGTAAGCCCCCAGCCACACCAACCAAACGACGGGACAGCAAACTCTGGTCAGAGACGGTCCAGGGCAATATCAATGAGGCTCTCACCAAGATTGAGATCAAGAGACAAGAGGTGGGTCTCTTCACACTCTTATCACAATATATCACAACATGAAAATTGGGCCATTCCATAAAATGATCAACCTTTTTTGTACGTCCGACCCCCATTTTTCTCAAGTCTTACTTCACTTCATAAACTGACCTAGTCATGGTCATTTGATGAGAACATTACAGACTGTCAAAGAACAAGAAATCAGAGCCAGAAAATTTCATGAAGGTCCCCCATATATGGGGTCAGATGTAAAAATTTTATGGCATTGCCCAATTTTTAAAAGAATGATTTACCATCTCGTTGGTGCAATAATGTATTGCCTGATATTTCAAAACTTACACATACAAAATCAGGAAAAGAGGTATCTCACTACGTGAAGTACTGTTACTTAATAAAAACCTTCATTTAATTATTCTGATAAAGACTTACTTGTACTAAAATAAAGGGGGGATTCGATGATTGTTTATGAACAATGCAAGATATTGATGTCTTTCCCCCTTTTCTCTGTGCAGGCCATATTTGAGCTGTTACAGGGTGAGGTGGACCTGGTGGACGATCTCTACCTTGTAATGAAGACATACAGAGATGCTATGAGATCCCTTCAGATCCTTACTGATCAAGATCTTAACATCATCTTTGGTTCTCTTGATGAACTACGCATGATACATGAAGGTAAGAAATTCATCATGTTTAACTAATTGGGTACTTCATGAAAAAAAATATGGAGAAAGTTGGAGTCGTTTTTCACTTCCCTCTCTTAATGGGCTTAACATTGGTAAATACCGTTACAACTGTGGGAGTTCTGTCTCTCAACTTTTCTTAAAATAAGCAATTATTATTCTTGTCTGACTGCATTTTGCAATTAGATGTAAGTCCAGGTATTCACAAAAAAGTTTTTAGACAGTATGGTTGCTAAGAAGTTAGTTATCGACTTCACCTTTGTTGTTAGTTTTCCAGTTCATGCTTCATTTGAAACAGTGAATAGAATTTTAACTTGCCAATTATTTATGTGTGTTTTGGGTTATGAATTGAAGTAACTCAAGCAAACCACACTAATATGTGGGCAGTGTGAATTACGAGTGTAATTATTGTGGGTGTGCAAAGTGGTTTGTTACGTTTGATTACTGTAAATAAATTTGTTTGGTTGCCATAGAAATATTCCATTCTTTCCACTCATTAATAGGATGTTTAGATATTATAATGATGAAAATATGCATGAAGAATCTGTGTGGTTTGAGATATATTTTTAGAACAGTGTTTACTGAATCACACACAAACTAGTAAATAACAGGAAGAAATAAACAGTATGGGTATCACTTCCGCTCTTCGTGGTCGATATCACTGCCACTATGTTCGTGATTCTCACAAAAAACGACATTGAAGTTTCCTGTGTATTTTTTAGCAGGAAGGAAATGAAGTTGTATTTTACTCTCTCTCTCTCTGAATGGTCCAGGGTTTCTTTTTTTTTGCATGCAACATAGGATTACATGACGTGGGAGGCTAGACCTTTCATGTTGACTCAAACTTTCCGGATAAAATTTCATGTCACTTTTTTGTTAAGCAGTGCATGATGGAATTTCAATAGAATAATTGTTTTCAGTGGCATTTTTCCAAGATGCTTTTTCTTCTTCTTTTGAAAAGTTATTGATTGATGTTCAATGTGACAAATGATTTAATGACTGTCTAAAAGTGATAGAAGCTATAACAGATTAACACCAATTTGAAACTGAAAAAAGGCAATCCCCACACTAATATAAGAAATCAATGTGTACCTTTAAGTTCTAAATTTATGTTTACATGTCTTTTACCCTTGTATTCTTAGTGACATTTTTAAGAATATGCCATAAGAAAATATAAAATAAATAAGCTAATATTTAAAAAGGTTTCCATGCCCCTTATCAAATGCTTAATATGGAAGATAGAAAGGTGGATATTTTATTGATTGATAATTTAAAAGAGAAAAATGTTAACATGATAGACTTATATATATATATCATTACATTATTCATGTTTTGTGATGTGCTACTGATTTTGAAAAAAAAGGCACTATATTTTCTCACATTTTTCTGTAAACTTTCCTGATGAGTCATTGTCATATTGTAATATACATGCTTATCAAACTTGTATATTTAAATGCCAGTTATTTCAGCTTATATTAACAAGCAATTCCTATTTAATTCAGTAGTATTGTGTATAGGAGGAAACCTTGTTATGCAATGCTCATTTCCACATTTTTTTTATAAATACTATGATGCTGTAAAACTCATTAAAGATCACAAGAAAAGCAAAGAAAAATCCTATCGAATTAAAAAATAAACAGATTAGACTTTCTATGTAGCTTCCAAGTAGAATTATTGATGGCGAAGCCCAAAGGGAACCTTATAGCAGTTCCTGCATGGTATTGCTTACGTTTGGGCCCAGCATTGCTTGGTTTTTAATTGCATCTTCTGTCTTCAGCCAAAGGTGCCACTCAATTCCTAATCAGTGTGACATCCACCAAGGATCATTACTGCCTAGAAGTCTGCTTACTTTCTCTGGTCATTAATTAACGTTCTTCTATATCGATTAATCATTAGCAGTTCTAGGAACAATTTTCATCGTGTTGTGAAACATGAGAAAGCAAGGCTTAAGAGTTGGAAGCAACATATGTCAGGCTGATGATTTTTTTTTTGTTCTCTTTTCCTTTTCTTTGTAGAGTTTATGTGCGATCTTCAAAAACAGAGGGGTAAGAATGGTGCGACAGAAGAAGTTGGCCAGGTGTTGTTGAAGTGGGTAAGTGTCACTGCTTTATCCTCTTTATTAAGGGAATCATTCCATTATCTAATAGTGTTCCTACATATCTCTCAAAAACCAAAAATTATTGATTATATAATATGTGTGGGTATAGGATTTATCCCGATTGTGTTAAGTATAAGAGATATATGATATTGAGCTCACATCCTCATTTAGACACCATCAAACATGGATGCTAATTTTCTTTCTTCACAACACCTTGGTATATACCTGTGTGATTGTGAAACTGGGGCAAAGTATCCCCATTACCATAGGTAATACTGATTTAAAAAAAGAACATGGAAAGTGAACTTCCATTGTGATGCTTGAAAAACATGCTTTTGTTCATTTCCATTCCAAACATAATTTTCTTGTTTATTATTCGATATTTGCAGTTGCCCATGGTAACAGAAGTGTATGTGACGTACTGTACAAACCAACTTGCAGCTAAAAACTTACTGGATGAAAAGAAACAGGACTCCAAGGTATGTTATCGCATGCGTTGTTTCATTTCCACTTTTTGAAAAGTATTGTTAAATGTCCCTCTTGTTTACATGATTTAACTACTTGTTATTACTGTAACTACTGCAATCACCGTTTCAATACCTTAAATATTTTAGGTAAGTATTCCATTCTGTATATCTATCTTAATTGCACTGTCTTCCTTTCTCTGTCTCCCCTCTATTTCTAATGATTCCAATTGCCTTTAACAGCAGGAATTGCAGGCTTTAAATAGACTGGAATTGACTATGTACTGTGCATCTAGACTTAATTACAGCTCATCTTAATGCCAAAGATGATCGCGTTCATTCCTTGTCTGAAGAGTTTCCGCATTCCCTCTCTTTCCTAATTACCATAGTAGGGCCACTTCGAGGTGCCTCATGTGGTTATTACTAATTGTATCGAATGGCTCATTTATTTGGGATCTCATTAATTTCTCTCTTTCTCTTCCTGTATTTCTTTGCTCCGTCTTTCACTGTATCTATCTCTGATTCTTCTTTGCTTCCTTCTGTCCATTCTTTCTCTCACCATCTTTTCCATCCCTTCATCTTTCTTTCTTCTGTCTTTTTTTCCATGCCACCATCAGGTAAATGACTTTCTGGAGAGGTGCATTGAATCTCCATTCAGCCGGAAATTGGACCTTTGGAATTTCCTTGATGTCCCTCGCAGTCGACTTGTGAAATACCCTCTCCTCTTTAAGAATATCCTCAAAGTTACACCCTCGGACCACAAGGACAAGATCAATATCACTCAAGCGGTAAGACAATCAAATTTAAGATTCTTTCTAAAAGAACTTCTGTTACATTGCTCTCAAAGTATCTTTTCTATGGGACATCAAACAAGATTGCACTTTTATTAGTTTGCTTGTAGATTTTTAAGAAGTAATGAATATCCATTCTTTGTGAATTGTTGAACTCACCATTTGACCACTGTGGAGACTCATTGTCAATGCATTATGAACATTGCTCTCTGCAGATCAAACTGTGTAAGGAAATCATCACTGAGGTAGACAGGAGAACAGGAGAGACCAAATGCAAGAACTACATCGACATGTTTGATTATTTGGACGAGAGACAACGAAACCACCTCATCGCATACCAGAAGGTCCTTCTCTGTGGGGGTGTCCTCAAGAGCAGCAAAGGAACGGTGAGTTGATTTCTATTGCCCTTTTACAATAAGATAATGCAAAATTATTTGTGACTGAGAAAGAGGCAAGCATCTGACTTGACTTTGGCAGTTAACATGGTTAAATATTATACCTTGATATTCACATGTTGATATTTCACTTGAACTCTTCATTCATGGTCATTGTATACATTTCTTAAACCAATAAAAAAAATGTATTATTACAAATGAGGCTATGAATTACACTCAAGCCATTTGAGATTTCTTGTGTGGGATTATGAAATAGTGATTCTGATTTCTTACTTCAGTGGTGTCTTTTTAACCCCCTCTCTTCATGCAGAAACTTCATGTATTCCTATTCGAAGACATCCTGGTGGTGACGAGACAAACCACGAGAAACAACCGTAAGTGTTACCAGGTGTACAGGCAGCCTATCCCCGTCAGGACCATGGCGCTGGAGGACATACCAGAGGGAGAGGTCAAGAGGTCAGGTTCCTTTAGGGGAGCACTATCACATGGGCCTTCAGGTAAGGGATTCAAGCCTTGCTCTCTACTCTGGATTCAGTACTCTACTTTGAACTTGATCTGACATTAATCTCTCCATGCCATCATGTTTTACTTTTTGATATCCCCCCCCATTTATATAGATTTATTTCAAAAAGTCTCTCCATGCCTTCATTTTTCGCTTTGTTTTGACCCCCCCCCCCTTTATATATTAATATGATTTCTCAAAGTATCCTTTCTTATTATGTTATGAAAATTAAAAAAAAGAAAAAAAAAACGAGTGGAGATCATTAATGTCAGAAAAACAAGTCCCTTCAATTCAGGGTTAATAACCTACATCATGTGAAAGAACAAATTTTATTCATATGTTTTATGCACTTGTCTTATTATTGGTTGATATGTTTTGACGAAAGTTGTTTGGTAAGAATTCAATTTATGTGAGAGGGAACAGAGAGGTTCGAGAAGTTATGCGGAATGCTTGAGGCACATGGCTAGATACACCTTTGATACGAAACAATAAGCAAGTTGATAAAATACATCTTATGTACAGTATGAAGAATGCATGAAATGTCACCTTTCGCATTTGGGGCTACTCTCCTATCCCTGATACGTGTTGTTAGCCAGGTTAGAAAGTGTGGAAAAACATGCGTGGCGATGCGAGTGTGTTATATGCGTCTTGCCTGGATTGTTTGTGCTTAGTCACTCTTGGAGCTTTAGAGTAGGGTACGATTGGGTTACTTGCAGGCAGATTGCATTCCCTAATTGCTATTAATTACGAGTTGCACACCCTGTTATTAGTTCCCTCACACTATCAAGTCATCTGGCAGGGATTAGGGAGTGAAACAAATCCCAGGGGTACTGTTTAGGTTTATAAATACATATTTCAACCGCTTTCATTGATAGCGCTGCACAGCTATTCCAAGGGCAACCCCCCTTGCAAGTCGAGGCGTTGCCTTCTCTTTCTCTTGCACTCTCTCTGTCTGTCTCTCTCCCTCCCACTCCACTTATCCCCCATTTCCTGTCCTACCCTAATCAAACGACCGGAGAAACGTGTCCAAGTTTGTAACATGGGTTGTACTGCTTAATGTCCAGGGGCTCTTTCTCTTCCCTTGATTCCCCTCACCCTGACTAACCTTCCTCCTGAGCCTACCCTAATCCTAATTAGACTGACCCCCTCCCAATCCTAGCTTTAGCAAGGTAATGAGCCATGGAGGATTTCAACCATGCATGCAACAAGACTTTCATACCCAATTAAGAGCAGCTCACTCACAAAGAATCTTGTTTTAAGTCTTTTTTTTTAGAAGTGATTTCATAATTTAATTAATCTAGATTATATAAACCTGTCTTTATGAAGGTCACCAACATGTTGTTTATTGCTACAGTGGTACCTCATGACATGCTGTATACCGGTAATGTGAAAAGGAGAAATGAAAACGAAGAATTCTTTTCAAATTATTCACACAGTGAACACTAAGAAATGCAATAAGACATAAATATGTCAAATATATATATCTTTCATTTAACTATTTTCTATAAACTCCCATTGTGATAATTTTTTGTAGTGTAAACTAAACCTAGCCTCAAGCCCTTACACTTCAAATCGCTCCCTTGGTCAGGTAGATCTTGACCTGAAATCATCCATCCTTATTCAAATATCTTGATTCTGTAAGAATTGAAACCTACGTGGGGGACTGCTCAATGTGAAATACAGCCTGAGGGATGAAAGTATATCTGCACAGATCATGATTGCTTCTCTGCTTTTTGCATGAACTAAACTCGTGTTGCAAACAAAAATAGGTTTTTTGTCACGTAGACATCGATTCACACTGTCCACAATATGTATCACAGCTGATTTTTCCACACTTATTTTTTTTAAGAATTTACTTTAAGCACTTCTTCCTCACCACTTCCCCCCCTCTCTATCTCTCTCTCTCTCTCTCTTTCTTTCACTCTTTCTATTCTTATTTTTCATATTGAGGGTGACTTGTTTACCATCTAAGCACATATTCCCCCATCTATTCTACAAGATCCAAGATGAATATCTTAATTTTTTACTTATAACCTATACTTTTATTACTTGATTTACTTTTTTTGCTATTTATGGAAGCAATAATACTAATGCTGAGTATAGTTAACAGGGTGGGAGGTGATTCAGTGGGTGTTTTGACATGTATGCATGTCCTCAAGTTACCTCTGTTGATTCTAGTATCAAATTACTCCTTCCTGAAATTACTGTTTGGGATGATATTTTTTCTCTCAGCTGGGAATTGATACTTTGCGTGACCATGAAACCTTTTCTTCATTTCTTTTTTTACTTTACTGAGAATTCTTATTAACTCATGTGAACTGAATGGGCAGATGACCTTAGTTTAATTCTGATGTAGTAATAATGATCTAAGGGTTGTGTAATTCCAGCTTTGAAAAATTGTTGTTCCAGGGACTGGGCACTCATTGTGTTCTCTTTTTTCTCTTTGTGATTGTTTTACAGTGAAGTGTGGTTTCAAGGTTCGTTCAACAGACCCCAACCTCTCTCAGTCCTTCACGCTGCATTCGAGTGATGAACATGACAAGAAACAATGGCTTCAACTCTTCAGAAGTGCCATCAGGAGAGCGAGACAGGATGAGACGTGTGTCTGAGCCACGCCCACCCCACCCCCTTCCAGCAGCTTTAAACCCCCAATCCTGCTGTAGAGATGACCTTTGATCGGTCCTGCTTGCACTCTTCACCGTGCTATCACCTATGAGAGACATTGCCATCGCGCGATCTATGATAAAAGAGAGCAATGAGCTTAGTGATATGATTCAAAAGACAATGACCATACCTCTACAAATATCTGGACTGAGGACATTAAGCAATGGTCGCAAGAGAGAAATCAAGCAACGGGGATAAAGCCATCTTTGCCTCCTTTCCACAACATCTTGCCATTCTCAGAGAGAGGGAGAGAGAGAGAAAGAGGAGAGCCGGCCGGCGGAGTGAGCGATAACCGAGTAGCGAAACCATGCGGGAAGAGCGTGATTTGTCGCACCACCATGTGACACCCTTGGGACCTCAAAAGGTTGTGACTTGTGGCACGAGCCGGCTTCCACTCCATTATTCTAGTCACTACCCTTGCCACATTCCATTCTAGAGCAAACAGCATCTGAACCCTAGACATCCTTTACTCGCATTGCCCTGTGTAGAGGAGCACCCAACAAATTATCTGATATTCATTTAGTGTTTAAATTTGTGTCAGTGTTCATCTGTATGTACCACGTAAGTACTCGAGTCACACCTGTATTTTGCTTGTGCACAGACATACCGAGGTCCAAAATATGCCTGACTGCAACACACAATCTCTGATGACAAGTATTCCATTCATTAATGGGCAGGAATTTGTGAAAAACACTTCATGTATTACCTACAAATAGAAACTCTCCTCTTTATGGCTCATTGTTCAATGACAACACTGTTTTGCACACAGGTATCTCTCTGAGATTGAGTACTGCCATATTCTTTGTCTGCAGTATTTCAGGACTTGTTTTGTATGAGTAGCATATAGGCATAATCTTATATGAATATATTTTGTACAATGCTGAATACTCATGCCTAATCAGGAATTTCCTTACCTTTTTTTACATGTAAGTTAAAAGATTTTATACTAATGCAATGCAATGTATTCAGAGGCAGTTAGAGATTCTGTCGTGGTCAAGTTGAAGAAAAAAAAAGGAAATTGATAAAAAAAATATTTACATATAAATAATGCACATTTGAAGCAATGAATTGATAGATGAAATAGCTCTTTTCTCACATTCCTCTTGATACGCTCATATTGATAAAAGTCAAAAGTACAGATAATATTTTTGCTCTTTTATGTCATTTATTAAACATATTGATTCTTGTAAATGATGAGAAATGTATGCCCATGAACAGGAACTCCATATCAAGGCATGTATAAATACATGTATATACATTCAGTGTTTTTCTTGTTGTATTTGTTGAAATGCAGGAAATTATGCTGGTTAAAACTTATCTTTAAAAAGAGTATGCAGAAATGTAATAACTGACTGGACATATATGAATATATCATGTTTTGGTCATGCCCCTTTCTCATTTTCACTTTATTAAACCATCTTTAATAGCAAATAGATAGATAGTACTTGATTTGACAACGTCTCCCAAGATATTCATGTTTTTGCTCTTCATACATTTTCTGAGGCATGATATACATAGCACTTCTTTTAAAATATTCTTTTATTTCATGAAAATTATGCTATCAAATTCATACTTTCCATAAAAATAGATACTGCTTTTATGCCATAAACAACCTCCCCCCCCCCCAAAAAAAAAATACAATGGATACAACTCAAGATATTCTGTGTCAGTTGCTATTCTATAAAATATCTGTTCTTCAGAAATGGACTGTGTAACTTGTAAATCCTTATGAGAGAAGAATTATACACATATTTGTGTGTATTTTTGTCAGTCTCTTGGGATTCATTGTTATACCTGACAAGTAAATTAAGCATTTATGAAGTAATTATTGTACAGTTTTTCCTTCATCCAACCAATGAAAAAAAAAGAAAAATAGCAAATGATGACCAGTATCTTGCCATTATACACTTCCAAATGCAGTGTTAATATCTTACATGGACCTGAAATAGTCCAAGTCAATGTTTTTCTTTTAAGAATTATAATGTATATGTATTTTCTGTAAATTTCAACACATGATTAGGTAAACTATATTTTTTTCAATTTTCACTTTTTTAACTAAGACATTTCTTCTCAACCTTTTCTTGCACATACACTATTTGAAACATAAATAACATTTTTTGTCATTAATTTTAAGTAATTGATGCTATTTTTTCTCTTAATCTCTCACTCTCTTTTTCTCGCTTTCTTTCCTATATCCATTATCCCCTCACTGCGTCTGTCACATGTTCTCTATACCTGTTATATGTTCAACCAGTGGATTAACTGAATGACGTTCATGGTGAATGAACCAGACTCTCTACTGTTTACACAGCTTGCCTTATTAAACTCTGAATAATTAATTTTCCAACACATTCCATGTTCACCAACTCAACCAAAGCCATCAATAAAATATTCCATTTGTTATATCTTATATGAGTACAGCACCCACTGGTACATTAAGGGGGCGGGAAGCCCCTAGCAGTGATGTCTCAATTTAAACAACTCAGTATTTTATGTTTCAGAAGTTTATTTGTCAAGGAAATGATCTAGATTTTTTTATACGTTATTGTGAAGGAGAAAAGATTGTATTGAATAAAGAAAGGGCTTCATTGTGCAAATGAAAAAAAGTTTTTGTTGAATTCATTTTGCATTTCAATGTTTTGCATAGTATATTTGATGAGAATTTCAACAGGGATCCAAATGTCATCATGAATATGTATTCGAGATGATGATGATGATGATGATTGATGATGATGATGATGATGATGATGATGATGATGATGATGATGATGATGATGATGATGATGATGATGGTGATGATGGTGGTGGTGGTGGTGGTGGTGAAGATGGAATTGATGGTGAATGGTGGTGATGGTGGTGTTGGTGGCAATGATCATGGTGATAATAAGCTTGATGATGATGCTGATGATGGTAACAATGAGGATGATAATGAGAATAGATAATGAAAATGGTAATATGGCTATCGTATGAGGTAAAGCTACTGGTGCTAACGATGGTGACAAGGATGATGGTGGTGATGACGATAATGTGAGGATGGTGGTGGATATTGCGCATTTTGTTATGACACGTCTTTATGAAACTTTATGACTATCGTTCACCCCATGGACCTATTACAGCCCAGAATATTTCTTAGTGGTGTTTTTTTATTTTTTGGCGGACATTTAAGAATACATACGCTCTTCTTGAATTATCCGTACGTCTGTGAGATGAAAATCCCTTCAGATGGTGATGACGGCTGTACGAATTTAGAGAATGTCTAGTTAATGATTTAGTTGCAAATATTACTTCATATGTATATTTCCCACCCCTTCCCCCAAAGCCAGGATTTTCAAATTGTAGAAACTGATTAACGGATAGGAATTTAAAGATTCATCACCTCTGCTCATTTAGGTTCTCCCCAAAACCATTTGAGAATTAGGTCATGACCCGATTCATATAGGAAGAACATGTCCCGATTTCACGAATATCATACCATTAACATGATTAGGGGATTAATTAGAGTATGAAAAGGATGAGAGGTACTCTCCGAAACGAAACAATTCGACTTTTCCAATCACTGAGATTTACAGGCTTCGTCTCTTCGAGACTCCGACAGCAACGCTATGAGTTCGCATTCTCCCCCAATTTTTCCCCAAATCCTGGAAATGTTCCCGGTTATCTTCAATTCAAGTTTTCTACTCGAACTTTGCCCAGGGATGAAATTACGACTGAGAATGCAACTTCAAACCCGGATTCTCATTCTACATAGTCTACTCCAACCATCTACCCTGTCCCATAGAAATTTTATAGAAGTTCGTCAACAGTGTCTGAATGAAGGTGAGGACTCTAGGCGATGGAGGGAATGGGATGGGACTACCTGATTTTTTTTACATAAAAATATGCCACAAGGCCGATATTAATATTTATTTTCAGAATATATTTCTTTGATATTTAAATTTGAGTATTTCTTATGATCGAAGAGCTTTTCGGGGTTGCAGTTATCGTAGTAATGGGTATACGATCCCCTAAAGGGTGTGTGATGTGGTGTGTGTGTGGGGGGGGGGACACAGCAAGATAAGATGTCCCCCTGTCTCAGCATCCTAACGCCTATTAAGATGTAACACTCTCTTGATGTTTCACCAAGCACTCAATTCGGGATAGCACCGTACTTCAAGTTGGATGTCTAAATTGATAAACAACCCAAGTCCTTGAAGTGTCATAAAAACGCAAACAAGTGGAGCGCCTCTGGCAGTCTCGCCTGCATTACGCGATTCGATACAGCAGCAGTGCTGACTTTGAAAACAACTATTAAATGATTATTCACAAAAGAAAACACTCATATGATGATAAAATACTATGTCCATTGATCCAACATGATCTTTGACTATGATCATGTGACCATGTGCAAACAATCAATTACCCTTATGTCTATTTTTCATGAACTAAATGTGTAGATCCATAAACTTTCTAAGTTGATATTATGCCAATTCAACGGATACCCCCAACACAGCCCAAGTTCATTGACCCTAAAAAAAAACCACCGTTGATTTTGGTCATGTGACCAGAAAAAAAGCACAAGATATTCAGGGACACAGGTTACTCTTATGTCTCAAGCTTCACGAACTAGATCTTTAAAGTTACGATGAAAATTCCACAAATACCCCCAACATTATCAAAGTTCGTTCACCCTAAATGACCTTTGACCTTGATCGTGTGACCTGAAACTCTCACAGGATGTTCAGGGATACTTAGTTGCTCTTTTGTCCAAGTTTCATGAACTAGATCTATAAAATGTCAGTTATGATGACTATTCCACAAATACCACCAATATGGTCAAAGTCAATTGACCCTAAATGACCTTTGACCTTAATCATGTGACATGAAACTCAGGCAGGATCTTAAGTAATACTTGATTACCTTATGTCCAAGTTTCATGAACTAGGTCTATATACTTTCTAAGTTATGATGACATTTCAAAAACTTAACCTTGGCTAAGATTTCAATGTTGACGTCGCCGCCGCCGTCGTCACCGCCGTAAGAAAAGCGGCGCCTATAGTGTCGCTCGGCTATGCAGGCGAGACAAATATAATTTACTTCGAGTCATCCATGTCCCATGAATGATGATTTTGTGTCACCGCAACACGAGTTTGGTAATGTAAAAAAGTTTGTTGTTACTATGCATGTTATGGGACATTTTCTTCACCAAATTAGCATTTGTTATTAATGTATTAATTCTATTCATTACAATTATTACGAATGCAACCCATGTTATTTTCAAATCTAAAATATTGTATGTGGGTGTGTGTGAGGGTGCGTGGGTTTGTTTGTTTGTTTAAGTGCATTGATAAAGCCTTTTCTAAGTCACTTTTATAACTACGCAACGTCTTATCCTTCAAAGACAAACCAAACGTTAGCGTGTGCCCTAAACGAATGTCATAATCTGTACATAATCCAGTAAAAAAAAGGCATTATAAAAAATGGCAACCCGAGATGTCAAGTAAGAAAAGGCTGGTTTCCTTCGTAGATTACCAGCGATTGTTAGAAGAAAAGCAACCTCTTTTCTGTATGACGCCAGTGTGCCTAAAATGGGGTCCTTTTCGACGCTTTATAATGGCTACAATGGCCCGAATTCACAAAGGTGGACTAAAGTTAATTCTAAATTTTTAGAAAATTCCATACTCATGTTGGCGTCGGGACTAAAAATCGAGGCAGTGCAGGTGACAACCAAATAAAGGGATAGAGAAGCATGCATCTTGATTTAACACCAGACCCTCGTTTAAAGTGACCCGGATGGCCTTAAAACTGCTTAACCCTAATGAGACGGGCGGGGGGGGGGTAGTGGTGCTCCCCAAAATAGGAACAAATCACGACTAAGAAAAGAAAAGAAAAGAGAAAAATGTGAAATAATATATTATTTTCTGAACATTATGTCAAAATCTATCACAAACCGTGTAATAAAAAGGTCGAAATTTTTGCTCGCAACTTTTTACAAATTTTACCCGATACTTTAGATCTGGGATCTGGTCACTCTTTTTTTTTCTTTTTTGGCTGATTACGCCCCTGTCTGTAACGCGAAAAGATCGCCGGCCTGTTTCATCACTTTTTCTATCAAATCTCGCGCAACTTTAAGTACCGATTCGAGACGCGGGGAATCGCGGTTCCGAAATACATTTTCGTAAATGTACGCAGACCCCAAATTGCTAAAGATCATTAAAAAAAAGGGGAGGGGGGCGTAAATTAGCCCCCATGTTTCGTAGGCATCAAAATAGCCAGACTTTTTTAAAGATTAATGTTAGACCTTATATACCACCTGGGGTTGAATACTATACGAGGTTCTTGTGTTGTGAGATCTTTGGATCTTAAGACCGTCTTCATCACATTTATTAGGAAAACACAACTTAGACTGCAAAGACAAGGGGACAATTCATCAACATCAAGCGCAAGTCCGAATACGGGTGCTTCATTGGATGAAAATCAAGTTGCGCAATATTTTTTGAGTTGCGTTTGATCGTAACCCTTTCTGCAACGGGCCAGGTTGTCGCATCTGACAATTTTCCTTGATTCTGGTTGGCTGAGAGGCACTGTTTCTATGGTAATTGTCAGATAAAACGTCCGACAAGTCTTTTCACGAAACGTTCCCAAGTGACACAACCTGTAGGTTAGGCCTACGTTAAATTTCAATTGGGAATGTTTCTACTACAATGTCCTCTTTAAAGTAATTTGTGATCATCATGACCTGTTGACAAATCCCAAACGTGACTGAACACTTTGTTATTCTTTAAATGGGATAGCAAACATATTTGAAATTACATGAAAAGTCACGCTTCAGTGTTTCGTAGCTTGAAATCAGTATAAGTCCTCTTTACGGCCAATGACATGTATATACCCTTTAGAGTAATTAGCCTTCGCCAGTGTGTTGTTTTACTGTTATAATGACGATTCGATGTTGCAAGAGCAAAGTTTAAAGCGCGCCAACTTGTGTTGGTCTCTTGGCCGACCTCAAAGTTGCTCAGTTTATTTTCATTCTCTTAACATTAGTTGGCCCTTCTTAACCCATGGCGCTTATTCCAATTTCACATGCCTTCGAAATAGCTAACCTTATTTTAATGTCCGATTCATAAACCTTAATAACCCTATTAGTTTAAAAATGACTCCAGAGACAGGTGACAGTTTTGCCTGTATAATATGTAAACATTTACTCGTGAATGCATCGATGGGATAAATGCTTAATATTAGGAAACCAGTAAAACATAAGAGGCACATTCCTCTAAATCCTTTTGCGAAATCGTATTTCTCTTTAAACTTCAGGTATTTGGAAAATGAGGGATTTACCCATTTTCTTATCTTTAAAATGCATTATAACGGCTTTTCGTGATTAATTCTCTAACGACAAAGACCTTTTGTCCCCGTTCGCTCTATCAAAGGACAAGTCCACCCCAACAAACACTTGATTTGATAAAAAAGAGAAAAATTCAACAAGCATAACACTGAAAATTTCATCAAAATCGGATGTAAAATAAGAAAGTTATGGCATTTTAAAGTATCGCTTATTTTCAACAAAATAGTTATATGAACGAGCCAGTTACATCCAAATGAGAGACTCGATGATGTCACTCACTCACTATTTCTTTTGTTTTTTATTGTTTGAATTATACAATATTTCAAATTTTACGAATTTGACATTAGGACCTCCTTGCCTGAAACACAAAATGTTAAAATAATGGAATTCAACGTGTTTAGGGAGGAATGAAACTTCATTTTACACAATGACGAGAAAATCAAAATATTTCATATTACATATAATAAAATACAAAAGAAATAGTGAGTGAGTGATGTCATCAACTCTCTCATTTGGATGTAACTGGCTCGTTCATATAACTATTTTGTTGAAAATAAGCGAAACTTTAAAATGCCATAACTTTCTTATTTCACATCCGATTTTGATGAAATTTTCAGTGTTGAATATTTCTCTTTTTATTCAAATCAAGTTTTTGTTGGGGTGGTAAAATGAGGGCGAATATTCATAATAAACTTATGTATATAGCATTTTAAGATTTTAACGGTCAATAGTTCTAATATCAAGAACAACAATAAAATAAACAAGAGCGATTGCTAATCTTCACTCGCTTCGCTCAATCATCTGATAGTGATAAATGGGATAGCATCGATGTAAGATCAAGATAAACTGCAAATTAAATGATCGAACATACATGCCATGCTAATATTGTAGTACACATGTAGCGTATTTTTATGATGAAAATTGCTCACTCCGCTCACTCGCTCGCGTGGCATGAACACGATGACGCACTTGATTTCGAAAAGCAAGCAAACCGACAATTTAAAGGTCAAGTCCACCTCAGAAAAATGTTGATGTGAATCAATAGAGAAAATCAGATAAGCATAATGCTGAAAATTTCATCAAAATTGGATGTAATATAAGAAAGTTATGACATTTCAGAGTTTCGCTTATTTTTAACAAAATAGTTATATGAATGAGTCAGTTACATCCAAATGAGAGGGTCGATGATGTCACTCACTCTCTATTTCTTTTGTTTTTTATTGTTTGAATTATACAATATTTCAATTTTTACGAATTTGACGATTAGGACGGCCTCCTTGCCTGAAGCACAAAATGTTAGAATAATGGAATTCCATGTGTTCAGGGAGGAATGAAATTTCATTCCACATGACTATGACGAGAAAATAAAAATATTTCATATTTCATATTTCATATAATAAAATACAAAAGAAATAGTGAGTGATTGTGTAATATAAAGACTATTTTTCGAAGGATTCCTGTTTATTTTCTCCAGAACATAGATATAAGTACATTAAAGGAGAATCTAGCCTTGTTCATAATATATTGTGGTTGAAAGAAGAAGAATAAATAAAACAGAAATGTGAAAGTTTGAAAGAAATCAGACAAAATTAAGTAATAGGAAAGTTATGGCTTTTTTAAAATTAAGATCCCCGAGACTATGTAGATTTCAAATTGGCAACATGACAAGGGGCAAGGACAACTTTCCCATAGGCCACATGATTTGTGGGTTTCTCCTAAGTACCCATTCCCCTGGGGCTGTAATCTTAAAGGGATGACCAGGCTGGATACATTTCTACCTCAATAAATAGAGTAAAATTCACAAAGCAAAATGCTGAAAATTTATCAAAATCGGACAACAAATAACGAAGTTATTGAATTTTAAACATTCGCATTACTCCGGTGAAACAGTTCTAGGCATGTTTTTATGAATATTCATTAGGTGTGCACTTGATGTCATATCTCCATTTGTCCTTTTGTACTTTATTACATGAAATTAGGTTTCTTCAACATTTTTCTACCAAGAACTAAAATAATTGGATTGAAACTGCATTAGTTATTTTATTGCCGCAACTTACTTCATCATAATGGAGACACATTATTTACCACATGTATGAAAAAAATGAAACATTTATAATTTCATATAATAGCATAAGAGAAGGGAAAGTGGGGATGTAACATCAGCCCACCTAATGAATATTAATGACGATGTGCATAACTGGTTTCACAACTAAACTTTAAATTCAATAACTTCATTGTTTGTTATCCGATTTTGATGAAATTTTCAGCATTTTGCTCTGTGAATTTTACTCTTATGTAGATATAAATATTTTCAGCCCGGACCATCCCTTTAATATAGCCTAGGTAGTAGGCCTATTTTGTTTTACGTCCTCATGAAAGAAAAATATAATTTGAAGTAAAACTTTATAAGTTTTACTTCAAATTATAGAAAATGTCATTTTAGCCATAGTATTGGAATACATGGAAAAGTAGTCCTTGTCTTACATCACTATGACTTCACATTTGTGGCCAATTTGAAGTCTTCATATTCACAACTTTTAAAAATTCATTACTTTCTTTTTGTTTGTCCAATATTTTTTCAAACTTTCACCTATCAACTTGTCTGCTTTTCCTTTTTTCCTCCGAAAGCAAGTTATTATTTGGGTTGGATTCCCCTTTAAGATATATATGTCAGGATTATTCACGTGACTGATTTCTCAACCCTGGAGATCTCACGGGGAACCATGCAAGTGATGCTACGGTCTACTGACTTGATGCAAAGTCGCTTCGAAAGACTAATCATTAATCTCATAGCGGTCGGTGAAACGTTGCAACCACACTCTTTACTTTCCAGCTTTCACGGGAGTTTTCTACATTGCCCATAATCATAAAGATAATACCATGGAGCTAGCTCTATGATAATACTCTTGCTGAAAAGCCGCGTCGTGTAAAAATCTTTAAGCTGATTTTTATTAGTACTAAATGAATCCCAATAAAATTTGGGTTCGAAATGCTATTTCCCCGGCGTTGGAGTTCGTCTGTGCAAATACGAAAATTGTACTCTGTAAATTCTCGGTCCATTCCATGCCCGATTCCATGCTTCAGAAGTGGTTCATAAGAAAAATAAGAGGCAAAATAAACGAACTGTTTTGTATTAACCTTGAATTTTAATTGTAAATCTTACCCACATAAACACGTATTCTATATTTAAGATGAATAATCCCTGCTGGGAAGAACAGCGTCACACACTGCGCCCCCATAGTGTGTTAACAGTGTGAATCAAGCTTCACATTGTTCATTTTGAATAATGTCGCATAGTCTATCATCACTGATGTGAACACACCGTGAACAACCATACTTGTATTTATAGAGGTGTTCATAGTGTGATGTCAAATTATGTTCACACTGTTCAATATAAACATTTTAAAGGGAATTTCCAACTTGGACGTAAATGTTGTGGGGGAAAGGAGAAAATAAGTTTAAAGAATTGTGAAAGTTTGAAAGAAATCGGACATGCAATAAGAAAGTTATGACTTTTTTTTAAATTGAGATCCCCAAATTAGGCCAAATTTCAAATTGGCGATTGGGTAAGTAAATTATGACAAATGGAAAGGACAACTTTGATCATAGGCCGTACGTACTTATAAAGGATTTGTGGTTATTTCTTAAGTAGTTATTCCCCTGGGGCAGTAATCCAAATATCACCAATGTAATGCTTTATATCTCCATGAAAGAAAAATATAAGTTGAAATAAAAATTTAAAAAAAATATCACCATGACATCACCAATGTGGCCAATTTGAAGTCGCCATGGGTATAGCGATTACCAATTTTTACAACTTTAAAAAATTCTGAACTTTCTCATAGTTTGTCCGAATTTGCCAAAACTTTCACCCTGTCTGTTTTTTTCTTTTTCCGATAATAACAACTATTCATTTGGGTTGGATTCCCCTTTTAAAAAAAAGTGTGGATCACATCTTCACATAGACCACTATGTGCATACCCTGTAAATACCCATACTGTAAAGGTTACCACAGTGTGAAATCATCTCCACACTGGGATCATACTGCCACTGTTTTCTTTCCTGTAGAGAGGATTAAATGATTTCCAAAACTAAATATGGGTTTGATAATATACCATTCCCGATAAACACTTAACAGAAAAAAAATAACTTTTTAAAACTATATTTCTACATCACCACCACCGTAAGCTTCATATTTATAACAGTCTCTCGCGTGCACAACTACACATGACTGAGAAACTTCAGCATATGGTGGACGTATAACACCTTATCTGAAGGTTTCTTCCCTTCATTTTTCTTCTTTTAATTAAACATGTTAAAATTGGCCTGATGTTGGGGTGAACTTTCACTACGATACGAACATTCAAACTACAAGAACTTTCTTTTTAGATGAGTCTATACCAAGTCAAGAATCACCAACATTCAACAAAACGTTTTCGTATAAAAGGTAAAAAAAATTGCAGCAATCAAATGAAATTATACACACTCTAAACAATCTCCTAAATTCTAAATAATTATCTAAAATTCTTGGAAATTCCCTTCTTCCCTATAAAAGAGAGAAAACGCAGAAAATAGCACTTAAATAAAAAATAAAATTCACCATTAATATCAAATTGAGATGTTAAATTTAATAAATATAAGAAACAGAATGATACCTAAACTATTTTTCAAAATGCCTGAAGGTACATGGTAATATAATATTTTTAGTCCATGATTAATTCACCACTAAACCGCCTATTTGTTATTAGCATTCTAAAAGTAACATTTTTAATATTTTGTTATCAGTACTTTCTCCACTCCCTTTAAGCATTCAAATAAGAGTTCAAAGACTCGGTTAATAAGCATACTACATAATTATACAGGCTTTGGCATCCTACCGGGCACCCATTAAACAGCTGGGTGGAGAGTGGCAAGTGTGGATTGACGCCTTGCTAGAGGACGCTGGACCGCGGTGGAATTCGAACACCCGAACCTCAGATTGCAAGGCGAGGGTCCGAACCGCTCACATCACGACGCTTCCAAAGTTCCAATAGTACCATAACACGATTAACTCGAAATTCCATGAAATAACGGCCTTTAAAATGCGGGTTTCTTCGTACAGAAATTCATTTCTACGTTAATTCTAAGTCTACACAAGATTTTCAGAGCTAGAGAACGGTGAAACTGAAAAATTATCCTTTGAAATCTCAAATAGACAGAGGTAGGCGAGCCACTGATGTCTAAAATTCTATTAAAAATCCACGAGCTGAACTCATGTTATCACTTTCAGTTTGATTTATATATAATTTACACTACAACTACATAAACTTACATTTTTTTTATTCTAATTCACTTTTTATTATTTCAGAAGACCGCATATTTTCTCTTATTTCTATTTAATATCATTTCAAAATTATGAAGATAAAGGAAGAAGACAAAATAGAAAAAAAAAACCCTGAGATTATAAGATTACATAGAGTGTAATATTGCTTTATATGTCTGTATCGATTTTTATATAACAAACCTCTTCATTGTGCTCATGTTGCCATGATTCAATTTGTATACGTATTCCGTACAAAATCACAACTAAGAGTCATTCACAAATTTCTTACAAAAAAGAGCATTCACCCTGTAGTCTTTAGAATAAGAAAGAATTGCAAACCATAACCATATGAGGGTCATAAATAGCAGTAATATATGCAATACATCGTCAATATATAACAGTAATATAAAACAAAATATATTCATAGTATTACAATATCATTCTGCCAAAACACAGTCTGATTTTCTTCTTGCTTTGCAGCGCAAACAGACATGATATTCCCCTCAGTACAAAAGAAAGAAATCTGACAAATAGCTGCCAGCAGCGAAAGAAAGCCTCAAAAGCCACAACTTGATATAGTTGAAGTGGTCAAACTCCCAAGGAGCATTTGCATAGTAGATACTTTTCAAATTATTTAAAAGGTAAGTCTGCATGATAATTCTTATCTAAAATGAAAATCATACATGTTAAACAGAAGTGAAAAAAAAGGATATAAAAAAATCAACCGCTAAAAGAAATCTTTTATCATCTGAAATCCGACACGATTCTGAAAAAATATTTTAATTAAGATTAAAATTTCAATAATATTAGGTCTGTAAGCGAATAAAAAAAAACAAAGAAGAAAGCACAAGCGGCTTTGGAGACTGACTACTCTGAAATAGAAGCTATTTAGTACCAACTCGGAGGGATGTTTCTTCTTTAACTTATGGTAATGATAATGATAATAATAATAATATTAAACATTTAAATAGCTACAGTCTGTATATCAATACACGGACTTGGAACTTGAGCTGCCCTGTGTCTTTATAAATGACTTGGATCATGTCAATATTTTTCCAATTCATGGGCCTCGGTGTAGTAATCCTCAGTCTGTGGTGTTATTGACGGTTCTATCAAAAATTTTATTCTCTGAAAAGGAGAACAAAAAGACAGCAAAGAAAGAAAAGAATAATATAACGGCTGGCCATCAAACAAAACTAATGAGAAGCAGTAAACATTACTTTTAAAAATGCAAATACAAGTTGAAAAAAAAAATCATTTTATATTTTGGCAAGGTTTATCTGACTACACTGTTGTTTGCGTGATATAACAGAATCCGATCCCCTTGTGCCCGCCCATGAATGATAGACTGATCAAGATACAGAGTTGATTAGCTTTAATGGTAAATCTTTTCCATATTTTTTTTAGCAGAGATGTACAACAACGTAATTCCTGTTTATGACTATTGTCATGATGTTCCTCTTTACTTATAATTCCAAATACTGGAACATTTTCGGGAAATGGTATTTAAATCGTTTATTGTTGCACTGCCCTCACAATATAGAGGGCAAATGCCATTCAAATCCGAGAAGAAATAAAAACCGTGGTTGGTGAAAGAGCCAGAAAATGGATTCAGTGTGTAAAAAAAAACATGGTGTTGAGATCATGTGCTGTGCACGTAATCTGTAAACTGATAAAGTTATGAAGCAAAACAAAAAGTTCCATATTAAGCATAATGAAGGAATAAAAAGGGATCTCATAAAATGGTGATATGGATCCGAATCATGTGATTGGTTGAAATTTATCACACGACAAGTCATTTATTTTAGCTAGAAGGAAAATCTGCTGCTGACTGGGTAACATCTAGTTCTATATTGATCGGTCATGGTTTTGAGATGAGGATGGTTTATCACATAATTAGGATCCAGTCCACAATGACATTATTATCTTATAAAACAAAAATAATAAATAAAGATATGAACACATCATTGTGAAGCTAAGATAGTTCTTTTTTCCCATTAAGTTCGCACATGTGAGAGTAAAAGAGAAAATTTTAAAGAGGGTACAAAAGGTGATCATGCGCTACTTCACTTACCTCTAAGAAAGTACCATCAGTTGTAAATATCTGGTAGACCATAACAATCGGAATACACACCATAGAAGAGAGAGCCATAAAGAAGCCTATAGCTTCAGCATATATTGGATACTCATACTTATCATACGTCATGGGACCCCAAGTCACTATGCTGAAGATCCAGATAGCCTATTCATTCAGAAAAGTCGAAACAAAAATTTTAATCAACATTTTCTTTCTTGCTTTTCACATGATATGTGTGCAAAGTTTGCTCAGAATATTATGAAAATTACAATTAAAAGCATATTTATATGCAAAGAATAAGAGGAACGAAGAAAGAGAGAAAACTATAGATGTATACCTGACGTTTCAAAAGGCCTAAAATTTACTTTCGCTGTAAAATTATGATTTTTATGATAATTAACCTGATATCATCATTATATTCTGCAACTGATGATCATCACAAACATGCGCTATGTTGTTTCTGTGAAGGGCGCGCATCCTCAGCCATTCATCATAGCAACATCTGTCTGAGGACACACTCTCTGATTGATCTGATGCCACACATTGTGAACTCCTGAAGAAGACGGATGACCGTCGATGAATTCGAGTGAATGATAAAAACTTTATTGGCAATCAAGGCATTATCATCTGCACTATTTTGTTACCTTACTGATGCCAATACGTGAAACTTTAAGATATATACATGTATGCATAATTTCCCGATAATACGAAAGACCATTAGTGCCACGAAGAAAAAACAACAACTATTTCTACTAATCTGTATATACAGATTACGATTACGTGTTTTTTTTCTTCGTGGCACTAATGGTCTTTCGTACGATAAAGCCCTATGGGCGAAAATTTAATTTAACGATGGTTTCATTCACCTTGTATTTTGTTTTCAAAATATACATAAGATATACATACATACATATCTATAGAGAGAGACAGAGAGAGGGGGGGGGGGGGGAGAAAGACAAGAAGGGTAGAAAATATGTACATACCACTGACACAATGGGGAGGGTTATCATCCAACAGAACTTAAACCATGGAATCGGTCGATAACCGATCATATCAACAAGGTTGTCATAAAATCGGTTGGCACCTGTAAGGTTATGAGAATAATAATGATAATAATAACAATAACATAATATTAATGATAATAATAATGATAACAATAACAACAACAATAATAATAATAATAATAAAAAACAAAATATGCAGACCCAAATCCATGTAAACGGAAAGTAGAGATGGTTTTGCTCAAAGATAGGAAAGAATATTATTTCCCAAAAGATTGTCCAGTAAAGTCGGACAAAATAGTAGAATCATATTGAAACAAGAACTCAAAATGGTAAAGAATTCATATTCTTTCTTCAAAATTCAGAATGGGTTTAGAGGCTGGTGGTATGTACTTGACGTTCTTTGGGGAAAACATGTCAAAATATGTTGTTTTTACTTATTCGTAATTCCTAACTATTTATTTTCATGATAATGTAGAATCATAGCACAGGTTATATCTGATAGTACAAAGTTTACATACATAGATTAACATTTTGTTTCACAATGTAAAAGAGAACTCCTGAAACATTTTTTGTCATATATAGCTTACATGGAGAAATACTCAAATCTCACACCGGAAATAATTACTACCAGGTAATTTTTTGTCATTTCATTAATATAAAGGTTCAATAACAGCGATTTAAATTGACAAAATGTGAAAGCTACTACATCAAGTTTCGGTATCAATTAACTGTATTAGAACTTCTAACTTGGTATCCAACCCCCAAAATATTAGTAACAATAATTTCAATTCAGATGAACATTTAACACTAGCTAAAAGGGGATAAGAGTATGATGGGGTAACCATAATTTGCACACATTCAAAAAAATATTATGAAGCTGATTTTCAATAAAAAATTCTCACAGTTCACACAAAATTAATTAAAATCATAAATACCAATCGGAAGGCAAAATCCTAAAGTTGAGTTCGCTTGACGGAGTTATAAACTAGGTCAAGGGTTTCGCTGTCTCAAAATTCCATGGCGATCGCCTAGTGCGCGCTCGGCTAAAATGGTGTCATAAAAAAAAGTGTGACCTCAGTTTCCGCACAAAGTTAAGCACAGCTTTAGAAAAGAAATCAAGCAGATAAAGGTAAGATACTAGTAATTGTATCATAAATTCGGTCGGTATACATTTTATTTTACTTATTTTTGGAGACCTCTCTTTGCAAACTGGCGATTTCTTGATGCTTGTCGAGAAGATCGGATTTTCTTGGAGCGGACGCAAAAGGTAACAAAATTTGCCGATATTTTCGCAAATTGAGACCTTGCATTATCATACTGTGTAATTTTGGGTCGCTCTTTCCGTTGGTGATATCATTTTGGTTTTTTTAAGATAGTAATATTGAGATATTCAACCGTGCGAAAAGTTAGGTAACGCGCGAATTAAGGTCACACCACATAACTTTGGAAAATAGTTTATAAATGAAACAAAAATACCAGTAGTATCAACGCTTGCCACCGAGCACGGATGATGCTTGCTATAGTCCCCTCCCTACGATGTGTTCTTTTGTATAAGGCTTATATTTGACTGCAAATACATGAGAGTAAAAGGATTACACGAGAGGAAAATGGTTACCACAGAGGTAAAATGGTTACGTTAATAAAAAGTGGATCAAATATACTCTTGCTCACCATAAACCCAGCTCACTGTTATCCCTTCAAAGAAAGCAATCCAGAGTAGAGCGATGCCACTCACCGCGTAAGTATCAAAGATTTGAAAGACATACATCCCACCCTGTTCAATTGTAAGGGGGGGGTAGAAGAAAAGACAACAGAATATGAGTGAAATTAGGGTTGTAAAATTCCCTGGATTTTTTGCGGTGGGAACTTTCCATGGGAATAAACGGGAATTTATTGGGAATTTGGGGAATTTTCGGGAATTTTCAAGAAGTGCTGGGAATTTTCACGAAATGTTGGGAATTTTCAAAAAGTAGCAATTTTCTGATATTCATATACAGAAATTGAAAGTATTGCCCTGGCAGATGATGCTTGATTATGCTTTGTCAGCAAGTTTCAAGCCAAATATAATGCTAAGACGGTCAGACAAGGCAGAATTTCAATGAATTTGTAAAAGTTGATTTACTGCATTACTGGTTGAAGGGTATGTGCGATGGCAGTACACTGCAAATGCTTTATACAAAGGATATACATTGTTCATGGATTGATTAATCTTGGATATTCTGATCTTTTTGCAGATGAGAATCATTATTATAATAATTATGACATTATTGTTGTTATTAGCATTATATTATCATTACTTTATTTCTCATTCATTTCTGCACAGCAGAAGCGAGAACTGAGTGCTGTTTGCAGCGTTCATGTGATGAGTATAAATACAGTTTTCTGGTTCAAGCTCAAAGTTAATTTCAGTTCAATTAACCCTCTTAAAAATAAATATTTTGTTCACTATTTTCAAATTACTAGATCAAATTAAATGAAACTGATATGAGATTGTCATTTAATATCACAAAAGATATGAAATTGATAACAAGTTTCTCAATCTCAATCAAGGTCAAAGGTAATTTCAGTTCAACAAACTTAAATAGTGCATTTTTTTCTCCCTTTGTGAAAAATTAATCATCTTGATTGTTTTCAAAGTCGGCCATTATAATATTGATATTTCTCCCCCCCCCCATTTTTTTCGGCGGTGGATGGGGGCATCTCAGAAATAAATGAGTAATTTGACATTTTTCATTCCTGGACCGGATTTTTCTGCGTATTAGTCTGCAGGCACAGACCCTGATTGAAACTTTGATCAAAAAGTGGGTCTCGATGCAAAAACCAGCACATAGAATCTTGCTGTTTCCTGAGCGAGAGGGCCTTCAGTACACAAGGCATGAGTAGGCTGCACATTCAGGCCCTTTATAAAGTGAAGGCTTTACACAGCAGACTAAGTGCAAACCCTTAACTAGAGGAAAGTGGTCTGAATATGCAGCCTAAGGTTTCTGCCAATGACTTGCGTACAGAAGGTCCTTTTGTTCAACAGAAAGTTGTATTCGTGCTAGTCTTGTATGAAGTCCCACTTGTGGATCATAGTTTCAATAAGGGTCTGTGCATGCAGACTACATGTAGGGGGCAATGTTCTCTTAACATGTTATTATATAATGGCAGGTTCTCACATAAAATACATTGACATTTAAAGATAAATGAAAAAAAAAGTGTAATGCAAAAGTATATATTTTTTTCATGTTGAATTGAAGAGCTTCATTTTGTACATAATGCTCCATCATGTTACTGGATACATATACATGTACTATAATGTATTTATGTACAGTTTGATGAATACTTTATACACTGGGTAATTTAAAGAATGAATAATAGTATAAATACAAATGAAAAGTAGGCCTGTGATATTTGAGGATATTAATTCATAATTTTATATAAAAAACAGAATTGATCACTTTTTGTGAAAAAAATGAAAATGTCTGAAAATTCCCCAAATTCCCGGCTGCTGAAAATTCCCGTAACTTTCCATGGAAATTTTCTAAACTTCCCGAAAGTTTCCAGCCCTTTGCAACCCTAGGTGAAATGCTGTTTCATAGAAAGCCGGGCGAATCCAAAATATTACTTGGCGAGACTAAGACCAATTATTTATCCAATGCAGATTCTATTTTGATGTAGTGAAAGCTGTGAAACTAGTGAAAGCTGTGAAACTACATTTATGAGTTCATTCCTTTTTCACGCAAAAACATTGGTAACTTTTATAAAATAGTGGGGACTACTTGATGCCGTTGATGACACACACAGAAACGAAACTAAATAAGTGTTAAAAGACACCTTATTGTGAGTTATTTTCTCTCTCTCTCTGATATCTCTTGAGAATGCAGCATACTTATAGTAATACCTTTGTGGCTCAACTAGAAGTTTTGAGAATACAAAGGAGTCAAAATACTATTTTTGGCCTCTCAATACACCCGATGGGCAACTTTTGAATTCACTTGCTCTTTTCTTGCATCTGATTTGTCAGTGAAATTCAGCGAGAAGACGCATAGCGAAACACTCCCTAGGGGCCCGTTGCAGAAAGAGTTACAATCAAACGCAACTCTAAAAATCACGCCCAACTTGATTTTCAACCAATCAACAGCGCGTATTTTTGACTTGTGTTTAAACGCAATTCTTTCCGCAACGCCAACGGGGCCCAGGAGTCTCAATCATGCTTATTTGTTTCTGCCTTCTGTCAGTAATTGGCAACCTGCATGGACAGCGATGAACCATCCGATTAACGGCTCATTACTTCCTCATGAAAGTCATGCGTGAGGTCATTTCAAATCCCTGTATCAACATAGATCTAGGTCAGTATCAGACGACCTTCGTATGAACAGGATTAGCTTCCAAATATGTGTTTTGCGTGTCTTACAACCATTACCGATATGGTACATATTTATTTATTGCAAGATAACCACATTGAATCAAGATATGTATGAAAATGTAGAACAGATATGGCGGTTACTGAAATGCAATAAACTATAAAATGGCTGAGATAACAAGTTCTTCTTCCGGTAGAAGTGCTGCTTTAAGATACTGATGATAACCGCACTATAGATAGTTCCATGCCTTTTATGACATCACTTCTTTGCTTTAAATTACTCAATAGTACAGGTGTATGGAAGGCGGATGGGGTTATTCTTTAAAAGAATAAATCTAGTCGGAAACTTGGAAGAATGAATTTCTTGCCAAATATCGATTCAAGTTACATATAAATGACATTCACATCTCCATACCTCCATGACCATGAGTAATCCTATGAGATAGGAAACGATGCAGACAGCGAGCACGAAGAGTTCACGACGATACCGACGACGCATCCACGTAGGGAACAGATCTCCCAGCGCAGTTACAAAACCTTCGACAGAAACAAACTGTGTCACAGATACACAAAGATATATCAATGATCAAAATATTTTCAATCATATTCTTTATTGCAATCATACCAAATACTAGTATCCCAAATCACAGCCGTATCCGAAGTCGCTATCATAGTCAATGTAAAAAAATATTGTTTTCATAATCTTAATTATAATCAGCCTATGATCAATCATTAATAGATAACTATTTGCAGTAAAGTATATTAGGAGGAGAAAAAGAATGCTTTAAAAAACAGACAACTATGTGGCAGATACACAGAAATAATACTGAATATTTTGATAATATAATCATGATCAATAAAATAATCAATATAATCATAATGAATATATTTGCAGAATGCTGTTGGTGGAGAATTAAAACCCTACTGGATGCAATTTTTGATCAAAATTTACCTAATTACAGTATTACACCACTGAAAATATAATAGGACGAAATAAAATGTAGGAAACACTTGTGTCTGTTGTACAGTGCATTCACATCTTCCTTAGATGTAGAAAAATATTTTTCACTTTCATATGCCACCCCTCTCAAACGCACACACCCATCCACACTTACACATAATAGAGCATATTAGTACTCTATAGCCATAACAACAACATTCATAATCGCAGTCATAATTGTATTCATAATCAAAATCATTATCATAACCATTCTCATACCCATGTATCACAGAAAGAAACGACCCCAATCAGTCACGCCCATACATTATTTTCATAATTATAACAATAATCGTAATCATAACCATTATGGAATACACATTCAGCAAAATACTTAGTCATTCAGCATAATTGTATACATTAAACAAATTCACTATTTTCTAATTTACTATAATTTAATATACATAATTTTACAAAAATGAAAACATATCACGGTCCTGTTCTCAGGTAAGAAACCTAAAAAGAAATCCGGATGATTTTCTCTTTTCTTCCATAACACCCCAAAATCTCTCGCTCTCTCTTGCACACATCCTTTCCCAGGTGTAAAAAGAAGACATTTACAGTGTCATACTTACTTGACTATCTAATCCCACCATCAGTATCATGACAAAGAACAGAATAGCCCATAACGGTGCAAGAGGCATCAATGCGACAGCGCGGGGGTAAGCTATAAAAGCTAGACCAGGACCTGTGTTGACAGAGAAAGGAAGAGAGAGACAGAGAAAAAAGAGAAAAGAGGGAGAGAGGGGGAAGACTTGAAAGGGCAATTCTGCACAGACAAAATATTGCATAATTACCTAACTCTATATTCGAAGTAATGGTAATCAGTTGCGCAGTCCGAAATAGCCCAAAAATAAATAAATAAATCAAACGACGTCGTCCAATCAAGAATTCCAACAGTTTACTCAGTATTAGTAGAAATCATTTTGGTCATAGTTATTCATTTTATAAGTATATATATAATATATAATAAATATATATATATAAATATAAACATATTTATTATAATAAATATATATATATATATACATATATATATACACATGTATGTATGTATGTATATAAATGTGTACCGAAATATCATAAATGTCAGTATTAAGTTTATACAATGAAATATAAAATAAGAACACAAAGGGACAAAGTTGCATAAGAAATATATTCTAAATATGATAAGAAAAAAATAAAATCATTAAATAATAAAACAATGATAATTATAAAACTATTATTATATCATAATTATTAATTTACAATGAAATAACAATAACAGTTGATTAATAACCTTTAGACGCCACCTGGTCAATAGGAACACCCTGTTCATGAGACATGTACCCAAGAACTGAGAAGATTGCTATTCCGCCGTATAAACTCGTGAAGGAGTTTGCTACAGCCAAAATCATACTGTCCCTGTGAAGAAAATGAATAGGGGAAAAATGAGAAAAACAAAAAAGATTAATTCTGCTTGAAAACAAGTTCCATTGTGATGATTTGTGAAACAAGTGGAATGCCTCTGGCGGTCTCACCTGCATCACGCGGTTCAATATAGCAGCAATGCTGACTTTGAAAACTACTATAACTCGCACAAGATGTTCAGTGATACTTGGTTACTCTTATGTCCAAGTTTAATGAACTAGACCAATATACTTTCAAAGTTATGATGGTAATTCAACAAATACCCCCAACATGGCCAAAGTTCATTGACCTGACATGACCTTTTACCTTGATCATGTTACCTGAAACTCGCAAAGGATATTCAGTGATACTTGATTACTCTTATGTCAAAGTTTCGTGAGTCAGATCCATAAACTTTCAAAGATATGATGGTAATTCAACAGATACCCCCATAAGGGCCAAAGTTCACTGACCTTTGACCTTGGTCATGTGACCTAAACTGCGCACAGGATGTTCAGTGATACTTGATTACTATTATGTCCCAGTTTCATGAATCAGATCCATACACTTTCAAAGTTATGTTGGTAATTCAACAGAAACCCCCAATCCGGCCAAAGTTCATTGACCCTAAATGACCTTTGACCTTAGTCATGTGACGTGAAACTCATGCAGGATGTTCAGTGATACTTGATTAACCTTATGGCCAAGTTTCATGAACTAGGTCCATATACTTTCTAAGTTATGATGTCATTTCAAAAACTTAACCGTAGATTAAGATTTGATGTTGACGCCGCCGCCGCAGTCGGAAAAGCGGCGCCTATAGTCTCACTCTGCTATGCAGGTGAGACAAAATTCAGTAGTTCAAAACAAACATTAGAGAATTCTAGCAATTGCAACGGGGATGGATTCTACAACATTGAAAAATCTATTGAAAATGCCTGTCAAATCACAATGTACAGCCAAGAGGGATTTGTCAAAAATAGGTGAAACGAGACAGCTGATCGGCCAAAAATAACAATATGTCGTTTGCCCAGAATCCATTTTTCATATTCAGATATTATTAATATGCATATTTATTTTGTTCCACACTATAAATTCAATTCGCAATATTAGATTGAATCAATTCGTCCAATTGGCAACTCGTCTACTAATCTTTGGTCTGCCATCAGTTCGTCCACTCACCATTTCGTCTAATAATCAGTTGGTCCAACAACCATTTAGTCAATATACATTACCATTTGGTCTAATTGGACTAAGAGTCAATTGTGCAACATGAATGAAAATGAAATAGATATTAGACCAACTGGTTGTGAGACGAAATGGTCATAGACAAAATGGTGATTAGACAAAGTGATGAATGGACCAAATGGATATTGGACTAAATGGTTGTTAGATGAAATGTTGATGGACGGAATGGCATTAGACTAAATGAAAGTATACCATGAGGTGAATGTGCGAGTTGACAGTAGACGAATTGGCAATTTACCAATGGTAAATTTATGGTGAATATATAATTGTACCTGTATACGTTGTGATGATACTTATTATAACTACCGAGCGATACACAAGCTCCTAAACCAACAGCGTACGAGTAGAAAATCTGAGTTCCACTGTCCATCCACACCTAAATTCAAAACAATTATACATGAAAAGTAAATAATGGGTTCTATTTAATGATCTGTCACCGCTTTCTCTGATAAACCGCTCTCAGTTAATTCATTGTAAATGAATTCAATAAATGATAGTTATTTGTCAGTAAAAATGGCCAACATATAATTTCGTAAATTACTTAAGAAGATACTGACTCATTAGTTAAACATCATAAGACTCCCATTGTAATATATTTTAGATTTCATAATTAGTTTTTAAAAAGCTTTGCCTTTGCAAGGAAGATTTTCAATGGTTGAAAGCCAGACTGCGTCTAATTTACTCAATCACCGTCGATTCATTTTTTAAACAAACGAAAATCCCAAATATTGAGAAATAATCGATGCAATATTCACACGGCAGATTCCTACAAAAATCAAATTTGAATAACGTTTTTGAAGGAGAAATGCTGAAGCATTCATCCGTTCAAAAGGAGTGAGCGATTAAGGTTTCACATCTGATCTGGTCAGAACAGCGTATGGGGGCCCTATGTCTGCATGTGAAGGGTGGTCATAAATTGTTGCGATATACCACAGGAATGCGGTATCATATAAGTGACTTAAGTCTCTTTCATACCTGGCCATCTGTAAGGCGCGATAGATCGGGCTTGACGTAAAACAAAAGACCATCAGCAGCCCCGGGTAAAGTCACACCTCGTATAAGCAACGCAGTAAGCATCACGTATGGGAAAGTTGCAGTAAAATAGACAACCTTTCAAAATACAATAAACACGGGATCGATTTTCGAATGCATACAATCGAAATTACATCAATGTGCATAAATTTACCCAAATTGAAAGTAATCACTAAATCAACTTTAAGCCACTGATTTCTTTTTCATTGAACAAAATCACAACAAATCATCTACCACTTCCAATTTGGGAAAATTCATCCAAAAATACATGTAAGTCAGAACGTTATATTTCATTGCATCTACCGAAACTGGTATTAAAAAAACGTGAAAGGATGGAACAAAATTGTTATGCACCTATATTTCTTTCAGCTTTAAAATCAATTTGAAAAACATAACGCCACATCCGTTTTATGAATTCATTTATAGCCTTGTTGATTCGATGTGAAATTATTCATTAAAGCCTATTTTATTCCCTGCAAAATGTTCAGATTAGCTTTTCTGATTGAATTCTCAATGATCACTATGTGAGAAATGCAATGTAGTCAGACAGAACTTCTGCAGATCGACGATGGAAGTAAGATTTGGGTTCGGGGTTATCAAATGTTCTATTCACAATTACCATGATTAAGTTGAAACTATTTTTTTACCTTTTCATGAACATAAGTTATTTTATGCAATAATAATATTGAGTGAAAAAATATGTGGAATCAAATATATAAGACAATTTTTTTTTAAAGAAATAACAAATATATGGGCTATGATTGTCACCTTTCCTGTCCACTTGACTCCTTTCCAGATACAGAAATAACAGAGAATCCAAGCTACTAGAAGAGAGACAGCAAGATGCCAAACCACTGATCCCATCTCATCAAGACCAGGTGATAAATGAAGTACCTTATGCCTATCACAAACAATGCAAAATGCGTCATTTCATCTTGAATGGGAATGGGGAACAGGAGAGCATTCCATCTTTATGTCACAGACCAACGTTCGCTATTCTAATCTTCCTTCAAAACGAGGGACATTGAATAAAGAATATTAGTAATTATTAATAAAGAATATTAGTAATAATGATAATAACAATAACTGGGATACTTATTCTTCTTATACTACAACAACTACTACTACTTCTACAACAACAACTACTGCTTATTCTTTTACTCCTTCTACTTCTACTACTACTTCCACTACACTGCTGCTGCTACATGTATTACTACTACTACTACTACTTATACTACAACTACCGATTACTCTTCTTCTACTCCTTTTACTACTCTTACTACTACTGCTTATTCTTCTACTACTCCTCCTCCTCTTCCTACTACTACTACTCTCACTTCTACTATTTATAACGCTACTATATTTATAACGCTACATATACTGCAAAATGCGAAATTTTACTTACTCCCAGAATTCCTGGACTGGTGATGTCTTCTCAGCACATGTAAAATTTGTACCGACCACCATCTCTTCAAGTACAACCAGGCTGTCATTCGAGAACACAGTCTCGTTTACACAGGTAAAATTAGACTGAAAAAAAACAAGGATATGCAAATTTAGCAATCTTAAGGTTTCTTAATATTTGTTAGTATTATGAAAGGAAAAAATGCATCCTGGTCTCATGGTTATGACACTCGTCTTTCAATCTGAGGGGCGTGTTTTCATACAGCAAGAAATTTACCGACACTGTGCTGCTTTCGACCCTGGTGAGGTGAACGGGTACCCGGTAGGAAGAAATTCCTCAAATGCTTGATCGTCTTTGTTTGTTTGTTTTATTTATTTACATACGGTAAAAAACCTGCTATCAGCCGTCAGGCTGTTTTTCAGCAAGTCCGTAGAACATAGTACAATAATATAAAAACAACAAAAACAAATTTATACATGAGTGAATAATAAAAGCAAAGTGACATTAGAATAACATTTGATCGTCCGATCAAGGTAGCCGTGCTTAAGCCGGTGTCATGTTAAACAAGGCCTGTTGGGAGAACAGTTTTCTGAACTGAAGTGGCTACCCTGGGTAAAATATGTTATTATTATTAAATCATTTGAAAACTGTCCTAGAGCTGGTAAGAATACTTTTCTTTTTTGTAAAATACCTCATCCGCCCTTTATATAATGCCATCCTTTCTCCTTCTGAGTGACCTCTTCCACCCTTTTATAAACGTTCCTTTTAATTCTAAATTGTTGCATACGTTGTGCCCAAAATTTCGATGAATCAATTATGTATAGATTATGTAAGGTAAATTTCCTACCCTTTTATCTATTTAATTTGATAATTAGTTCTGCTCTCAAACTGTGATACTTCAGTTCCCGATGATGGTTTAATCGAAACGACTCGTTTCGCACTTATATTGAGGAACAAGTGTAACGCCTCTGGCAGTCTCGCCTGCAAAGCGCGATTTGATATAGCAGCAGTGCTGACTTGAAAACAGCAATAAAATAATCATTCACAAAAGAAAACAATCATATGATAAAATTCTATGTCCTTTGACCAGAAATGGCCTTTTAAAGTTAGGATAACAATTCTACAAATACCCCACTTTACCAAAGTGTGTTGACCCTAAATGACCTTTGACCTTGGTCATAGGACCTGAAAATTGCACATGATTTTCAGGAATACTTGAATGCTCTTAAATCCAAGTATCATGAATAAGATCCATAAATTTTCAAAGTTATGATGACAATTGCACAAATACCCCAACATGGCCAAAGTTCGTGGACTCTAAGTGACCTCTGACCTTGGTCATGTGGCCTGAAACTCAGACAGGATGTCCAGTAATACTTGATTACCATTATGACCAAGTTTCATTAACTAGGTCCATATACTTTCTAAGTTATGACATTTCAAAAACTTAACCTTGGTAGTAGGAATTCAATATTGATTCCCCCAACATGGTCTTAATTCATTGACCCTAAATGACCTTTGACCTTGGTCCTGTGACCTGAAAATCAGACAAGATATGCAATAATACTTGATTACCCTCATGTTCAACTTTTATGAACTAGGTCCATATTTTCCAAGTTATGATGACATTTCAAAACCGACTTTGGTTAAGATTTCAATGTTCTTGACGACGACGCCACCCCCGTCGCCGACAGAAAGGCGGCGCCTAGTCTCGCTCTGCTATGCAAACGAGACATAAATGAAAACAAGTGGAATGCCTCTGGCCGTCTCACCTGCATCACGCAGTTCAATATAGCATCAGAGCTGACTTTGAAAACTACTCTAACTCGCACAAGATGTTCAGTGATACATGGTTACTTTTATGTCCACTTTTTATGAACTAGACCAATAAACTTACAGAGATATGATGGTTATTCAACAAAAAAACCCAACATGGCCAAAGTTCATTGACCTTACATGACCTTTGACCTTGATCATGTGACTTGAAACTCGCACAGGATGTTCAGTGATACTTGATTACTCTTATGTCCAAGATTCATGAATCAGATCCATAAACTTTCAAAGTTATGGTAATTCAACAGATACACCCAATTCGGCCAAAGTTCATTGACCTTTGACCTTGGTCATGTGACCTGAAATGCGAACAGGATGTTCAGTGATACTTGATTACTCTAATGTCCAATTTTAACGAACTAGACCAATAAACTGTCAAAGTTATGATTGTAATTCAACAGATACCCCCAATTCGGCCAAAGTTCATTGACCCTAAATGACCTTTGACCTTAATCATGAGAGCTGAAACTTGCACAAAATGTTCAGTGATGCTTGATTACTATTATGTTCATGTTTCATGAACTAGGTCCATATATTTTCTAAGTTATGATGACATTTCAAAAACTTAACCTCAGGTTAAGATTTCGATGCTGATTCCTCCAACATGGTCTAAGTTCATTGACCCTAAATGACCTTTGACCTTGATCATGTGACATGAAACTCTAATAGGATGTTCAGTAATACTTGGTTAAGCTTATGGCCAAGTTTCATGAACTAGGTCCATATAATTTTTAAGTTATGTCATTTCAAAACCTTTACCTCGGGTTAAGATTTGATGTTGACGCCGCCGCCGTCGGAAAAGCGGCGCCTATAGTCTCACTCTGCTATGCAGGTGAGACAAAAAGTGGAATGCCTCTCGCCGTCTCACCTGTATCACGCTATTCAATATAGCAGCAGTGTTGCCTTTGAAAACCACTATAACTCGCACAAGATGTTCAGTGATACTTGGTTACTCTTATGTCCACTTTTATGAACTAGACCAATACACTTACAGAGATATGATGGTAATTAAACAAAAAACCCAACATGGCCAAAGTTCATTGACCTTACATGACCTTTGACCTTGATCATGTGACCTGAAACTCGCACAGGATGTACAGTGATACGTGATTATTCTTATGTCCAAGTTTAATGAACTAGACCAATATATTTTCAAAGTAATGATGCTAATTGAACAAATACCCCCAATTTGGCCAAAGTTCATCGACCCTAAATGACCTTTGACCTTAATCATGTGACCTGAAACTTGCATAGGATGTTCAGTGATACTTGATTGTATTGTATTTATGTCTACAGGCGTATCCCGCCACAAGCCTCAGCTTTTAGCGTATACGCCTTCTTCCTTAAACCCAATATGTACATATTCATATTTTTTATAACAAATTGATTTATGTATGAATTTATGTTTACGAAAAATGTAATGACATGGAAGAAAATAAATGTTTTATTTATTTGTTTTATTTGAATTACTAGTATGTCCAAGTTTCATGAACTAGGTCCAAATATTTTCTAAGTTATGATGACATTTCAAAAACAACTTTATAGGTTAAGATTTTGATGTTAATTCCCCCAACATGACGCCGCCGTCGGAAAAGCGGCACCTATAGACAAGTCTCACACTGCTATGCAGGTGAGACAATTACAAATATAACAATGATGTCACTCATGTTTGTATCTATTTGAATTAAACGATTATTTCAACCGGGTGTGCTGATTTGACAATCAAAAGAAAAATGGTTTCACTACTAAATGAAGGTTACTTTTTTGGCCCGAAAAATTTTACAAGCTAAAATAAGTTTCACTTCTAAAGGTGTTGTCACAGATACTACATGTACATACAGTACCACAATTCAAGGGGGCGTTACCTCTGGAAAATAGCATACGCACCACCCCAATGGCCATACGTCCCTCCCTTCTTATCACACTTCCCTTTTTCAATTGCTGGTTGGTTGGTTGGTGCTGGAGTTAAGTTGGCGCTCTACAATCTGGCTCTCATAATACATAATACAATATTTATTAAAACACAGCGGGGGAAAACTACAGAACAGACACAAAAATAAGTGTTAATTGCATAGTTTACTTGGTACACGGAAGAACGCACGTGATTGTAGTGCTTAATTACCACGTCACCTGGTGTTAACTCTACAAAAATATGGCTCTAGCTACTCTATAAAATATGCAATTTTTTATTTGTGGTCTGGTCTCCTCATTTCTTTCAGAAAATATTGATGTTGTTAAGTAAAATATTGGATTCGGGACGCATAATCAGTTGGGCTATTTTTTTTAAGAATGAGAGGGGCAAAAATTGTCAAATCAAAATAGGGCGAGACAAGCTGATTATCTGCACCAAATGGAAAACAAGGTTTCTTGTTTGTTCCAAATCACCGTGGTGTCATTAACAACCTACATGTACAGTTGATACTGATACACGATCACTGATACTTACTTCATATTCTACGCAGAACTTCGTATTCCAACTATTGCCGCAGTGTACCCATGGTAATTCACTGGTGAAAGAACTGACAAGATAATACAGCGCCCATGCGAGGATAACAATGTAGTATATATTGCACCACCAGGCAATGATGCAAGATGAAATACCAATTCCTGCAATTGAAACAAAAATAAAGATAATCAAGAGAGTTTGATAAAATAATTATACATGTATAATCGTTCCAAGTATTTAAAGTGCTTGATCAGACATTTTCCCTCGCACAGACAAAACAGAAAGTAAGTTCAGCCATTGTGCGAAGAAAAAAAAATAGAATAAGTTTTTTTTTTCAAACTTCGTAAACTTCGTCAAACTTGTTGTTTGTGTCTAATGACTATCAGTCAAAATGTATGTTTAAACAGATCATGATTTTTTTGTACCTCAATTAGTTTTACGAGTTAAAACGAAAGTAAGTGGAGCTAGCGTCTCTGGCAGTCTCGCCTGCATTACAAAATCCAATCAGCAGCAGTTCGATCGATCTGACTCTTAAAATGTCTATTTAATTATTTACAAAAAAAAATCATTCATCTAATAATGAAATAATATGTCCATTGACCCTTGATGACATTTGACTTTGATCTCGTGATCAATGATACTTGATTACTCCTATGTCCAAATTCCATGAAATATATCCATAAACTTTCAAAGTTATGATGACAATTCAACAAATGCCCCAAAATAAACCAAAGTTCATTGACCTTAAATGACCTTTGACCTTGGTCATGTGAATTAAAACTCTTGCAAGATGTTCATTGATACTTAATCACTCTTATGTCCAAGTTTCATTTTCTAGGTCTATATACTTCCCAAGTGATGACATTTCAAAAACTTAACTTAATGTAAGTTAGCATTCAAGAATGTTTTCATTCAACTTTTCATTTCACGCACAAGGTCTCATCATATGAAAGTTGAAAAGAAGGATATTTGAGTAATATTTTTTTTCTTTAAAGATAGAAAGAGCTAGAAAAACTATATAATTTGCTGGTGCAAATGGAAATTTACAAGCACCACTTTCCTTTGTTCTAACTCAGTCATGCGTGCATTATGGACATTGAGATGGGTCTCATATGAAGCACTTCTTATTATTGATGTACATCTCATGAAACAAATTCATTATGTTGACGTCAACAAATAACACTGAATTACGGGTTCCTGTGTGTGTTTGTGTGTACACTTTTCCTCCCGATTTTAACATTTTTTCATTAAGGTTTTCATTCAAGTAAACTCAAGGTAAATACAAGCAAAATTGACAAATCTTCTTTTCATATAACAAAATACGAAAATATTTACACCCAAAGGGTGAAGCAAATAATGATGGAATGAAATACCTTTAAATATATATATATATATATACAAAAAAATCAATTCTACCCCTACCCTCTATGTCACCTATTAATGCATATGATTAATATATTTCTTTGCAGGATTTTCAGCATTTATTGGAAAATACAAAAATTAACAATGCGCGAGACGTAATCATAATATGGCATAAAGTACATATAGCTAAATGACAATCCTATATTGACTGGAGAAAGACATAAATACATTATAGGAAAAAAAACTTATGGGAAAAATGCAGAGGCAAACCATATAAGCAAATATATGCTTGAAGCATAGCAGCCAAAAAAGGGAAGGCTACATGGAAACCTATGTTGAAAGATTCATACAAAAAAACATATCATCGTTGTACCACTATTCAATTTTACATTAAGTTTCTTCATACAATGAAAAAAAGTACGACATTATACACCCATACACGCACATCCTATCAACACACCCACGCACATACAAAAAAATTGTTCTTGAACAAGCGAACTAGGACAAAATCGTCAATACACCAAAATTGACACTCGCATCACACTAGACCCATCCTACCTGCTCACATTCAAATCTCTTTTCACCTTCACATGCAAACATACACACATACACACGCAAACACACAAAATAATGAACTATGTTTTCCGTCAAAAAAAAAAGAATATACTGAAGTTTCATGGGTCCTAGCATTTTGAATATTCTACCCAGCAACATCCGTTTATGTCATTCAGTACAATCATTAAATAACACACTAAAAACCTACGTATTCACTTTCTCCATAACATTCTCGTTAAATATCTTATAAGCACTTAAATATGCTTTTCACATTGCATTTTCTTAACCCCGGACTATCCTTAACCCCATACTATCTTTTTTTTCGATTCACACTGTCTTTCTTAACCCCATACTACCTGCTCAACCGTGATTAATGCCTTAACCCCGGACTATCCCACAGCTCATGAATATTGATGGTTTTACCAAACAGAGCGTGTGAAAAGCATACTAGAGAGCCGAACTATTCCTTGTTATTTTATACAGTAAAGAGTTTGTGAATTTTCAATGCAGTAGCGTAATAGGCGGTGGAGGGCAAGCTGCCCCCCCCCCTGTTACACCGCTGGATACAAACAGTAATCAGAATGATTCGCTCTTTAATAATCAATTCAAAATATGCGTCTTCCCGATCATTGCGATCGCCTCTGGCAAGCTTGTAGAAAAGTGTATATAAGCCCCCGTCACACTTATTCGGAATCAACAAGAATCAAGCAGAACCTGCCGGAATGAAAATTTTTCAAAATTCCAGCCACTTTTGGGAGGGAAATTGGAAATGATCTAAATTTGTAAAAAAAAAAAATGCCGTTCGATGACCTTAATGCTCCTCAGTGACTCTTCAGTGTTGACTGACGTTGCAGCAACAGCTAGCCGTGCTTTTATGCGATTCGATTCTCCCATGAATGCGATCGTAATGTTTCGAATGTTGTTAAAATGTCGTCAGAATATTTGGAAAGCAGTCAGAGTGCTGTTGGACTACACTTTGAATGCCGTTCGATATTTTTCCAGTCCGAATGCACCTCGTAAGTTTTAAGCATGAGCAAAACATTCGGGCCGTACACAATAATGGACCCGAATATTTGGAATGCACTCAGAATTTTTAGAATGCACTTTGAATATCCAGGAATGTGCAAAGAATTTTCACTCCGACGGCATTCCGCCTCTAGTGTGACCAGGGTATAAAGTAAGTAAAGTTTCAGCCCTGGAAGGTGAAGACAAACGCTATTATGCTCCATTCTGATCACATGCGGATCCAGGAGCTCAGGGCTCGGCCGGCCCGTGCCCCTCCCCCTTTTGAGAGCCATAATCGTGCCCCTCCCCCCCCTGAAAATAGGGAGGTTTTTTTTTTTGGGGGGGGGTTGAGGGGCTTGTCAAATTGTCATCGGAAAATATGCCCCCCTCCCACCTTTTGGAAAATCCTGGATCCGCTCTGCTTCTGATGTAAGGGGCAGAAACGTGACAAATGTTTCTATTTCAATGCATTAATATTATTGTTGAAAATACCTTGGAAACGAATTGTGAAATCCAACAAATGTATATGGCGCAAACAAACTGCGGGTAACGTTGTAAAGAAAGGCCGTACAATAATCGGCCATGAGACGTTTTTGGCTGAATGATGCAGCCCACAAAGACCTGTTTTATATGTGCTATAGTCTTGTGTGAAGACCCCCATATCTATGTAAGTTTTAATCAGGTTCTGTGCCTGGAGACAACCGAATGGCTATTTTATGAAGCGCTAAACCAAATTTTGGGAACTTTCGTCTGAAGGTCAAGTCTAAAAAGGAATCAAATAATCAACAGGGGAAACTACAAGCCTTGTAATTGGGACCCTTGCTGCCCTACGAATTGACAGAAAGAAGAGTTCAAAAGAGTGATGTTGCAATCAACCATCGAACCGGGGAATTTCGGCACTTGGCAGCCTATAAGAGGCTTTGTCTCCTGTGATTCACATTACATGTCATGTGTGTCTAAACACCATTTATCAGACCTAAACCCCTACCAAGTAAATTGTCGATTTCATACCCCCTTGCTCCGTAGGTAATTATCGGATGGTCTAATACCACTTGGTCTACATATCAGTTCGTCCAAATTCACATAGTCTAAACCCATTTCGTCTACAACCAGTTCGTCTAATATCAAATTCGTCTTAATCCCACTTGGTCTTATATCAAATTCGTCTAATTCCCATTTGGTCCCATGACCAGTTGGGCAAATTCCCAATTGGTCTAATAAGCAGTTGGGCTACAATCATTAAGTATTATTTCCAGTTGGTCTAACACCGCTTGGTCTAATTTCCACTTCGGCAAATGTCAACTTGGTCTAGTTTTCATTTCATCTAAATTCATATGGTCTAATGACAGTTTAGTCTAATTTACATTTGGTCTAATTTCCATTTAGTCTAAATTCCACTTGGTCTAATATCCACTTGGTCTAATGACCATTTGGTCTAATAGCCAAATGGTCGATTGAAACGTTGGGCTAATCGTCATTTGGTGTCATCTTCATTTTGGTATAATTGTCATATGATGATCGTTTGGTGTAATTCACACTTGGTCTAATGTCCATTTAGTCTAATATAAATATATTCATTATGATTTATCTGATAAGTAAGGTTTACGTTTTGGGGTCACCGATGAGACACCACGCATTAATATGGACGATACTTGAACTTGAAGGGTACGCTATGTAGCCGAAAAGATTTAGTCTTTTTTTTTGGGGGGGGCGGGGTTACAAGAGTTTATTTTAAGCCGCTAGATCATGTAATTTGAAAAATAATTAACAAATAACGCAGATATCTTATGAGCAGTCATTCTTCATTGTCTTCTTCCTCTTTTCTCTTTCTTCTTGTCTCCTTTAATTTCTTCTCTGTTACTTCTTCTTGTTCTTCCGCATGCTTCTTCTTCTTCTATTTCTTGTTCTTTTTCTTGTTGTTTTCGTCTTCTCGTTCTTCTTGTTGTTCTTCTACACGCTTCTTATTCTACTTATTGTTTTTCGTCTTGTTCTCGTTTTTGTTCTTCTTCTCGTTTTTTGTCTTCTCCTTGTTGATCTTCTGCATGCTTCTTCTTGTTCTACTTTTGTTTCTTCTTCTCCTTCTTCATCATCATCTTCTTCTTCCAGTTTTTTTTAATGTATGGCTTCTTTATTCAACCTTCGTCATTCTCATTTCCTCTTAATTTATTTTTCTTTTTGTTCTTATTTTTCATTCCTTTCCCATCCCATTCTCATTTCTCATTTTTAAGAAAATGGATAGGCCTAATATAAGCATGATAAAGCCTAGAGCGGACAACATGCAATGCAATATTAAATTTCTACAGTGTTCAGGTTCGAAAATGAAACAAAGGAAAACTCAAATAACATGAATAAACTGTATTTATGATGGCCCAATGGGAATAGCCCAACAAACCATTATCCCAAATAGAAATAAAAACAAATTGGAAATTAGACCAAGTGACATGTAGACGAAATGAGTGTTAGACTATCTCGAAATTAGACCAAATGCAATATATACCAAATTAATAATAGACCAAGTGAGGATTAGACAAACTAGTATTAGACTAACTGACAATTATACGAACTGGTATCAGACCAAATTACAATAAATATATTAGAGGAAATGGCAAGTAGACCAAGTGATGATAAGCCCAAATGGGCATTAGACCAAATGGCTAATAGACCAAGTGGTCATTAGATTAATTGGCTATTAGACCAAGTGGTATTAGAGCAAATGAGAATTGGACTAAGTGGGTTTAGCCCGAATGTTGTTAGCCCATCTGAAGATTTAATAGACCAAGTGATATTAGACCAACCGTCAGTAAACCTGTGTTGTATATGCCTATTCACAAATGTTATAGCACACCCCAACAACAAATATCACTTAGGCTTACGGCCTACGCCATTAGTATAACTCATACGCTTGAACCGTGTATCCGAACCCTAGTCTGCTGTGCTAACCCTTCAATAGCATAAGTGGTCTAAATGCGCAGCCTAAATATGACTTGTGTGCAGAAAGTTCTGAAAAAATTATTTGTGCTAGTCTTGTGTGGAGACCCAGTTGTTGATCAAAATTTCAGTCAGGGTCTGTGCCTGCAAACTACCCGAACCCGATGGCCACTGTCATTTGAAGGTGGCTACTCGCTTGTACATGGACTTTAAAAAACTGGACCCTACAGAAGTAATAATCGTTGTGCCTCGTAAACACTCTCATAATGCTCTGAATGTTTTACTAACATTTTCACGTATCTAGGATTGAATGAAAAGAACACTCTAAAAATATTGGGTAAGTGCTCTATGAGGGCAATTATGTGTCCAACCAACATTGGGCATTTTATTCATAAGTAATTGCTGCTTATTTTTAAACTTACTGGAAAATGTGCTACCCGCATTTGGGTAAAATATTGCCCTAAATTGGTTGGACACATAATTACCCTTGTGGTGGTAAAAATTTTACCCAATATTTTTTTCTACAGCGAACGTGATTTTCCCATGATTTTGGCAATTTCAATGGCAGTCCCCCACCCCAAAACTATTGATCACAAGTGAACCGTATGAAATGTCCCAGAAATGTCAAGTTTTTTAGCGCGTTTTTTCCCCATAAAAGCATTTGTGCATTTTTGTAAAGACACCATTGTTCTCTTAGAAATTTAGAGCTTCAACGGCAACTGGTTCACTAAGCGGAGCAAATAGAATAGTGGTTTAATTTCAGTGGATTATTTTTAGTGCCTCGATATGAATGCTTCAATTCACCTTTTCCGCGACCTGACATTTTGATGACTGAGAGCTAACTGCGTACGATCCTGAAGACATATGTAACCAGGTACTTCGCTAGGCTTTTATGAATAGATGGATCGTAAAGGCCGTCTCTCACCGAAGGAGACAGGTCCGCGACGCCTCGGAGACTACAGTTGCTGAGACGTCTCAAGCAAAAAAAAAATCTTCGGCGACTCGGTCTATTAAACATAAATCTCTGGTATGTACCCAAGACAATGTGACAAGCACTTCACCTGACAGTTGTCATGCTGCTGCGACATCTCAGGGACTTTAAGTTGCGATTGCCAGGATCATTCAACCGTTGCTGTAACTAAGGAAAGGTTCCCAAGATGTCTGGAGAAATCGAACAGGCTTTAGGAGATGTCACCGAGACCATGGAGACGTCTCCTTAGACGAAAGATTTTTTCATATTTGAGACGCACCTGCAACTGCAGTCTCTAAGATGTTGCAGGGACGTCTTCTTTGGCGAGTGCCTTTTCTGAACTACTCTAGGTCCCCATGGTGTATCTGAGTGATCTCTGAGACTTCCCAGAGACGTCTCACTAGTCAGGGATGTAATTGTCTCCGCGGTGTCTCTGCAACTGACGGAGATACCCCAGAGATACCTCATAGGCATCATGTAATGGGGACAAAGCGAAAATAAGAAAAGAAGTCTCCCCAAAGAAAAAGTCTCCCCAAACAAGGAGACTTCTTTTCAAAGAAAATAGTCTATATATTCAAAATCTTCCCACAAACCACACATCTCCAAACACACATTGCATGTTATACTATATACACAGTTCGTGATTTCGGGAGGTCTTGGAAACAGGAGACGTCTCTGCAACTAGCAAAATCTGGAGTAGCAAACAAGTTGCAAATGTGTTGCAAGCCCAGTGGGATACCCCCCTAAGACTTTGAATCCCTTTGAATTCACTTAACTGATATACTAGTTAATATCTGGTAATTTTTTGTTGTTGCAAAAGGACGTAAAGGACATTCACAATGTATGTAGGATTTTAATACAGGTTAGTAAATATTGTATACACTGATAGTCCGTTCCCCAAATGGAAGTGGCATAATTTTTTGTCAAAAGAGATTTGAAAAAAGTAGTTGTAGCGTTCATACGTTTATTTTGATTTGATTTGATTTATTTCTGCATTCACATCAATATCACAATTATAAAATACAAATAAGTACAATACTTACAAGGTAATACATGATTATAACAAAATAATAACAGTCGCATAGTATAAATATTGTAAATAAATATTAACAAAAAAAGATGTGTCATATATTTTTTCAAAACAAGATTATAAATGAATGCAGGAGACCGCCATCGTGAGCGATTAGGCTTGATGATGATGGAGGCCTCATAAAAGGTACGTAATAGTTCTTCATTGATCAAGTGGGTGCTGTGCAGGTGTAGGTGCAGGTGCGGCAGAGAGCAGTTGAGATATTTAGTTTAAGAGGGGGCTGCGTAAGATGTAATAATGTAACGTTTAATATTAGCTTTCAAGGAGTAGATTGTTGAACATGATTTGATATTGTCTGGAAGATTGTTCCAAATATCGGGACCGTAATGTCGAATCGATTTGTGGGTTATTAATAATTTGGGGTTAGTGAGGTGGAGGTTTCCAGATATGCGGGTTGGGTAGGAATGGACAGACCTGTTGAATCTAAACATATTATTAAAAGACTGGGGAAGTTGATTATTGAAATACTTAAACATAAATATAGCAATTTGAATCTTTTTAATATCAAAGATTTTTAATGTTTTTAGTTTGTGAAACAATGGGTCAGTATGAGCCAAGTAATGTGAGCCTGTACACATACGGATAGCTCTTTTTTTGTAGTTTAGAATTAAATATAGCGTTTAGTTTAGAAGAGCCACAGTTTGCCCAAACGATATTGCAGTATGATATATATGGAAGAACTAACGAATTGTACAATAAGAATAAAGTTTTATGAGGAAGAAGGAATTTTAACTTTGAAATGATTCCAATACTTTTTGAAACGCACATTGTAACATGGTGTATGTGTTGGTTCCAAGACAGAAATTCATCCCTAATTACACCAAAAAAAAATGAATTGGTTTTCTTTTCTAAAGGCGTACCTTCAATGTTAATGTAAATCGGTGTGTTGATATTATGAGATTGATGTCTGAAATACATAAAATGTGTCTTTTTTGTATTTAAAGAAAGTTTGTTGGCCTTAAACCAGTTAGACACCTTGTACATTTCACGATTTACTACATTGTTTAATGAATTAAGGTCTTGATAAGAATAAAATATATTTGTATCGTCAGCAAATAAGACAAATGACAAAATAGAGGAGGTTTTTATAATATCATCAATATAGAGTAAAAATAAAAGAGGACCTAAAATCGAACCCTGGGGAACACCACATTGAACTAAAAGAGAATCAGAGTCATTATTATTAAAAGTGACATATTGCCTTCGATTATTCAAGTAATATTTGAACAATAAGAGAGATTGGCCTCGTATTCCATAATGATTGAGTTTGGAGAGTAAATTATCGTGGTTAAGAGTATCAAATGCTTTACTTAAATCACAAAAAATACCAATTACGTGTTCTTTATTTGCTATGGCATTACTTATTTTGTCATAAATTTGAAGTAAAGCTGAGTCTGTTGAATAATTTTTCCTAAAACCATATTTATTCGAATTTAGAATATTGTGTTTGTTCATAAATTTGTAAAGTCTTGTGTATACTATTTTTTTATAGAATTTATGATATTGTTGGAAGTGAAGAGATTGGACGGTAATTACTTATTTCGTGAGGATTGTCTTTCTTAAAAACTGGATTGACTTTAGCTATCTTAAATAAATCTGGGAAAACGCCTTGGGATAAGGAATTATTAAACATGTGAGCCAAGGGGCTAGCAAGAGGGTGAATTATTAAGTAAAAACATACCGATGCCATCAGACCCAAAAGATCTAGAATTGTGAAGGGTACGGGCAACGTTGACAATTTCAGAAGGGTTTGTTGGGGTTAGAAAAAGAGACTCCTGATTTGGATCTGACAGATAATCTGTAAAATGTGCATTGGGAGTATTTATTTTATTTGCTAATTCGGGTCCGATATTCGTAAAAAAAAGAATTAAATGAGTTTGCATGAAGACTGGGATGAAGTATTTTATCAGTTGGATTGCGCAAATGGGACTTATAGAGTCGATTGCGTGTCTGTATTGACTTCAGTAGACCTTTTGATATCCAAGGATTTTGGGGTTTATTACGTTGGGTTTTAGTTTTACCTAAAGGGATATTTTTTTCATAATAATGTTTTAATTTATTATTAAAGTAATTGTAAGCAATATTGGGATTTACTTCATCGTAAACGTCTTCCCAATCTTCTAAAAATAAATCTTGCTTTAATAGTTCTATATTTTGTTTAGATTCTTTACGATAAAAATATTCTTTTTTGGATTTTGGGTAAGATAGTTTACATTTACAAGTTAGAAATACAGGTACATGTAGGTGGTCCGAAACTTCAGAACAGAGAATCCCTCCGATAGCTTTGCTATTATGGACGTTCGAAAAAATGTTATAAATCTGAGTTGATGAATTTAAATTTATTCTGGTGGGTTTCTTAATGATACAAATGAGTACATCAATTTCATGAAATTGAAATTAAAATTAGTTGCATTATTATTATCAGTTGAGGGCAAGAAGTTAATATTAAAATCACCGAGTAGTAAAATATGTTTGTTTTCATCCCCTATTTTATAAAGAAATTGTTCTAATTCATAATGAAAGAGGTCTGTATTTGAATTAGGGGGTCTATAAACCAATCCTATGATAATGTTTTTGGAACTAGTATTTTCGATCTCTATGAACAAAGACTCTGCATGAGATAATTTTGCATCAGTACGAAATGTGAATTTGAAATTATGTGAAATATAAAAGCCAACACCACCACCTCTTCTTTCTTTACGGTCTGTCCTTATTAAATTATGATTAGGTAGATTAAAAATATCTGGGGAATTTCCATGTAACCATGTTTCGGTTAAGCCAATTACGGAAAAGGGAAAGTTGTTTAATGAGTGTAAGAGGTTAACTAAATATTCAAAGTTCTTATTTATACTTCGTATGTTTGCATGAAAAAGTGAAATATTGTCTGAAGTATTATTAAATTTGTTTTTAAATTCTTGAGGAGTGTAATATTTGCTATCTTGTGAATTCTCAATAATAATGTCCGGGGTAAAGGCATGTGACTCAGACAGGGGGCGTGAAAATGTAAAGTACCGGAGGTTTGGAGAGAGGTCAACTGCAAGTGTGCAAGTGGTGCAGGTGATTGTGTGTGTGCGTGAAGGTGTGTTCATGATTGAAAGTGGTGCTCGTGTATCAGCAATTGGAACATAATATACAAGTATAAAATGAATAAGACCCATCTTGGTCAATGATGAATAGGCAGAAGAGCAAAGCCCGACCACCAAAAAAAAATACAATAAAACAATTTCAGCAGCAATACTTAGAATTTACAAAGGGGGAATCGAGACAAGACATAATTAACAAACAGGGCCTAAATTCAGCTATATCGAACATTTGATTATTTACAGTGGTTTCTATGGGTAAGAAAATACTGTTTTGAAAGTACATGTATTGGTATGCTTGAGAGATGAATATCAAGAAATATTAAATGAAAGAAGGGGAAAAAGCAAACATGATGCCAGATCCATTAGCCAGAAACGATTAGGTTTCTCACATCTTAGAAAAACAAAATACTGCTAAGACAGTCATAAAACAAACATATAAAAGTTTGTTTAAGTTTGCACTGTAGTAAATGTTGTAGTACAAAAAACTAACAATTGATTTAAAGAATGATAAGCACTGTCAAAGAGACTGGTGGGGACTACAAGGTCAGTGGCTATACTACACGAACCCGCCAACTATTGTTTAAAATAAAGTTTCATTGAGTGGGAAGTGATCAGTGGTGCATATAGTGATTGAAACCTGGGGATGTGATAAAGCAAATTGATTACATGAAATGAAGGTACAGTACAATCTTTCAGCATATCTTCACCAGCAGATCGTTTACAAGTCAAATAATGAATTTGGTTATCCACTTTGAGACAATGCTTGATTGGTTGGTGTAAATATAGGGATGAATTCGAGGAGTGGCGGGAAAAAAATACTATATGGAAAAATGTTAAGTACGTGACTAAAGATAATGGTACAACCATGTAGTTGAAAGGACATAATGCACAGTTTATACACTTGTATTAGCGTAATCAACATACATAAAAGAATAGATTTTCCCCTTCTCTCTCCCTTTCTTTTAATCAAAGGATAAAAGCAATTGAATTAACAAATTTTCGTCTATTGTTTTATGAATACCGTTGAAGAATGTAATTACAGTACTAGTACAAAAAAGTTCACTGGCGGTATTCTGGTTGTTGCTAGCTGTACATAAACTTCATTACGTAATGATTTGTAATTATAAGCAATATATATCATATATATATATATATATATATATGTATATATATTCTTGTTAGTAAAGTGTTTACTTTTATCATCAAATTGTTGAGTATATGCTTATTTAAGGCTCCCATAATATATATATATGATATATATTGCTGAACATCAAAATGCCTAAACAGATTCCTATTCATGAGCATAAATGTTTAATGTTTCATTTGTGAACTGATGAGCTTAATTTCTTATCATGTGTTTGCATACTGTGACTTAAGATTGGAAGAAATCATGTAACTGGTGAACACTTTACTAACATGAATATCAGTATGTGGGACTAGAGTGAAATTTCATGGTATCTTTGGTAGAGTTTTAAAAGGTGAAGAAATAAAATATCATCATTGGTTTTAACATATTTTATCAATATCATACAAATAATTAACATACACGAAAATCAAGTCAAAAAATTATTTGTCCGGGGGTTAAATTCAAGGTCAAAGTAAAGGTCAAGGGTCACGACCTTATAAATCACTCCAATGCATTATTTGATGGATGTTTTAGATTCCTCTCTGAATTTCCTTTTGATTGGTACCAGTTTCGTGAAAATTGGTCAACACGTTACGACGCAATGGCCATTGAAAGTTGAAGGTCACGCCCATTTTTGTCAAAACAAGGAGAAAAGGGCGGGCAGTAGCGCGAGAACCGACGGACCGATTTGACTAATTTTTTTTTGTTTTGTGCGTGGGCCATGGTGAATTTTATGTGTACCAATTTACAACGAATTCCGAGAGGGTCGGGTGCAAAATTGCACTTTCATTGGGTGAATTGGCATGGGATGACCCATTTTAGAATAATAAAGCAATGCGTATCGTATTCATGGTATGTAATCGGTAATTAAAAAAGTGCGAAATTTGCCGGAGGAGCTGGTGTCTTTGTTTATTTATTTTTTTTTTTGGTCTTTTTGCGTCTTTTTTTTTTACCAAAGTTAATTATTATCTCCTCTGGGGTGACTCGATCGAAAACCAGTATACCCATGGCAAACAAGCTGCATTATCAATACTGATTATATGAAATTGAACCGACGCGATGGGTCGTGCATGAGTGAGCCTTATTTAAAAGCAAAAAAGAGAAAAAAAAGCCCCAAAGATAATCATAATCGGCTTGTACAGAGAATTCATTAAAGTTCAAAGCTATACGCTACCTTATTACATCGGATCTTTAATTGAATACAGGGGCGGATCCGATATTTTCTAAAAAGAGGGGATATTCTCTTGAGGAAAAATTTGTCAAGCAAAAAAAAGGGGGTCTTCACATTCTTCACTTAAAAAAAGGGGAGCACATTTCTGTTTTAATGACGGCATTTTTCCATTACAAATTTCAAATGTGCCTCTCAAGGGGGTGGGGGCACGGATTTGCTTTGCCCCACCCCCAGCGGATCTACCAATGATTGGATACATAACGTTGTGGAAACATTAGACAACCTCTCTCCGTGAAATTCATCCCGTTTTATTGATTTGTAAAACAGAAACTATTAAAACAAATCTACATAATGAGCCTAGCGAAAGCATTGCATCTGATGAATGATAAAAATCAGATAAAACTGATACCAAAATTATGATACAGGCGCCTGTACACATTATACAGTTGGGTATACCTTGCCAAATAATGCGCGACTAAACAAGCTTTACACAACAGCTAACTCTTTACAGAACAGAAACACCTATAATCGGTTATCACGAGGGGGATCCGAAATTTCAAAGAGAGATCAAAGGCCACCACCGGCACCCAGGGGCGTCGCTAGGCCTCTTTCAGCAAGAGGGGGAGGGGTGTGGAGGCCCTTGATTATCAACAGAAGTGTTCTACATTTTTCATCCAGTTGAAGATGAGCCGAAAATTCTAGGTCTCCTAAAATTGGAGTTTCAGGTAAAATTAATAAAGAGTTGCGAGCGAGAAAAAGGTTTCCTTCTTACATGTGGGGCGCATTTTGCAGTCTCACCTGCATTACGCAATTCAATATAGCAGCGGTGTTGACTTTGAAAACTACTAAAAATAACTTCGATATTCACAACAAAAAAACACACCATATAATGATGCAATACTATGTTCATTGACTCTAAATGACATTTGACCTTGATCATGTGACCTAAGATTTGTCAGTGATACTTGATTACCCCAAAGTCCACAGTGGTTACCGTCCACAATTCATAAACTATTACCATAAACTTTGAAAGTTATGACAGCAATTTAATTCATTAACCTTAAATGACCGTTGACCGTGGTCGTGTGACAGTATGTTCAGTGATACTTAATTACCCTTATGTTCAGGTTTCATGAAGCAGATCCATCAACTTTCAAAGTTATCATGGTAACTCAACAAATACCTCCAACCTGGCCAAAGTTCATTGACCTTAAATTACCTTCGACCTTGGTCATGTGACTTGAAGCTCGCACAGGATGTTAAGTGATATTTGATTACCCGTAGAGAGGGTGGATAGGGTTTTCAAATGAAAGGTTTAAGGAATTAACCAGACAATCAGGAGATAATATATCGGTATTGCATTTTGGGACATCGAGTTGTAGGTTGGAGCCAGATCTTGTATTTAAGTTATGTTTTGGGGATACTAATTTAAAGTTAGTAAAACAAGTGGAATGCCTCTGGCCGTCTCACCTGCATCACGCGATTCAACATAGCAGCAGTGCTGACTTTGAAAACTACTACAACTCGCACAAGATGTTCAGTGATACTTGGTTACTCTTATTTCCATGTTTTATGAACTAGACCAATACACTTTACAGAGATGGTAATTCAACAAATACCCCCAATGTGGCCAAAGATCATTAAGCTCACATGACCTTTGAACTTGATCATGTGACCTGAAACTTGCACAGGATATTCAGTGATATTTGATTACTCTTATGTCCAAGTTTCAAAAGTCAGATCAATAAACTTGCAAAGCTATGATGGTAATTCAACAGATACCCCATTATTGCCAAAGTTAATTGACCTTTGACCTCGGTCATGTGACCTAAAATGCGCACAGGATGTTCAGTGATACTTGATTACTCTTATGTCCAAGTTTTATGAACTAGACCAACATACTTTTAAAGTTATGATGGTAATTCAACAAATACCCCCAATTCGGCCAAAGTTCTTTGACCCTAAATGACATTTGACCTTGAACATGTGACCTGACACTTGCACATGATGTTCAGTGATACTTGATTAACCTTATGTCCAAGTTTAATGAACTAGGTCCATATATTTTCTAAGTTATGATGACATTTCAAACACTTAACCTCAGGTTAAGATTTTGATGTTGATTTCCCCCAACATGGTCTAAGCTCATTGACCCTAAATGACCTTTGACCTTGGTCATGTGACATGAAACTCTAATAGGATGTTTAGTAATACTTGATTAACCTTATGGCCAAATTTCATGAACTAGGTCCAAATACTTTCTAAGTTATGATGTCATTTCAAAAACTTAACCTTAGGTTAAGATTTGATGTTGACGCCGCCGCCGTCGGAAAAGCGGCGCCTATAGTCTCACTCTGCTATGCAGGTGAGACGAAAAATCAGCAGATAAATCATTCAAACTCTTGAAAATAAACATACACCTGAAATAAGAAAAAAAATGATGCGAGCGCGAAGCGCGAGATAATTTTTTATTTTGAGACCTGAAACTTGACACTCTAAGCACCTTATAAAATCGTGAACAAAATGGGTATGTTTGTCATCAAACAATTTATCCGAGCGCAAAATTGTTACACTCCTATGGGAGGACAAACATTGTATCATCTTTTTTTCCCCCGACAGGCGTCAGTCCAATAGCCCTGCGCATATATAACAGACAATAATTATTTTCCAAACGGACATTTCAAACTACGCATTTCGTATTTCCACCGACACATTCACAGGTTTATCTCAAAACCTCGCTTGTACTGTCTCCTTTTTCTTTTTTTCTCCTTGCTTTTGCTTCTCTTCTATTTTTCCTTTTTTGCTTTGACCATTTTCTACCCCTTTCTCTTTTTTCCCCCTCTTTCTTTTTTTCTCGCCTCTTTTCACTTTTTATTTTCCCCTCTCTCCCCTTTTCTTCATTTCCCCCGACTACTGCGCAGATTTACCGACGACATCCAGTAGTGGGGGGGGGGGGTGTTGCACCCCCACATTCCCCTATAGACGGCCCTGTCGAGTTATGTTACGTCAAGCAAAAATAAACTACAATAAAGCTTAAAATGTTTTCGAAATGAGAAGCAAATATATTACGTGTGTATAAATCCACTGTAAGTATCCCCTTTATAGACATTACCCTGGATATTGGGATGCCCCCAACATTTGGGAATTTCAGCTTATTATTTTATCCCCCGCCCCCTTTTCGAACCGGAATTACGCCACTTATGAATTTATATACGATTAGTGAATCGATGACATTACCTTGAAAGAGTGGACATATTTTCCATGCTTTAATTCCTCCAAGCGAAGTGTATTGCCCCAAAGCAGTCTCGAGGAAAAAGAGTGGAATACCTCCCAAAATGGCGCAAATAAAGTACGGAATCAGGAAAGCACCTGAAAAGGACATAAAATCGAAAATATTAATATTAAGTTCTAGAGATTAAAATCAAATCATACTGATGACGAAGTGTAAAAAAAAAAGATTATATCATGATAGCTTTTTGGTCCCATCGATACTTTTTAGAACAGATACGAACTACAAAGACACTTTGCTCTGTCCTTACAAACTTTCCGTATGTTTTTTTTTTCGTTCTTATTTCTCGTCTCCATTATGTGAGATCGAACTTTAAAGCGTTTTATACTGAAAACCATATTTATTCATGAAATCATACTCGAGGGTCTAATGTGATCATGAAGTAACTATCAATTTGGACGACGGATGCTTCCTCGATGGTCGACAATGATATTCATGCCGTCAGATGTTGTTTCCTTCCTGCGAATAAATCGTTTTGTTTGTTTTTTTTACAAATTGTAGAAAAGATTAATGTAGATTTTCAAATTCAAACAGAAGCATGAATCATGATCAAAATCGTTATTACCAAACGCAAATAGAATGAGACAGAAATGATGCGTTCAATGTCCCCCATTTCATGTCGCAAAATAAATATCTCGATTCGAATTTAAAGGACAAGTCCACCCAAACAAAAAGTTGATTTGAGTAAAAAGGGATAAATTCAACTAGCCCAACACTGAAAATTTCATCAAAACCGGATTTAAAAAAAAAGAAAGTTATGACATTTTAAAGTTTCGCTTAATTTCACAAAACAGTTATATGCAAATCTTGGTCGGTATGAAAATAAGACTGATGATGTCATCCACTGATTATTTCTTTTTGTATGATATGAAATTTTCTAATTTTCTCAAAGTGAAACAACGATTAATTCCTCCCCGAACATGTGGATTTGGCATTGTTTAATGCTATGTGGTTCAGTCAAGTTGGTCCTTATTGTCAAACCTGTAAAACGATGAATTATTGTTTAATTCAAACAATAAAAAAACAATATAAATTAAGAGAAATGTCAAATTTATTTGGAAAGGTCATATCAAATAGTGCGTACAAAATCGTTTTGGATTCCCCTCCTTGGCGTCAAGGGGGGTGATAAGCTTTATAAATTGGCAAATCTATATCTTTATCTACAGTACGTAATTTTAACGGTGATGCTTCTAATTGTAAATGTGAATTATACTTACCACCACCGTTTTTGTAACAAAGATACGGAAATCTCCACACATTCCCGAGCCCGACAGCAAATCCAACACAAGATAAAAGAAAATCTAGGCGGCCACTCCACCGTTCACGCCCAACCGCCGCAACATCTCCGATGCCGTTTCGAATAGCTGAGATTTTCTTCCCTTCCATTCCCGCGGATTGGTTGGACCAAGTGGTTTCCTGTCGGTTTGGATAACTACTGGTGAAGGGTGCATCAGCCAACATGCTTTTCTTTTCACTCTGATCTTCATCGCGAATTGACATGATTTCCTTCTGTTAAACCCTGACTCTTCACCTGGAGAAAATGTTTACCTAGTTTTTACTGTGGTGCTATCTAGTTAAAACATCATTTATCCGGTCCTATTCCGGTGGGACTGTTTACAGTTGTGAAGCTCGTCTGATATCGATGTGCCTGAAAATGCAGGTATTACAACATGAAATATACGTAAGGATTATCAAAAGACGTTCCGTATTAGAATTTAGTTTGTGCCCGGATCAGTAGTCCCCGCAGTAGTCCCCTTTGTACGAATTCGGTCGGGTATGACCTATAGCGTTGCTCAAGTTAATGCAGCCAGAAAATATACATCATTATTTTCAGTGCTTCTGCCGTGTTTTAAATGTTTGACTGTGAAGTCAAGTAATACAATTACGTTCGATAGAGTTTGTCTGTCTGGGCTCGCCGAACATTTTGTGGTGGGGTTCTCAAACTTTTGAGCAAAACGGGTCATAAAACACTTCGTAGTTAATGTCCCCAAACATAAAAAAAAAAAAACATTGAGTGAAGATGAACTATGCTTTTCATCTAATCTCGAAAAAATCAAAACCTGGCTTGCAGAAAAAAATAGAAATTTTACATCACAAGTAAGAGAAAATCATACTAGCCCATTTTTAACTAGTTGCAAAGTTCTAGAAGTCATGCATGACAATGCATGAGTGATTAAGGGGATGATCCGGGCTGAAAAACATTTATATCTAAATAGAGTAAGATTCACTGAGCATGCAAAATGCTGAAAATTTCATCAAAATCGGACAACAAATAAAAACGAAGCTATTTAATTTCAAAGTTTATCAATATTTTGTGAAAACAGTTATATGCAAATCGTCATGAATATTCATTAGGTGGGTTGATGATGTCGTAACACCACTTTCATTTTTCTTATGTTATTACATGAAATCCTAATTGATTCATTTTTTCATACATGTGTAAATGATATGTCTCCATTATGATGAAATAAGTTGCTGCAATAAATAATGCACTTCATTAGTTGTCGATCCAATTGTTTTAATTCTTGGTAGAAACAAGTGGAATGCCTCTGGCGGTCTCACCTGCATCACGCGATTCAATATAGCAGCAGTGCCGACTTTGAAAACTACTATAACTCGCACAAGATTTTCAGCGATACTTGGTTATTATTATTTATTATTATTTTATTCGGCACTTAATCGAAAAGAAAACATGTACAATGCAAGATTGACAAATGTTACAAAAATACAAATAGTGTTTAGACCTTTTCTCACCCAACCAGGTAGCCTGGGTAGGGAATAGGTCAACTTAATGGTCATGGCCCACAGGCCTTCCCTCCCACACCCGATTTCCATGTCTCATGAAATATACCAATACACTTACAGAGATATGATGGTAATTCAACAAATACCCCCAATGTGGCCAAAGTTCATTGACCTTACATGACCCTTGACCTTTATCATGTGACCTGAAACTCGCACAGGATATTCAGTGATACTTGATTACTCTTACTCGATGTCCAAGTTTCACGAGTCAGATCAATAAACTTTCAATGTTATGATGGTAACCTTACATGACCCTTTACCTTGATCATGTGACCTGAAACTCGCACAGGATACTGTATTCAGTGATACTTGATTACTCTTACTTGATGCCCAAGTTTCACGAGTCAGATCAATAAACTTTCAATGTTACTATGGTAATTCAACAGATACCCCCAATTCGGCTAAAGTTCATTGACCTTTGACCTTGGTCATGTGACTTAAAATGCGCACAGGATTTTCAGTGATACTTGATTACTCTTATGTTTAAGTTTTATGAACTAGACCAATATACTTTCAAAGTTATGATGGTAATTCTACAATACCCCCATTTTGGCCAAAGTTCATTGACCCTAGATGACCTTTGACCTTGATAATGTGACCTGAAACTTGCACAGGATGTTCAGTGATACTTATTATTATGTCCAAGTTTCATGAATCAGATCCATAAACTTTCAAAGTTATGATGGTAATTCAACAGATACCCCCAATCGGCCAAAGTTCATTGACCCTTAATGACCTTTGACCTTGGTCGTGTGACGTGAAACTCGTCCAAGTTTCATGAACTAATTCCATATACTATCTATTATGATGTCATTTCAAAAACTTAACCTTAGGTTAAGATTTAATGTTGACGCCGCCGCACGGTGGGCCGGGGCGAAACAAAAGTGCGCCAAAAGTCATTTAGGGCAATTTCAGATTTTTAATTTTTGTCATGCCCAGCTGAAAGACAATACTTTGAAGAATATTTCAGCAAAATATTTCATTCCGGAATTTGCATAAAGGTTGTTAATTTCCTACCTCAAATCGTAAAATGTCACATTTTGCGAAATATCACGTATATGACATCCTAGTTGAAAAACAGGCCATTTCACAGGAGGTTTTTCATGTAGGAGTCTGAAATGGCTCCCACATAATCCGGATATATTCTTTTTTCGTGTGAAATGGTTTAAAGTAGAAAAAAGACATCTTTTAAGAGGTTTACAGGATGATATTTCCTCGAAATACGGTGAAAATCCATGTTTTTTGCATTTACAATAGAATCGTTTAGATTTCCGTAGATTTCCGTCTGAATTATATAATTTTTTTTTTTTTTTTTTTTTAATCAATTTTTCCCGATATGTCTAAGCTTTAAGTCGATACCAAATTTAGCTGCCCGTTTTTATGTTAGAGCCGATTTTACTTGACACAACACCCCCCAAAATCTGTTCAAAAACGGTCATTTTTTATACCGCACAGTCATCGTAGCGCAACGCATGGGGGTACATTGCCGTTCACTTTTGCATCGCGAGGACGTTTCCCCTTCCATTCCATGAAAATGACATGAATTCCGGGCATAATGTAAACAAAATAAAGGTTGCTAAAGCAAATAAGGGCTATACCCACAATTCTTCCAGGGATAAAACTTACTTGTAGAATAATTTCAGCCCAAAGACCCTCCTCATAGTGATACATTCGTGGTGTTATATACTCTGCGTTTTACACAAGTCAACACACCTTGATAAAGCACGGTTAATATTTTTCAGATTTTAAAGTTTTTTTGTTTATAAATGTAATTAATAATCATTTTGATGCAGTAAAATTAATTTTCGGCATCTCTTAAAACACTTTTTAGGCATAAACTAACATTCACTCTGGCCAACTTTAAAATAGCACATAACTGATAACACAAAGTTTATGTACTACACTATGCAATTTGTGTTTTCACAGATATTTCAAGTAGCCAATCAAAATTTGGTATCAAGGTGACGTCATATCGGCTTTAAATTATTTTCAGTCGATTATACGCCCAAAATTACCCATAATCAACATGTTAAAGTAAAAATCTAACACGGAATACAATTTTGGCGCATTTTGAACTCATTCTTGCCCAAAGTGCGCCGTCGGAAAAGCGGCGCCTATAGACATAGTCTTACTCTGCTATGCAGGTGAGACAAATATTGAATAAACCTAATTTCTACTATTAAAATAGAAAAAAACAAGTGGAAAAACAATAATGATTTCATGTAATAACATAAGAAAAGGGAAAGTGGGGATATAACACCACCTGCCCATCTAATGAATATTCATAGCGATGTGAATACCTGTTCTCCCAAAATATTGGTAAACTTTCAAATTCAATAACTCCGTTATTTAGATCTAGGCCCTACTCGATTTTGATGAAATTTTCAGCATTTTGCTCTGTGAATTTTACTCTATATATTTAGACCTAGACATAAATATTTTTAAGGCTGGACCATCCCTTTAACTGACACTCAAACGATTACGTTGCGTTAAACATGTTTGTTAACACTAGATTTTACCGATAGGCCTAGGTCTGTAATAATGTATTGAACTATTGTTAACAAAGACCAGACAAATGTCTTTGCTGAATCAATAGAGCCAGGCCATCGCACACCTAATCTGGGGAGCGTTTCATGAAAGGACTTGTCGGACGTTATCCGACAAGTCCTGTTTCATCCGACAGTTACTATAGTAACAGTGCTTATCAACCAATCAGAATCCAGGAAAGTTGTCAGATCTGACAACTTGTCGGACGAAAATATTGATGAAACGCCCCCCTGGTCCACGATCCGAATACAATTTGGAATAGGGCTTAAATCGCATTTTGCATACTAGATCTAGACTAGGCCTACATCTATTTTGAAAATGTAAATTGAAAGTAGATCTAGGGCCTAACGTTAGATCTAGGCCTATCTTAATTTTATTTGCGGTTCAAATTAACTGAAAGAATACTATTACTAGGCCTATAACCTAACAATTTTGGATGATTGCAAGCCGATCTAGATTTTGTCCAGATCTTACATAGGCCTACATAGATCTACATGTGAATCTACATAATTAAGGCTCAGTTCTGGACGCAGGACCTTAGTTCTGTTCCTTTATATGTCCATCTCCTGGTGATAAACAGTGACGTCTGAATTGGCGTGGTCAATTAGATGAGTCAATTATGGCAAATATTTTTCGTTCAGACCTTTAATTTGAAGGAATATACCGGGTGTTTCTTTCGAAATTATTATAGGCCTACTTAACGTTATAATTACTAGTGCCATAGTGGAAGTAGATGTAGTCTAGTCTAGATCTATTCATCCTCGGTTGGTCCGGCAATGCTGCTGCATGATGATATAGGCCTAGGCCTATTTTGAAACCAACCTCGCTTTTTCAAAATATTTCCACTAGGCCTAGATCTAGATCTAACGTTAGATCTATCCTTTCTCAAAGTCAAACCCGGTACGATCGATGAACAGGCACTCATACTCCCATCTAACTTTATGCCTAAGCTAACGTAACGTTACTTTGTTAGACCTACTTGATCTAGTCCTAGATCTAGACCGTACTTACTGCGGCAGCCCGAACACGTAGACCTACTGTCTGAAGACGTGTCGAGGTCCCCGGGGCAAGTATACCCAGTTGTTGTGTATCCGGACGGGTTGTGTGTCCGGACGATCAATTTTAGAATGTCATTTGGAAAAATTTACCAGCGAAGTTTCATCAATTTTTAGTACAAAGTGTTAGGAAATATTACAAAGAACAAAATAGAAAATGATTACAAGTAATGAATTTATATTTTTAGTGTAATCCACAGACAAAAAAGAAGGCTTCAAAAAGATAAAGTGTCCGGACACCCGACCCCCCATCCTACCATACTATACTAGATCTGGCATCGTGGACAATAAACCGGTACGGTACGGTACCATCCGCGCGACACGTCAGTCTAGTCGGGGCCGGGGGCAGAGTCCATGGCGGAGCGATCAGTTAAAATTTAAAGGTTCCGGTTTAAATAAAAGTTAGGCATATATGACTTAAATAGCTTAAGTTAAGTGCATTAGTTTAAGTAGTTTTACTTTTATAGGCCTATCTATGTTAATAAATCTTACAATAACATACCCACTCACGGTACTAACGCGATGTCTACTCTGCCTCTGGCGGCCTTCACATGACGATCGAAGTAATTAGGATGTACACCATATATACTATAGAGTACTAGGGGAAGGTGGGGTAAGTTGAGCATAGGGGCAAGTTGAGCCACCACCCCCAGTCTAATAATGAATGAGTCAGACATTATGGTGGTGTCATGTATTGATGACCCATTACATAACCCTTAACCCCACCTTTTTGTTTTCAACTTTAAAGTACCTTTTTAGCCGGGCTTTTTTGAGGGAAAAATACAAATTTCAGCTAAAAAAATAAAAAGGGTGTGAAATTGATCAGTGCTTTTTACCCAAGCACATCTTTAAATATAACAAGTATGGATTCTCATTATTGTCATATAGTCTTCTATTGCGTAAGAAATGTGTGGATGTGAAAATATCGCATTAAGTAAGGACTGGAGTAATTTGAGCCAGCCAATATGGGGCAAGTCGAGTCATGATAATTCTTATGGTAATGTATAATAATAATTTAAAAAAAAACTTTAAAAAGCCATTGATATGCTGGCAGAAAGGACCAAATTCACATGACAGTTCTTTCACTTTTAGAGAATGCTAGTATTTATAGAAAATTAGCAAGTGAAAAGACTTTAAATAAAAAAAAATGACATGCTGGTTCTTCCCGTATACATTTTGTACATAATTTTTGTGGCTCAACGTAATACCCCAGAAGGTGGCACAACTTAAGGCGACCGCACACCTTACGATTGGTCTGCGACCCGAATAAAATGTAGCAGACTTTGATGCTAATATTGAGACTTGGAATATATTACTGTGTAATGTTCTAAATCATCGTACGAATACCTACGATCAAATTTGTGACTAATAAAAGCGAATTGAATATCTAGTCTTAATGACGTCATAGCAGTCGTACTTATCTACGATTTGAAACTAATTTGGACTTTACTCCAAAATAAGGGCTTGTAATCTTTCAAAATGGTTATAATATTATTATTAACCTCAAATAAAAGGATATGTTCCATTCACATCTTCAGAAAATGAGCAAAAAGCGATTTGTTCCAAAATCGGGTCGCATACCTGTCGTAAGGTGTGCGGTCGCGTTTACCCCACAACAGGCGCTTAGCGAGCGGGGGCCGTCCCCCCCCAAAAAAAAAAAAGGGGGAAAGGGAGAAAAAGAAAAAGCGAAGGGAGAAAAGGGAAGAAGGCTATTGCTTTATTGTTTTCCTTTCTTTTTTGTCAAAAGAATAAAATCCTAAACGAGATGTTCTTAATTCTCTTCACACAAAATTTTGCTTCCGGAAAAAAAATCAAAATTCCTTTCCCCTTTGTTCCCCCCACACCTTTTTTTCTACTCCTTTTTTCCCCTTCCCGGCCATGGGAATCGCATTCTTGCCAGAAATTATTAAAGATCAAGTCCACCCCAGAAAAATGTTGATCAGAATAAATAGACCAAAATCAAACGAGCATTATGCTAAAAATTTCATCAAAATCGGATGTAAAATAAGGAAGGTATGACATTTTAGATTTTCGCTTATTTTTCACAAAACGGTGATATGCACAACTCAGTGACATGCAAATGAGACAGTCGATGATGTTCCTCACTCACTATTTCTTTTGTTTGTATTGTTTGAATTATACAATATTTCATTTTTTACAGATTTGACAAAAAGGACCAACTCGATTGAACCATATAGTATTAAACAATGCTAATTGCACATGTTCAGGGAAGAATTGATCATTGTTTCACATGACAACATGGTGAAAATTGGAATAATTCATATTCCACATAATGAAATACAAAAGAAATAGTGAGTGATGTCATCAGCTTCCTCATGTGCATACCGACCAGGATGTGAATATAACTGTTTTGTGAAATTAAGCGAAACTTTAAAATGTCCTAACTTTCTTATTTTACATCCGATTTTGATGAAATTTCCAGTGTTATGCTTGTTGGGTTGTTCTCTTTTTATTCGAATCAGCTTTTTGTTGGGATGGACATGGGTGTAAAGAGTATGAGACGTATTTTTTTTAATTGCACTGACACAAAATTTCGGCTCTTCTGTTCAGGGCGGGTAAACTTTTATACCGTCACTCGATCCCGAAGTCCCCAAATGTTATTTCTTCCGCTTTTCAGCAAGCAATTTTAGGGAAAAGTATCTGCGCAAAGGGGAGCATTGAATTCGTGCCGTGCTATATGCAAACGTTGGTACGATGAAACTTTATTCTAATTTATATTTCTGCACATCCATCTCCTGTCCTGTTTTGCGCCATCGATTTGAAATTTTAAATATATAACAGAAGTTTCTAAATCATACAATATTATGAGCGAAATTACACAATTTTTTTTCTTCCAAAATAACTCACAGAAGTTTCCGTGCTTCGCGTGCCGATGGGAAAAGAAAAGTCCCTCTTCATGCTTGCATCATCCGGGCATCATCCCTTTCACATTTTGAGCTACATTTATTTGGGTATTATTTATAGAAATATCAAAATTAGAGCAGGTTAAAGTTTCAGAGAAGTCTCTAAAATTCAGAGCTTCAACGCCATTCGCGGGAAAAAATAATTCCTCCCTGCATATAATATACCCGCATCTACTCTGTTTTGCGAGTTAAAAGAAATCTAATGTGGCTGCAGTTTTTGCAATTAAATCTGATGTGACTAAGGTAGGCATTTTATACCACTTCTGTTCTCAATTTCTTTTTATAAAATGGATTAGCTTTCGCGCTTCGCGCGGTAAGAGGAATTATTTTGAATTCCTAAGTATTTTCCCATTTTGAGGGCGCTCATCTTTTTTTGAAAACAGGTTTGGTTTTTAATCACAGCAAGTCAAATGAATTCGAGTTGATAAGGGTATAAGAGACGCAAGAGACGTCTTCTTTTGATTCAAATTTGATGAGATATCAAAAACTTCGCGCTCCTCGCGGCTGCAGCCTCCCCCATAGGGAGCGTGCTTCGCGTGCACTTACCGCCCCCTCCAAAATTAAATCCTGGCTACGCGGGGGCAAGTTGAGCCAAAGGAAATCTTTTTTTTTCAAAGGTGAAATGACTTTACGGGGGTAGAAAGTTATATATAGGTGAAAAATATTTCCCAAGAATTAAATTTAAAGGCAAGGTACTTATTTCTACACGATTATTAATCATATCAATTCTAATATGCAAAACGCAAAAAGTGTCACAACTTACCCCGCCTTCCCCTACCGTACCATACTTAATACTTCAGGCTCTCGTAACACAAAGGTTAACCATTAATCCTGTGCTTGATTTTTATGACTGATTGTACATTGTATAAGCAATCAATATAGTAGAAAAATGTTCTACGATCAATGCTAAGCTTTGTGTTATTGGCCCCAGATCAGCAAAGAGTCACGCACGCGGTACACCCATTAGATCTATTGATATTTATTCTATATTAGATATCATTTCATTTATTTATTTCTTTATTTTGGGGTGTTGCAAGGAAATATTTGCAATAACTGTTGTTAAACAATTTCAAGTCTTAGGCATATACCATGAGCTTATTTGAGTCCATGCACTTCTAGCACTGGGCTAGCACTATACTGAGGACCAACATGACCAGGACCCGCAGGGGTACATGGAGTGGGGGTGGGTTGAGGGAGGGGGTCAAATTAACGCACCCTTTCGAGACAGCAGTTTTCCGAACCAGTCATTTACAATTATTTCATATCAAATAATAAAAATGATGGATATAATTATCATTAATATGAAAAAAAGAGGAGAGCTTGAATTTCGTTGATTTTTTTTTGTATAGATCTGTATAACTAATGAAGTTTTTAATATAACCTCACAAATCAACAGATGCGAGGTATAGGTATTTAGTTTACAGATGTGGGGGTGGTTTGGGGCCATGCCCCCCCCCCAAAAAAAAAGTCTAACGATCAACAAAAAGAAAAGGAGAAAAAATGAACAGGGAAATGAGTGTGAATTATATACGATTTCTTTTTCTGAATATTATGACAAGATCTATCACAAAATTTGAAGTTTGAATGAAAAATCTCAGCGTTTTTACTCGCTCGCTTGCGGCTTTGCCCTGTGCACCATGTCTGGTCCCCTCAAGCATGCCAAAATAGGCATATTTTGGCTCATCTACGCTGTGCTGGATATATGGTTCATCATTAATCAGCGATGGATTCTAAAAATTGACTCTGAAATGGCTGCTAATACTTAAAGCGGATAAAGCTCATTTCATTTTGGCCTGGGAGATGTGATTTTGATGTCTGAACCAGTGGTTCCAAGGGTCAAATAATAATAGGATAAGTTACAAGGACAGTCAGTGGTCTGGTATGTCCAAAAATCGAAGATGGCTTCAAAAAATTGGTCTTAATAATAAGCTGCTGATAAAGCGGACATCCAAGGGGACTTAAAAAATGGGGTGTAAATTCACTGTTGTTACTTAAAAGTATAGAGTCATAGTTTACTACTGTAGAAATACACCTTGAAGGTATGATTTTGGTGTAAACACTAGAGTTGAAAGGGCTAAGGTACAGTATGTCCAAAAATCAAAGATTAGGGTTTAAAATGACTGTTGTTACTTGGGGATATTATTTTGGTATCTACACTAGGGTTTCAAGTGTCAAATAATACTTTGGGACTGGTTACTATATTATGCAGTTATCCATATTTTGCGTTAAAATCCAAGTTAGCGTCAATTAATATGGGTTCCAAAGTGACTGCTGTTACTTAAAAATGGACATAGTTTAAACAATATCCACCTGTGAGAAATAATATTGGCGTCTACACTTAAATGCATGGGGATAAGTTATCATATTCTTTCATATGTTGGTAACAGCACCCATTTTTATGAAATTTATGAAACAAAATCCACCATGGATTTTTTTGACAAAATGTAATACAAACCATCCTTGTTACTTGTCCGAATGTATTATTTTGTAGTTCATACCACAATTTAGACACCAACATTATAAAGTTACAGATAAATATTCTAGAACTCTGACCATTAATGAGTGATGTGGAAGAGCCGTGGTGTAGTGGTTCTGACTTTCGCCTTGTAGACAGAGGGTCGTGTGTTCGAATCCCACCGCGGTCTAGCGTCCTTTGGCAAGGCGTTAATCTACACTTTGCCACTCTCGACCCAGGTGCTAAATGGGTACCCGGTAGGATGCGAAAGATATTGTATGTTTGATTTTGCCAGCGCCATAATGTGGCTGCGACGAATGCAAGGAATGCTCCCCGGGGAGTGAAAATTGTGCACTTTTCGTGCTTGATTGGAATGAATCCAATGACCTGGGTAATAATATGCTGTAACGCGCTTTGGGCCATTCTGTGAAAAGCGCTTTATAAAAAAAAAATGGCTATTATTATGTGGCTCGTTTTAAATGCCTTTTTTGAAAACCCTCTTGCATTTTCAGGCAAACTGGACAACTGCTTATCAATATTACCAGTCTAAACGTATTATTTTAACCATAAAACTTTAGTGTGGACACCGAAACCACATCTCCTTGGTGGATTTTAAATGAACTAAATTTTATGTCTATTTTTAAAGTAACAGCAGTCATTTAGACTCCGATTTTTGGAAGCCATCATGGATTTTCGACATACTGGACCACTGACTGTCTTTGTTTCTAATTTTCTGTATATTTTGACAAAATGTAATACTAACCATCTTTGTTACTTGTCCGAATGTATTATTTGACCCTTCATACCACAATTCAGACACCAACATTATTTCTTACAGATAAATATTCTAGAACTCTGATCATTAATGAGTGATATGACTCGTTTTAGATGCTGCCTTTTTAAACAACCCTCTTGCATTTTAGGCAAACTGGACAACTGCTTATCAATGTAACCAGTCTAAACGAGTGATTTATATCCATTTTCAGTGAATGGTGGCCATCTTGGACGCCATCTTGAAAATAACTATACTTTCCCTTGTGCGGATTTTGGTAGATTTTTAGTATGTTATTCCTGAGGTCAAATACTGCCAGAAACAGTTGAAAAATCATTTGTTGCAATTTGTTCCGGGTAAAACCATATATTGACCCGTCTATAGGCTGACATGTATAGTTTGCAGGGGGTATATTGCAGAATAATTGTTATGACGTTGTACTCGGTCTGTTTTCGATCTCCTCTGTGTTTTATGTATTCAAACATGATGAAAGCACTGAATGTTTTTCTTGATATCGAAACGAAACACTGAAAGGATATAATCCTGTAGGCCAATAATAACTGAAATGATAGTAAGGAATGTAATCATTAATTTCAAGAATAATTAGCAACAATAAGATAATGATAATGATGATGATGATGATTACAATGATAATAATAATCAGGGGCGGATCCAGGACTTTCCAAATTGAGGGGGGGGGGGCACTGTTTCCGAGGAACAAAAATTAAGGTGAGTCGTCCCCGAAAAAATCTGACAAGCTTATAAGAAAGAAAGAAATAAATATATAAAAAGGTTTTTAACCAAAAATAAAGGATATTGCGTACCAGAAAAAAATTAACACCATAAAAAGGTCTTCAATTTCAAGGGGGGGGGGGGATATTTCTGTTTCAACTGCATTTTTACAGTACAAATTTTAATTTTGCTTCTCAAAGGGGAGGCACGGGCGGGCTGTGCCCTTCTCCCCCGGGTCCGCCTGCAGTGATAATAATAATGATGATGAATACAGGGAGGCCATGCAACTATACTTCAATTAAAAACAAATCTAACCATGGGATGATAACACATGCGCGCCGCAACACGGGCCCAACATGGATGGGGAATGCATCCAGGCATCCCATTTACCCCGCACCGTACCCTCGAGCAAAGGGAAAAATGAGATGGAAACATGACCTAGTGCAAGTCGGTCAAGCACGCATGCAGGCGGTACAGTCCCCGCCATCAATGAATGAATCCGGATGAAGCATACAGGACTGTGTTTCAAGCTTAGATCAACGCATGCGAACTAAAATATAAAAAAGAAAATTCGATGTGTTAATGGATTATTCTTACTTTTTCAATTCATTCAAATTCATTCAAAAATCATTTTAAGAAATCCAATGTATTCGAAGAAAGATAATAGGCTAGACATGTCTTTTGTGTGTGTATGTGTTTCCTCCATTATAATGGTAAAATTCAAGGGCCACGGAACGGTGTTGAAAGTGAGGGGGGGGGGGGGGTCTGAACATGCATACCATTTCAATTTGATGGTCATTATCACTCTCTTTGGACATTGTTACTGGCCCCTGCAATGTATAGCGACGGACAGGCCTATATAGGCTACGTATGCACATTTTACCACCACCAATACTTAATCTTCGGTAGATGTTGAATCATACATTTTCCGTGATTATATGTTGTTTTTTACCCCCTTTCCTTTCTCACCCCTCCTCACTCTTACTCCTCTTATTACTATCATTATTTTTATTATTATTATCGTTGTTGTTATTAACACCATTAATATTATTATAATAATTATCATCATTATTATTATAAGGGCAAAAATTAGGCCTAAGACATTAGAATATTTTTCTGAAAAAAAGACTTAAACGTCGATGGGTTTAAGTGCCATCAATACCAGTAGTAGTAATTCACATCTATGATCGGAATTTAACGACAGTATTAATCAAAGAGACTGTCCTTCACCCGAATCACCCCCCCCCCACCACCACCACCACTACCTCAATAACCTTCTGTTAGATTTACGTAGGTCTAGAGGTAAGCATTACAGAACCATCCAATCCTGTTAACATTATCTAAACGAGCAAAGGCGTATATGATTCATGTGTTAATCAAGTTTATATAAAAACAAGTTAGGGGTTCTAGCCAAGATCGATAACGGCCTTGAAACAAAACGCATCCATGAGTGAAACATTAACTTACCGTGTTGATGAATAAATTCTCGTGTGACAGTGTAATGAAATTTTTATCTGCTCTATTCCATTTTCACGAGCTCTGTGGTTGAGTGGGATACATTATGAGTGCATATAGTCTCCTTTGTCCTTCATTTATTACTCCAAGCCAAATTCACCGAGCAGCGACGATTCTCATACCGTGCCACAATAATTATGTAGGGCTCGCAGTTGACCCCAATTATGCACCTGACTGAGACGCGTGTGCCTCGCTCGCAGTGCACACTAGACACGAATGTATGACATGCAGTCTGAGTCAGCATAATTATTTCTTGTTTAGTTATTCCTTTTTTACTTAGAGTCTTCTTTAATAGAGGATTATTTCCTTTTTCTTTAATATTTTTTTTTTCTAATTAAGCACAAAAGCATCAAATGTATAGTAGGACCTACTACCGCGAATGCGCTAGATTAGCGTGAGTCAGTTTTCTCAAATAGGAAAGCCTCTACTAGTATACATAAGAGTTTTAGTTGTTCGACGGTAAAGCAACAAACAGTTTTACTGATTAATATATACAAATATTCATCACGAAAACAAAGGTTTTTTTTCTTGACAGTCTGATTTTTTTTCCCAGATGACCCGGATGTAAATGCTTACTTAAAACGTACTTTTGTGCTTTGTATACTCTGGAAAAAGCGCTATATAAATGCAATTAATGTTATTATTATTACTTTGGCTTTAATCCACAGGCTCACGTACTGCTCAACACATATAGAAATCAATTAGGATGATGTATGCAGAGCTGGAGTATATTATATTCCCATTTAAACGGAGCTTGAGATGAACAACCACAAGGGTTGAGATGGAGGAACACGCGGTTGATCGATCATTAATTTGTGTCGACAAATTCGGCAATGATCATATTTCTTACGTTCATTGTCGCACGCTCTCGCAAAGCACATGAGTGTGGTGCGGATTAGGGTGAGGGGGTGCAGGGGTGGGGATCACTGGTATTCAGTTACGCCAGTATAGGTTACTCAATGCGGGGGGGAGGGGATATTACTGGCATGCGGACTGAAATATACATATGAGGTGGGGTGCATTCGTCATGATTCATGTGCCAGAGCTTCATTAAAGCAGTAACCTGCAAAGCAATGTCTCCTGTAAATTTTCCAAGAGAAACAAATAAAACAATTGATGTTTTACCGATACCGAAATGCGTTTTGCCCGTATATACCATAGATTACGATGTGGCAGACACACCAACAACAGCGATACGAGAAGCCGATGGAAGCTATTGTGTTGGGATTGAGTTATCTCGAATGACATATCATTGATCGCCTTATTGTCCGATTCGTGAGTGTGACTGTGACATAAAGGTTTTTTGTCTCGTTTTAGCGTAATATCACGTCATACATTTTGACATATTTGCCCTCTTTCTAAGCAAATTAAGACACTAATACTGTCATGAAGCATATCGATGTTTTCTCTAATATATTCTCTTTCATGTAGAATGTTGACATTGTGTGTATTAATTGCTGTTATTTATAAAACAGTTCAGGATTCATGAAAAAATGTTTTAAATTATAATTTGCATAATTTATGTAAATTAGGTAATAATAAACAAGAATATCCCAATCATTTTATGACACTTTCTTCCCTTTCTTACCCAAAGTCTATATTTCCAATTTTAGGGCAGTTCTGGTTAAATATATATTCTTAAATACTTGTTTTCACTATATCGACATAATATGCAAATTTATGCAAATTACTTGCTTATTTGCATAGATACAGCGTGTCTCTTTTAATGAATCTTTTTCTTTTGACTCAAGGAACATTTGTACTAAAAAATGCAGCGTTCACCCCTTTTTTGCAGTTAACAAGTCTACTAGTTGGCTGAATGTTTACATCATCTCGGCAGATATCTAGTCTCGCCTGCATCGCGAGAGTGGAGACATCGGCGCTTGCATATAAAGAAAATATTTGTCATGAAGTGTATATGTAGGGCTCACATCAACCTCTTTTCATATAAAAACTTATGTATATAGTCCACATTAACTAAATTTGTAATGTTGAGGTAAACAATTCGGTACCCCCAAAAGCTTTTTATCATTGAATTGAAAAACTATGTTCTCTGTAAGTGCTGTTTCATGTCGTTGTTGATCTTATGAGAAATGGGGGGAGGACGGAAGGTAGTCGGTATGAAAGTGCAATGAGTCCCACTGACGGGAGCAAGCAAACATATCTTAGAAATGTTGCTAGAAAGAATAGTTTATTTTATGTTAAAAACTTGCAAATTTCTCTATAATTTTGCCACATTCTCACAAGATATCTACATGGCTTTTATTACCAACAGCCTTGGCACTGTCATGGGGTAAAAAACCAACGCATCATACCCCCCCCAAAAAAAAAAAAATAGGATATACATCGACAGGTTCAGACCCTAGTCACGTTTTGCAAATGGTGTCATGGTGAGGTTAAATAAAGGTCAATCCCAGACAAATAATTACATATTAATTGAAACATGCCTTTAAAATCAGTTACACACACACACCAAAAAAAAAACTTATCCGACAAATTTTGTGATTGGGGATATCAGGAAGTTAGATATTATATCCTGAAATATTCATGTCATTCCATGCTTAGGAAGTTTTATAATATGCAGATATCTTTTTTTGACAGGTCACTAAAATGTATATTTACAAGCTGTTTCAAAAAATTGTGTAAAATGTCTCCAGCAACCAGAAGTCCAGAGGAATGCAAATTTGAACCTACATTATTTTCAATAAATATTTTAATTTGAATTGGAAAGGGTTTTTTGTAACCAGATTAAAAATTTACAAACTATTAACTATAAACTAAACTGGTAAACTCAGGTTATGGAAAGATTTTAGCATTTGAAGAAACATTGAAAAAGCCTGAAAATACCAAATTGAACCTACAAAAGGCATGGCAAAATATATCTTTCACTGACCCCCCCCCCCCATCCAAGTTCATACACTTCCGTATGCTGCTATTACACTTGCACGATTTTGGGTTCCTGCATTGCCACAATTTTATGGTGCCACTTCATGAAAATGCAGGACAAGAAATGCGTCAGTGGTTTGTGCCGTGACATGAGTGGCACGCATTTCACGATTAGTTTACGACATTTATGACATGTTTACGCATAGGCACGACATGTTCACACAGTATTTTAAAATAGTTTGCGCACTGTCACATTATTCAATTCATCAATCATTGGAACATAATCAAACTCAATCAATTGGCGTTCGTTATAGCCAAACTGCGCATGCCTATACCTCTGAGGCAAGCAATTCTGAGGGAGCATGATTTATGCACAAACTAGTCGTGAACTAGTGATGAAATGCACGCCATGGAACAACTAGGTTGCGCACAGTTTATAAATACTTCACGCCAATAATCCCCAAAATATGTCATGCCAGGATTTTAGAAATTATAAAATTTTGGCATGACACTCCAAGCATTGCTCTGCACTGGCCCGCAAACTATACGAAATGGAACGGTGTAGCAAAATTTGATGCGTGAACTAGTCGTAAACTATTCAGGCCCATAAAATAAATTGAATAGCAATACAAATTAAACAAATTATTTTGTGTGCAAAAATTTATTTCTTGATCTTTGATCATGCTAAAGTTTTCATAGCTCTTTTAAGAGGGTTAATGTCCATTAAATGATCACCAACATTCATATTTGTTTCTGAAAAAGTAAATGGATCTGTAGACTATGACTAATATAAGAAGTCACATTTACATACAAGACACATACATGATCACTGTGTTGTCACACAACTATTTATACAAACTTTGAATCATGAGCTTTACTCTTTTTTTAAAACAAGTTACATATTCTTGAAATGATGAATAATTATTACATCAATAATGACAATTGTGTTGCCACACAACTATTTATACAAATTTTGAATCATGAGTCTTACTATTTTGGGGGGATAAAAAGTTACATATTCTGGAAATAATGAAAAATTATTACATCAATAATCTGCAGTTGACTATTCTAAACAAAATGATTAAAAAAATAGTACTTTATTAGTAAATACCTAAACACATACCCCACTACCTTGAAATAGATATTAACATAAAATAATAAATTGGCCATTCTGAATATTTGATCTTGCCTTCTATAATATGTAGGGAAAATGAATAGTGCAAGCAGCAACTATGTACTCGATCAAACAATACTTGTTCTCAACATTATGTTTGTGATAGCAGATAGGTGGTTTGAAAGAGCAAGCCTCAAGTATTACACTCAGTAGAATCAAAGAAATATGAAAATCACCAAATGCAATGTTACACAATGCGAGGTTTATGCTACTAAGCATGATTTGTGGAAAAGATATTCTTATACTTGGATATTTTCTTTGAAAGTACTCCTAAAATACATGATCTTCTTACTTGTAGAAAATGATAAAGAAAACATGTTAATCAAATTCATAAGCATCATCCACTACAATGGAAATTTTCAAAGTATCATCATCTTTTTACAGAGCAGGTAGGTCAGCTACAGGTGAGAATACTTTGCACATTTTCAAATACATGGAGATGCAATGAATATCTTAAATCTATGTGTCTTTTGTATAAAATTTCAGAGATATTGGCAATGTGAATAGAATTACCGTTCAGAGGATTCAGCTCTCAATGTGGACACATTTGTAATTATATCAAGCAACTCTAGGAGCATGAAAATGTCTTTGAATCTATTACTCAAAGTAAAAGCATGACTGCATTCCATACATATATCATGCTTTCTGACTATTATTCAAACTTCTCGCAGTCTCTTAACTTCATTCTATTTCAGTGGATCAGCTCATAATTGGTGAAAACGATAGGGATGTGTGACTTTCATAGATGGACAAGTCACCTCGGTTGACTGATCTCCAAGTACACTCACCCTACAAGGAACTACACAGAAATGGAAAGGGGGGGGGGTCGAAGAGTGAAAGTCATGACATCAGTCTCATCTTTAGGCTAATAACTCCTTGACTTTCTTGGCGATGCAGGGTGCACTGATGCCAAACATGTCAAGGAGAGCCCTTGAGGGTCCACTGCGTGGGACTCCCTTGACAGCCAGACGGTGCACCGTGATGCCTGAATCCGTGGCTACGGCTCCAGCTACAGCTTCACCCACACCACCTAGAGTGAGAACAAACCAAAATAAACGTGGTGATAATTTAAGCTGAATGCTAAATAATGATCATATCATGCAATTCAGCATGAAATTGTCTCTAGGAAATTGAGCAATACATGATCTAATCTTGATAATAAGCTCTACACAGACATTTCTGGCCAATACTGGTCCATGGCACAGTCACAATGGCCGAAAACTCACAAAGGTGGTTTTGAAAAACCCCACGGTTGAGTCCATGGTTTATGCAGATTTCCTGTATAAATTATGCTTAATTTAGCGCGTATTGGGCACGTGTATAAAACATTCCAATGCTAATGCGCGCATTTGTCACAGTGCGCCAAATTGACGCCTGTTACCATGGTTAGATACGCTATTTTACTCATGAGTCCACTGATTGAAGAGTGGACTCATTAATAAAAACAGTGGACTCATGAAAAATAGCGTATCTAACCATGGTAACAGGCGTCAATTTGGCGCACTGTGACAAATGCGCGCATCAGCATTGGACTGTTTTATACACGCGCCCGATACGCGCTTTATTAAGCTCAGTTTATACAGGAAATCTACATAAACCATGGACTCAACCGTGGGTTTTCAAAACCACCTTTGTCAATTTGGGCCAATATATAAAAAAACAAAGTCTCAAACCCTCTGATTTTATTCTGACTTGCATTCATACCCAACATGGTTTAAATGGAATATCCATGGTTCATATTTTCTATGATTTCTGAGAGAAATGAGTGGGTCAAATACACCTCATAATTGTAGTTGGGAAAAAAAAATTGTCACAGGAACAGGACTGACATTCTCTCATCACCATGGGCATCAGACCAGAGGATTATCCTTTGTTCATGGGGGACATCTATTATTGCACCCCCCCCCCCATACAAAAGTTAATCCTCTGCGCTGATGCCCATACTCCTCACCAAACATATTAGAAATTGACTGACAAATTGACTGTTGTATCTGCTTCGTACCCAATCTTTTTTTAAAGTCTGTAAAATTCTCAGAATGACAACCCTACGTCTGATGGTTACCACAGATGCGTGAGGTATGCCGAGTCGTGGACATGACACCTAAAGAGGAGTCGGTCTTCAGTAATAATCTGCCAGAAGTCTCAAACATAAGTCCAATAGCTTTCTTTTTGCACCAATAAAAATTGATTTGTGTTGGCTGTATGGTCACCAATACATTTTGGACTTAAATCATATTCACTGGGACAACCTTCAATTCATCAAAGGGGGGGGGGATTTTATCAACATTATTTTGTTAGACAAGGTATCAGATTAGACAACTGTTCTTGATTTTGATTGGTAGTGAAGCACTGCTATTATGGAAACTGTTGGATAAAATGGGTCTTGTCAGATAATAAATCCATTCATGAAACATTCTCAGGTTACATTTAAAGAGAGGAATGTAAGTCCCGTTTCAAAAGGCATCCAGAAAAAAGTATTCAAGTGTAGTATTATGAATATTATATTCAGAGAACTTTGAATAAAATGAGGTCTACCTGAAAGCTATCCTTGTGTTATCCACACTACTATATAAATCATATTTCAATCATAAAGGGGAGGAATATGTAAACCTTATAGCATGTGACTTTCATAGAAATATAGAAAATATGAAACAGAACAAATTTTGTTTAATAAGTGAAATCTACACCATGATAGAAGAAAGATATACAGTTTGTGTGATAATGTAAGAAATAAAACTGTTTGTACAGATGATGGAATCTGACAGTAACTGTTTTTCTACCAGTTGTATGTAAACTTTTAAACTCAACAGTATATGTACATTACTGTAAAAGGAAGGAGGTACTCATGTTAGGTATATTTACAGAGAGCAGAGGCCAAGGTATAATAACAACCTCTTACCAATTCATTTATGGTGCTGAGAGATAAGGGGTGGTATGCCTGCATAGCCATGATTTTAGGAAGGGGAGAGGGGACTCATATAAGCAATGCAAAGCACTTGCAAATTATACATGTTCAACACTCCTGAGAGGAGTAATTAAATGCGGCAAAAACAATACTTTTCTGGGTGAAAAAAAATAAATCAAACTTCCTGCAAGTTTGCTATCATCAAAGTAATCATGGGAAAGAGGGTATTTAACATGAATCCAACAGTGCACCTTGTCTACACAGTGTGGCACTATCCAGTGCAAACTCTATTTGTACGATTCTTATCAAACAAAGACATGCACCTAACACTAAGTTCCAGTTTTTCATACAGTGGCAGATATTCCTTTAAAATCTGAGTCAAACTGGTGTAAACTGGTTGATTTTAACATCTCATGCAGTTGCCTTCCTAAAAGAAATCATCTATACACATGTAACATGAATAAGTGCGCACATTTGGTCTTTTCAATAAAGAAATGACAAGGCTTCATTTTTTAGACTTTTCCCTTCTCATTGTATAATAGTAGAGCATAGTATATGATTAAATTAAAGATTTTGTGGAATATATCGAAAAAAATATTCAAGTTTGAATTAATAAACAATTTAAGGTGCAGACAAAATCTAATGCAAAAACAGATGTGAATTGGGTTTCTTATGCTACCTACCTTCATAGTAATGATCTTCAACTGTCAGTATGAGTCCACCAGCAGCCTTGGCACATGCTCTGAGTGTAGCGCCATCTATGGGTTTGATAGTGAAAGGATCCACCACAGTGACATTGATACCCTCTGCCTTGAGTTGATCAGCAGCAGCCAGGGCCTCATGGAGGGTGATTCCTGCTCCCACAAGGACTGCTTTGTCATCAGCTGTCTGACGTACCACCTACAAACATCAAGGGTAATTTCATTGATGAGTAACATGATAGGACTTCAAATCAATCCACAACCAACCATGGTGACGAAGCCATCAAGGTGTGCTAATGCATGCTTAACAAAGGATGTGAATATCACCAAAAAAAAGAAGCAAAAATCCACATTGCTCAAAAAGTAAAAAAACAACTTTCAACATACAAGGTTCTCTGTAATAGGTCAAAATAAAATTCAAAATATTGCCCACTTTGAGTTACTCTTCCCTTACCAATTCTTGAATTAGAAAGTCATTAAATTTTTAAGACACCATTGAAAAATTACAATTGAAAAATTTACAACTGATCTTTAGCAGCAAGCCTCATGCTCCAATATGCACACCTGACCCAATTTTTAAGTTGATCCCTTCAAAAGAACAAGATACATCACTCTTTATCTTTAGATGTCATGACCCCTAAATCCAGTCAGGTAGTCCTTCCAATATGCATACATAGCATAAGCCACGATGAAGTTGAACCTTCAAACGGTTTTCCAGTTACTGCAATAGCTAGATATTTAGGTTTAAATGACCTTTGAACTTGTGACCCTAAAAAATAATCAGATCATTCCATATGGGCCAAGTTTGAAAGTGATCTGTTAAAAAGGTTCTCATTTTTTCAAGAATGAAAACGGGTCGGATGGACAGGATAACACATTACCACATTACGATTGTGCGGAAGCAGCCAAACTAAACCAAGATTTCATGGTAGCCACCTACATGTAAATGGTAACGTAATGTAACTTAAAGGTATTGTTTAACTTTGTGAGCAGCCGATTTAAAAAATTCTCAAACCAAGATGAAACTTGTGTATCAGTGCATGTATTAGAACTAATAAACCCTAAAAACAACCATTATTGAGAATGAAAAGCTAAAACTACAAGGGAAAGCCCTATTTTGTAAATAGGTGTCTTGTAGATGCCTAAATAGTACACATAAGTGTATGGGATGAAATTAAGATGGTGTTTCCGATCACTTTATATTTCAATTTTTGAAGCACTAAAAAATTATTTTCGAACGCAATTTTTTCTGGGCTTCATTTTTGTAACATATCCTAGACACAGGTGACAAGTGTGACCTTCTAGCTCAGATTTTTTAAAAGTCAAACCAATGTTAAACAATCACTTTAATAATTCTTAACAAATAGGCATTTGTTCAATGCATCACACTAATAGAATGTAAGAAAAATTCTTCACACCTTAGCCTTTCCAATCTCAAAGGCTTCATCGTTGCCATAGAGCATGGCGGTGACTGGGCGGCTTGTGCGGGTGAATGTGATACCTGGAACTTTTGCAGCCAACTCAATAGCACGTTCGCAGGACACTGCGTCACTGGGGTAGAATACCGTACAGGTCGGGATGGCACGGAAAATAGCAATGTCTTCCAGAGCCATCTGAGATGGTCCATCCTCACCTAAAATGATAATAATGGAGATGGTTATAAGGAAGATGAAAGTGATGGTGATAGAGGGTGATGATGATGAAATCAGTACATTGCTGGAAGTTCTTAAGATGTATACTTGCCACAATATGGAATATTCAACACAAAATTTTAAAATATAGTACATATTGTGTAGAATTTATTTGCACTGTACGTATTATAATTCTACCATTTGTCTATAAAGACAAATATGACCAGCCACCTCCGAAAACAAAAAAGTTGCTAGGTAAGGTTTTCTGTAATTTTGTCATAAAAATACAAAAATTTGAAAATAAGCTTATTTGAAAAAAAATGATTCTTCTTCATGCAGTCTAAATTTTGGGTTGTAGAGTAAAAAGAAAACAAGATACAAGAGTTTCTTGAGCACATATTTTTTGTAAACTGCTTGGAAGTTACACTGAGAATGCACAGAGAGCATATCTCATGCTTGAGTGAACCCAAAGCTTCAAACATTGTCTTAATTTTTTGAAGCTCTCACTATTAACTTTTATTCTGCATTCAATCAAGTAACTGTGGGTATTGTTGATCAATTTTGACGAGTTACACAGTGCGTCCCACAAAAGACGAAACCGAGATTTATCGATGATTTATCATAATCACAAATACAATAGACAAATGACCCAATTTAAAGCTTATAATCTCCTCTTTCAACTGAAATTACTTAGATTATTTCTCATTCATGCACGAGTGAGCAAAAACAATTTGAAAAGGGAATAGCAAAAAGTCACTTGGCAGGCCGTATCTGGGTTTTAAAAAGAAAACCACATTTTCAAAAAGTTCAATATCTGCTCTTTAATTTGATACCTCAATTACAGAAAATGGTCAAGAAATAACAAAGTTCTGGTTATTTGAAATAAGGCTTGAATTTCAATAATTTCATAAAATGAAGTGGTTTTACAGGCTAGAGTTCAAACTCACTCGACACTCCGTTTTGTTAACGATCAGCCATGCATTAAGTCTTTTGTTACCGTGCGATAGCTTCTGTGGGAAACCGGTGAAAACACGTTTGTTTAATGAAATTATGGAAATACAAGCATTGTTTCGAGGGATCATAACTTTTTTACTTCTTGACCATTTTCTGTGATTAAGGTATCAGAGAAAAAAGATATTGAATTTTTAGTCATGTGATTTTCTTTTTGAAATTCAGATACCCCTCGCCAAAGTTTTAGGCATCCTTTCTTCAAATTGTTTTTGCACACTCATGCGTGAATGAAGAATAATCTAAGTAATATCAGATGAAAAGAGGAGATTCTAAGCTTTACATTGGTAGGCCATTTGTCCATTTTATGTATGATTTAAGTTATGATAAATCATCGCTAAATCTCGGTTTCATGTTTTTCTGGGACACACTGTATATTATACTACAGCTTAGGATATGCTCTTTTAAACTCACCAAAATCTCAAAATTCATTTTGGGCAACTGTTGGTTTTGGGGAGTCTGGTCACAAATAAAGAGAATGGACTGAAACATTTCTGAGAGGTTCTAAGCTTGTCCATCTTCATCAGTCACAACCATCAGAAAATAAGACAGGGATTTGTGGGAATGTTGTGATCTAGTGCTTACGACTCTCGTTTCTTAATCTGAGGGACATGGGTTCGATTCCCAGCCATGGCGTGTTTTCATTAAAAAAAAAAAAATTACCCACTTTTTGCTGCACTCAACCCAGGTGAGGTGAATGGGTACCCGAGTAGGGACACATTTCTTGAATGCTTGAGCACATACATGGGCAGTGCAGCTAAAGCCAGAGTAATAACAGCATTGCATTGTATCCTCAGGCAAAAAACACTCTATAAATCCAGCTATTATTATTAATGGCAGCAGAACAATAGACACCGACTGCTACTCCTAATCATACACACTATCCCTCACAGCAGGATAGGGACAGCAGGTACACTCACCAATAGAGACACCACAATGAGAACCAACAAAGTTGACATTGGTCTGGGAGATGGCACCCATGCGGATCTGATCGTAAGCCCTAGACAGGAAACAAGCGAAGGCGCTCACAAACACCACATTGCGATCACGACACGCACAGCCAATGCCCACACCAACAAGATTCTGCTCTGCGATGAAGCACTCAACGAATCTGTCTGGGAAGGCATTCTTGTAGGTGATGGCAAAGGTAGAGTTCTTGGTGTCCCCATCCAAGGCCACTACATTGGGCAAGGTTTTACCCAGTTTGACAAGAGCTGTACCATAAGCTACACGGGTTGCCACCTAAGAATAAGAAAACAGTATTCATGAAGCATGCCATTTGTATGTTTGGATCATTCAGATTCCAAGCCGTTTGGGTAATCTTATATACAACAAATTTGCCAATAGATTAAAACAAGGACAATATATATATTTATATCTCTTTAAGTACACCTCTGCCTAAAACTTTGCAAATTTTTAATGAAAATCATGGGATTCATTGTTCAGTTAAGTATTCATCTAATTCTTCCATTCTCACTTGCAGCCTGTGCTTTCATGTAAGTCTAATGAAAAAAATGGCTGACCCTCACATAACAAATGTTGGACCATGAAATGTGCAAATTATAACATGGTTCTTAAAATATTGTTTTCTATGGCCTGAAAATAAGCTAATAAACCTGAATTCAGGCTTTCGCCTTAAAAGTGGCATCCTGGATTGCAAAACTAAAATTGTGCAATGTAAACTCCCATTTTTCAATTTTCAGCAACATTTTGACTCTGTATTAATATAAGGGGTGTGAGCGATCTCAGATAAAAATGATATGCGTGTAGAAAACAAATTGAAAGAGCTACCATACTCTCATACAAGAAAGCTAAAATACACTGAAATTAAGCTGAAAATAAAAAGCAAATAAAGCTGAAATAAGCTATAAAAAAAAATTACACTAACAGTTGGGCTGGAATTCAAAATTCAAAGGAACAGGGCCATTTTAAAGGTCAAGTCCACCTCAGAAAAATGTTGATTTGAATCAATAGAGAAAAAGCAGACAAGCACAATGCTGAAAATTTCATCAAAATCGGATGTAAAATAAGAAAGTTTTGACATTTCAAAGTTTTGCTTATTTTCAACAAAATGGTTAAATGAACGAGCCAGTTCCATCCAAATGAGAGAGTCGATGATGTCACTCACTCATGATTTTTTTTTTTATTGTTTGAATTATACAATATTTCCATTTTTACGAATTTGACGAATAGGAACTCCTTGCCTGAACCACAAAATATTAAAATAATGGAATTCCACATGTTCAGGGAGGAATGAAACTTCATTTCACATGACAATGAGAAGAAAATCAAAATATTTCATATAATAAAATACAAAAGAAATAGTGAGTGAGTGATGTCATCAGTTCCCTCATTTGCATACCGACCGAGATGTGCATATAACTGTTTTGTGTAATGAAGCAAAACTTGAAAATGTCATAACATTCTTATTTTACATCCGATTTTGATGAAATTTTCAGTGTTATGCTTGTTGAATTTTTCTCTTTTTATTCAATTCAAGTTTTTGTAGGGGTGGACTTGTCCTTTAAATAGGGCACTTAAAAAATGTTGGGCAGCGCTCACTTTAAGGGGCCATCGAAGGCAATCAAAAAGAAGCAAAAATAGTCAAATGTATTTTTCAATGAGACACATCTGCTGGATTACCGCAGGGCAAGGCCACAAAGGACATATCTTGGCCAGGAGTCTAAAAATATGCGGAAGGGCATCTAGGTCATTTATGAGGGATTTGGAGACTGTGGCATTAGATTAATTCAGTTCTAGAGAGCTAAAGTGAGCTAAAAAAAAAATATCTTTCCTATACCTTATCCCCAGGTTGATAACTGGGAGGATCACTCAGACGAACACTTTTCAGGTCAGTAGGGGCACAAGAGCTTGTAGGAGCAGGAATGGTGATACCGTGTGGCCCAGGATTCTTAATCTGAGCCTTAATAGCAGTCAGTGCTTCCTCTGACTTGGCACCGAGGGCCTTTCCATGCCAATTATCAAGATCTGCCACACCTGTATATACATAACCAAACAAAGATTAATGAGTGATGTGTTATACCTCTAGATTAAATCTAAGCATCCACATTATTCAATGATCGATTAAAAAACTGACACAAGAACTCTTTTGGCTTACATGGAATACTTGTTATAAATCCTGAAACTTGTAAAAAGGGTGTTGCAGTCACACAAAAATTTGTTTGGTCAGACATAGAATAATTCTGAATATGATATTCTTTTATTATGGATGCAGTTTTTGACACATCCCACAATATAACTTGCACTTCAAATTGACTGGCTACAGTTTGTGACACATCCCACAATCTAAATTGTGCTTCAAATTGACGAACATTCTCATTACTACTACCTAAAGTAAGAGGAAGATCATGTGATAATTTTAATGTTAGAAGCATTTCAATTACATGTTGGATTGCATGTTATCACAGGAGATAGTAATTTTAATTCTAGTAAAAACTCTCGATTTTTTTTACCTGGGCATCCATGGCCTTTGAATGTCTTTGCAACAATAGCAGTGGGTTTGTCCTTGGTCATAGAAGCTTCATAGAAGGCTTTGTTCAGTTCCTCAACATCATGACCATCCACAACAATAGTATGCATCCTGTGAACATGACAATATAACAATATGATGCATTTAGTAGTAGGAGATGAACTTACAAACCCAAATAAACTATACCTACCAATAAGATCTGGAAATATGACAAAAACTTTGTATGAAAATCATATAAATCTGAATTACCTGATCATATTTTCAATTTTCCTTTTATCAGAACAAAACCTTTAATCCTTTACTCCCAGAACATACTCCTTCCTTCAACAAACCTTTCACTTCAAGTATCCACTAGTATCCTTGAAAAAATAAATTAATGTACACTCATCCCTTTAATCCTTGTGGTCGTATATACAGTGCATCCCAGAAAAAGGGAAGCCGGTATTCCCATGTCTTTATTCTCCAAAGGCAAATGAATTATTTCATTTATAATAATCATATAATTCAATTACTCCTCATCATTTTGACCCCTAATATGAGACAAACATTTCACGCATAAATGAGCAAAGATGAGTTTGAAATTTTAATGTCAAAACCAGCTTGCACAGAAAAATTGGACAAGATTGGTCGTGATGCGACAATCGTGCTTATTTGATGATTGGCTCATTAGCATTGTATTCTTTAAAATCGTCTCACAGATCCCTGAAATGAGAGTGGATTCAGATTCACATGTGAGTTTCTGTGCTAATCCTTTCTGATCATTCGTTATCTGCCATGTGAGCACGATTTGCTTAGCTGATTGGTTTCAAATTAGAGATGAGACACCAATCTTGCCAGGAGTATCAAATTTATAATAAAAGCATATTTAATAATTGTCAAATCTCTGAAAACAGGATTCCTTTTTTTGTGGGATGCACTGTACATGTTAAAGCTTCCATTCATTCCTCTACAGATCATACTCCTTTACACCCTGTATCAATTCATAAGTGGTTGTTCTTATAACCCCTGTTAACTATATCTGTTGACATACCCAAATGCTTCAAGTCTCTTCTGGTAGACTTCCAACTCATGGCCTAGAGACGTTGCTTGACTCTGACCAAGGCGGTTGACGTCAAAGATAGTCACAAGATTGTCCAGTTTGTAGTAGCTGGCAAACGCACAAGCTTCCCAAATCGATCCCTCTGCGCTCTCACCGTCTCCAACCATGCAATAAGTGCGGTAGCTGCAGAAAAGAATATGTTCAGAAAGGTGATGTTTCCATCTAATATTCACAGAAGTTCCCATTCAACCTCTGGAGAATCACTTGTAAAAAAACCTATTTTTGATAACTTGAAGAAGGCAATAACTTGAATGTATCTCTCCTAGTTTTACAATAGCAATAATACTTTGGTATAATTGCAAAAGAAGAACCTGGACAAATAAGGAAAGTAGATAAAAATCTGAAATCCTCCCCCCCCCCCGAAAAAATATATGAATGAATAAATTACTACATTATAATGAAATTTTGCTGAAAGAGATTATTGTAGTGAGCTGCATATACTTCTACAGTGTATAATGATTGATTTTCCATGAATTTGAATTAAATTGAGGATTTAGCAGAGTTACTCAAGTCATGTAAGAATAAAAGGCATCATGCATGCTTACTCAGCCTTGTCAAGGTATTTGCCAGTATAAGCCATGCCAGCAGCCACACTCAGGCCCTGCCCCAGTGAACCAGTTGCCACATCTACAAAGGACAGTCTCTGCAAAACACAAAGTCAGTGCAAAACAATTACTAATAGTCCATCCTTCAAAAAGATACTGGCTATCATCATACTCATTTGATCCAAATTATTAGATTGTGGTCAATATGAACACATGCTTTTCAAGTCCTTAATTTTTTGGGGGTCGAAATGCCACTCTAATTGTCTTTTGAAATTATTGTGCCCTTTTTATTTTTTGAATTTGTGTTATAATATATAGAATTGTGGCCTTGACCAAAAGAAATAATTCAAGCCTTGTCATGATGGTGTTCCAGTTTTTTTATTCATTCTTTATATATCTCATTGTGTTGCTTCAGTGAATTGGTTTGGTTTAGTATATACTTGTACTTGTTGGAATGAAATAATTGAATATGAAAACAAATGGAACAAAAAGTATTTTTCAACCAAACGAAACTCCTAACACTCTGTTTACAAGAACAATACTTCACAAAGTTACAAACTGATTTGACAGTGATGCATTAAGTTGACATTGACAATCAGAAAAGCGGCACCTATTCCTCACTATTGCTATGCATACTGTACCGTTGGTTCTTTTCAGCTGAACCTTTTCTACCCTTGACCCAACACCCCAAATATAAAGCATCTTATTCAAGCATTCAACCATTAACCGTCAAAAGATGAAACAGTGTTGTTTGTACTATATGATCTCTTATTGATCTTTAAGTGCTCTTTTCCAACAAATTGTGCAGATCTTAAAAATCTAAAGTGATGTCATAGGTCATATCATAGGCTAAAACCTGGTCCCACTGGCTGACGGACACAAAACTGTACCGTTGGTTCTTTTCAGCTGAACCTTTTCTACCCTTGACCCAACACCACAATTATAACGGATACAGTGGGCAAGCAAAATTTTGGGGTAGCTCCATTCGTTCTCATCCGCTGCCGACAATGGACAAAATGGGCGAACAGTGAAAACACAGTGGACGGATGCTCAATAGAAATAGAGTGCATGAAACACGTATGCAACAAGTACACAACAGATCCTTAACGTTTTCCAATGGATGGCAAGATTCTTTTCGTTTTACATCCTATCTATATCCGAAAGTGCGGTGGGACCAAGCCTTAATATGACCAGTGATAGACCACCAAATCTATTTTTACTTTTACAAAATTTTTAGGACCTTGGCTACCAATGAAAGATTGCTCATGAATCACAAAAGCCTTGGAAATCAATGAAAGTTGATTGAAACTTCACTGAAGCATAATTCAGAAATCTGACACATCTCAGGGTCTGACAGTTGTCTAAAGCTCTGTATAATAGGAGTTTGATTCATGCAGTTGTGTTCAAAGTGCAGTCAACTGAATCTTATAAAAAAATTCTCCAGCTGTAGTCAACAGAATAATCAGTCGACGGCTAAAACTGGTGCCTTCAGATCAACATGATCTACAAAAAAGCTATTGCTTCATAAACATGTACGTCCCAACCTTGGATAACAAACAAGTATCTACAAATATACCATCATCCTCACTACTATCTCTTGTGATGAGGAAGATTAAGAACTTTACTTACAGGTGTAGGATGTCCTTCAAGTAAGCAGTCAATCTTCCGGAGGTTGTTCAGGTCATCTACGTTGACTACCCCAGCTTCAGCCCAGGCTGCATACAAGATGGGAGCAGCGTGACCCTATAGAAAAAAAAAGTTTTAATTATCATCAAAGATGAGATGTTTGGTGGTTCATTATTTGAAAATAGTACAAGCAAACATCTTTTATATGAAGCGAAAATATGTATATTTTCCAATTATTTTAAAGTTGCCTTTGATTATGCCGATTTTAATCATTTTATAAACATTATACAAACCCACTTTTAATTATTGCCCTGCACATACTGTGTAATTTATGCATTTCGATTGGGTGCATTTAAAGTGTTAATTTTTTCACGACATGGCACGAATGCAGATCTGACTCTATCTGTTTGAAGTTTTTTTACCATGTGATGTCATGCACAAATGATATACAGCAGAGCTTTTTCAAAATAGTGGAACAAATGGTACAGATTTGAGAACAATTTCATTGTTCGGCCAACCAATCACCATTCACCTGCCACCTGTTTTTAATGAGAAAAAAAGGTTCCTATGGTAAGAACGTGTTGATAGCCTGTTGTATCGTAAGTAGACTTACCTTTGACATGATGAAGCGGTCACTGCTAGGGTCACGTGGTTCGCTGGTGCTGTATCTCATGGTGTTGAAGAAAAGCACAGACATGATCTCTGCAGCAGAACAGCATGATGTTGGATGTCTAAAGAAAAATGGACAGAAATTTACACAATTGAAATGAATTTGCACAATCTATAAATGTATTTGACACCTCAAATTTGTGTGATAATAGTCAAAGGTAATGCATGTCGTTGAAGATCAAGACAATGTAATGACCTCAAAATGCCAACATATTATGGGCCTAGATGACTGAGCATTATTTTCCACTTTAAACCTTGATTTCATTGCAGAGAACTATTTTTTATCACTGCTCAGATTTTTTTTTCTCCAAATAATAGAGAAACATTATCATGGAAATGGACAATTTTTTGTTGAAAAAGAGAAATGTTATAAGCATCACTCTTGTAAAATCCTGTACAACCTTACTATTCACAACTTATAAAAACATAGATATATAATACCTATTCTTAAAAGCAATCTTGTACAGAATGATACCATGATGCGACAAGAAAGGGGATACACACACCAAATCAATCATAATATATTGTTATCAAAACTTAAATACAATAGTAAATGACTAGTTATTTAGCAGTTGTAAAAGAAAATTATCTCCAAGATATCAACTTTAGACAACACTTGTTTACCTTTACAGCAGTAAATATGCATTACACTTCACCAATATACTTTTTAAAGGAAAATATGAAGCAGGTATTTGCTATACATGTCTATCTATCTGTTTCACAATGGGCTGTATTCTAAACTTGATTTAATTTGAACTCTGGTCTAAGGTTGTGGCTTAACTAGACAGATAACCAATTCAGTGGATTCACAATGGTGCGACATCTACCCGTTACAACGGACAGGCTGAAATTTGCAATGCTTCATGGGGAAAAAGTCAACATCTGTTGCAGGCACTACATGTAGTGCAATTATTCAGCGCTGGCCGACGCAGCTGACCAGATATGCTGTTTACCGGGTCCAGGAGGTGGAAGAGAAATCTGCACGGATATTTCTTTGCGATATTTAGACCACTTTTGATGCCATATGGTTTCAATTTTTGGAGCATCAAAGTCACTAGCACATCACACTGTGCACTGCCTACACCTGCATGTGATGTCGACCCAGAAGTTAGACATTTGGCTTGTTTGCTGCAACCAATAGATGGCGCACCATAGTGTGAATCCACCGAATTATGACAAAAACCTCTTAAAGGAGAGGTTCAATTTATGAGGAATAAGACATGTGTCTTCACCATTAAAGAATGAGAAAAGACAGGAGTAAATTTAAGAAACATACGATTTAACAAAATTTTTTACATCTTCGTCTTTCCATAAATCTATCAGAGTTAGACCACAGTCTAAGTTATATCAAACTTCAGATTACAGGGAAAAAATTTGATATAGATTATCCCAAAAATATGTGCATTTCCGTGATCTTTTCTGAATGACATTACCATTCTCATCTTTTCTGATTTTTTCCACGTTCTCCTTTCCCTTTAACTTTTTTCACTCTGCCTCTGCTTCTTCTGAGGTTTTTTTTTCTTATTCATGGATACATCCTAATTCAGTGGGTACATCATTCAGAATGGAGCTTTTTGTGGTGCACATCAAAGAGGCATTTTCTATGGCTGGAGAGAGTAATTGACACTTAGGAATTTGTTTTATTAGTCTCAAAAGAAGCCTCACTACAAAACAACCAAACGTATGATCCATGAAACCTCATACACAATGCCGGTCATAATTTATAAACCTTTTGATCTATACCACTTTCATTTTGAGTTTTTTCTTTCAATATAAAAGCTTAGTATTTGATCACAGGGCTCATCTTTACACTTGATTGCACTGATCCAGCCCTTGTAAGGAGGGCGTGGCAGGTTTTTTTAAATGAAAAATCGGCTTAAGCAACTTTAATAGGAATTTTAAGGGCAGAAAGGTGTGTAAGTTGGGGTTAAACAAGGGCTACATAGATCATTATGTGCACACATGCATATAACAACTGTACGTTCTATAAAGTACTAAAATTTGGGAGATGGGGTCCAGTGATACATTATGAAAGAAATTAATTTACCAGGGATTTTTTTCCAAAAATACCATTAAACGAATCAAGCATGCAAAAGGCATTGGAAATAGGACAAATCCACCAGTGCTATAGCTACAGTGGTTGGCAGTGATCAGGCCCAACCAGCACAGAAGATTTCTGACTACCACTCATCATGAAAAACACTGCTTCCGTCCATTAATAATTTCCTAACAAAAGTATTTCAAAACTACATGTAACTCCTTGCAAAGAGGAATTGAATTCATTTCCATCTTTAATCTTGTTTATTTGCATTCAAAACATTCTTATTTTTGATAAATATTAGTTTATTTTCAAACATTTGCTAATCCCAGATTGATAATAAACTAATGTTCCTTCACTTTTGGCTTTAAGACCACTAACTCGGCCTGAAAAATCTTTTTAATGCTGTGAAATAGCGACCACCACTAAAATGGGTCTAGCTAGAACAATGAAATCTACAGTTTCCATACAGTTTACCTGCCACATATTCTGCTGTGGCCGACATGAGAAAAGAACACAAATAAATCTGTAAGTAGTCAAACAAGAAATGAAATTGGTAACACATCCAAAAAATATTATATGGGATATCATATGGCATCCTATAAAAAAAGTGGAAGAGAGCTTAGTGTAAGCGATAATTGGTAGAATGAATCTCACCCACCCCTCCCCATGCCCGTAACTATATGTTCCTCTGCAAAAAAAATTAAATTAATGACATATGAAGAAAATAAGGCTGGAGCACATAACGTGGCATTAACTACATGTACAAAAAAATCTGAACAATAAAGCCCCTATCACTAAAAAAAATAAAAAAATTCACGAGAAATGTGGCTGCTGGAGCTCTTAAGAGAAATGTGACTTGGTATCCAATTTATAAGTATACATGTAGGAACCATCACAAAAATGAGACGTCTTTACTTCCCCATAATGCAGTTTCAAGCTAAATTCAAAGATGATCCAAGATCTCTCTCATTCTAACAAAAAAATAAGTTACTATAATAATAACTTGGCCCACAAAAAAACCAACATCTTTGCTTTATCAAAGCATACATTTTTTTATTTGAATTTGAGAAAGATCTGAAAAGAGCCGCAGATGATCAGTTCCAGAGGAAAGCGGCAGCTGTGAATAGACTATCCAATCTACCTGTATGTTTGAATATAGTTTACACTTTACAAGATCATTATAAGTTTTTCATTAAAATGATCAAGTCTTTTCAAAACTGGTCTGCCGGTACAGACCCCGATTGAAACTTAATCTGCGTCTCAAACCAAGGGACCCCCATATAACTCATTATTTCAATTTTCAAGTGATAGAGATCTTCAATACACCAGGTCCAGTCACAGTTGTTTGGTTGCATAGAAAACCCAGTTTCCTTGAGTAAAGTGGTTTGCAAAGAAAACTAGGTTAAAACCCCAAATTCCAACCAGCAAATCATTGTACATGTACAGTAGCACATGTATCTCTCCTGCATTGGATGATTTTCAAAATAAAAAATAAAATATGACATAAATAGACTAAATGGGTCTTTGCCAGCAGATTTTGAAGAAAAAAAATCGCACATGGTATGGTGCCATGCCTTTAAAATTCCACAACCACAAAATGCTGGTGGGTGATGGCAATGCAGTGCATGAAAAGCATTATCACTGGGAATGTAATTTTTTTATTTAAAAAAAAAATCATAGAAAATTGATTTGGATTGATTGATTGATATTAGGTTTTGTCTTGCCATTCTGCAAATCTTCAAGTTATATATATATATACAGGGAACAAATTACTACAACAAGTGGAATGCCTCTGGCCGTCTCACCTGCATCACGCGGTTCAATATAGCAGCAGTGCTGACTTTGAATACTACTCTAACTCGCACAAGATGTTCAGTGATACATAGTTACTCTTATGTCCACTTTTTATGAACTAGACCAATAAACTTACAGAGATATGATGGTTATTCAACAAAAAACCCCAACATGGTTGACCTTGATCATGCGACCTGAAACTCGAACAGGATGTTCAGTGATACTTGATTACTCTTATGTACAAGTTTCATTAATCAGATCCATAAACTTTCAAAGTTATGATGGTAATTCAACAGATACACCCAATTCAGCCAAAGTTCATTGACCTTTGACCTTGGTCATGTGACCTGAAATGCGAACAGGATGTTCAGTGATACTTGATTACTCTAATGTCCAAGTTTAACGAACTAGACCAATAAACTTTCAAAGTTATGATGGTAATTCAACAGATACCCCCGATTCGGCCAAAGTTCATTGACCCTAAATGACCTTTGACCTTAATCATGAGACCTGAAACTTGCACAAAATTTTCAGTGATGCTTGATTACTATTATGTCCAAGTTTCATGAATCAGATCCATAAACTTTCAAAGTTATGATGGGAATTCAACAGATATCCCCAATTCGGCCAAAGTTCATTGACCCTAAATGACCTTTGACCTTGGTCATGTGACGTGAAACTCATGCAGGATGTTCAGTGATACTTGATTAACCTTATGTCCAAGTTTCATGAACTAGGTCCATACATTTTCTAAGTTATGACATTTCAAAAACTTAACCTCAGGTTAAGATTTCGATGTTGATTCCTCCAACATGGTCTAAGTTCATTGACCCTAAATGACCTTTGACCTTGGTCATGTGACATGAAACTCTAATAGAATGTTCAGTAATACTTGATTAACCTTATGGCCAAGTTTTATTAACTAGGTCCATATACTTTCTAAGTTATGACATCATTTCAAAAACTTAACCTCAGGTTAAGATTTGATGTTGACGCCGCCGTCGGAAAAGCGGCGCCTATATAATAGTCTCACTTTGCTTCGCAGGTGAGACAAAAACAGATATCTATGAAAAAAATAAATAAAAATTAACAAAATAGAATTTATGAAAAAAAATCACAGGGGTCAAAGTATCCAGACATTCTTTGTAATTCCAGGCCACTCTGAATAAAACAACCACTCAGCCGGATAGGCTACTGAAATATTCAGTGAATACTATCGATAATACCCCACAACAGGAAGAGGAAAGGAAAATCTAGGAATCATAAAACGATTATCAACTATTTTCTCAAAAACAAGCACTCGTTATATCCTGACTTTTGAACAAGTTTATAAACTCTCATACCCACAAAAGAACTTTTGTACTGTTTTGGTTTCATTTTCAATAAAATCTAGATTCTGCTGAAAGCTGAGTCATGGTTAAATGATCAATGCTATGGTTCAAGCAGGAAGGAGAAAGGCATTTTTTCAAACAATGTGAAAAAAAAAATATGAAATGGGGCCCCAGAGGAATTACAGCGCAACAAGGCCAATGGCACAAAAATGCAATGCACTTCACTTGCATGGATCAGTGATTTCTTTCATGATATTTAGTATAGATCTGCAAATCATCAGTACGGTTGTTACATGTTGATGTTTTGTAATATATGGCCTTTTAGATATTTGTTTTAAATTCCAATTTAACAAATGCAACAGAGATCTTTTCTCATTCATGTTTCTAGTCATGTTCCTCTGGTTCAGGGATGTACATGTATGTGAATGTACAATTTGCTTACTACATAACATTCTGAATTGACTTTCAAATTCTAAAGCATGTAGTAATCTGTGATGTACTAATACTATGGACGGGCTGGAAAATAAATAAAAATAATTCCTATACGTTTTCCGAACAGCCATGTTTTGTGGTTTTATTTTGATTTACAAATCATTTTTGGCGATTCTAGCTTAAGTAACTAATGAAGATTAATTGAAAGCACTATAACTCCAACTTGTGTACTATGGCCTACTGCAAGCTGACTGACATCTCATGCAGATGATATTTGGACTTAAAACATCTAAAAATAATTGTCTTTATTCAAGATCATTGCTGAAAAGGATTAAATACAGAGCATAAATGCAGAAAAGGGACAACATGCTCCATTATTGTACACGAAATATAAAAATTTCAATCCCTGAAAATTTAGTTTCAGTATGATGTGCAATTGTTTTACCCTTTTCACTGGCCCATTTCTTGGTAACAAGCATAATTAAATCTAATTGAGTGAAGCCATGGGTTTTCATACATTATTCACTACCAGCATAACACCTGCTCCAAAAACATGTTAGGTGCCTGTTGTACAGTAATTCAATAAACATCTGATATTTGCAATGGTCCAAGTCCCTCATTTGAGCAGCATTCCAAACATTCAACCCGAGTATACATAGTATACGTATATTAGGGTGCTCATTCAATGAACAAGGTGATGACATAAACACGTTATGTGTGTTAAAATAAGGTTGGCAATGTTTGGCTTATTTTCTCTTGTTCTTGGGGACAAATGCTTGATCTTTTGACACTGTCAGTTTCCATTACAACTATTTATCATACAACTTGGCTCTGAAGTAAATTTAATTCTTTGAATTATTTGTTCTAAATTGAAATAGTGATGTTCTTTTTTGACGATTCTGAAGCAATTTTACTTTCCAGTCCACCAATACAGGGCTTACAAGAAAAATGCTCAAAATTAAAGTTTCTGAGTGCTCTGGTGAATAACAACAATGATCCCAAAGTTACTATAGAAAAATAAATCACAACTATATGGAAATGAGTATTTTTGGTTACAAAAGTGATATTTTAAAGGATTTTTTCAAGTGTGCTATGGGTACTGCATAGATCTATATATATATGTAGATTCATCAAAGGATAGGCAGGGTGGTTGCAGTGAACAAGTGTATAAGGGGTTCCATGACATTTACTCCAGCGACAATTGCTCTGCTCTAAATTCCACACACTAATTGAATGACCAACTTCAACCCTGGATTTAAAACTATACTCTACCCTAAACCTAACATAAAACCCTACTGCGACCCTAACCCTACATCTCAGATGAAATTAAGCCTGGAGCAATTGTTGCAAGAGCAAATGCTGTGTCACCGTATTAGGTACATCTACAAGTATACATACATGTATATGGAGGCCCAAAACTGGAATGCTTGCTTATTTTGCATAACAGAGTCATAACTTATTTTCTTCCAGAATAATTAGGCATATTACAAGTACATTTGATGGTTACTGAAAAAAGGAATACCCGGAAAAAGATTTTTAAATAGTCATTTTGTAATCTAACTATTCAAACTAACTTTTAATCAGCTTTGATACAAATTCATTTGTGAACAAAAGCATGCATGTATGGAGACTTGCAAGTGGCAATTTCAAAGGAAAAACTTGATATATCAAATTTTTAAATTTTAGTTCTGAACCATACCCCGATTTGGCAGCAGTGGTGGAGTTGATGCTGTGCACTCGGAGCTTGTTGGCAATATCCTTCAAAGTTGATTTCCTTTCCTCGTCAAGTGTTGAAGCCATTATGATGACAGTTTTCCTCAAATTTAACCCAACAAATCTGCTGCACAAGTCTTGAAATAAAGAAACAGGATCGCTCCACACCCCTCAGGCCTGAACTAAAAGAAGCAGTTGCCTAACTCTCCAATGGAATGAAGCGGACAGCAGCCAAGCAGGATAGTGGAGTGAGTGCTTTTACAGACACGCCTCACTCTGTCTCTCTCTCTCTCTCTCTCACACACACAACACATGTTCCAAAATGCATTGGTGCACATCACAAACCAGGAAGCAAAAAGGTTTGATAGATTGTTATGCAAATTTGAGAGATTCATTGGAAGCCAGGCCCCTATTAAAAAGGAAGCCAAATGGACAGACACTAAACAAGCGAACAAATAATTTACCTGTTGTGCATATTTATCCAATAAAGCTAGACAAATTAAACTTCAGCCTGATAAACATTATACATGCTTGAATGGTTAGACAAATACAAATTATGGATCATTAATTACTATTTATTTATTATTTATGACTGTGTACAAACTGTTCAATATGATTGAATTACATGTAAAGTTCCAGAAAATGAGCTCAAATGAATCACAGCACTTAGAACAATTTTCTAATTTGTCAGAATATAGAGCAGTTTTATCTGAATACCCAGAAATCCTGTGGCAAAAGAAAGGAATGTATATTATACAATGTACCCAACTGTATGCCATTCCAAAGTTTCTTTTGCTCCCTATATCAAAGAGCAAACATTAAAATTTCAATGTTAACAGGCCTGGTAATCACATTGTCTAATTAATTCAGTTATTTTTAGGGTCAGCATAAGTTTATGAATGACCTTGGTGACTAGTCATTTCTAATCTGTGATGACTTGGCAAAAATGTATTATTTAATGAATCTTGAATCATCTATATTAAGAATAACAGTAGTCATAGCAGAAATGTTGGTGGTGGTTGTTTTTAGTAGTAGAAGTAGTGGTGGTGATGGTGGTTGTGGCAGTGGCAGCAGCGGCGGCAGTGCTGATTGCAGTGGTGGTGGGGCGGTGGATTGTGGTGGGTAGTGGTGGTTGTGGTGGTGATGGTGGTTGTGTTGGTGGTGGTTGTGGTGGTTTTTTGTAGTAGTGAAACTAACTTAAGGGCCGTCTGCACCATCCCGAGTTTTCAAATTAGCGCGCTATTTCTGATCCGGCAAATTATCCCGATCTGAAAAATCTCGAGATTGTTTGTAATGCAGACGCAATTATCGCGCTAGTTCGTAGGATTAATCTCGAGATTGCAATCCCAAGTCAACTCGGGTTTATTTGCAAAATAGCGCGCTATTTACGAATTATCGCGCTAATTCGTAGGTGCAGACGCACTCAGGTTTGGACTCGGGTTAATTTATTCATGACCTTCAGTCCATAATGCAATTCGCGTTCCATTTCCGCCTTGGTAAAACATAAACAGCGATTATACCGAACGCATGCGAAAGTCAACTTTATCATAGCGTTCATCAATTCCCCAATCAGCAACGATGGTGTCAAGCCCCCCGTGAATGGATTTTGGGAGAGACCAGACCGATGGGGGAGGCGCTCATTATCGACGATGGTCATAGTCAATAACAATACTGACAAAATGTGAGCAAATAGCATTTCTTTCATGTCTTTCCTCCCCTCTCTCCCTCTCCCCCTCTGTCGTTGCCTCGGAGTCCGCCATCATATTAAACGAAGAATACTTCACTCGCTTATAATTATAGCGCGGCTGAGCTGAGAGGATTGTTGCATAACAACGGTCGAATTCGGCGAAAGAGTACATGGACTTGATTGCATATCGCGGGAAGGTATTCAAAAGCGCGGGCCGTTGAAACTCCAAGATCGAAAGTGCGCATGCTCGGAATATCGGGCTTGTTGCCTCGCTCGAGCAAGAATCGCTCTTCGTGCGATGGTGGAGACGGGGTTTCTTGAATCTCGAGATTAATCGCGAAGAGGGCTGATCGGGCTAAAATCTCGAGATTGAGCAAACTCGGGATGGTGCAGCACCGCCTTTAGTCAAAGTTGTAATAGTATTGGTTGTTGGTGTGGTTATAGTAGTGGTAGAGGAAGTGGTAAAGGTAGAAGTAGTTGTAACATATGATATTATCTATAGGTCGCCAGAGGGTACAATTATCATTTTTATTGAACAGTCTGATACGGCAAGACAATTAATTTGCTACATGTAGTAGATGTATGTGATGCGTCTGATCAGATAATATTTGTACAGTGACTGCAGAGCATAGCTTATGTACATGTGCACCAGGTTTGACGTTAATAATTCACTGTGAAAACAAAGAGGATCTATGATAAGGCATCTATACCAAGACAACCATACTTGTCTCATCCACTTTAAAGAAATCAACTCTGTGAATTTTTTTTTAAAATCTCGTAAGTTAATTGCAACATTCATGATGACATCAGCTGACTTTAAGCAAGATGCCTAACAGAAGTGCAATCAGAAATACAACTGCATGTTCAAATGTCCAGCTTCACAGAATTATACATTTATATCACATGACATAATGGGGATGTGGCATCACAAAATTAGAAGTTTAAAAATCCATACCGGTAACTGGTACGAACGTCACTATAATAGGTGGTGCTGTTCCCATATTGGCAATAAGTGGTAGATTTATTCCTAAGTAATTATTATCAAAACTGAATGGGCATTTTGAATAAATTTTGTGTATTTTAAAGCTGAATCCATACGCTGATAATCTGATTTTTTATATTTTTTTTATAATTCTGTTGGGTAAATAAAATGTTCTCAAAGCCTGGGCATCAAGGGTTGTGCTGGAAGCATTGCAAGAATTGGCACCACTGGTCAGTATTAAGTAAAAAAATGTGTATTGCTCCAATGAGATGTGCATCATAGCAAATGTCTAACATTTGAAGGTGTGAATCAAATTTTTTTTGCTCTTTATTGTTGCAGATTTCCTGCAATAACTCTGCTTTACATTGATTACCCTGATCTATCAGAATTAATGGTCATTTAGTCTGGTCAGAAGATTTCAATTTTTCCCCACTTTAAACCTGCTTTGATTCCTATCCTTATCCCTTGAAGTAGGGGAGATCGGGGTTAGTTGGAACATTTTTGACAAGGTTAAAGCAATTTTGTGTCTCGCCCACTTACGAAAATAACCAGAAATGTCGTGATTTGCGAGGGACACGCAACAGGATTGTATCGAAATTTCATTGTGAAATGACTGGGATGGAACAACACTTGTCAGAAGACTCTTGCACAGAAACTTTAATGTTGACCTCAAAATGAACTTTGACCATACCATGTGACTGCAGGTCCCTAAGTACATCTACCATCCAAGTTTGGTTGAAAAGTGACTACGGTTGCGGAGTTAGGTGTCATTAAGAGTCTTGAATATGAAACCTTTGGACCAAGATAGCTTGTGTGAAAACAGAAAAATCAAAGAAACAGATCAACGAAAGTTTGAGAAAAATCGGACAAGTAATGAGAAAGTTATGAGCTTTTGAATATTGCAATCGCTAATGCTATGGAGATCCTCACATTGGCAATGCGACAAAGATGTGTGATGTCACTCTTTAACAACTCTCCCCATTACTTTAGTATATATTTCACTTAAATTGCCTCTTATATCATGTATATTACATCTATCAGTAGAACATGTATTATTTCTATATAGGAGGGCATGTAATGCAGATTTTTAAAGAATACACCATGGATAAAGAGTTTGTATCACCATACGAAAAAGCAAAAAGACACATTTTCAGGGTATTTTACAGTCCATCAAAGGGAAAGTTGTTCACAAGTGACATCACACATCCTTGTCGCATTGCCAATGTGAGGATCTCCATAGCATTAGTGATTGCAATATTCAAATGCTCATAACTTTCTCATTATTTGTCCAATTTTTCTCAAACTTTCTTTGTTCTTATTCTTTGATTTTTCTGTTTCGACACAAGCCTACTTGTTCCAAAGGTTTCATTCCCCATTAAGAGTCTTGAATATATAAACTTTAACGTTGACCTGGAAATAACCTTTGACCTTAGCATGTGTCCTCCGACTGCAGCCTAACATGCAGGTCCCCCAAGTCCATCTACCATCCAAGTTTGGTAGAAAAGTGACTTACGGTTGTGGGGTTAGGGGTCATAAGATTGAGATTCTTGCATGTGAACTTTAACGTTGACCTGAAAATGACCTTTGACTTTACCATGTGACCTTCGACTGCAGCCTAACAAAACAGGTCCCCCAAGTCCATCGACCATCCAAGTTTGGTTGAAAAGTGACTTACGGTTGCGAGACAAAAATTGCTGTAAAATCTAATTAGATTTTATTTGAAAAACAATCTAATATATCAGCTTGAAGCATGTATCTAAGGGCTTCAAATGTACCCTTAAAATTTTTAACTCTATGATTACTGAAAAAATCCACCTTGAACAAGACCATCGCAAGCATTCCACCTTACCCCATATACGAGGTAAGTAGGAACATGGTAAGGGGTAAGTTGGAACACTGCATGGTCAATTAAGAATTACACTAAAACTACTTACAACTGTAATATTACATGGTTTTAGCCTATTTGCTTTATTTTTTTCAAGTTCAAAACATTCAAAAGTGGATTTGTTTAACTTTATGTTTTCTATTATACAGCCACTCATGCAAGCCGACTGTGTAGTAGAATTCTGCTTTAAAATTTGTGTGTGTTTGATTTTACATGCAATTAAGTGTACTATCAGCAATTTCATTTAATTCTGCATCAAGTTTACATGACAAAAATTAATTGTTTATATTTTATGATTAACTAATTATGCAAATAATATGCAAATAAGCATATTAAATTTGCCCTAACTTTTTTTTATGTTTTTGCCTTTAACTCTATTTATTAAGATAGTAGAATGCTAAAAAAAATTGTATCAATTTTTACCTTTATAACAAATATCCACAATAAATTGCAAAAAAAAAATTCTTATGTATTTTTAGTAAATAAAATCTGAATCTGAATCTTTTGTTTTAAAATTTGTATTTCTTTGGTTTTTTTTTAACCTTTGTTTTTGAATGTTTTTTCTGATGAACTTTGTTGTGGACTGTTTTGCGATCATAAATAGCTTAAAATAAATCCATTTGAACCAACAAAAGTAAAAATAATCATACATTTATGATTTTGGTTGAAAAACACAATTTGCATTGACCCTGTACATGGAATCACGCTTTTAACCAATTTTGGGTCTGACATGCACGTACAAAATGTTGCGTAATTTCGAAACCATGCACCCAGGCATCACAAATTTGGTCTCAAAAGATGCGCAAGACTTGATAGTAAAATGTCAGTGGTGCGGTAAAAAAATTCGAGCAACGGCATAGTGACAATATTTGTCAGGGGGGGGGCTCAAATTGACCCAACCCCCCCCCAATAAGGGTTAATATTAATAATGCATAAGGGGCCTACAATAGGCCTTAAAGGTCAAGTCCACCCCATAAAAAGTTGACTTGAATGAATAGAAAAAAATCAAACTAGCAAAATGCTGAAAATTTCATCAAAATCAGATGTAAACTAAGAAAGTTATGGCATTTTAAAGTTTTGCTTATTTTTCACAAAACAGTGATATGCACAACTCCAATGAGACACTCGATGATGTCCCTCACTATTTCTTTCGCATTTTATTGTACATATTATATTTTTCTCCTCATTGTGAAGTGAAACAACGATTAATTACTCCCTGAACATATGGAATGAGCACTGTTTACTACTATATGACTCAGTCAAGTTGGTCCTTATTTGTTAAATCTATAAAAATATTGTATGAAATAGGGAATATTCTATTTTCCTCCTCATTGTGAAGTGAAACAACGATTAATTACTCCCTGAACATATGGAATGAGCACTGTTTACTACTATATGACTCAGTCAAGTTGGTCCTTATTTGTTAAATCTATAAAAATATTGTATGAAATAGGGAATATTCTATTTTCTCCTCATTGTGAAGTGAAACAACGATTAATTACTCCCTGAACATATGGAATGAGCACTGTTTACTACTATATGACTCAGTCAAGTTGGTCCTTATTTGTTAAATCTATAAAAATATTGTATGAAATAGGGAATATTCTATTTTCTCCTCATTGTGAAGTGAAACGATTAATTACTCCCTGAACATTACTCCCTGAACATATGGAATCAGCAGACCTATCTGAGAAACAAAACAAGCATGGTATACAACACATGTTCAGAAGAGAGTGAAATACTGTATACATTTTTCTCAAATCATTCTTTAAATTATTTTTTCTTAAGAGACAAGTTATATATGATGAATAGCTGTATGGAAACTGAAAGTGTAAAAAAATCAAGCATTTGTCCCAAAGAAAAAGAGAAAATAAGCCAAACATTGCCACCCTTATTTTGCCACACATGGAGATGTAACAGAGAACAAAGTTATATCATAACCTTGTTCATTGAATTTAAGTGCCCTCATCATAATACTGGCTCTAGCTCTAGTCTAAGATTGTCAAGACTTCCGGTTCGTTCACTTCAGATTTTTCTGTTGCAAAACATAAAACACAATATTTTAAAGATAAAATAATGTCAAAATAGCACCCCAGCACCAGGACGCTGACGGTGGGCAGCCACTGCACCATGTTTGTTAAGAACACCAGAACATTACGAAAATCAAACACAAGAGAACAATTAAGATGCAAGACCAAAAGGTTTCACAACAGTCCCATCCAATACTTAATCGATATACTGAATTGCCAATAATTACTTATCACGCCACATCTACAGTGTTGAAGTAAATTCTACATGTATCAATGACTTTTCCGCTGTTGTATAACTTGTATTATTATAATGCAACATTACTTGAAACATCAACTCAATTTATAGTCCCAATTGCGGTACTGATTGGAAGGTTAAAAAGCGTTAATGCGTTATCATATTCATAAAATAGGTATTGCATATAATGTAAACTTAAATTAACTACGTGGAGTTTACTTTATCATAACATCTCATTACAAAACACTCCCATGTTTTCATGATCCACGTTATCTCAAACACATTAATTGTTCAAAAATTGTAAAAAGTTCTTGTTACTTATACACACACACAATATTTTACTGATCCGTTTGATGATTCTTACATGTAAGTTTTAGGTCACTGTTCATACAAACTGGTTGTATTTTAATTGTTATCCACATCTCTGTGACTAGTACCAATTCCCTTTCTTTTGAACCACACCCATACTTCTCTCTGTCCGCCTAACCGGTCTTTCCCCGATTGTTGGAGATTCTACTTACTACTACTACATGTACTACAAAGTTCCAGCGAAAAAAATACATGGGGGCGCCGGGCGAATTCGGCAACCCGGAAATGCCTAGTCGCCCTCGAAATCACCCAAAATAATGCTTTCACGGGCGTCATAAAATCTTAATGTCGCCCAAAAATTATTGCTATAACAACTATCATATTATTATTATTATATAACAACTCAGCGGCCCACAAGCGCCATATGCTCGAGCTCCGCTTACCATTTAAAAATAATAAAAAATCTGCACTCAAAATCATGAACAAGCCTTGGAAATAGCGAGCAGTTTCAAATTCCGAAGTTGCGTCTTTTTTCCTGTACCACAACTTTCCATACACATGGTATGAAAAAAAAATCAACGGGAAACGGTTGCATGTATAAGGGTCCATTATGACTACCACCATGTGCAATTTCTAATGCACATTTTCCCCTACAGATATCACAATTCTGTGATAAAATAATTTGAATTACACAGAAAATAAATCCCACAGTCTAGTAACCTCCCATTGGTGAGTTGTCATTCGGTTTTCCTTTTCAGAACAGCCTAGCAACATCCAAAATAACTTGTCTTATTTGCTAATTATAAATCATTTGTTTTATTTTTCTGGGGGATGAGGTAAATATCAAACAATAAATCATCAAACAAAGCTCCATCTTTTTTAAAAGGCCGGCGGCAGGCTCACGCACGAATATATTGGCGCTTGTACTAGCTAGCCGGTCTGAGCTCTGTCCCTCTGCCAGAGCTCTGAGGGACAATTCGCTCAGTAAAGGCCTCAATGATGGTGATTTTCTGTTTGAGACAGAGTTTACATTTCGGGTATTCAAAACTGCCAACAAAGTTTGATGATTTCTTCATTGTCAATGTCATGTATATTTAAGTTATTAATGAGTTCCTTCTCACCTTATTACATGTACATGGCCGAGTATAGGTTATTGTACTGGAATAGATGGAGTAGAAGTGAGATATTGAATTCATTTATATCCAAGTTCAACTCAGTCACACCCACACAAACACATCCACATCCAAGATTCTAAGCATGAAAAAAATAACTTTAAAATCATACAATTATAAAAAATAAGTAATAATTCATCAATAAGTGAACAGGTATTCTTAAAAATACATAAACGTAGCATTTGAAAAGAGCCCCCGAAATGCAAAAAGTAGCCCCCGAAAGGTAGAAATGGAGCCCCCGAAATTTTAGAAAAGATTGAAAATGGAGCCCCCGAAAAAAAATAATTTTTTTCCCTGCTACAAACTGGTTGTATTTTAATTGTTATCCACATCTCTGTGACATGTACCAATTCCCTTTCTTTTGAACCACACCCATACCTCTCTCTGTCCGCCTGACCTGGCTTTCCCTGATTGTTGGAGATTTCACTTACTACTACTACCTACTACTATCGCTGAGTTGTGCATTTAACTGTTTTGTGAAAAATAAGCGAAACTTAAAAATGTCATAACTTTCTTATTTTACATCCGATTGCTATGAAATTTGCAGCGTTATATTTGTTTGATTTTTCTCTATCGATTCAAATCAACAATTTTCTAGGGTGGACTTGACCTTTAATTATCTATTTTAACTATGCAGCCTTAAAACTTCTTATTTCTACCTCTTCTAGATTACTTCTTATCTTCCCAACTTTCAACTCAACTTTCTTCCCCTCCTTTGCTCTCTTTCTCTTTCATACAGTATCTTATCTTCCTATTCTATCTTTGCTCCTTCTTCTTTTTTTCACTTCTCCAAAATCAAACTGTTCATGCTCTAATGCCTGTTTCGAAGTTTTAATTGATGGACATGGTGTATGTTTTATATGAATTGTCTTTTTTTATGTGTCTATACTTTTCTTCTTCAATGCTAATTTTTGCTGGACATAATTCTTCATGGCATTTCTAACAACTTTTCTTAAAAAACAACGGATACCAAAAAGATGTTTTCTTATATACTTTTTTTCGCTTTTGAAAATTAAATCACGCATTTCAGGGGCTGACATGTACTACTATGTTGCGTAATTTTAAAACCGCATACCAGATCACCGTAAATTTTTACTCAAAAGTTGCGCAAAACTTGAGGGAAAATATTTTTGGACTGGCATGGAGCAATGTTTATCGCAAAAAAATTTGTGGCATCACAATTAGACCAAAAGCTTTGGTCTCTGTTGTGTTGGTTGTTCAGCTGAACTCCGTTGGCTTCACTCACCAATTACAGAGACTGAAGACCTAGCGCAATCTGTACAGGGGACTCAATGGCCATATGTTTATGTACTAAGTTTGGATAAAACAGGCAAGTGAAGTTGCGCGACAGCTGAGGTAAGTCGCTGTTTTTGTTCCTTTTAACTTGATTTTACCCCGTTTTGGGGCAATTAATGCCAAGACAAGAGGGAATATTAATTTGCATTTTGGTCGCATTAATTTTCAAAAGTTTGATTCATTAAAGACAAAGCTGAAGAGCCCCGATGGAGGGGATTTTGCATTGAAAGTCCCCTAATGGTGGCTGCACGATAGCGAGCCGTCTGTGTACGAGGAAAATTTTTTAAAAATTTAAAAAATTAAAACTCCTCAAAACAGACGGCTGCCAGCTGTCTACATCCACCCAAGGGTTCATTTCCATCCCGCCTGTGCGTACCTTGGACCGTAGTTATTGATAAAAATCCTCTGGATGATCCAGAAACCTTTCATCTAAGACATTTTCACCCGAGCGCGAGGTTTACCTTGATAGAGAGCCGTCTACGATCGACAGCGCATCGATAGAACTTGAGGACTGAGGGTCACGACATAAACGAGCATAAATACTGGAAAGTGCCATTTCGAACGCGCAATTTAAAAAAAATGAAATTAGTTAGCATGCACAAATTTATTACAAAGATCGATCTGCTCAGAATCGATATAAGATTAACAAAGCAAACAAAAACTTAGAATTTACTCATAAGATAATATATCATGAAAAAATCATACCAATTCTTTCTTACATCATCATAATCAAGAATATTTTTAACCGTCCAGCGCGCGTCCGGAATTATGATGTCATTTATCACGCACAAAAATAATAGTTTTTCGGGGAGGGGTATGCAGCAAGTGCGGTGCAAAGAAAACGGTAGCATCATATTCATATTTTTCAGAATATTTGGAATAGCAAATGATAATTTTTCTTGATTGCATTTCCTCTGGTTGTCATTTTTAAAGCACTGAAATAAAGGTGTCCGACAATAGGAATAGGATACACTAGGGCCTACCCACTCATGGTTTCAAATCGTCTCGTGTGTGAAGGATTCATATGCACCTGGTGCACGCGAATCTTTCACACCCTTTTTACTAAAATAACTATGACTTTACATCGTAGCTAATTCTAATTTTGGTATGACACTTACTGTTATGTACTCCTAATTAATCTACAGTAATTAGTAATTAAGGCACATAAATAAGCACACGTCTGATACTCTTGGTATATGATTCCAAAGCAAGTTTATTCCGCATTGCGCCTGCGCAGCTACAATTGTGAGTCATGGTATGACATCATGAATGACATCATTATCAATATATAACATCTCTCCCCCTTAGATTAAACGTACCTTTTACATTCCAATTCAATTTGCAACTCAAAACTGTACCAGTAACTATTCAACTGGTCATAAAACTATATTGAAATGTAACAATTTCTTTCAGTTCCCAAATTCAAATTTTACCTTTAAGAAACTTTTGATAATTATCAAACATTATCAAATGATATACGTCAGTCAGGAACTGAAGTTACAATTAAAACTAATAAATTCAATGATACTTTTTGTTTCACTGAACCGAACAATTAAATCAGGAATTTTGACAAGGTCCAAAAATGTGTGAGTTTATAATCCAAGACAAGATCTTATTAAAATTATTGTTGTGTCCAAAATTACGAAAATCCATAATAGTTTGGTTTTCTACGCTCTCGTCTAGGATAATGCTTTATACCGTCATCGTGATCGACTTCAGGATTGTCTTCACGATCCGCGCGAATGTCTATCTGATCTTCATTGACATTGCGGTCATCATTGTCGTTATCACGGATGATAACGTCATCATCTTCGTGTATCGGGCCGGTGTCGTCGTTCGAGGTCGATGAAGTCGAGATTCGACTTCGCAATTGGTCAACATGACGTTTCCATTTCAGCGTCGAGTTATTGGTATTGACATTTACGACATAGGATACCGGACCGTTACGTTCGACTACTTTTCCGGGTAGCCATTGGTTACCTCGCCCGTAATTTCTCACAAGGACTTCTTCTCCTATCTTAAATTCGCGAAGTTTGCGAGAAGTGTGAGCGGTCTGTGAGAATTGCTTCTTTTCAACGGTTGCGTTCACATCAGGCAGAACAGAAGATATGCGAGTACGCAACTTTCGGTTCATGAGCAATTCTGCCGGTGACTGATTTGTGGTAGCTTGTGGAGTTGTACGGTAACTCAACAAGAACCTTGCTAATCTCGTGTGAAGGGGTCCACTCATTTTTCTGAGTGCTCCTTTCACAGTTTGCACTGCTCTTTCCATGAAACCATTAGTAGCTGGGTGATATGGTGCACCTCGAATGTGATTGATTGCGTTCATTTTCATGAACATAGCGAATTCCTCACTCGTGAAACAGGGCCCATTATCCGAAACCAGCGTTTGAGGAAGACCTTGTGCCGAAAAGACTTCTCTCAATTTGTCTATTGTCGCTTCGCTAGTCGATTTATTCGTAATGTGAACATCTATCCATTTTGAATACGCATCTACTATTACTAGTAACATTTTCCCTTCCACTGGACCTGCGTAATCGACATGAATTCGCGACCATGGTTTACTTGGATATTCCCACTGATGTGGTGGAGCTTTCGACGGTTGTCGCTGGTGTGATTGACATTTTTCGCAAGATTTAACTTTACGCTCCAAATCTTTGTCAATCTGTGGCCACCATACGCAACTTCTCGCCATTGCCTTCATACGCACTATCCCCGGATGTGCATCGTGCAATTCTTCCATCATTGCTTCTCGACATTTCATGGGAAGCACCGCGCGAGCTCCCCACAATATTACTCCCTCATGAACACTCAATTCATCTTTTCTATTCAAATACGGACCGAATGCCTTATCTTGTAATTCATCTGCTATAGGCCATCCTTGTAAGATGAAGTTACGGACCCGCGACAAGATCGGATCTTTGTCGGTAAGAGAACGGACGCGCGAAGGCGTTATCGTGTCCTATCTAATGTATCCATGAGAAGTATGATATCCCCGGGATCGGAGGATCCGGAATGGTTGATTCTAGCGGTAATCTACTGAGCGCATCAGCATTTGAATTTCTCTCTCCCGCTTTATACTTTATTTCATATTCGTATGCCGCAAGTGTAATCGCCCACCGTTGGACGCGCGGAGAAGCCATCTGTGGAATGGCTTTCCTCTCCCCAAACAGACCAAGTAACGGTTTATGATCCGTTATTATTTCGAATTTACGGCCATACAGATATTGGTGAAACCGTTTTACACCAAATACGATCGCGAGACCTTCCTTGTCTAATTGCGAATATCTGCGTTCTGCAACATTCAATGTTCGCGACGCGAAACCGATGGGTTTTTCGGTCCCATCCGAAAATCTATGTGCGAGTACGGCTCCGACACCGTACGGACTAGCGTCGCAAGCTAGTATAAGTTGCTCTTCCGGATTGTAGTGAGCTAACACTCTAGTTGAATTAAGCAACTGTTTGGCTCTTCCGAATGCCTGTTTCTGCTCTTTACCCCACTGCCATCTTGCGTCTTTCCTCAACAACCGATGAAGAGGTTCTAGATTCGATGCAAGGTCGGGTAGAAATTTACCATAGTAATTTAGCAAGCCTAGGAACGAGCGGAGTTCCTTTACGCTCTTCGGTTCGGGTGCATTTGTAATGGCTTGCACCTTGTCCCCCGTGGGACGAAGACCCTTTTCAGTGATTGTGTGTCCGAGGTAATCAACCTCGTCCTTGAGAAACACACATTTCTCTTTCTTTAGTCTTAGTCCAGCTTTCAGAAGAACATCCAGGACTGCTCTCAGGTTCTTCATGTGGGCATCTGTTGACTCTCCTGTGATGAGAAGATCATCTAGGTAGACGGCCACACCTGGTATACCAGCCAGCAATGACTCCATCGTCCGCTGAAACACAGAAGGCGCAGTTGAAACTCCAAAAGGCAGTCTCTTATATCTAAATAACCCTCGATGTGTGTTGATAGTGACGAACTCCCTGGATTTCTCAGACAGGACTAGTTGTTGATATGCATGAGAAAGATCCAGTTTTGTGAATTTCTTTCCATTTGCAAGCCTTGCAAATAGCTCTTCAACTCTCGGGATCGGATAGGTATCCGATCGAGCTGCTGTGTTTATTGTGGTTTTATAATCCCCACAAATGTGAATGAATCCATCTCCCTTGACAACAGGGACCACTGGAGCTGCCCAGTTTGAATATTGAACTGGTTCAATTATGTCATCTGCTAGAAGGCGATCCAGCTCTTGATCCAGACGACTTCGAAGCGAAAATGGAACTGGACGGGCCTTCAAAAACTTAGGTGATGCATCGGGGTCAATATCCATTTCTACTTCTACACCTTTCAACTTTCCAAGTTCTCGTGTGAACAGTCCCGCGTAGTCTGAACACAATCTGTCTACTGCGTCATTGACCCTGACCAAGTTTATCTCCCTCCAGTCCAACTTTATTTCGTGCAGCCAATCTCGTCCCATGAGATTCGGCCCTCTGCCTCTCGCAACTATCAAAGGCAAGCGTTCCTCTGTGCTGCCCTTGGATACGGCGACTTCACATTCTCCGATAATGTCTACCAAGTGCTCGGTGTATGTACGAAGCCGCGTTATTGGTTCGCTCAGCTTAGGCCTCTCTCTGTCACTCCACTGAGAGAGCCACGTTTCCTCATTTATGAGCGTTACTGCTGAGCCCGTGTCCACTTGGAAGTTCATAGGTTTCCCTTTCACTACTAGCCGAGTCATAATCGGAGGCGGTTTGGAAGCTTTCGTCGAGTGTGAATACAGCCCGTAGCTTTCGTTTTCATCCTCCTCTCTTGTTTCGATCTGCAGAGTGCGAGATTTATTGGAGGCGGTCCGTTTCCCTTGCTGCTGGAAAACTTTTCTCTGGTCCTTCCTGTCTCCTTTCGCTCTGCATACCACGGCGAAATGTCCCTTTTTCCCGCAGTGGAAACACTCTCCGTCTTTTGCTGGACAAACCTCTCCTTGATGCTGTCCCTTTCCGCAGCGACCACATGAGGAATGTTTCTTGGAAACAGGGCGTTGTGACGGCTTACGATGACGAACACCATGAGCGATTTTGTTCACCATCTCGCCTTTGTTCTGATCTCTGAGATCGGGCTGTATTTTTATCAGCTAATTCCATAGCTAATGCAATATCTTTAGCTATTTCAAATGTTAGAGTTGGTTCAGCCAATAATCTCCTTTGTATTCTATCATCTGCCACTCCGCACACAATCCTATCTCTCAACATCTCCTCTAAAATAATATCAAACTTACATTCATTAGCCAATCGTCGCAGTTCAGCAATGTAAGTTGAAAGCGATTCATCTGGTCTCCTCGACCTGCTGTTAAACTTGAATCGTTGGACGATCACCGATGGCTTTGGATCTCGATGATCAGTCATTAATTTCACAAGTTCCTTGAACTCAACTTCACCTGGTTTCCTTGGTGCCGCTAAACTTGACATTAACTTGTAGGTTGAGGCTCCACAAACACTCAGTAAAATGGATCTTTTCCTCCCCTCATCAATGATGCTATTGGCGTCGAAGTAGTGTCCCATACGCTCAATGTACTCGGACCAACTCCCTTCGTCTTCCCGAAATTCACCAATTGTTCCAAAAGTAGCCATCCTCAGGTACTCGAACTTTACCAAAGTGAAGAACAAACACAAAAGTTAATCCTCGTCGCCAGATTTTTTGTTATGTACTCCTAATTAATCTACAGTAATTAGTAATTAAGGCACATAAATAAGCACACGTCTGATACTCTTGGTATATGATTCCAAAGCAAGTTTATTCCGCATTGCGCCTGCGCAGCTACAATTGTGAGTCATGGTATGACATCATGAATGACATCATTATCAATATATAACACTTACCAAACCATATGGATTGTTTGTTGAATTCTCTTTGCTGTTTTTTTAATAAAATAAGAGCATTTTTCTTGATCTTCACGTAGATGCCTCTGGATCAGCGTGGATATCAACTTTTGCCTAAAGAGGGCGCGCGATATTATTCACAAGCCGGTAGGCACTTTAGAACCAACTTTGAAAGGATACTCGTAAAATTATGTCACTGTCGCCGATGAATATTCATTAATCGTGGTCGTGCGTGTTCAATACACACTGAGTGCATGCATGCAGAGAGTTTGTATTGAACACGCACGACCACGATCTAATGAATATTCATCGCGAGTGAAGTAATTTTACGAGTGTCCTTCCAAACTTGGTTCTTAAGTGCCTACCGTTTGTTTACGGTATACCGTACCTTTGTTTACGGTGTTGCAAGCTGGCTGCATTCTAGGCGATCAGCATTATTTTCTTGCTCGTTCAATCCACTTTCATCATCATCTTGTCAAAAGATGGTGTACTTTACCAATAAGTATATACATGAGATGCAACCTGTTGATTTTGGGTACAATTTCCTATTATGCGCTGACGACTTGAAATGAGAATGTTCGATACGAAAAATTGCTTTTCGATTGTTGTTTGCGTACTTTCCACCGCAGTATCAAGGACGGATCGAACGGAGTATCCTGGTTGAGACTTGGAAGTAAGCGATAAAAACACTTTTATAAATAATTTCCAATTCCTTTTTAAAACAAACTTAAATCATTAAAAAAAGAATACCATAGTGGAGAAATACTGAAACGTTGGGCGTTTTTCATTCCCTCACATTCGTGTGACGAATGAAAACGTCAAAGTCCACTATGAAACCACATGCATTGTGTAACCTCGCATGTTGTGTGAGTGGGGCCTACCATACTTTCTAAATTCCACTCATTCAATGAACAAGGTTATGATATAGCCTATAACCTTGTTCTCGCTCATATCTCCATGTGTGGCAAAATAAGGGTGGCAATGTTTGGCTTACCGTATTTTCTCTTTTTCTTTGGGGCAAATGCTTGCACTGACAATTTCCATTACACCTATTATTCATACAACTTGACTCTTATTTAAATTTGATTCTTTAAATCATTTTTTTCTTAATTAAAAATAGAGATCAAAAAATGAAAATTTTCTTGCCATATTACTTTCCACCAATAGAGGGCATACAAAAAAATATGCCCCAAATTCAAGTTTTTGAGCACTCTGGTGAATTATTGAATACAAAAAATATTCCCAAGTTACTAATGAAAACTACATTGCAACTGTATGGAAATTAGTAATTTTGGTCACAAAAGTGATATTTTAATGATTTTTTAAAGTGTGTGCTCTGTACAACATTGGCATACCACAGGCACAGTCCTACATGTAGATTCCCCACACTACAGGCAGGGTGGTAGCAGTGAACAAGTGCCAAATTCTTTCTTCTCTTCCATTTATTGGAACGAAAACTTACCCAGAACCAGCAGCACTTGTCGATGAAATACTGTGAATTCTCAATTTGTTTGCTATGTCTCTCAGGGCCTGGAGCTTGCTGTTGTCTGGACGATGATATGGTTCTGCCATTTTACTGGATTTTAACTCGATTCCGGACTAAATTGAACAAGTGTACCAGTCACGTGCAGCGAAGAGCGGGCCGGCCTGAGCTGAGCTAGTCGTGCATGCCGCGCCGAGATCTTGACTATAGCTTTAGCAACTTCCCCGTGTTTGATACACGCGCGGTATGCCCACTGATCTCTCCATGATCAGCGCATGTAGTTGTGTATGGCACGCCAAAATTAGTATTTCATTGATTTGGAAAAGGGATTCATTACGATTCATTACAACCACGTGGCAGCCAGGTTAATCCAAATTTGGTAGAATTTACATCACATAACATAAAAAAAAATCAGTATACATAATTATGCAGAGGTACAGGGGCGTCAGTCCTGACGGGATGGGGTCATCACCTATACCAACAATTTTTCAAACATGAAAAAAGTATATTACCATGCAAACTTCTATTTTTCCATAATCATTGGAAAAGCACTATAAAAACCATTAAACTTTGAATAAATATCCCGGATAAAAATTACCAAACACTCAACATTGCCATTTTTTCGGTGCAATATAGCAAAGCTATAAGTACGAGATAAGTATATAGGCGGCGGAAGCGGGGGGGACGTGTCCCCCCTATAAAAATTTTTGATAACCTTTTTTTTTTTTTTTTTGCTTGTCAATTTTTTTTCCTGCGTCCCCCCCAATTCACGTGGACCCCACCTCAAACATGTGTTGTCCCCCCCTAAAATTTAGGTTGATGACCATTTTTTTTTTTTTTTTTTGCTTGTCAAAAATTTTTTGCAAGCAACGTCCTATTTTTCCATCCCCCAAAATCAGGTGGACACCCCCTAAATTTTTGGGCTTCCGCCGCCAGTGGATAAGTATATGGGCCGGAATTATATAGACAGGTAGAGTAGTGGGGTAGTGCTATATTGGGGAACTAGAAGGGCCCCGAGCTGCTTCTTCTTCTGGAAACAGTGTCAATAATATACATCTCTATGACATTATCCGATAAAAAATTGCTTACAGCGTGCAAGTAAAAACAAACAGCTTTTACCCAATAATGCCCCCTAGCTTACAAAATCGTGTTCATGTAGTGCCCCCCTTTTTATATCTTAAGACAGTTTTGTAAATAACAATAAGCGCCCAAGTTAGTTATAAGTTCCCATTCTCGTATCAGATGTTGCCAATATCATGCCAGGCAGCACAATAATTATTATACAGGCCTATTTCCCTTATCTATATAGCTTTCTGTTTTCTCCTTTAAGTGAATTTTTTAAAGGGGAATCCAGCCTTGGCCATAAAATGTTGTGTTGGGAAGGAGAAAAATAAATTAAACAGAATGGTGAAAGTTTGAAAGAAATTGGACAAGCAATAAGAAAGTTATAGCTGCTTTAAAATTGAGATCACTAATACTATGTAGATTTCAAATTGGCAACTGGGTAAGTAAATTATGACAAGGGGCAAGGACAACTTTCCCATAGGCCATGTACTTTATTATCAGGGATTTGTGGTTTTCTCCTAAGTACCCATTCCCCTGGGGCAGTAATCTAAATATAACCCATGTAGTATATTGTTTTATGTCCTCATGAAAGAAAAATATAATTTGAAATAAAACTTTTGGGAAAAATGACATTTTAGCCATAATATGTATTGGAGTACATGGAAGAGTAGTCCTTGCCTTACATCACTATGACATCCCATATGCGGCCAATTTGAAATCTCCATGGGTATATTGATTACCAATATTTACAACTTTTAAAAATTCATATCTTTCTTTTTGTTTGTCCAATATTGTTCAAACTTTCACCTATCAACTTGTCTGATTTTTCTTTTCCTTATTAAAACAAGTTTTTATTTGGGTTGGATTCCCCTATCTACATGTTTTAAAATGATTCTTGTCCCCATTCAGCTCATTTTTCATAGTGAATTCCTATCCCGTAGTGTGTCACCTCTGCATGATCAAGCACCCCACGTCCCCATTTGACCCGATGTGCCCCTCCTTTTTTTTTACTTCTGATAATGCTCTTTTTCTTTCAAAATGTTCAGTATATAAGGTAAGGTACTATTAACACCGTTTTCATTCTGCGGGGACAGCAAAACGCCATGTTTTCCCAAATTAAATGTACCCTTTGTGAGGTAACAGTTTTGTTTAGTCTCCACATTTTCGTTCAGGCTGAAGTTGATTGTCTTTTATTTGTTTCTGGGCCCCTGAAAGGTCACGTATGCACTGACCCGAGAAGAAATAATCGAAAGAATAATTCTATTCAACAAGCATTTTATGCCTGAAAATGGCATTTACTCTCTCACTAGTCACTATACCATTCAATTCAATTCTTTATTTCATTTCCATTCAAAACATAATACAAAAATACGAATCAAGTACAATTTTACAGAAGGGCATTCTTACTTCGTAAAAGACAACCAGTATGGAAATGAGGGGCCGGGTCCACTAAAAAGCAAAGCTTGTAAAGTGTTGGATCCCCCTTGAAAATGAAGAAAATATAGTCAACTTATTCTTATATGCGTACATGTATATATTACAGGAAAGAAAAAAGAGAAGGAACAAAATATATCATTTCGACCTGGGACTTTCGGGTATTTTTCTCTTCGGGTACCCGTGGTAATTTTCGGGCGGGTACCCGGGTACCCGAAAATCATGTCGCTCGAAATATGGCTGGTTAATCCCCATAGGTGACATCATCAAGCCAATGCGACGCAAGCCAATTTATGAATGAAAATACAGTCCCAGCCCTAGATGCAATCATGAAAATGCAAAGCTTTTCACACAAAGAGGTCTTCGTTGTATGTTGCGCATGCAACTAAAATATATATACAGTGCCTTCGGGAGGTAATTTTAAAAATACTGCCCCTCTTCATCTTTTCCAGTAATAACATGGGGAATATGACCCTATGTTTTTGTTTTCTTAAAGCAATAAAAAGGGTCTTGCATGATTTAATTTTCGGATCCCCCTGTCTTTTCCTGGAAAATGATGAAGTCACAATCACGGTGGGGGTGGAGCACGTGGGTGGGATGGTCTAATTCCGACTTTAAAGATAAAGTTCACCCTGACAAACAGTTTCTTTCAAAAAGAGCAGAAACAATATTATTTTTCTTTTAACGAATTAAGGTTTGAGGAAAATCCATCAAATAATTTTTTTTTTAAATGTTAGAATTTTAGTTATTTAATTTGTGACGTCATATGCGGACGGCTTCCTTAAATAGCGAGTGGCAAACATGAATAAAAATGTCATGTAGAGCATATGAAACACGTACAGTATGCAAAGAGTACACAACGGATTTATAACGTTTTCAAACGGATGGCAAGGTTCTTTACCATTTTACATCGTCTCTGCATCCGTAAGTGCAGTGGGACCAAGCCTTAAAAAGAAAGCGAAAATAAGCCATCACTAACCATTAGAAAATTGAAATTCATGCGTTTATTATTTTTTTTTTGCAGGTGTTTCTGCATTTATTGAAAATTCAATATATCAAACACAGTAATCATAATGAATATAAAGAAATACAAAAATAAATGTAATAATTACAAATTGTGACGATTACATAATAGAATAATTTACATAGATATACATGTACATGTAAGTAATGATAATTATATAAAATAAAATGCAGTGGCCAGCTATCATAAGCAAAATGCTTGAGAGAATAGCAGCCAAAGGAAGGCAGCTACATGAAAACCATTGTAGAAAAAAAAATCACGGGTCTATAATAATGATGTCACATAATTATTTGAAATGTTTATGAAAAAAAGGGGGAGAGGGTAAAGGGGTCATGTGAAGTGGTGCAGGTGTGGGTGCACGTGCAGGTGAGATTTTTACACGTACTTTGATACAAGAAACTTCTTTAATAAAGCTTTAAAGGAAAAAAGAGAGGTAGCTTGTTTGATGTTATTCGGTAAAGTGTTCCAAACTTCAGGACCGTGATGACGTATTGTTTTGTGAGCAATTATTATTTTTGGATTTGTTAGGTGAAAGTCAGATGAATGTCGTGTAGGGTATGAATGTATGTCTCTGTTGTAAACAAAAATATTACGGAAGGATGCTGGAATAGTGTTGTTGGAAAATTTATACATGAAAATGGCAGTTTGAAAAGTGTGAATATCGTAAATTTTCAATGTCTTAAAATAATGAAATATTGGATCAGTATGGGCGAGATAATGAGAGTGATAACAAATACGAAGAGCTTTCTTTTGAAGACGTAATATTGAGTCTATTTTTATTTTGTTACTATTTCCCCATGCTATGTTACAGTAAGAAATGTGTGACAAAATAAAGGAGTTGTAAAGCATTAGTAATGATCTTTGAGATATATAATATTTCAATTTGTACAAGATGCCTATGGCCCTTGCAATCATCATGCTTATATTACGAATATGACTACTCCATGTTACGTTAGAATCGATCAATACACCTAAAAATTTTGTTTCCTGTTTTTCGTTAATGGGCATATCATTGATATAAATGATATCGCGAAATACTTGTTTCGAATTAATATGTTTAAAGTACATGAAGTTTGTTTTATTTATGTTAAGGGAGAGTCTATTTGATTTAAACCATAATGATAATTTTTTTTAATTCTTGATTTAGAGTTGCGACTAGAATGTTTAAGTTCTGATGTGAATAAAATATGTTAGTGTCGTCTGCAAATAAAACGTATGTAAGTAAAGGTGATGCATTAACAATATCATTCATATAGATTAAAAATAATAAGGGGCCTAGAATTGAACCCTGAGGTACTCCACATTTAACGGGGCGTGTATGGGATGATTTGAATCTAAAATTAACAAATTGACGTCTATTATTTAAATAATCTTTAAACCAAGAATGTACACTACCTCTAATTCCATATTTCTTTAATTTACACAACAAAATATGATGATTCATGGTATCGAATGCTTTCGATAGATCCATGGGGAAGCAGCTCGTTATATGACGCCACAAATCCAAAATTAACATTATAATAGCTTTCTTAATCTTTAATGGATTTTCCTTAAACCTTCACAAATATTTTTTTAATCATTTTTACTGCTATTTTTACAACCTTTTTAGTAAGGTGAACTTCCCCTTTAATCCTGTGTGTGATCGGTTGACGCTCTATGCATTTGAAGTGAAAGAGCGCCATCTTAGGCCACACTCTGGCTTGGCCTTAGAATTTTACTAAAGGCGTCATTATACTGATCAGTGCATGGTCGACATCAATTTTATTTATTTCACTTCCATCAAACAAAAACAAGTTGTATACAATATACAAACATAAGTATTTGTATCCGTTGCAAAGAACAAAAATAATAATACACATGTTGTGAAAAAAAGCACTATTTGGGCAACACATTGGAGGTTTTAAGTAAGTATACTATTTTTCAATAGAAATTAAATTAAGATGGAAATGGAGGGACCCACTAAAAAGCAATGCTTGTACAATGTGGGCCCCTCAAAAAATAGATAACACAACCAATAACAAAGTACAAATACAGATATATGTAATCAAATGAGAAAAAATAAATAAATGATAAATAATACTCACAAAATAAATACGAAGTTATCAAAAAAAAAAAAAATCATCCGAAATAGTCCAGTGGCGTACCTAGGATTTCCAAGGGGGGCAAATTCGTCCACCAAAAAATTGACAAGTCAGGGGGGCAGGGATACGTCCCTTGCATGGGTTGGGGTTGTGACTCGTCAGGGGGGCAGTCTGCCCCCCCCTTAGGTACGCTAGTGGTCTAGTCCTACTTCATCTGCAACCGGTTTGTCTATTAACCAGCTGGTCTTATTCATTTAACCCCTTTACCATTTGTATTTTTACTCCATGAATATAGATCCATTGCAACTCAGTTCAGGCATTATAAAATTAGAATTAGAAAATTATTTGGGGCTTACAGTCTCCACCCCCTCCTTATTAGAGGAGAGGGGGGCAGAACAGGGCACTTACAATTATGTCATAGGGGGCATTGGGTGCAAAATTATGTACATCATCAGATTATGTTTCTGTCTATTCGTTCCGTGGTAAACTGGCAATGTTAAGTTTGGCAAAACCTTTATGAAGGTGTGTAGTATTTTTTATTCTATTATAAAATCCCAGGGGCCACTTCCATTCACGAGTGGATACCATGAGCGACCATGGGGTCTCGAAAAGCACCCTAAACACGTAACTTCCATTTTCTGAAAATGCACCCCTTAACAAGTATTGGCGTGTGAAACCCTACCCTTAACAAGTATTGGAAACAAAACGATACTCTTATTGGTAATATTCCCTGAAATGAACCCCTAAACAAGTACAGGAATGTTTTATTGTTACGGGTCCTTCGGTCGTCGGCTTTACCTTATTTGGTTTAGTACGACCCCACCTTCTACACCTCGCGCAAATCGGACTCTAAACACGAAGTTTTGGGGCAAAAGGACATCCTTTATAAAACATTTTAATTTTGTTTTATCATCCCCGCATATTCGACCCTAAACACGTAATTTTCCTAGCGAAATAGATACCCTTTTTTCATTATTTTTGTGTTTTTGACACCCTTATCACGTTACGTACGTAACGTGCCCTATCGTGAAAAAGACATCCTTTTTACGTGTATTTTTTGGTCGCGCATGGTATCCACTCGCCAATGTAAGTGGCCCCCCCCCCCCCGGTATAAAATAGGCTATCTTTATCTATCTATTTCAGAAGCGAGCGAGTAGCTTGGAAAACAAAATTGTAGATAAAATTTGTAAGACTCGTATTGTGGCCTATTATGGCGCTAAGTCTTTCACTCTGAAAAGAATAGACGAATTTGGGAAAATTAAACTGTGTTCGTTGTTGTGGCAGTGTTTTTTTTCCTGGATCATTTAAAATGGGACTGCAATTTCGATATAAAAAAGGGTGGTGGATACCGACCACTTCCTCAAATCATTATACATAAAGTCAGAGATCAGTGATATATACTAATAACGCTATACATCTCTATTGGGTGGATCTGGTTTGTCTCCCTCTAGTGTAAAACCTGAGATAGAGACATCCCCTTGCATGCCTTGTCTATATTTTCTGGAAGACAAATTGAACAGCCCGTGGAAGCCTATGCATGTCGAAAGTTGAATGAACGAATTGGGTCGAAAATTTAGGATTTTACAGTGATATTTGTGATTTTGGTGTCCAGGAGTACTTCCTGTTTGACATTTAAATGCATAGGATTTAAAGTTCCCAGGCACTTTGGGCTATTGGGACAGGAACTTCTGATCAGGATATTGGAAAACAAAATTGAAAACCTCAATCATAGACTCAAAAGTCTATGGCAAATCTTTGGCAACAAATAATAAATTATTATAAAAAATCAATAAGTCATAACGTGTTAAAGCCAGGAGACATGAAATTCTTCAAGATCTCCTGGAAAGATGGAAAAGTCGTTGTTTGAAGGTCATGTGACAGTTAATAAGTAGATCTTGGTGCGTTCATTTTGAATAAAAATATAAGTTTTTGTTGTTTTTATACTAAAAATGTAAATTTTGTTATTTGATTTTTGCATTAATGGCTCTTACAGTGTAAATACATCCTCTTGGTTATTTTTCGTTGCACATGTTTGAAGCACGGCATCAAAAATATATTATTTCCAAGTGGAACGTCGGTCGTTTGTGAAATTATTGTTCCCGATATTGTCAATGACGTGACGAAAGTTTAAAAAAAATAGAACCAAGGATCGTGGATTCGAGTCCTCCCGGGAGGGGCCGGGAGGATGACTGAAGCCAGTTCGTTGTGTGTAAACGTCTCTCCCATGTTTCGTAAATGCAGGCTATACGTTACAATGGAAAGCACTCCGTCCCTTGGATAGGACGTTAAATGGATGGCCCGTGTAGAGGAGAGTCACCACCTTTGCACGTTAAGAACCCACTGCACTATTCGTATATAAGATTAGGGGGAAACTCCGGTGTATAGTGGTCCACCTGTAATCATAATCGGGAGAGGCCTGCGGGTCATAGTGATTCAGTTCGCTTTACGCCTCCTAGGCACAGATGACGCCAAACAAATAATAATAACAATAATAGTAATAAATAATAATAATAATAATAATAATGATAATAATAATAATAATAATAGATAATTATACAAGAAAGAAAGTCGGCTGGCAAACAAAAACGAGGGAAAAGAAAGAGGGAGAAAGAAAGCGAAACGTGGGGAAAAAGAAATTATTGTTTATTTTATGTTATGTTATATCATAATATATCATGTTACATTATGTCATATTATATTATACTGAATACATTATATTATAATTATGATAATATTAGATCATATTTACATAAAAATAATTTTCCATAACTTTATGAAACATATTTTGCTTATAGGGCACTCCTGGGGAGTGTTTCATCAACATTTTCATCCGACAAGTTGTCAGATCTGACATCTTTCTCTGATGTTGATTGGCTGAGAGGTACTGTTACTATGGTAACTGTCGGATAAAATGGGACTTGTCGGATAAAACGTCCGACAAGTCCTTTCATGAAACGCTCCCCTGGTGTTGGCAATGTCTGTTTAATGAGATGAATAATGTTCAAGGGGATTAAATGGTACTAAAACACCCCGTTTTCAATCAAACGGGGTTGCTATTGCTTCAAGAACCACTGTGCTTATAATAGCAGGCCCCTCCATGTATTTTACCGAACTCACTTTATCACATACTTAGGTATGATTTAATTCTCAGTCTTTTCTGTATCATTTACAATGTATCTCTTTAATTGTCACATTTAAATTATTCATTTATATGTTTGGAATTATGTGAACATGTGAATTTATTATTGATTTATGAATAAAATGCAGAAACTTCTGCAATATTTATATATATATATATATATATATATATATATATACACCAAATAATATTCCCCGCACTTTGAGTTTTTATTATTTTTATGTAGTGACAAATGCTTCTTTTTCATGACTAATAAAGTGATTACCCCTTTTAAGTTCGGAATATGATGCATTTCCCTCCGTTCTTACATTTGCATTAGTGGATTACTGCTCTCTAAAATAGTTCTTAAAATGTCCCTTGATTCTGGTCTGAATATAAAAAATAATTCAGCTCGCAATGAGAGCTCGCATCATTAATGAAATACATAATGGCCTTAATACGTTCCTACAAACAAGCCTTAGAATATCCCTCTTCAGGTCGCAATATCTGATTTTTGAGATACGTATCATGTTCATGGTTACAATGACTATAAAAAAGTGCTTCATGTGTTCAGGTGTAATTTAAAAAATATATATGATGCCGAAATTACAATACAATGATTCACCCAAAGCTTTTAAAAACTAAAAAAAAAAAATGCCGAAACAACCCGCCATCAGCAAGCCATGAGTGTGGCCCCGTGTACGCTTCATGGTCAGGTCGACCGAAAATGTTACCCACTTTTAAAACTCATTCTTCTAAAATCTCATTCATTAATCGTGTTTATATCGTTTCCATGCTTACTACTATGAGAAACATCTCCCACGATGTCAAATCTATTTTCCTTTTTGCGGTACCAGTCTACCCCCCCCCATAAATAAAAAAAAATGAAAGGGGGATTTCCCGGCCATTATTAACGAAAAGTTAAGCCATGCCTCGGGTGACAATAGGTGATGAGCATTTTGTTAGACTCATGAAAACCATCCGTGTAATACACAATTTTCATAATTTTTTAAACGAAAGGGTGTTAACATTAATTGATACGTAGCCTATACACCTTGAACAAAATTACTTTGGAAAATTGTGTATACAACACATTCGTGCATGTGGACGGAGATGTGAATATATTCAACAGAGCATAATACTTCTAGATTTTGTTTCGTTCATCTATAGTTATGATATTTTTAAATTTCGCAAACTATAGGCACTGGCGTACAGATGGGAGGGGGCCTCCCCCTCCCAAAAAAGAGAAAATAAATAAATGAAAAATCACGACCAAGAAAAAAAGAGAAAGGGACAGAAAAGGAAAGGAATAAGGGCAGGGTGACCAGACGTCCCGTATTTCCCGGGATTGTCCTAGTCTACAAATGTAGACCCACATCTGCAGTGTGTGTACCTCAGCTGATTCAACGAGTCTGCATAGCAGACTAGGTCTACTGAGGCTGCAGAAGTGGCTCGCTTCGCTCACCCTTTCAGGCTGGATTGCTTCGCAAACCAGTAGCAGATCCCACCTCACGAGCCATTCAGAGTCTGCATAGCAGACTAGGATTGTCCCGTATTTTGCTCCTTTGTCCCGGCGGCGTCCCGACAAACCCTCCCCGGGACGCCTAATTGTCCCGTATTTCAGAATATTGAACAAAATACATTTAAAAGTGACAAAATTTCATTAAATTATAAATAACCAACAGATGATGAAGCAGAGACAACAATTAAATCGTTAACTGTAAACTTTTGCAAGTTCTGCGGTGATTTTCTTGCTTCTGTAACCCAATACATTGCAAACGAACTGGCCTCCTGCCTATGTGTGTGTGGCAGGCTATACTAGCTAGACATGCATGATCAGAGCAAATTCTCAATGGTGCAAACAATCTCACATGATCAACAGTTTTTCCACCAAAATAGTCACAAAGTCGGCAGGAAATTCTTATAATTATTCTCAGATTAATGATTTGGAGATGTAATCGGTGCAATAAGTTATTGACTTTTCATCTATTTTTTCAGCTTTCGTTTTGAGTCTTGGTGTGTACGATGCCGCGATGTTTCATCCAATTTTTAAGTTTGACAATATGTTTCACTTTAAAATTTTATTCATTTCTAAAACATTTTACTTTTTGAAACTTTAAAAATACATTAAGAAAAACACCAAATAACATGATTTTTATGAGATAATTAAATTTTTTGTTTACTTGAAGTTTGAACTTGTTTCCTTTTTCTTTCTTTTCTACCCTATCCTTCCTGCATGCCCCTTTTCGTTCCATCTATCTTTATTTCCTATCTTTCTTTCCTGAACAATTTTTGTCTCTCTCTGTTCATTTTTCTTAATTCTTTACTTTTTTCTCATACTTTCCTTCTTTATCAAAGTTCCCTTTTTTACTTCCTTCTTTCTTTCCTTAAAATTACCTTGACTTCTTTCTTCCTCTCCTGTTTCTTTTCGTTCTTTCTCTCCTTCCCTTATTTTCTTTTTTTTCGTGAGCTCCTCCCTTCATTCTTCCCTCCCTCCCTCTCTTTCTTCCTTTCTTTATTTTTTTCCTCGTATTCTTTTCCTTTTTTCAATTTTTCTTTCTTTCCCTTCTTTCCCTTCCTTCCTCCTTCACTTCCCGCTTTCTTCTTTCTTTCAAAGAATGAAGGAAACATATTTCTTTCCTTCATTATTTCTTTCCTCCTTATTTTTCTTTTTCCCTTTAATTCTCTCCTTTATTTTGTCTTTCACACATTTATTCATCTTCCCTTCCTTCCTTTTCTTTCTTTCTTTCTTTCTTTCTTTCTATTCATTTCAAAGAATGTCGACGGAAACCCTTTTTTCTCTCTTTTATTCTTTCTTTCATCCTTCTTCTGTTCTAACTTTCTGTTATTTTGTATTTTTTCCTTAATTTTCTTTCCTTCTCAATTCATCTCTTTTCTTTCTCTTTTTCATTCTTTCGTTCACCCTCCCTTCCAATTCTTTATATTTCACACAAGTCTAACACTGCGCGTGGGCTTCTTTGATCTTTATTTGTCAATATTATTGTCCCGTATTTCATTTTGTAAAATCTGGTCACCCTGAATAAGGGTAAAATATGATATTTGAATATTATGTCAAAATCTATCACAAACTTGGATTTTTGTTTTAAAAGTGTCGAAATTTTTGCTCCCTCGCTTCGCTGTCTCACAACATTTTGAAGAATTTTACGCGATACGCCAGACTGAGCCCTCTCCAAATTTTTGGCTCATTACTGTATATACATATATAGACCTACAAAATACCTTTCCCCAAATCAGAAAACAACGTGATTCCGATGACAAACTTAAAACATGCATTAGGACGAGGGCAACAAACACATGAGAATCAAGTCTTGTCCCACACAAAGACGTATTAATTTTGTGATCATAATAGTTCAATAATATAGGGGAAGCCAATGTACATTAAGTTCAAACAATTTGAAAGTAATTTTTGGAACAGTGATGTCTGTCGGGGCAAATATCAGCGGATTTTATATTGGCATTTTCAATGGTATCTCGTAAATGATATTGACCAACAAGGGATACGCGAGCAGGGGCCGCGGAACGGTTTTCAGACTGGGGGCTGAACCCCCCCCCCCCCCGCTTAATTCCGCTGCCCATGGTGAGGGAATATGTGCCCGATATGAGCGGTTCCCTGTATAACATTGGTGTTTGCATCTTTGATTTGCTTGAAATTACTAAGAATGCTTAACATCTATGTTGGTATATGCAGGTTGAGTGTAATTAAACATGGGGTGGGCCAGGCCCGGGGGTGGGGCGTACACCAATTTCTCTGCTGCAGCAACAACAATAAAAATAAATGGCATGTCACAAAATAATATTGTTTACATCTTATTTGTATAATGTATTGGTTTATTATTCCGCCATCGGATTCTAAAAGCTCCCTTGCGGATAAATTAATGACTGAAACTGATAAAGAGGGGATACCACATAACATGCCCGATTTCAGGAATGTTGTAATTCATATTAATGCAAAGTGTTAGTATTTGAAATAGCAATGATAGGGAGCTTGCATAATTGAAACTTGGGGTCTCCATAAATAAGGATTAATTTATTTTACGGAAAAGAAAGTGAAACGAACTATAAAATTAACTTGATCTTCTTCGTTTATTCAAAATATTCTATACAGGCCCTATTTAGAAAAAATAGCTGTGCATTGTTGGGCAAAAGGTATTCAGCTCATTTGGGAGGGGGAGGGGTGGGGGCAGGGAGTAAAAATCTAAAGTCGGTCAGGATCGGGATAACGGTGATTATGGTTTTTAAGTACAATTTCAATCACTGTAAAACACTGTGGTGTTAAAACTGACACCAATTGGTGTTAATAGAGGACCACACCCTGAGGTGTTAAAATAACACCCTAGAGATTGAACATAACACCAAAGAGTGTAAATGTAACAACCATAGGTGTTGTAATAACACCTATAGGTGTGAAACTAACACCACCAATTTAACACCGGTGCAAAATAACTGGTGTGGTCCTCCATTTTTTAACACAAAGTCATGACATAAAAGGACCCTAACGAAAAACAACTTTTGTTGATAGGGTGTTTCATCCCACCAGTGGTGAATAAATTAATTTTGATGAATCAATTAATTCAAAAGGGTGGAAAAATAAACCAGAGTAAAAGGGTGGCAAGATAAATCGTCTAAGGAATGACCATATAGCTATTACAGTAATAGCTCTATGGAATGACGGTAAGCCCGATGGCGCACGAGAAGCCACACAGTTTGTAATTTGTGCTAGTCTTAATTGGTCCGAATCTGCATTTTATCATCATGCATTAAGAAAAAAGATATTGCCAGTCGGGTTAGATTTAAGAGAAGTTGTATACACAGAGGCGTCGATTGGGGGGGGGGGCAGGGGGAAAAGATATCGTTTTGCCCCCCCCCCCAATAATTCCGCATGTGCAACTAAAAAATAGAATAAGATTGTAATGCTACACTGAAATCAGCAAGCGAGATTGAGATACCAACTCGATTTTCATTTAAAATCGTGCTCAAAATGTCTGCTTTTCAGATTGGAATATATAAGTTTTCAGCTCGCGCTTCGCGCTCGCATTATTTCTGTACCAACAACCCATACTTTTCATCATTAAACAGGTGAATAGAATGTCCCGTTTTTAATTCTAAACCTCAAAAGAACTCCCGCTTCGATTTGCAATAATCTTTTGTTGGATATAATGTATCTTGTTCTTGTAAAAGCGTCCATTAAACTATCTTTTTTTTTCCAGGGGAGCGTTTCATGAAAGGATTTGTCAGACGTTTTATCCGACAAGTCCTGTTTATCCGAGAGTAACTATAGTAACAGTGCTTCTCAACCAATCAGAATACAGGAAAATTGTCAGATCTGACAACTTGTCGGACGAAAATATTGATGAAACGCCCCCAGATCGAAATATCAAAATGTTCAGCTCGCGCTTTGCGCTCGCATCTATTGTTCTTCTATACCCATCTTAATCATTGGTACCAAAAATGCTTAGAATGTCAAGCTTTCAGGTCAGAATATAAAGGAATTTCAGCTCGCTCTCTAGTGAGATACATACTAATCTATCCTCGTGAGTTACTAAAAACAAACCTAAACAGGTACATTTTTCCTGTTTTCATGTCATACTTAAAAATTTCAGCTCGCGCTTCGCGCTCGCATTGTTGGCGAGGGTGATATATATATATAAATATATATATATATATACATATATATGTGTGTATATATCATGCTCAATAAACAGATCACTATGTACATGGTCCAGACAATTTTTTGTCATTTTTTTTTCTTTCGTATTAGTTTAGAATAGGCTTACTTGTAACACAAATTGAATTTTCAGTACACTACAACAATGAAGGAATTTCCAAGAACTCCATGCATATCAACCACTCTCAGATGTCCTAACTTGTGATTTTAGTGGGGGGTAATGTTGAAAGATCCCCATCCACATGAACATTTGTGTCAATCATCCCCCCCAACCAAAAATACCGATCGACACCCATGCCCCGCACCCTTCACCACCCCTCCTCATTTTCAAGTGCAAAAATGATATAATCAAATGTTAATAAAACAGAGGTAATAGGAAGAAGGAGAAGAAGAAGAAGAAGGAGAAGAAGAAGGAGAAGGAGGAGAAGAAGAAGAAGAAAACTGTTTTCGGTTTATACTCCTCTAAGGGGAAGTTATAATAAAAATGAACATATTTACAGTGATGAATACAATTATTGTTTTTCCGTTGTAAAAAAATGTTGCAAAAAGGTTAATACAACAACAACAATAAAACCCACTATAAACTAATATTTTGCATGTGTTTAACACAATCATATTGTATACATTGCACCGGTTGTTTAACCACCCTGCCACTTCTAAAATAGTTACATTTACTCTGATAACCATGATAACTGTATTATTATCAAAAAACCTTTCATCAATGATTTAGAGAAGTACAACATTGTTATTCTAAAAGTTACAAGTTTTTTCAAATGGCACCTTTTATTTATACCTACATTAAACAATCTTCCCATTTTGATAAGCTCGTGGTCTTATAAAATATTCTTTAGGTATGTATACATCTGTCTTTCTTTACTAAAGAAATGACACACAAATAAAAAAATAGAACTCATCTCCAACTTCCTTCAGCGAGCATAATGTACATAAATTATCATCCACTAGCTGTTCGAGAAAATTGATTGTTATTGACGGGCAATTGAACCTATGGGACCCGCATCTGAATTTACACAATGTAGTTGCATCACTGTCACTTAAAATGGAAATATGTCTCAAACCCCAATTCTTTTTTCATCATATTATAATTCGAACAAATATAATTAGACCATGATGCCGCATGCCAATCTTGTACGGACATATTCTTTTTGCTAAGTACTTGTTACGGGACTTGTTACTATTTAGGCCCGACATGAATTATGTCTACAGGAATTATTTTCTAATTTGTAGATTAATCAGTTATTGTGCATGCTCTTTAAAATCATTGTGAATTTGTATTTGATATTCAATAAAACCACAAAATAGTGTGCTATATTGCTAGCGTATACCCGGTACTTTTGTTAACACATGCAGCTCGGCGGTATACGGTACCTTATTTTGTCTAAAGGCAACCGCACACCTTACGATTGGTCTGCGACCCGATTTCAGAATAAAATGCAGTAGAATTTATGCTAATATTGAAAATTGAAATATCTTACTGTGTAATGTTCGAAATCATCGTATGAATACCTATGTTCACTGAAATCTGTAACTATGCTATCACCCTTCATAAAGGTCAAGTCCACCTCAGAAAAATGTTGATTTGAATAAATAGGCCTAGAGAAAAATCAGACAAGCACAATGCTGAAAATTTCATCAAAATCAAATGTAAAATAAGAAAATTATGACATTTCGCAATTTCGCTTATTTTTAACAAAATAGTGATATGAACGAGCCAGTTACATCCAAATGAGAGAGTCGATGATGTCACTCACTCACTATTTCTTTTGTTTTTTATTGTTTGAATTATACAATATTTCAATTTTTACGAATTTGATGATTAGGACCTCCTTGCCTGAAGCACAAAATGTTAAAATAATGGAATTCCACGTGTTCAGGGAGGAATGAAACTTATTTTCACATGATAATGACGAGAAAATAAAAATATTTCATATAATGAAATACAAAAGAAATAGTGAGTGAGTGATGTCAACACTTCCCTCATTTGCATACCGACCGAGATGAGCATAACTGTTTTGTGAAAAGAAGCGAAACTTTAAAATGTCATAACTTTCTTAGTTTACATCCGATTTTGATGAAATTTTCAGTGCTATGCTTTCTGAATTTTGCTCTCTTTATTCAAATCAAGTTTTTGTTTGGGTGGACTTGTCCTTTAAAGTAAAAGCGATCTCACGGTCGTTACGACGTCATAGCAGTCGTACGATTGGATACGATTTGAAACTAATTTGGCCTATACTCAAAAATAAAGGTTTGCAATCTTTCGAAATGGTTATATTAGTATTCTTTCAATCAGTGGCGTAACTACGGGGGGGGGGGGGGGCATGGGGGCACATGCCCCCGCCCCCCCCATGGGCGGAAATCCCCGGGGGACAGGGGGGACGTGTCCCCCCTACCAAAAATATAGGGGACACAATATCAAATGTCCCCCCCTACTATTTTTGGTATTTTATGATGGAGAAAAATGCATCATTCACATTCGAAATAATATATGTAGTTTGGACTAAATGACCTTATATTTTGAGTGAAAACCTTTTTTTCCTTTCTTTTTTGCTTGTCAAATTTTCCAGAAGAAAATAAGATGTGGGAAATACTTGGAAAATAAATAGAATCTTTCATGTCACTATATAAATTTTTCGCTCGCGCTTCGCCTGTTTAGGTGATTATTCAATATGCATGGAGCTTAAATATCAAGATTGGAAGTCAATATATTACATATTTCACCTCGGAAATTTTACTTTCATTATTTTGTGTGATTTACAAACTGATTTTTTTAAAAGTGCTCTGTAAAAATGACAGCTTTATGGTCTGAATATTGACATTTTCTGCTCGCGCTGAGTGCTCGCAAATTTCGATTTATTGTACCTATATTATTTTCGTGTATTCCATATAGTTTGACAAATATCCCTTTTCAAGTTTCATTGTCAAAACGTATCAGATAGCGCTGCTCGCTCGCATTTTGATTGGCGAGTTATGTATGTCCCAATATTGATACTCTTGACAGTTTATCAAAGACTTTGGCTCGCAATTTGCGCTCGCATTAATGGTTGAAAAATATTTTAACTGATGCATTCAATTTACAATTACAAAAGTGAGTGAAATGTCCAGTTTTCAGGCCATAATATAATCTGATTTCTCGCACCTGTTTAGCATTGATGAATAATATATCAATTTCATAATTAAATTGTCAATTTGTTTCATCTCGCACTTAGCAAGAGGAATAGGAGGATAGTCATCATTTTTATACGCATGTCCTAAGGATGTCCCGGTCCTATATGTCAAAACTCAAATAGTAATGCAGGGAAATGACATGAAGTTTAATACAATTTGATAAAAAATATTGTACTTTTTTATTTAATACGACACGAATTTCATACCTTCTTTTTAAATTAGGAACCTGTTTGCCCCAAAATTATGGTTGTTTAGTAATGAGCTGAAAGCGGCGGGAGAAGTTGACTTTATGGAGGTGACGGCAGAAACTGATATTACCCGCTCGGAGCCGGACCAGACCAGAAGTTGCGCAATCAATTGAAAAAAAAGGTAACTTCATATATTTACTTCGGCCTAACCTTACTCAAATTCATGCCCTAATGTATACAATTTAACTGACAAGAAGCACATAGCTGAGGTGGAAAAACAGGGTTAGAGAAAAGGTGGGGGAAACCGTGGAGAACTTCAATATTGTCATTTAACCGCGCGCAGCGCGGAAGCAAAATTCATTTAGAGCAAGAAGAGTGAAGGAGTTTCTCTTTTGAGAAAAAAAATAAAGAATAAAACACAAAGCTACCTTTCTTTCTTCCCTTTCCTCCCTTCCCTTTTCCTTTTCTCCTCTCTTATTTCCCTTCTTTTTTTCTTTTTTTTCTTTTTGGGGACGTTTTTTTTATTTTTTTTTTGGGGGGAGGCGACCGCCCCCACCGCCCCCCCCCCCCCCCCATGCCGTGACCCACGGTACGCCACTGCTTTCAATTAATAAACCTCAAATAAAATAATGAGGATCTATTCACCCGGGCAATTCACATTTTCAGAAAATGGGCAAAGTGCAGTGCGATTTGTTCCAAAATCGGATCGCGAACAGTGCAGTGTGCGGTGTACGTACGGTATTTGGGTATGTATATAGTACAAACCAACGAACGTAGAGGGCAGCAACACACAAGCGTGTTGCTCTAAGGAAGGTCAACTCCGCTCGAATTTTGTGACCACTCTAAAAAATAAGGGGGACTTTTCGGAAATTTGTCGAGTTGATTTTTTTTCATTTGTTAATTTTTAATATTTTTAATGAACAATTATTAGGTCGGTTATTCTAGGTAGAAATATTACAAATATTAATTTTATTTTTAAAGAAATTATTTAGCTTAAATAATCATGATTTTGACATTTTTTCTCATTTTGGAATATTAAGTCTATGACGAGGATACCTCTTATCTCTTATTTTCCTCTGCTGAATTTCGCTGCACCACTAATAAATGCATAGACAACTACCGTAATAATCGAGGTCAATTTTCTGGCCTGGGCGCGCCGAGTCTGGGCCGGTCGCGTAGCTACTAGTAACGTTGATGATGCGCTGGGGCTTCAGTCGACTCGTCTTAGATCTTCTAGCAACATACACAATGACGTCTAATTTGCCTGGTCTGATTTGAAGTGCAATTGCTTCAGGGCTGATGTTTATCAACGATGATTGTTCAAGGTCAGATTTCAAATTTTAAATTGCATTTACTTTTAAGTCTATAAATCTTCATACAAGGCGTCGAATACCCGAAATCCGGGTCTAAATTTCAACTTCGAGTCCGAGACTATGGACGGCGAAAAAAACCCTCATGCATCGGATGCATTGCATTGGCTGCGCGCTGCGCTGCAGCTGAGCTGCACAGCCAGGCGCTGGCGTCGCGTCGAAGGTCGATAATCATTGAGCAACCAAACTTCCAAAGCCAAATTAAAGCTTGAATAAAATGTGAACATTTTCCCTGGTTTTCTTCAATAATTTCTAAGAAAAATCAGCCAATTCTGGGAAATTGATTGCAATGTTACATCGTTTGCAGAGTGCCATCATCGTTTTGCGTTAGACCTAAGTTATACTTAGATCTAGGCCTAGACTAGAATGGGAGCTAGATAGATTTTACACCATCTTAATTTATGATTCTGGGCAGTGAAGTAGATTTGATTGACAGCATCCATATCTTAATTTGACCATTGATTCTGTGCAATCAAAGACTTTTACATAATTTGTTTGCCATATTGCAAGAATTGGTAAATTTTCCTGGGCCTGCATGGCCTGGGCTTGGCTGGCAGAACACGTACTTTTTTGGAGAAATTTCGAAAGTGAAAGAGCAAAGTGACTGAGCTCGTCGTGATTTTATTTTTATGCATTTTCTAACTGAATTTTAAAGATTTCATGCCTAACAGTAAGGCCTAACGGTAACTTTTCAACCATTAAATCTTCTAGTTCTAGATCTAGACTTTACCCTGTTCCTGTAGGCATTTAACGGACTAAAAAAAAATCATAACTAGCGGCTAGCCCATGCAGGCTGGCCTTAATTGAACCAAACTTAGCTTGCATGGACCAACCCTCAAATGGTCTAGATTTAGGCGTCCTATACTATAAAGACAATGTGGAATTCATCTGTTTTTAGTTTATTATTATTTCAGTATTTTTTATTGTTGCATAGACTATCTCATACCAACAAGTCGTGCTAGATCTATATTCTAGATCTACTTAGATATCCAGTGTGGAACAACATCTTCAACAAACAGATCGAGACTGGTCAGAGCATTTGTCTAGTTAGACAAATAAAGTTAGATCTTTAGACTTGGGTCTATCGATCAACTAGACAGGAATAACCGTCGTTTCTGGGGATTTATTCAACAATTTCTGACATTTTACTATAATCTCCATCGGTGAGTGAGCCAGCGCAGTTCAGCAGAGCAACCAAAATACAGAGACTGAAGCTTTTGGTTTATCGATCAACCGATCAAGATCTAGGTTAGATGTAGACTTCACTTATTACTGATTGGAATGTATTTCTAAATTTATAAGTTTTGGGGAAAATGGTGAAAAGAAATGATAACATACTACTGATAGATACGTGAATTATTTTTTTAATACCCATTGGCATTGCTGCCTGCTCTAATAAATAAATAAATAAATGAGTCACGGCCTATATGGAAAGCAGATAAATGCTGATCGACGCCTAGCAGAACAAGTACCAGTGCTAGACTAGGGGGTTGAAATCTAAGCAGACGACGGAGCATAATGTAGCTTAAGCATAGAATGATGATGGGTTCAGCGAAGAGCCCAGAGAAAATAAGGGGGACATATTCAATCCCGAAATGCTTTGCGAGTGGTCACAAAATCGTCTCGGCGCAAATCACCTAATTCAGCCGTCTGGTGAAATCGCTGATAACAACAATCACCGATTTGGTAATGATTTTAGTTTCCTGAAACTTGCATTTGTAAAGTTTTAAATATCAAAGTATGTTTTCATATTTATGTATATCCCTCAACATATTTTTTAATGTTATCTTTGATATCGTTGTAGTCATATTCTTTCATATTCGTTCCTTGATCACTACTAATTTGTTGTTGTATTTGGTCGGCATTTGATTTCGTTGTCATGAACAATAAAATATGCGCGCAGCTCAGTTACATGCGCGTATCGAGTTGACCTTCCTTAGAGCAACACGCTTGTGTGTTGCTGCCCTCTACGTTCGTTGGTACAAACCAAACAAGCGTGCTTCATCGATCCGACACACACTTGTTGGTGTAGTAGCAGACGATAAGGCATTATCAATAGCAGGAAAGATAAACAGTTTTCAATAATGTTGGACACATTCCACCCCTACGAATCCATCGAACCGTTCTCCAAATCTAGCCTCTAGCATGATTTGATATTGGAATCATATTCACCTCCTGTTGTTACAACATAGGTAGAAGAAGAAGGCAGCCCAAACAACATCACCATCATGTCCACGGTGCACAAGCTCAAGGCTTCCCTCGTGTTCACACTCGCCGTATGCTTAGGGTCACTATTCATCGAACAGACTGCCTCTGAGAATGCGAGGTGCCTTACAGAACACACATGGATCTCGGTATGAACTATGAAACAAACTTTTTCTATCGATTTTGTTTTGTAGCAAATAGTCTTTGTATTTTCATTTTAAGTCATCTAGGGAGACAATCATGGCAGTAGATCTATGCCTAGTTTAAATTATAAAAATGACAATACTAAAAATAGATCTAAATTAATTTCAAAATAGAAAATAGATCTAACCTAAATTTAAAATTAAGTTATATTATACTAACGTTAGTTTGGATCCAGTCAGACTCTGTTGAATAGGCCCTAGCCTAACCAAGGATATAATTTTTTTAATTACATAGCTACCTGTTAGTGTTACTGTTGTTAGTATCATAAAATTCAGATCCCAAAAGGGAAAGAGTTCCTCTTGCAAGTGCAACAACCACCTTTAACGTTATTTTTTAGTTTGGGTGGCTGTTGGCTGTTGCAAAAGGAACTCTTCCCCTAAATCTAACGCAAGGACTGTGCTTGGCAAGGTCAATCTAGAAGTTAGACAAGATAATTTGTGTAAAAAATAACTGTCTAGATCTATCAATCCTCTTTTGGCCTTTGTGGATAGAGGTACCGGGTAGGTACTCTTAGGTAGGTGCATTAGATCTGTTCACCAGGAGAATTACAGAGAGTGAAGGAGGGAAGGGAGAGAGAATTTTTAAAAGAATGTTTTCCTACTTGCTAAGTGCCCCCCTTTTCATCAACATTTTGTCAGACAAGTTGTTAGATGTCAGATCTAACAACTTTCCTTGATTTTGATTGACTGAGAAGCACTGATTGCTATATGATAGGGCCGTCGCCAGGGGGGGTGCGGAGGGTGCGAACGCACCCCCTTCAGAACAAAAAAAAAAAAAAAAAAACTGCATTGAGGAACAATAGGCATGTTGACCAGTATGTACTTTCTATATCCATTCTGGCCGGCGGGCTATATAACTGCATGAAATTGAGTTAATACGTTGTTTTTTGTGTTTTTGTGGTTTTTTTCATAAAAAGCACCCCCCCTAGAAAAAAGCTGGTGACGGCCTTGCTATATAATATGGTACCTGTCGGATAAAACATGACTTGTCGGATAAATCATCTGACAAGTTCTTTATGAAACCCTCCCTCTCATTCCCTTCATGACATCATCAGACAATCTTCGGGCGATCGTTAGTTAGCTAACAAAGGGACGTGGTTACTGTATGTAGGCCTACAGTAGTTTTCCGGAGCTAACAACCTGTTAACATGTCAGACATGCTGCTGCATCACCAGCAAACGAAAGGCAATGAAAGCATTGTGATTCTATTGTGAGCATGTGCTGAGCTGTGGGAAGTTACATAACTGAGATCAGTGGCGAATCCAGGGGGGACACATCCGATCCCCCCCACCTTTCGAGAGCCATAATTAATTTTTTTATTGGAAATTTGCTGCCTTTCTTACACAAGTGTGCCCCCTCCCATTTTGAAAGTCACAGCATATGTCATTCATACACAAGTATCTTGCTTATCAAATTTTACATTGATGAAATGACATTCAATTTTAGGTGAAAATCCTGGGAAAATGTGCCCCTACCCCTTTTGGAAAAACCTGGATCTGCCCCTGACTGAGATGATGTGCAGCACAAATAGGAAAATAATAAAAAAGCACAACAGATCTCCTAGGCCAATGAGAGGGGCATCAAGACCATGGACATGGCCTTCAATGGCCTTGTATTAATTGAAGTCCTGGGGACTCGTTTCATAAAGGACTTGCAACTGTTGTAACTTTGCCATTATCGCAAGTAAACCTGATTATGATTGGCTGCTGAGCCCTGTTACCATGGTAGTTGCCATTATGGCAAAGTTACAACAATTGCAAGCCCTTTTTGAAACGGGCCCCTGGTGTTTGTTTTTTAATACAAAAAATAGGCATTGAAATTAAAAGCATAAACATGTGAAGAAACAAAAGGAAATTGAGCATCACCTAGCCAAGAAAAGAAACAAACTCACTGTACACTTTAAGAGGTGGAGATTTGATATATGACTTTTATATTAGATACAGGTAGTTCCCCCTTTTCCATTCTATTTGTTTTTGTATCTTAAATTGAGACTTGTACAATGCACAGAGTAATATGCTACAAATGATTATACATGTAAATTCATCTCGATGTGTATTCCCTGTAGAGTAACCTGTATCGTCCAATGTTTTATTTTGATTTATGTCACCCTTTTTACTTTTTCATGTATTTTTTATTTTATCTCTGTTTTGTGATTTTACCACTTTTGAACTGTTTTAAATAACTTTAAATTACCTGTAAATATTGTGATTACTTGTGATTTTGAATACCAATAAAACACATAATTAAAAAAAAGCATAAACATTTATGCTTTTAATTTCAATGCATATTTTTTGTATTAAAAACCGAACGCCAGGGGCCCGTTAGCCCTATCTGGGTTCCAATTTCGCAGAAATATTCTAAGCCACTGTCCAATTTGCCCATATAAGTAGCAGCAAGAGCGAAACAGTTCAACATTGAACCAATGACAACATCAGCTCTCAAAGACAAATGTGCCGATTACTCCAGGATTTCCTTCATCATGTCCTAGAAAAGTGGCCTAGTCCTAAAAATGCTCAAATTGAAGGCCTGGCTTTAGATTGATTCCAATCCTGGCAAGCCATGGAATACAATAAAAGGCAAAAAGATGGATGGGTATGTGTATCCTGAGTGGTAGCGGCCTTCTGTAATTTGCCACTGACCTGGAGGCTACACCATTTAGAAATGGGACTTTGCACAGAGTCACCTTGCATACATTCTCTTTAAATTTATGATATTGTTAATTTATTTGCAGAGAGAGTATTTGCTCAAATACTTTATGTATTTTCAGGGGACAAAAATGTAGGCCGATAGTTCATTGTCTGCATTTTACCACCCTATTTGTATGTTGTGTACTTGACTACACGGTATTGCTGCCATGTATGTTTTTTTTTAACATTTGATATTACTCTTTGTAGATTCACAATATGAATCAGTGTAAGGAAGGATTCATGAATATAAAAACTTATCATGATAGTGATACTATATCTGATGTTATTTCAAGTATTAAAGCCTTTGAGTACAAAAACAGAGATGATAATGATGACCTTAAAATAAAGTAAATTACAAGTACTCATTCCTGTGCATATAGTATATATGAGAGGAATAATGCACATTGTTGCTCTTTAGTATAGCATGCATCTTTAATCACTACAGTGTCAATGAAGGAGGCCATTTAAGGAGTGAAATATGACTTTTGTAGGTTTTATTTGTTATCATTGTAGAGAGAACTGCACTAGCTAAAATCAGTTATCATGGAACTCTTAGAAAGGTCAAATATATGGGTTCATATTTTGTGGGTCACCGTCACTGACTCTTTTAGTAGTTCTAACAGAGATGAATAATTGTACTTTGATCTATCTTTGCCCAGTTGCTTTATTGTTGGTATAGGTGTTTACAGACTACTGAAGCGTTTTCTGTTCTTCAATGAGATCAATGAGATCAATACCAATCTGCCTCGGTTTATTCAAATGCATTTTTACATTTTCAGTTTGTATAATTTTACATATTTCATTTGTTTTTGTTTGCTTAAGATTGTTGTATGGTCTTTATGGGGAGAGGGATCTATTAGGCACAAGGCAAAATTCTTTCATAGACACAATATTGCAGGTACAAAATCAAGCCTTCACCACCAATTACTGCCTATTTTCTTACACCCATTAAACTTTGATCAAACATAAAATATACAGCAGTCCAAATAATAGGCCTACATTGACTTCAATACACTTGTGTGGCCATATATCATGCCCTAGTGAACCAATTCTTACAAAATTTGGGTTGTGGATGTTTTTCATCATGGTGATAAAAAACTGATGAAACGCAATAAAAAGGTTGCAATGCTATCACTTACTACATGTACATGCATCTATTATTGGAGGGAAAATATGAAATAAAATACAGAAGATGTAAAAAGTACATAAATGTATTTCCATGAATGTTATGACATCAGCTCCTCAGTTTGCATAATTGATGTGCATTTCAATGTTTGGTAAAAAAAATTATTCAAAATATCAAACAAGATCATTACTTTAGGTGGTTTCAGACCGCCTCGAAGTTCGTCAGTTCCAGGTATTCTCTGATCGGGAAATTTACCCCGATCAGAAAATACCAGGTATTTTGGTAATGTGAAAGCAAACTACGCGTAATTTCCCCGAAAGAAAATACCTGCTAAATAGTAGGTACTTGGCGAAATTACGAGAACTTTCCAAGGTCGCGGGTATTTTGGCGATGTGAAAGCAAATTACGGGAACTTTTAGCTCAGTGTGTCGTTGGGTGCGGCGCCGTGGGTGGCTGCTGGGCTAGTGATTTTGAATCTCGCGCCTTGCCTGCTTATCAGACCATACTGCACATGCTCATAACTTCAGGAACTTATCCCGAAGGGTATGTTTCAGGGCGGTGTGAATGCAGGAATAATTAATGGGTATTTTTCAGCCTTAAAAAGTTCTCGTAATTTAACGGGGATTCTTGTGATCGAGGCGGTTTGAAACCACCTATTCTTGTTTTACTTTTGATTTTTATGGAATTGTTTCCCAAATAACATAAAAGTTATAGTACTGAAAGTGTTGTAAGCTCAATAAGAAAGTAATCATTGGTTTATGGTGCCAAACTATACTATATTTTATTCAAGTGCATTTTTCAGTCAAATCAACTTCAGGTTAAGTGTACTTTTAGAGAGGGAAAAAATGATGTTGTAGCTTCAGCAATATAATTGTAAAAACAAAAAGTTAATAATATTGAGAATAATAATTATAAGTTGTTATAATAGTTGTTATAATAGTAGTATTTTCTATTGCATTTTTGCATTGCATTCTATTGCATTTTTTTATTCAGAGAATTTGAAATTTCTTTTTGAACATTTTGAAGTTATTATCTTATCTATATTCTAAAAGAATATTGGTTTTAGAATACATTATAGATAACAACCTGAAACAGTTGAAAATGGATCCCCTAATAAACAACAGAATTGAATGAAAATTTAAATCACTTTCAAATGTTTAACTTTTATCAGAGATATCTGAAGTTAAAAGTAGAGTGTTCCTGTAGTCCAATTTTAATGCCCCAGTGTCTTTATTGATTACCAGGCTGAATGTGTATTTATGCATATAATTTACATGTGATATAAACAGTACTAATGATATTTGATAGAAAACCGATATAAAAACAATATTAATATTGATAGATTTTTTTACACAATGCACAAGGTCTGTCCACAATTCTAACCCTCCCTCACATGTCTGGAAAGTAATTTCTCATATATTTGATATTTTCTTCATTTTTTGGGGTGGGGGAATCATGCAATGGTGATTGGTAGCCTTGCCATTTGAAATTTTGTATTGAAAGGTAAATATTTTTTAAAGAGAGAATCTTTAATATTTTAATGTCTTAAAGTAAACACCGCTGCTAAATTGAATTGCCAAAAGTACAGGTGACAAGACTATCAGATGTTACCACTTTAGATGGAGGACATTTTACTTAATAAATGTCAGGAACTGTCCAACTGTATTATGTTTGTATTACTTTCCTGAAATCATTCAAAGTTACATAATTTGATGAGCTACAGAAATAGGCCTGAACATGAATGATAAGTATTGTTCATGTATTTCACGTGTACCTTGACAAAACCTTGCCTCTTCTCTCTAAATTCCTTAGACTGAAAGTCAATCTAATAGATTGTAGTTAGTAGGGGACAATCCAAAATAGGATTGAAAGTTTTAATTGAATAAGATTTAATTCTGAATCTATTAGATTGAAAACTTCAATCCAACTTTAGATTGGTCCCTGATCATGATCTATTTTGGTTTGCTTTTGCTATAAGATTTGTTTTCCTTATCAGGTGTGAATTTTTCAACTGATTTCATGATTCATTTTCTTCCACTTTATTTTCACAGGGTGACAATGAGTATAGGTATGAAGCCCTAAATGAAGAAATGTGTGGCAGCAGTAAGTATCAGATATTAGTTTGAATTTAATGGATAAATTAATTAACAATTGGTCATTATTCAAACCGAATTTAAGTCAATTTAGTTGACAAATTCATGAAGAATAATTCTTGCACAAATTTCCTATTAGATTTGGCTTGGTTTCAGACTTTCAGATCTATAAGAAACCAGCTCACCAACTTTATCCTCTTTGAAAATAATCTTGAACTATTCTTTTAATGGTTCAAGATAAGTAATGGTGTGAAAAAATGTGTGGTAAATATATATCAAATGCATAATTAAAATGATTTTTTTTATTATAGACCTAAAGCATTTTATGCGGGAACTGCTTGAATGTGATATGAATAATGTAACATTTAAAAATTTGTTATTTCTAACATCACATTCTAACATCATTTTTACTGAACCTTTATTTTTATCTTCTGTGCTTCTGATTTTATAAAATAGGCTTGAATTTTGGATAGACTACCCATTCAATTTTCACCATGAAGAGAATTTGAAAAAAATAACACACACACAAACATGGTTAAAATAATATTCCTCAGTCCTTATCAATTGGACAAGTATATTAACTTTTGCTTTGTAGATGATCATGAGATCATGTTTGATAAGATAATATCATTTTTGTGTGATATGTAGGTAGTACCTGTGGAAACAAATACCCTAAGCCAGAGGGGCTTGAGGACAGACCCCCTCCTGTAGAAAATAGAACTGTAGAATTATCCTTCTTCAGCATCATCTTGGATCCTACCAAAAACTCCACCTGTCTTGGGATCACCTATACTCTGAACCGTTATGGTGAGTGTCCTTTTTATAATTGATTTCTCTGATCTGTAGAGACAGATTATTGTTATTATTGTTGTTGTTGTTGTAGTTGTTGTAAATGCTGAAGTTGTTATTATCAATATCATGAAAATTATTGTTATCTCTCTTATTGCTTTTGTTAATATTGTCTTCACCATTCCTTAACCAGGCATAATCTTTGATCCGTTTACTTTCTCTTGTGAATTAATATTGCACGTTTTAATTTTGCACATCACTTGTGATGAATATTCATGGCTGTGCACATACTGTTTTTACAAAATATTGCTAAACTTTGAAAGTCTATAACTTTGTTATTTGTCATCAGATTTTGATGAAATTTTCAGCATTTTGCTCTGAATTTTGCTCTTTATTTAGCTATAAATATTTTCAGCTCAGAGTATCCCTTAATAAGTACATGATATTAATGCCTTAGGCAATCTGCAGAGTGATTTGGTGCATTACAAATCCCATGTATTATTATTATGTGCTAAACCTGTTATGGTATGGAGGGAAAAAAGGTTTTTATTGATCATTCTACAATTTTTATACAATCATTTACAGCCTTTTCACATGGTAAAAAATCGTAATTTGAATGATGATTCCAGTGAAAAATAAGGCAAAAATTTTTAGCATGTGTGAAACCAAACTAGAACATGATTAGAATCACGAACGCTAATCACAATCACAAATTCAAATTCTACTCCAGATGTGAATTCCAGTTTAGTTTCACTCAAATTACGTTACGTATTTTGCGTGTGAAATGCTCGACCTCCAAAACATCTTCACATCCCACCTTTGCTCGGGAATTCGAATTCAAATCACAGTTTTTGATCGAGCGTGTGAAAGGTTTGATGATTCTGAAGACGAATGGCAATCATCCTTATAATGATGATTCAAGATTCACGTGTGAAAAGGCCCTCATTTATTTTGATTTTGTGCTCAAATATAAAAACAGTTCTAAATTATTGTATAGGCAAAAAATTCAGGATATTGTCTTCGTAGCTAGATAATATCAATTCACTTAGTTATTAAGGTGAGTTTTTAGTTGGTTCTGACATTAAAAAGAAAAGATTACTGAAAGAGGGTGCAAGTTATTCCAAAATTCTAAATTTCATTTTTTATAAAAAAATCCAAAGAAAAAAAATCAATGCCATTAGACTTCTATAAGAAATGAACGTTACATGATACTCACATTGATGCTGCTTTTTTTGGATCTGCTTTAAAACAGTACTAAATGCACCTAAGATGAAAAATTAGATTTGAGTTGGAACATAAAAAACATCATATTGATTTTAGTTGAGAGCAGTGTAAAAAAAAGGCTCTCTTGTACAGTCCTTAGGTATTTGTCAGTATATTGCCACTGTTTGTGGGATGAGTATGATTCTGACTTGCTTTTTCATTTTGGTCAATATACAACGTTATTTTGGATAGGAACAAATCAGGAACTGAAAAAAAAAGTTTTGTTTTGAAACATGTATTTATAAAAGAAATTAAAAAACGGATAGAAATGTATAACATTGCTAGTAAAAAGACCAAAGAAAAAGATGAACTGCCCAAGGGCTTGCTACCATTCGTGTAAAAACAATCTATGTAACTCAAATATGATTTTGTAATTTCTGTAAAAATACTTGTATGTTTCATGATTTATGATTGATTGTGTAACCCCTGATTTGAATGTGAATAAATCCTCGTATAGAGGCAAAAAAAAAATGATTCTGACTTATCCTCATTTTATAATATCCTGTTGGGAAGGATTGGTGTTATCTAATCTAATAAGTTTCTAGAAAAAACATAAATGTTGAAACTTTCATAGAACAACATTTCAATCATTTTTTTTTTAAATAATGACTCCAAAAGAAAGGAAGAAATATTTGATTTAAATTCAGATTCAAATTCAATTTGCCTACGTACACGTATATATGTGAAAATTCAAGATGAGAATGCTGTATTTATTTCGTTCAGAACACGTCATTAAATTGTCTACCTAGTATCAAATGTTGCTCAGCAACAGAGCATTTTGTCTCTTATCATCTGGCAGTAGAATGAGACTTGTGGGAAAGCTGTAGTCCTCCATACATTCACAAGTAGCAGACATCGGCTCAAGAGGCAATTTCCTTGCTTCCGTAACATCCGGTTGATATATAATTTTATAAAGCGCGCCTTGATAAAATGTTATTAAAGTACTCATTGTTGCCAATTTCATTCATATTTCGTCCTCATGTGTAATAAAATTTGATATTTGATTTTAGAAGTAGCCATGTAGGAAAATTGTCTTTCTCAGATAAGAACAAGAATTGTGTGGATATAACACATTCCTGCACTTCTTCCTCTCACTCTATGTTATGACTGTATTCCTCTGACTTCATTCCTCCTCTTCTTGTTCGGCTTCTCTCTTCAATTTTTTTTCCTTCTCATTTTCAGACAGGCTGTTTCATAAGCTGGGTGGGTGGGAAGCTTGATCACCATGGAGTTGGTTGATTATATGAAAAAGTGTTTAATGCGTGTAGACAGGTTGTGGTGAATATCTTATGCAGGATCATCTTGGGATAGACAATAAAATGTGCATTCCGTGGGGGAAAATTGAGGCGCCTTACAGATCATGTCTTCTATCATCCCTTTGCGTTACATGCTCAGTGTATCAGTTCAGCCTTGCAGAACAGTCATGACATGTAAAAACTGCCTTTTGAAGAAAAGAAAGCTGTATTAGTGACAAACCCTTGTCTAGTTAAAGGATTTTGTAATCACTCAAAATTCAGACTACATGTATAGTATACTCTTGATTGATTTTGTTCCATATATGTAATTAAAGATGCTCTATACAACATTTCATGTACACTTTGTTATTTACATGTACAAACGTGTACATGTATTTTATTGTACAATAATCTTGAAATCCTGATATACATGAAATCATCGAAAACTGGTCATTATTTGTTGAAATTCACAATTACACCCCTCTGCATTCACAGATTTTATTACTAATTCTGCTGGCATTGACCAAACTTATGTGTTTTGCAAAAGAATATTTCAGAATTAATCAATCATGGTGGGAATGTACATGTACATTGTAGTTATTTGGGTACATAATTAATATATTTTGGAAATTTGACGGATGTAGATACATTAATCTTGAGTTAAATTGAAAAATATGAATGTGATTTGATAAATGAATTGCTTAGTACATTTAATTCTTCTATTATTCGTCACCATTATTTTTTCTTTCATTTCGGGGGGGGGGGGGGTGCACTCACCATCACAAAATATACTCTTTGAAGGAGGTTCAGTAAGAAAATATATACACATATCATTTGGTATCGGCCTATATAATGTTGGCCTATTTATATGCCGTAAGCTCAAGATCCCATGTTTTCAGCATTTCTGTTGTCACTATATATATATATATATATGCTAGTATGTAGGTCCATGTTCCGTGGACCCTGTTTCACTCTGCCTGATATGTCACAGTGTACTTCACCATGTATTTTACACATTGTTGTCATTTTACCCCAATTTTAAAATTTTGTGAGGCACACCCCCCCCCCCCACTTCGTGATCCCTGGGGAAGGGGAGCAGCACTATCCACACCAACTTTGATAAAAAAAATCAGTATTAAAGCCTTTTATTTTCAGTACAAGTATGATGCATGTAAATCATGTTCAGGAAAGCATCTGTTCTTTCTGTTAAAAGTAGGTATGCAGGGTCTTCAAAGGTTCATCCTTGGAGTAGGTCCATGGTTCTGTTAATAGCTCTATGGTTCATCCAAGGGGCTTCTCTTGCCTTTTTGAATGTTTATACCAAGCAAGGCTGTAACTTACACCTGTGTGTACATGTATGTCTGTCCACACCATGGATCCTACTACATCCATGGTGCAGTCATCTTTCTCAAACTGATTTTTGTTAAAACTTATGTAGGCTATTCTGTTAGCCAGCTTAGCTACAGGGAAGCTTGGAAGCTGGGAAGCTGCCGTCTTGTATCAACCTCAGAGCCTTTATGAAATACTTGCTGTTATTATGAACACAATTGAAATTCAATGTGAATCACAATCACAAAAATGAAATACCATTAATTTACAATCATCCACAACACCAGTGACGTTTCTATTTCAGAACAAATAATTCCATTTTCCCTATAAATTTTCATTGATGCATTGTCACAATGCAATGTTTTAATGGCCAAATGACCAAAGAAATACTTCTTAGCTCTTGAGTACATCATTTATTTAATATTTATTTCTTGTTTATTCCAGGGGCATCCAAGGTAAAAGGAGTACAGTTCTTGTTGCATGGACTTGGCTATAACAGCCACAACACTGAGTGTTGCCAGGTCCTGAACTACACAGTTCAACTGAGCTATGAGGCTGTTGTCAGCAATCCAGACTCAGGTGAACCTGTAAGTACTTGAAATTATTTTATATAAACAAATGCTGTAATTCTATTTTTTCTGCACATTGCCAGAGTTCAACAGATACACTGTATTTCTTAAAGGTCAAGTCCACCTCAGAAAAATGTTGATTTGAATCAATAGAGCAAAATCAGACAAGCACAATGCTGAATATTTCATCAAAATCGGATGTAAAATAAGAAAGTTATGACATTTCAAAGTTTCAGTTACATCCAAATGAGAGAGTCGATGATGTCACTCAATATTTCTTTGATTTTTATTGTTTGAATTATACAATATTTCAATTTTTACGTATTTGACGATTAGGACCTCCTTGCCTGAAGCACAAGATATTAAAATAATGGAATTCCACGTGTTCAGGGAGGAATGAAACTTCATTTCACATGACAATGACGAGAAAATAAAAATATTTCATATTTTACATAATAATAAACAAAAGAAATAGTGAGTGAGTGATGTCACCAGTTCCTCATTTGCCTACCGACCGAGATGTGCATATAACTGTTTTGTGAAATGAAGCGAAACTTTAAAATGCCATAACTTTCTTATTTTACATCCGATTTTGATGAAATTTTCAGTGTTGTGCTTGTTGAATTTTTCTCTTTTATTCAAATCAAGTTTTTTGGGGGGATGGACTTGTCCTTAATAAATATGATAGGTCTCTAATATGTCAATATTTTGGTGGTCTTTGAGTTCTGTATTTCAAGGACTTTATATGATGTGTTGATGTGAAGCATTTGATATCATTTGAATTTCAAGTGACTGAATTTGATTTATGGCACATGAAGCATGTGAAGTGAGACACAGGACATGAATCAATAATGTCATGTGAATTGAATTGTAAAGTGACCCCAAAATATTGTTAAAGGACAAGTCCGGGCTGAAAATATTTATATCTTAATACATAGAGTAGAATTCACCGAGCAAATCACAGAAAATTTCATCAAAATCGGATAACAAATAATAAAGTTATTGAAGTTTAAAGTTTAGCAATATTTTGTGAAAACAGTCTTCATGAATATTCATTGGGCGAGCTGATGATGTCACATCTCCACTTTCCGTTTTCTATGTTATTACATAAAATCATAATTTTTTCATTATTCCATACTTGTGTGAATAATATGTCTCCCTTATAATGAAATTATAAGCAATAAATATCTTATGCACTAAATCAGTTGTCAATCTAATTTTTCTATTTCTTGGAGGAAAAAAATGAATAAACCTAATTTCATATAATAAAATACAAAAGAACAAGTGGAGATGTGACATCATCAGCCCAACTAATGAATATTCATGACAACTGTTTTTACAAAATATTACTAAACTTTAAAATTATATTACTTTGCTATTTGTTATCCGATTTTGAAGAAATTTTCGGCATTTGCTCAGTGAATTCTACTCTATTTATTAAGCTATTTACTTTCAGCCTGGACCATCCCTTTGATACTCTAGTCTGAGAGAGTGTATTCTGATCCAAGTAATATGTCTTTGATTCCTGCTTTGTCATCTTGTTGCTTCAGCCTTGTCACTGATGGTCTACATATATCCTGCGTCCTCACACCCTAAAAGCAATCCACCCTGTTTTCACTGAGAAATATCACATGCCTCTGCACTAAAGATCACATAATCCTGCCAGTGAGAATGGGGCCGTTATTGATTCCCTGTTTTAAAATGATTACAAGTTGCAGGTTCAGAGTATCTTGCCATTGAGAATTGGTCAGCATCGATATCATGTTTTAAAAGATTAAAAATTGCGGGTCAGTATTTTACTGCTAGTACCTGCTAGACAATGTCCCATACAATATGTAACCCCATCATCATGCATGCATTCATAATTAAACTAAAATATATAATATGATTCTGCTTGCAAATCTTGAGATAAAGAAGTTCCATATTTCAAAAAAAGTACTGTAAGGAGCATCCTTCCAGATTTTATCAAATGTCAGGTCTTTTGATTCTCTGGTGCCTAAGCTCTTTAGCAATTGCTTCCTACACCAAGAAATCAGGCATCAGTATGTTGTAGTGTATGTCAAAAGAAAGAAAGAAAGCTTGCCATCAGAATACTGGAGCTGACTGGGAAGTCTTTAGAAGGTTTAGAAACCAAGTAGCCAAGACTGTCCATAAAGCTCATGATGATTACATCAATAACATCATAGGAGCCAGCTTGAGTGATAATCCAAAAGCCTATTGGTCTTACATCAAAAGCTGCCGCACTGAACAGATTGGAATACCTCCCCTGCGCACAGCTTCAAAACTATGTTCCGTAGCTGCAGACAAGGCTGAGGCATTGAACATCTTTTTTCCACTCCATGTTCACTCAAGAAAATACTCAGAGTCTACCATCAAAGGGCCAGTCTTCTTACCCATCTATTGGCCACCTACACATTGACAGGAGAGGAGTAGAAAAGCAGTTAAAAAAACTCAACCCGTCCAAAGCTAGCGGGCCTGATGAAATCCCACCCAAGCTTCTTAAGCTTATAGCCTGTGAGATTGCCCCTGTGTTTGCCTTTTTATTTCAACAAAGTTATAATACAGGTACTATACCATCACAATAGAAAAAAGGCTCTCGTTTCACCAATTCACAAGTCGGGCGACAAGAGTGACCCATCAAACTACCGGCCAATATCCCTCACCTGTATTGCCTGTAAGATAATGGAGCACATAGTCCTCAGCCATGTTTCCAAACATCTTGCATCCAATGAGATTCTTAGTGATGCCCAGCATGGCTTCCGCCAGGGGCTATCAACTACCACCCAACTGTCATTAGCCGTTCATGACTGGTCTTTCATTTTACAGAAACGCAGTCAAGTTGATACTTTCTTCTTAGACTTCCAAAAGGCCTTTGATAGAGTGCCCCATGAACGTCTTGGCATCAAGCTCCAGCATTACGGCATCAAAGGTGACACTTTCAACTGGATAATGGCTTTTCTTTCAGACAGGAAGCAGTCTGTAGTTGTTAACGGCAAACAGTCTTCATGGAGGGATGTCTCCTCTGGTGTCCCCCAAGGCTCGGTCATCGGTCCGACTCTCTTCCTTCTGTTCATTAACGACATCCAAGATAACATCAAATCCTCTCTTCGGCTGTTTGCTGATGACTGTGTCGTCTACAGAGCGATGGTGACTGATGAAGACTTTCACATCCTGCAGCAAGATCTACTACAGCTGTCATCCTGGTCTGCTACATGGCAAATGAAATTCAATGTCAAGAAATGTGCTGTACTTTCCATCACACGTAAACGCTCTCCTCGCACCTATGATTATTTTCTTGACTCCGATGCGATACCTAGAGCCAACAACTACAAATACCTGGGAGTGACAGTGACTAGAGATCTGCGTTGGAATCTTCACTGTCAGGACATCAGGAGAAAGGCCAGTCGTACACTGGGCCTCATCCGCAGAACTCTATCACCGTGTTCCAGAAAGGTTAAGGCCAAGGCATATACTGCGTTAGTCCGTCCTCAACTGGAGTACGCTTCTGAGGCATGGAATCCGCACACTGTTACAGCTGTTAAATCACTGGAACAAGTACAAAGATCTGCGGTCCGATTCGTTCACTGTGACTTCAGGAGAACAACATCCTCCTCAGCCTTGGTCTCCACCCTTGGATGGAACAGCCTCCACACTCGTCGGCTCTTAGCACAATGCTCCCCTTTTCACCAGATGCACCTTCAACTGGTTCGCGTGCCTTTGCCACAGGTCATTTCTCCAGCAACCTACTTTGGTAGGCACGACCATATAGCTAAATATGCCATACCCAAAGCTACAATAGACACATACAAATATGCAATGTTCCCTAGGACAGTACGGATATGGAACAGATTACCAGGACATGTCATTCTCCATGGAAACCCAACTACGTTCAGAGAGGCTGCACTACCTATCATCAGCATGATGCAGCCTCCTGTTGGGTCCCACATGCTATAAATGGACCAATGCATGTTTTTACTCGCACCCCTGCATGCTCATTTTTATTGTATATATCCTGCACCTTGTCACCTCCATTGGCACATGACATTATCGACATCCCAGTATAGCTTCCAAGGAGCTGCGTTTTGGGATTATTGCGACAAGTAACAAGTAAAAGTAACATTCTCTTAAAAAATACACAGGAATTCTCCAGAAAATGTTAGTGCAATGAGTCTATTCTGCACCATTCAACATTATAAAGGCAGGCTATTTGGTACTATTTGTATGTTGTTAAATTTTAAGATGAGCTTGAAAGGTAGTAACCACATTGGTCAAAATCATGCTCGAGAGGGGGGGGGTGAAATGCACGTACATGAAGTCTGCTGAATACACCCTGATGGGCTCTTTAATCAACATGTGGGTCTGGAAAGAAATGAAGTATATGCACGTTTTATATATATATATATATATATATATATATATATATACTTATGGATGGATGCCTTTGAATGTATTCAGGGGGTTGGGGGTCTTGCGAGCGAGGGGGCGGCTTCTGTAAGGAACTTTTGTCATTAGGAATAGCTAAAGAGCTGAAAATTAGGTCTGAAAAGGGGGGTCATCAAATCGGCATGTCCCCGCACCACCAATATATGTGAGTGCCGCTCCCCCCCCCCCGGGATTCTCTCTCTTTATCAAACTGGAATGTTCTAAATTTCCATATGAATGTACATGTAGCCCCTTATCAAGCCATCTTGCCTTTGTCCGAATTATCCTCGAGAGAAATAGAGGGTAATAATTGTGCTCTTAATAATGAGACTATAATCGTGCTTGGTCTCTAGATGTACAGTATTTTTTTGTTAAGCGAGGTGGATAATAACAGGAATGGAGTGACAATGAACTGCAAATTAATTCATGCAGCTCCCCATTTCTAAAGTATGAAAGAATACACAGGTGCACTGTAGCACCTGATAGAAACGTGTGATGCTGCCAGTTTCATTCGATTTAATAGCATTTTATTCCATTCCATATGAAAATAGTGACATCAACAGGTGTAAATATAATGATAATTATTACTTACATGGCGCTTTTCCCATAAGGCTCAAAGCGCTATAATGAAAATAAATTATGTACTGTAATGCTAAAACTATGAAGCTACAAATTAGGAAAGACATGGGTTTTTAATGCCTTTTTGAAAATTTCTATTGATGGAGACTTATTATTAGAGGCAAATCATTTCAGTATTTTGAAGCTGACACAGTAAAAGTTCTATCAACGGCTAATGTACGAGTTAGTATGTGAGACGAAGAAGGTCTACAGGGTATTACAGTGATAGATGATTTGTCTGGACAGCCATCATAATATGAAACAAATTCATAGGAAACAATGAATTCAGAATGAATTACAGTAATGTGATTGCATAAAATACAGCAAAATGAAAAGAATATTAAAAACCCACACAATCCTAGACCAAAAATGGGAAAACTGAAGTGATTTTTGTTGAAAATAGATTATTGGGAATATATCCTATTTCATTGATCACAAAACATGAATATTGAACACATAGCAAAATAGGTCTATGCATCAAAGGTTTAAGTCCCAAAATGGGGAAAATATTGTATGATAACAGTTTCCAATTTTGAAGAAAAAAAAATCAAATTTTATCATTTTCCATTAACATTTTACAATTTCAGCAATCTTTTTTTTAAGTTGTAATTTTTATGTGTGACAGTTGTGACCACATGCAGCAATTCAAGTAAATTGAAATCACATTTGAGAAAATGTTACATTTACTTTTGCTTTCTCTTGTATTAAGCAAGCAATGTGTCTGCTCATATTTTCTGACCAGAGGCAGCAAAAAGTGATAATTGTCATTACAAACGCATATTTCCTTTTGTAACTTACCCGTAGGCATATAATATTTTGAATCTGTAAGAAAAAGCAAATGAAACAACATCATCCCTGCAGCATTAAACCTGGCTTCAAAGGAAATGAGTTAGATGATTCTCCATCCCTTTACCTTCATGATAATAATATCAATGTTATGCAATGATATTAAAATGTGCTTCACAGTGGCTCATCAGACGTCAATTAATAATAAATGTTGGAAACAAAAGGCCAAATCTCTTCATTCTACTGAAAATTAATGTACTTTTAAAGGTCAATTCCACCCCAACAAAAAGTTGATTTGAATAAAGAGAGAAAAATCCAACAAGTGTATCACTGAACAATTCATCAAACTCGGATATAAAATAAGAAAATTATATGACATAGAATTTTTGAAAATTTCAGTGTTATGCTTGTTGGATGTTTCTCTTTTTATCCAAATCAACTTTTTGTTGGGGTTGACTTGTCCTTTAAAGATGCATTGATCTGAAGTTTGATGTGTGGTTTAAGTTCAGAGTCCGGTCAGGGTATTGGACAGGGAGCAATTGTCACTGGAGCATGCATCATATATGACAAGAAATGTAATTGGGGGAACTACAACATTTATTATATTTTGGGGGATTTTTTTATTATAGCATCCTTTTACATGTAATTTGTCTACCAAAATTGTCCGGGTATCCCAGTATTCAGTTGTGAGTGTTATTTAATCATCAATAAGTAATTACTGTTTAGTTTCTTCTTTTTTTTACACTCACATACCATGTATTCAAATCAAGGTGTTTTTTTTTCTATTTCTCTGTTCTTAGACAAAATTTTGATCCTCTACATATAATGTGCATTTTCCTCTTTATTTTCGTGTTAATCCAAACGATACTTATACCCTTTTCATAAACCTATCCTCCAATTAGCCGCCTAAGAGTAATGCGGATAATTCAATAAAAATTGCGTTCACAAACTCCGAAAATAAGCCGCATTATTTTTACGAGCGCCCATCCTGAAAAAGGCGGATAATCGTCATGACAACTGGACACGCCCCCTCCGATGCGGTTGTGTTGGAAAAGGGTGACCTTGTGACCGCACCATGGCAGTTATCCGCATTATTTGGAAATGCATTCATAAACTCAAAATCTTGTCCCGATGCTGCTATTATGCGGATAATATAGCAGCATCAGAGTAATGCGGATAACTCTTGTCCTCCTCCAATTTTACGACCAAATTATGCTGCTATTAGCCGCATAATTGGGTTTATGAAAGGGGTATTAGAAATATGGGTATCATTCCAATAATTTTGATGATTCCCCAAATGGTGTACAGGATTACTGTGGCTTTAGATTACCTCAACCATCTGTACATCCACTTGATGACCTAGCTAGGATCTATCACAAGAGAATTCAAGCCAGCATGTCTTTACTTTTTCAATGTATAAATTGATTTAATACCTCCGAATGGCCCCACTTGCTCTGGGTGACAGAAGGTGGTTTCAAACCGCCTCGATCACAAGAATCCCCGTTAAATTACGAGAACTTCTTAAGGCTAAAAAATACCCGTTTATTATTCCTGCATTCACACCGCCCCGAAACACATCCTTCGGGATAAGTTCCCCCAAGTTACGAGCATGCGCAGTGTGGTCTGATAAGTAGGCAAGGCGGGAGATTCAAAATCACTAGCCCAGCAGCCATCCACGCCGCCGCGCCCAACGACACGCTGGGATAAAAGTTCCCGTAATTTGCTTTCACATCGCCAAAATACCTGCGACCTTGGAAAAATCCCCACGAAAGTTCTCGTAATTTCGCCAAGTACCTACTATTTAGCGGGTATTATCTTTCGGGGATATTACGCGTAGTTTGCTTTCACATTACCAAAATACCTGGTATTTTCTGATCGGGGTAAATTTCCCGATCAGAGAATACCTGGAACTGGCGAACTTCGAGGCGGTCTGAAACCGCCTAGAATGAACCTACCTTATTGAACTTTCAAGAACAGAAGCTCTGTTTGATCTTGAGTGCCCTGTTTAACTTTATGGATAGAAAGGATGTGAGATACTTTGTAATAAATAAATTTTAAGGGGCATATAATTTCAATTTTGATTGAAAATATTGAATTCAGTTGTAAAAAAATGTAGAAATTATTTAGTGGTAACTTGGCACTATTGGAAGTCATTATGACACATTTACAGAGAAACAAAATAATGAATGAACAAAGTGTCCCTGATTCATATCAAAGTATTAAACATGGACATTACTGCTTTCTTGCAATCCATTCCAGTTTTCATTTGGGCAATGCCATAAAATATGTACATCCGACCCCCTATACGTGGGACCTTCATGAAATTTTCTTTCTTGATTTCTTGTTCTTTTGGCAGTCTGTAATGTTCTCAAAGGACCATGATTTGGTCAGTTTATGAAGTGGAGTAACACTTGAGAAAAACGGGGGTCGGATATACAAAAAGGTTGATTATTTTATGGAATTGCCCATTTTTAAAATGGCCATGATAAATTAGGAGAGTTTGCAATTTCATTGTGAGTCTATTCATATGTGCATTTTTTTAATCTCCTTTTAGCGACCATTTCATTTTGACTGTTTTTGTGATCTGTGGCCTTTGGAGCCTTACAAACTTACCATTCGGACTCTGCCAGTAGACTTTGATAACCAAACACTCCTTGATCCATCCAGCATCGTCAGAGACTTCAAAGTACCAGGTGAGACATAGATAGGCACTCAAGAAATAATAGTATTATGATCTTCATTCTCCCGATTGATTTAAGCTCTAGTAAAAAACGGTTGTTTAGCTTTGCCAATGGGAAGCCAAATGAGGCAAAAACCTCTTACTTGAGAGGTTTATCTAATCAGCACATGACTCTCAAGTTATCCATAATTATCTACAAGTAATAAGTGAAATAGTATTGCACATGTATAAGGAATGAATAAAATAGATGTATATCACATGTGCAACCATAAACAACATTTCGACACTTTCTAAATCATGTAATTTAGCATAGATTGTGTAAAGATTATGGCCTTAAGTTAAATCTGACTTCACACTTAAAGGGTGAAGGGGTAATGACCCAACCCTACTAAAAAAGTGCACAAAAATGTTATATAAATATTTTTTGGGGGCCACTGGGAGGATGATTGAGATAATATATTTGAAAAATCACCCCCCCCCCCCCTTTAAAGTGAAAATCTGGAAGATGGATATCACTTACAGTGGAAACCACTAATTTTGTATCGTATCAGTTGCAGTGGTAATTAGCAATAGACTCATAGAAGTCACCAAGTGTATCCTAACTAAAACTAAAATGGATTTTTCAAAATTCTTCCATTGATCCACTATACTTCTACCCTTTTAATTGCAAATGAACATACTGTATTACTTGTGAATATGTACCCCCCCCCCATTTTTTTGTTGTTAAAAAATGAGCCTTCATAAAATTAGTCAGCTTTTCTCATCTTCAATGGCCTACACCATCAGAAGCAGATCTAATTATTATTTGGTTGATGATCATATTTCTAAAATGCTGGGTGAAAATTTTGATCATGGAGAATTCAACATGATACAAAACAACACAATAAATGGTAATTACATGGACCAGTGGAAACCACTCGAAATGGGGAATCCCATCGTGAACGACATGGAATACATTAAATAATCTGTGACAATGAACTATCATTGCAATCAGACAAATGGTGATTTTTTCTCTCAATATTTAATTTACCAGTATTTTGTGCCCACTTTTTACTTTGCTTTTTATTTATAGTATGAAATTCACAATATTTTATTTGTTGATTCTTCTATCTTATGTGTAGAAATTATAAACATAATTTTATGAAATTAATGCGAAAGAAAAAGTATGCTTGTCGTATTGTCTTGCTACTAATTCATTTTAAAATTTTAAAATGAAATGCAAACTTCATCCTGCTGTAGCTGTTATGACTTTCATCTCATTCCAATAAAAACATTCAGTTATGTTGTTTGATTTAATCCTTTTTTTTCATTTAAATCATTTTGACCTCAGCTTGGAGTACATAACTGTCATTCTAATATATGCTCACTCATCTGCAATTGCGAATCACATATTTGGAAATCAATTTAAGTTGATTTAATTTTCAGAGTGTGTCTTTTGATTTAAGTAATGATATTATTCAGATAACACAGGATGGCCTTGGGTGGGATATGAGGGAATACATTGGACGAAATTGGTAAAATACTGGAAGATCTGCCAGACAAGTCCAATTTTTTATTTGCAGCGACTGCCAATACAGATATTTCATAAAAAATAGGTCATCCAATATTTATTTATTATTATTTAAATAATCCACAACACAGGTAAACTTTTAATCAATAGATTTACAGATGTTCGTTCAGGAATCTCTTGTGGTATAAATAAACCTTCCAATTCAGATTTCATGTAAAATTGTGACATGACAGCAGTTTTGTGTATTTCTGACATCACTGTGAAAGAATACACAAGATGTGCGAGTATCCAGCACCAGTGTGGAATAAGAAATAGTTGCACAATCATATGATCATTATGAATTGACCATTATTAATTTTTTGGGTGTAGCAAATCATTAATTTATTGTCCAATATTTCTTTAAAAATCATACAAATTATTATTGATTTAATGATGTAATCGCTATAGGCATAAATGAACACTTGAAAAAATAGTCATTTCAGCTGTTTAAGAGAACCCCAAAACACTTCCAAAAATATTTTTGCCTCTAACTAAATTTTAACGCACAAAAAAATAATTCCTCTTGTTCTTCATTTTAGTCTTTTTGATATTTATCATCTGTAAAGAGATTTTTGTCATAGTAAAACTATTCCCCCCTTATTTGAATAGAAGTAACTATCACCTAAATACTTCTTATGAACAGTGTTCATTTGTATTGCTCTTTAAATAAAAAAAAACTTTGTAATGTTTTGTACAGAGTAATTTCAATCTCTTGTTTGTACATTATTGAAACGTTTTTTTCACTCTGTTTCAATGTAGGCACACACAACTATTTAAGTTAGTGCTTAACACCTCATCAGATCCTGTATCAATGCGATACAAATTGTCAGTTTGTCAGTAATAGTGACTACCGGTATTTTTATATCAGTTATTACTATCAAATATAAATTTAAGTTCTATCCAGGGGCTCTGTTTCTTTTCAGTTTTTTTCTAAACCTTTTCTAGGAGCGAATTTCTTTCAGTCTAGGGAGCGAGTTTTCTCTGATAATAATTACCTCAGCACAGTCGCAAAGCCTCTGTACTGGGATGTACATGCACGTCATATGCATATGAAAATGGTTTCTTGAGATTGCCATAGTAACAGTGCATTGTATTATAAATTCATTTCAAATTTTATGCCTGCTTAACTGCTTTACAACCTTACAGATTTAAGATGATGATATATAAAGTATTTCAGATAGGGAAATCTAGAGTTCCTTGTTTTGTTTATGTTTTACAATAGACAATTTGAATCTTGAAAATGAGAACTTACTAATTCATTATGAGTAAACACACTTCTGTCATAATAATATGAATTGTTCAAAGTAAAGAGGATAATTCATGCATAATGCTTTCATTTGTAATATTATTTTTGTAATATTGAAATTATTAAACAGAATGGGGCACTCAACTATTTATGCTTTTGTCACAGCAAAACTTTCCTCAACCCTGTACTATATGTGGGGCTAAATTTAAGTTAATCCCACTTTTTTTCCACTGCATTTTTACAGTGGGCTAACCCCACCTATATAGTAAGGGATTATTTTGCCTTGCAAAATAACAGGGTTAGCAGAGCAATTACAGTGTTAAGCGTGAAATAGGCTTTTTACACAGGATTTTCTTAACCCCGGACTATCGCTAACCCTGTACTATCCTTAACCCCGTACTATTTATTTTCCTTTTCACACATGCCAAATAGTACTGATTTTCAGTATTTAGTACTGAAAAATGAGAAGAATACTGATAGTTTCATGTTAAATACTGATTTCTCAAGTTTCAGTTGTATGTGTGGTCCTATGGTATTTTTTGAAAATACTGATTTCCTCACCGAAATACTGATTTTCAGCTTTGAAAATACTGAAATGTTCTTTTTCAGGTTGGCGTGTCTGCAAATTGTTTTTGCTAACCCCGGATAAGGAATGCTTGCTTTTTACACACGAAACTTGCTAACCCCGGACTATTGGTAGCTGATGAATATTCACAAGCGCACTGAGGGGTCATTCGGGTCATATCCAAAATCGCTGACTTCTGGCGCGCGCTTTTTTTTCATCGCCGTGATCGCTGTTCATGAATATTCATTATACTTACCTCTGATTGGACAACAGGGCCGGCTCTGTTGCGGGGCATGAACATGGGAGCGCTTAGCCCACTTTCGTTTTACACATGCGATCTTAACCCCGTACTATTGCTCTTAGCACCGCAATTGGTGGGATAACCCTGCTTTTTTGCAGGGCCAAATAATCCCGTACTATAGGTGGGGTAAGCCCACTTTGCAAAAACGCTGTGTAAAACGAAAGTGGGCTAAGCTTAACCCCGTACTATAGGTGGGGCTAAATTGCCATTTAGCCCCACCAATAGTACGGGGTTAAGGAAATTTTAGCCTGTCTAAAAAGGGTAAAAGTATTGGTTGCTGTAAGAAAAGAAACCCAGCCCAGGAAAGGATGGTTCTCGATGTTTGCCCTGGGGGGGGGGGCACATTGACAAGTGGATACTAAGCGTGACCATGGGGTTTCGAAAAGAACTCTTAAGTGTTTTCCATATTCTGAAAATGCACCCCTTGGCATGTAAAACCCTACCCTTAACAAATATTGGAAGCAAAATTATACCTTAAAAAAGGTTTACCTGAATTGACCCCTTAAACAAGTACAACGATATTTTAATTGTTATGTCACGGATGTCAGCTTTACCTTTACTGTACTACCGCCCCACCTAGCTCACCTCGCTCAAGTGTGACTCTAAACATGCAGTGTTGCGGAAAAGAGTACATCCTTTATAAAGCATTTTAGTCTTTTTAATACCCTCGCAAATTTGACCGCAAACACATAGTTCTCCTAGTGAAATATATACCCTATTTTCAGTATAGTGTTACTGACACCCTTATTATGTTACATATGTAATGTGCCCAATCTTGAAAAAGAGATCCTTTTTACACGTTTCTTTTTGTCGCGCCTGATATCCACTCGTCAATAGAGTAAGGGTTTAGAAAACATTGTGAGAGTAGCCTATGACTGCAAAATAAGCTTATAATGTCACTTTCCCCATTAAGAGGTAGGTCAAGTTCGACCAGATACAGGAAAGATTTGGTAGGAAAGGAGTTTGGCCAGCCCAAATACAAATTTTGATGGCAGTGACAAGGAAGCCTTTAGCAGCATCAAAGTGGCAAAGGCCTGCCAAAATTGTACTTCGATTAACCAGTAAATTTATGCTACAGTCATAGTCACATGTGGGAAAAACTGACTCCAGACCGATCAAAGTTATTACATTATTTCAAATGTAATATCAATTGGTTTAATAGGATTCCTTTATTGGGCCGTCCGCACCTGCCTGAGTTTTCAAATAATCGCCCCATTTCTGATCCAGCAAATTATCCCCATTTGAACAATCTCGAGATTATTTGTAATTGAGATGCAATCATCGCGATAGTTCCCTTGATTAATCTCAAGATCGCAATCTTAAGTCAGCTCATACCCCTTTCATAAACTCAATTACGATGAATTAGGCGGCTAATAGCAGCATAATTTGGTCGTAAAATTGGAGGAGGACAAGAGTTACCCGCATTACTCTGATGCTGCTATTATCCGCATAATAGCAGCATCGGGACAAGATTTTGAGTTTATGAACGCATTTCCAAATAATGCGGATAATTGCCATGGTGCGGTCACAAGGTCACCCTTTTCCAACACAACCGCATCTGAGGGGGCGTGTCCAGTTGTCATGGCGATTATCCGCCTTTTTCAGGACGGGCGCTCGTAAAAATAATGCGGCTTATGTACGGAGTTTATGAACGCAATTTTTATTGAATTATCCGCATTACTCTTAGGCGGCTAATTGGAGGATAGGTTTATGAAAAGGGTATAAGAATACATCTTGAGATTGAGCAAAGTCGGACTGGTGCAGCACTGCCTCTTGATTTCAGCCAAGTGTTTCTCCAGATGTGTACATAAAAAAAGTGGAACATTCATACCTCCTATATAGATAAAATACAATGAAATGATACTGAAATGTCATTACATGAGTCAACCTGATTAGGACTCTTTAATTTACCAGTGTGTTCGCTAAGATTAGAACCATCATATCTAATAAAGAATACATCACTAACTCGCTAAGCTGAGAGAATTGCGCGGACGATTTCAGTGATTTGATAGGGAGTACAACCGCGGGAAGTTATTAAAAAGTGCGGGCTTTTGAAACTCTAAGATACGCAAGGGCAATGCTAAAAATATCGGGCCTGCTGCTTCGCTCTAACACGAATCGCTTTTTTACGCTTGTGGAGATGGGGTTTCCTGAATATCTCGAGATTAATCGCGAAGAGGACTGATCTGGCTAGAATCTTTAGATTGAGCAAACTCGGACTGGTGCAGCACCGCCGCTTGACTTCATATTAGCATGGCAGTCAAGCTAATCTCCAGATGTGTATAAAGACAAAGTGGGAACATTCATACCTCCTATATAGATAAAATACAATGAAATGATACCACATGCAAAGACATTATACCACCATCAAACATTGTTTGGTGCCTGGTGGGGGTAGCGTTACTTTTCATAGAACCATTAGAACCATTCTCAGGTGCCCCAGGCCAAAGTCATCGGGTGAATGATGTGTTTAAAAGGTATTCATAAAGGGGTAGGGAAATAAATCAATGTCGTGGTATAATGCCTGGACAAAATGATGTTAATTACATGTTTTTGTTGATTTTTGTTTGATTAAAATCTCAAAACTGTGGTCATGAATTATACTCTTTGTTATGACTGGTTTCTAGTCATGAATAGACTGGTTTCTGCTATGCATTTCAGGAGAGATGATTTAGATCCACTTGATGATGAAAGTACATTTATTTCCAATGATAAAAGCATTAATACATTTTTAAGAACTTGAACAAAATAATGGAGGTAGCAACTCTGTGACATAGACAATAAATACATAATACATGAAAAAAAACTTATCTAAACAATTACGGGGGAAAAGCAGGGGGGGACCCAAACAACAAGAAAAAATACAGGGCAACTTTAAGTAAGATAATAGTATATAAGTTGAAATAGTAAATAAATCATCAAACCAATCATCCCACAACTAAAACTATAAAGCAAATCACTAAATTTAGGGACCATACTTAAAGGTCAAGTCCACCTCAGAAAAATGTTGATTTGAATCAATAGAGAAAAATCAGACAAGCACAATGCTGAAAATTTCAACAAAATTGGATGTAAAATAAGAGAGTTATGACATTTCAAAGTTTCGGTTATTTTTAACAATATAGTTATATGAACGAGCCAGTTACATCTAAATGAGAGAGTCGATGATGTCACTCACTCACTATTTCTTTTGTTTTTTATTGTTTGAATTATACAATATTTCAATTTTTACAAATTTGATGATTAGGACCTCCTTGCCTGAAGCACAAAATGTTAAAATAATGAAATTCCACGTGTTCAGGGAGGAATGAAACTTCATTTCACAGGACAATGACGAGAAAATAAAATATTTCATTTTTCATATAATAAAATACAAAAGAAATAGTGAGTGAGTGATGTCATCAGTTCCCTCATTTGCATACTGACCGAGATGTGCATATAACTGTTTTGTGAAATGAAGTGAAACTGTAAAATGTCATAACTTTCTTATTTTACATCCGATTTTGATGAAATTTTCAGTGTAATTCTTGTTGAATTTTTCTATTTTTTTCAAATCAAGTTTTTGTTGGGGTGGACTTGTCCTTGAAGTTTTTTCTCAAGTTTTGTCAAGTTGGTGCATTTCTGATGTCTAGTTGGTGCATTTCTGACAAAAGATTGTCATAGGATCCAGCTGATCATGTTATTGTCCTCCCGGAGGGGGGGGGGGCACTTCCATTGACGAATGGATACCAGGCATGACCAAAGAAATGCGTAAAAAGGATCTCTTCTTCAAGATTGGGCATTTTACATACATGTATGTAACATAATTAATAAGGGTGTCAAAAACAATAAAATAATGAAAAAAGGTATATATTTCACTAGGAAAGCTACCTGTTTATGGTCAAATATGTGAGGGTATAAAGAAAGACTAAAATGCTTTATAAATGATGTACTTTTTGCCCCAACACTACATAGAGTCCGATTTGAATGAGGTGCGGGAGGTGGGGTGGTACTAAACACAGTTTAAGTAAAGGTAAAGCCGATGTCTGTGACATAACAGTTAAATATTGCTGTACTTGTTTCGGAGGTCAATTCAGGGAATACTTGTCAAGGGTAACATTTTGTTTCCAATATATGTTAAGGGTAGGGTTTCACACACCAGTACTTGCCAACAGGTGCATTTTCAGAATATGGAAATACTTGTTAAGGGTGCTTTTCAAAACCCATGATCATGCCTAGTATCCACTAGTCAATGGAAGTGCCCCCCCCCCATTGTTCCATCCTCAATTTGAAAATCTTGTAGATAAATCATCAAACCACTTGTTAAGTAAAGAGAGGCCTAAATCTAAGTCAGACCTTGGACCTACTAGTAGGTCCACCATGGTCAGACCATGTAAAAGATCATTATTTTTATAGATTTGGAAACTGTGTGATATAGCATTAATTTTCTTATAAAAAAGACTAAATGCAATGCATATGAAATATGGCATGCACATGCAACTAGTCTCCAGGCACAGACACTAATAGACAGTTCCATCGGCAAGTGAATTTGGAGAAAAGTCCACACATTTGAAGAGGAGGACAGTTGCAGTTGCAATACATATCTCTTTATCCTTACTATAATTTGGCTAATCTTGTGTGTCCTTCCATTTGTTTGACGCAGCTTTTCTCCGTGGTTTTCCACTCAATAGAGCTGGAATTTTTTCTAAACATGGTTAAATTGTTCACAGATTGTCATGAGGGGGGTTTGTTTGTGGTATTTTGGTCGCATTATTTAAAGTTTTTTTACAATTCGTAACTTTTTGGCATTCCTTTTCGCAGCCCTGAGTATAGCTTCGAAGTTCCCAGTCCCTTTTACCTCTCTCGGGTCAGCGAAATACAAAGCATGCCGACAGTCGACCGGGTATGGTACGGTTTACGGTACGTACTTACTCATGCGCTGGCTGCATTATATGCATGTGTGCGCGCTGCTGAAACTTAAACAACATACCGTAATCGGCCGATGTCCTCAGTGGTTACCGTACCAGTGAGTACGACTTTCTGACAAACCTATTTATTTCTTTTATTAATGATAAATTTGTTACTTAAAAGGCTCAAGATCTAGAAATCTAGGCATTATCGTGATATTGGGAACCACTGTTCACTTCATACAGCAGTGCTTTATTCAGTCACACGCACGGTTCCCCATTTCCACCTCCATTCACTTCGTACACAAGTGCGCGTACACAAATCTACGAGTGGTTCCCAAAAACACGATCTGGCCGAAATCTGTAGCCTAGCCCTAGGCCTAGGCTACTATCAAATGCTGGTCATAAGTGGTAAGAAAGTTTTTATGTTATAGCCAGTGTATACAGCCACATACATGTGGCCACACGCGTGTGGTTATATCCAATACTAGGTCGGTAAGCACTAAATAGGTACCAATCCTGCAGACGCAAGCTCATAAATATACTTAAATATTCATAGGATTAGGGTTAGGGTTATAGGGTTATGGTTAGGATTAGGGTTAGGATTAGGATATTAGGGTTTCAGCTTGCGTCTGCAGGATTGGTACCTATATAGTGCTTAACTACTAGGCCCTGCTGAGGATACCGCTACACGCGTCACTTGCACTTGTACTCTATGCAGCAGCAGTAATCGCAAACGCGTAACACAACTCACAAGCGATGTGTATTTCTTGCGACGGTACATGTTGCAAAACTTCATCACAAAGGTTTTATCTCCCGATTTCTTTGACATACAAACAATATTCTCACTTCACTGTCACCTGCTTGCTGATCAGGTGAGAATGAAGTGAGAATATTATTTGTAGGCCTAGAATCTATGTCAACATCAGTGAAATCGGGAGATAAAACCTTCATGATGAATCTTTGAGAAGGTTACCTTTTCTTGATAATTAGGTCAATCCAATGACCTACCCAGTTTCATTAAAACATCCTTTATATTTAATCCTGTATTTTAACAGATTCAGCTACCTGCCACTCAATGCTCCAAGGCCAAGCTGTGCCAGTGCTCTGTTGCACACAGTTCAGTGCATGGTTAGTATTTTGACGTAAAATGTAATATTTACATTGATTGATGCCGCAGTAAATCTAAATTCCAACATATGATGAAGTTGTTTGGTTGAGTCTGATAATCAACTCAGTGCTAAGTTCCAAAACCCAAAATTAAAAATTTCTTAATAGATTTGCTATTAACCCTTTTATTTAAGGGCAAATTTGATCAGATTTTCTTCGGAACATTGGTAACACTGGCATTTTCTTTCTTTGCTACACACATTCAACAAAATTAATGTCTCTAAAATTCATTTACAAATATAAATGAACTATATTTAGTATTATGTTTGCCAATTCATATGTTAAACTTTATTTCTGTGTGATTAACAAAATACTAATGTAGTGTGATCGTAATAAACAAGCATTGGTAAAATGATTTTACAGACTGTCTCACTCATTTTATCACCCCCCCCCCCCTTCTCTCACTTCTTTTCGACATCCTGCCATACTTATATATGATTGAGAAACCTTTAATTTAAAAAGTACAAACAACCGCAGTCTAATGTACATTGTAAGGTACATGTGCAATGTACTTACATATTTATTTCTGACCCAATACATGTAATCATAACATTTCTATATCACAATAATTGCCACTTGACTGCTTACTGAATACACCGTGTTCTAATACATCTTTCCATTTTATAGTTAGATTTGGATTTCACTCTTTAATGATTATTGAAGTTCTTTCTCCAGTTCAACCCAAGATGCTTAACTTAATTGAACCTCCTATCTATATTGAAAGAGAAGTCTGCTATGAATCAGTTGTCTAAATATATTTCATCAATAAACTGCTTGGCTTTCAGTGTGAATAGGCAGTCTAGCTGTACATACAAGATTGTCACCCCCTCCCCCACACACTTTGATCATGGACGTGGTAGGTCCATGCTTTGATAAAGAAAAATGACTCCTACCCCCTGTGCTGCCACGGGTAATTGCTGCTAGTAGTCTATAATTCTGATTACTGTTGCATGTTTTCACCGGACAACGGTTTTATATAGAGTTGTATGATAATATCTCTATTTTAGGTCTGTTAGTCAAGTGTAACCTGAGACCTGGGCCCCGTCTTACAAAGAGTTACAATTGATCCAATCAATCGTAACTCTATGGAAATCCATCAGTGTCCTAATTTTTTCTACAGGAATTATGCAAATGTCCTTTATAAATTTAGGAGAACACACCAAACTGTCAAGAAATCAATGAATTTATGGATATACATTTGTATGAAAAAAAATTGAGCAAACATGTATTGTAATTTTTGTATATGTTGAATTTGCTGGCTCTCCATAGTTACGATTAATCGGATCAATCATAACTCTTTGTAAGACGGCCCCGGGCTCCGTAACACAATGATTAGCGATCAATCGCTAAATGAACTGACCAATCAAGATCAATGTTACAGGCGCATTTGGTTTTAAATACTGACCAGGGACCAATCAGTGCGGTTTTTTCATATTTACAATCCATTGCGAACCTTTGTGTTACGGAGCCCAGAATATTGTTTTGTTGAACTTCTTTGTCTGAAAACAACAGTAGGTGACTGGAAAGTTTATGGACTGTTAAGTGCGGCGTGGTTATCTGTCAGAATAGAGGGAATTTCCCTTTTCGAGAAAGACTGATTTCTTGTATTCTCTTCAGATAATATAACACGCACATGTAAATAGAAAAAAGTTAAGCCAGCAACTTGAGACTTTCATTCGGTTGTTTAAACGATATATGATAGGTTAGAATTGAGTTCAAATTTTCATGACTGCATGTTGATTTTTTATATTTCATCTTATACATTTATTGAATTTCATCACTCTAATCCGAGACGAGTTGACATTAAAATAGAATAAGGAAAGCTGATTTTTTTTAAGGAGAAGAGACGATTGAGGGAAAAACTTTTTAAGAATGAATGCCAATTGAAATTATTTATGAAACGTTTATGGCATATTGAAAGTAGAAAATCATTGTAATCAGTGATGTTGGTAGCTGATATTGACAATGTTGCTTCAAAATGGCAGGTAGTTTAAAAATCTGAATGCTCTGTAAACATGATTTTTTTCTCTCTCTCTTAAGTGCCAGTTCTGTACAGACTATATGATCAAGATATATATTCTACTGCCAGATATATTGAGTTTCCAACGCGACAAGAAACTATCGAGATAAGGGAGATATAAAATTAGGAATGGATATTTCCAAAGTATGACTGTTCAATATGAAGTTGAAATGTTATCATTTGAAAATCTAGTGCTGAAGCTGGCATTCATCATTACGTTGAACAAATAATTGCAAATTCTTGAGATAATATGAGGCATTGAAATCTTATCATACATCAGAATGTTTTCTTAACCAAATAGGGTTTGCAAACAAATTTTGCAAACAAATTTACTGTGCACTTTGAAACATCAAACACAATAGTTCACAATACAGTATTATATACATTTTAATCTTATTATTGGGTGGGGATGAAAGAATGATCGGAGGGAGAGGTCAGGAGACCTATATGCTTAAAAATCAATATGTAAAATCAACTTTATATATTGTACAATTATTTTGCAGGACTATATTGAAATGAGTCATTGTCTGGAATATCGAATTCAGATTCTTTGATATATCATGAGTAATACTTACTACGACTATACATCTATTTACATAGTCAGTCTTGTTTGATGAAATAATAAGGACACGTAATGTTACCCATGATTTGAGATTAAATCACTGATTATGCTGGTAATTCATTCGTAAGATTTGAGCATTATGGACAAAATTGTCATTTATTTACCAAGACATTGAGATATGATTTTGTGATGAGGGTAGGCCTCCTACCGTATGATTCTTCTGGTAGAGACTGCAAATTCTAACATGATGTTTTAAAGCAACATTTATACATGATCTCTTTCTCACTTGGTATTTGTCTCAACACTTCCTCTTCCCCACACAGGATTTTTTTTTACTTCTGAGTCACACAAATAATATCAGAGGCAATTTATTTTAAGATAAAATATAGGTCTCCTTGAACTTTGCACATTTGCAAACTATGCATTTGGCATTATATGCAATGCTTGTGATGCACATATTGTCCGTGTTCAAGAAGTGACGGATATGAGGAAAATCACAATTTGTTAAATTTTGAGTTTTTTGCAGGATTGGACACCTTTGACTAATATCTTGAACCACAACAATTTTCAGATCACCTTAGTGTCTGATTACGTTGCTATGATGTGAATGCAAACAAAAAAATACCACGTAAAGGATTTCTTGTTTTAAGTGACAGATAAGACATAAGTACTCACTAGCAGTGGTCATTACGTGAAAATCAGCAAATAAACTAATATCACTCCAGAGGGTTTATATTCACAAAATAATGGATCAGGCCTAAGAGTGCACAGTCCGTCATTTCATGAAATGGTCGCCTGCACATTTTGTGTCATGTTTAAAGAAATGACATAAGTAAAATATTCACAGTTCTGAACAGTCAAATACTAGGCAGAAGAATTTTTTGTAAATTTAAGATATTTGATGCAGTCTTTCAAGTCATCCTAATTGTTGTTCCATTGAAGTGCCTCCTTGAATTTGGGTAATTCAGGAAGTTACGGTTATACGCACGGATACTGTCTATCACTTCTTAAGAATAAAAAAGCATATCCTGTATTGACCTGTAATATTTTTTCACTAGGTGATTGCTCTGCTTACAGCTCATTTTCTTTTTAAAGGTCAAGTCCATCCCAGAAAAATGTTGAATTGAATAAATAGAGAAAAATCAAACTAGCAAAATGCTGAAAATTTCATCAAAATCGGATATAAAATAAGAAAGTAATGACATTCTAAAGGTTCACTCATTTTTCACAAAAGAGTTATATGCGCAACTCAGTGACATGCTAATGAGATATTCAATGATGTACCTCACTACCTATTTCTTTTGTATTGTATTGTGTGGATTATACATTTCATTTTTAGCTCATCCAGCCGAAGGGCCAGATAAGCTTATGCCGTGGCGTGGCATCTGTCGTCGGTTGTCTGTCGTCCATCAACAATTTCAAGATGCTTTTTCTTCGTCATTTCAATTCTGTTTGCTATATAGGTGGGGGATTCAAAACTTCTACACAAAAGTTTAAACTCAAATGCTTATACTTATTTTTCAAATTTCACAGAAACTGCCTCTTCTCATTTTTAAATTTTTTTTTTAAATTTATTTTTTTCAAAACAAGTGCACACCTTGTTTTGTTAGCAAAAATGCATATAGCATTTTCATTTATTTGAAAGCAAGATAAAAGAGTATTGTAGATTAAATGCTTTGCTCACGGGCATAGGTGCCGCGGCCGGGATCAAACCCCGGACTTTCCATGTATAGCCAGGCACCTTAGACCACCCGGCCACGGCACCTCTACTATCTTCTTTATTTGTTGGCTGATTTTGATTTTTTTTCTTCCATCTGGTAGAGCTGCATGAGGCTCACCAAACTTGTACCCAGAATTTTGAAACTTTAGCTAGATTATTTATGCTAAATTTATGCAAAATTTATTCAAAATCACAAAAAATGAATACTTCTTCTTTATTTGTTTACCAATTTTGATTTTTTTTATCATCCATCTGGTAGAGCTACATGAGAGTCACCAAACTTCCACACAGAATTTTGACTAGGAAATTTTTTATGCTAATTTACGGGAAATTTATTCATAAATCACAAAAAATGATTTTTCTCCTTCATTTGTTGATCAATTCAAATTTTATTTGCTTTATATGATATCTCTAGGTGGGGATGCAAAAATTCTACACAGAATTTCGGAACTCATTCATTATGCTAATTTATACATATTTTTCAAAACTCTCAATAAATGCTTCTCTTTCATTCTTCATGTATTTCAATTTGTTTCCTCAATTTACGTTACCAATATGATTCTTTTCAGTGTCAACGAGGATAAAATTAAAAATTTCGTCGTAAGATGCATGTCGGATGAGCTCCACATCATTGATGTGCTAGTTTACAGATTTGACAATGAGATCTAACTTGACTTTAGCATGTACTGTAGTATTAAAAAAAATGCCAATTCCACATGTTCAGGTAGGAATTAATCATTGTTTCACTTGACAATGAGAAAGTTAGAATATTTCATATAGTATAAGACAAAAGAAATAGTGAGTAGATGATGTCATTAGTTTCCTCATTTGCATACCGAACAGGACGTGCATATAAATGTTTTGTGAAATTAAGCGAAACTTTAATGTGCAATAATTTTCTTATTTTACATCCAATTTTGATGAAATATTCAGTGTTATGCTTATTGGATTTTGGAATTTTTATTCAAATCAACTTTTAGTTGGGGTGGAATTGTCCTTTAAGTATGGAAGGAAAATGCTGATGATTGAAAATTGAACATTCAGAATATGCCCTTAGATACGAGGATATGATATTTATTCCCCCTGCATTGGTCTAAACCTTTGAAAGCAATTTACTCAAAACTAATTTCTTTTAAAGTTGTGCGCTCATCCATCACCTTGTAGAAAACAAGGGATGATATGTAGGGGAAGGCGGGGTAAGTTGAGCATAGGGGCAAGTTGAGCCACCAGCCCCAGGCCAATAATAGAGTCAGACATTGTGGTGGTGTCATGTATTGATGACCCATAGCATAACCCCTAACCCCACCACATTGTTTCCAACTTTGAAACAAAAACTAGTTTTTTAGAGGGAAAAATATGAATTTCAGCCAAAAAAGTAAAAAAAGAGTGTGAAATAGATAAGTGCTTTATAAACACACACGTCTTTAAATATAATAAAGACATGATAACAACATTATTAGTCCAGGTATGGATCTTCATTCTTGTCATAGTCTTTTATATGATGGATGCATATTAAATGTGTGGATACAAAATTATCGCACTAAGTTCGGACTGGGGTAAGTTGAGCCAAACAGCATGGGGCAAGTTGAGCCATGGTAATTCCTATGGTAATGTATCTTAAAAAACAAACAAACCATAAAAATCGATTGAAATGCAGGCTGAAAGGAGCAAATTTACATGACTGCTCTTTTCCTTTTACAGGATGTTAGTATTTATAGAGAATTAGCAAGTGAAAAGACTTTAAACAAAAAATTGACATGCTGGTTCTCCCCCCATACATTTTGTACATAGTTTTTGTGGCTCAACTTACCCCAGAAGGTGGCTCAAACTTACCCCATATATGGGGCAAGTTGAGCCATTTGACATCGTTTTTTTCGAAGGTCACAATGACTTTCAGTGTGGGGATAGAAAGTTATATATAGGTGGAAAATATTTCAGAAGAATTAAATTTCAAGGCAAGGTACTTATTTCGACAAGATTATTAATCATATCAATTCTAACATGCAAAAAGCAAAAACTGTCACAACTTACCCCGCCTTCCCCTATATCTTGACACTTTACAGGGGCTTTTATTTGTAATCATTGTGAATGAAAATTTTTCTATGACTACATGTACATGAACTTCAAATGTGACATGAACATCATAATTTGTTGTCAGTACACATTTTGTTTTGATATTTTATTTTCAGGATGTGATTCACGCGAATGGGATCAGTACTGTCAGAAGTCCAGAGAAGGTATTTTATGAATAATTTATATCTCTTATTCTATTACTTTTATTACAAAAGCGGTGAGAGTTCTGTTTTGGAAGAATAATTTTTTTCAGTTTAGGGTGGAATGTATTGTTTATTTTGGGCTTCAAGTTGATCAGTGTTCCTAAATCTTTTAAGCATGCATGAAAGGTAGACAAAAACTCTCATGGATTTATGGCATTGTTTTCTAAATTCTGGTAAAACATTAAGAAAAATTGAAAAACATGCACATGTATGTGTGTAGGACAACTGCACATGAATATTGAGTTTACTTGCTCATTTAAATTTTGTATTCAATCCAATATTGAATTATTCTTTCCAATAATCCAAGGAAGCATGATAAGTGAGCTAGGAACTGTCTAGCCTTTTCTATTCAAATATGTGAAGTTAACAATTAAAGTCTTATTGATGTAAATTTGAGTTTACTTGCTCATTTAAATTTTGTATTCAATCCAATATTGAATTATTCTTTCCAATAATCCAAGGAAGCATGATAAGTGAGCTAGGAACTGTCTAGCCTTTTCTATTCAAATATGTGAAGTTAACAATTAAAGTCTTATTGATGTAAATTTGAAACTCTTTGACCCAAATCATAATTGGATGTCAAATATGTGTTTAAGGTACTTGGTGTTTTCATATCACTGTTAATGAGACATTATTGAAAAGGGCAACTTTCTTTTAGTTACAGTTTTGATTAGATGTTATTATCATTTTTGTGTGATTTTTTTATTTTTCGTTTAAATCAACTGGATATTTAAATGGACTAGGCTTTCAACATTCCTAGTCTCTTTTTCTCAATCATGTTTCTATTTTTGTTACTTGATATTTCTCTGTATCTGAATGGTAGAGCTATGGAAGCCACAGTTATTACTGCCTGAGCAGCTCTTCCCAGAGTACAACAAACTGAACGTATCATTCAATATTGCCCCTTCTGACTACCGCTTTGTGGAATATGTGATCAGCGTTTATAAAGTAGATGTTCCAAGACCGTTGTACACTCAAGTTGCTCATACTGTAAGTGAAAATCATTTGCCTTGAAGCACCTTTCACGTCATACCATTAATGTCATGCCCAAAGAATGGATGAATAATATGATAATGTTTTCATTTTTATGATATAAAAGGAAACACTTGCCACAAATATTAGGTGTTTTAGAGAAAATGTTGCTATGTTGAGAAACTAGATTAAGATGCCCTGCAGTTATTAGTCTAGTAATACCAGTATGTAATGATTATCCAAGCACTAGATTTGTATAAAGATGCATGTGATTGAGTATCTCTATTCGTCATTAATACTACAGGTTTCAGCATGTAACAAAGCATAACAAATATGATTCATTATGTTTCATTGACATCCATCCATTTACACTTTAGAGAATAGTGTAGCATGTAGGTTGATGTCTTTTTTTAACTAGAGCTAGTGGGATTTGAACCCTAGACCTCATAAATAGTCATTATATCATTATTTGACAGCCATTGAACTCTGTGCCGGTGATGGTCAATGGAATGATGATGGATGTGACTAGTCTAATCTTCACCTTGTCCGAAGAAGATATTGGAAAATCCCTCCATGTTTCAGTGAGTTATATATTTTTCTCTCTTTTTTTCTTTCTCTCTCTCTTACCCCTCCCTCTAAATTTTCTCTTTTACCTGTATATCTCACTTTCTCTGCCTCCCCTCCCCCCTCTCCTTATTTGATTGTTTATCGTCTATTATCTTGTCATGCTTCCTCTATGATCTCGTAATCCTACATGACCCTTTCTACTTCTATGGAACCCGTATTAGGCGACATTTCATGTCTTATTTCCTGACTCGTTCCCTTATAACTGGTTCCCTCAACTTAAATTCATTCCCTTGACTTGTAACTCATTCCCGTAACTCGTTCCTATCATTTTAAGTTGAGGGAATGAGTAACTACCTCATGGGAACGAGTTGTGAGTTAAGGAATGAGCTTGTAACTCAGAACAAAATAAAAAACATGTCTTGTTCCTAAGGAGCTCCGTACCTTTACACCATTGCTTTTGAATTTCTTTCATCAGGGTCTCTGCCTGCCCAAAATTATTTCCTGTTTCAACGTCTCTGTAATGAAATGGATTTTTTCCATCCCTCTTCTCCTTATCACACTCATCACTTTCATCCTTAAAGGTCAAGTCCACCTCAGAAAAATGTTGATTTGAATCAATAGAGAAAAATTGAACAAATGTAATGCTGAAAATTTCATCAAAATCGGATGTGAAATAAGGACGTCATGACAATTTAAAGTTTCGCTTATTTTTCACAAAATAGTTAAATGAACGAGTCAGTTACATGCAAATTAGTGAGTCGATGATGTTGCTCACTCACAATTTCTTTTGTTTTTTATTGTTTGAATTACACATTATATCAGTTTTTACAGATTTGACAATAAGGACAAACTTGACTGAGCCATAATATCTTAAACAGTGGTAATTCCACATGTTCAGGGAGAAATAAAACTTTGTTTCACAGGACAATAGAGAGAAAATTAGAATATTTTGTATTTCATATAATAAAATACAAAAGAAATCGTGAGTGAGTGATGTCATCAGTTCCCTCCTTAGCTTACCAACCGAGATGTGCGTATACCTATTTTGTGAAATGAAGCGAAACTTTAAAATGTCATAACTTTCTTATTTTATATCCGATTTTGATGAGATTTTCAGCGTTATGCTTGTAAGATTTTTTTTTTTTCAAATCAAGTTTTTGTTGGGGTGTACTTGTCCTTTCAGGTACATTTTGAAATGATTATACAAGACAGTATATGTACGTGTGCACATGAGAGTTATTTATGTTTTGTGGTGACTTTTCTGAAAAAGTAAATGTCCCATTTTCAGCTCTCTTGATATTAACTTGAGCTGAAACCATTAAATTTGCCCATGAATTTTTTATTTTAAAAAATTGTATTGTTGATTTACATTTGCATTCAACATATGATTATTTTTTTTGTTTGAAATAGCATAAAGATTGACTCATTCATTCAATCTGTAAATTGAATTATCAATGAGTTTGCGATCACAATGTTATTCTCTCTTTTTGTTAATCTTTTCTAGATGTTTCCAAAGTGTGCTGATGGCACACCAGACTGTAACACACCAACCTATTCAGATAAGACTAATATTGTTGAAATCATTGGTAAGTACACTTCTGTTTTCATGCCTGTACTTGTTTGCAATATGTATTCACTTTATGTTTTCATGTTTATGTGCGCTTTGTTTATTTTGGGGGTTGGTGTTGTTTTTTCTTGTTAAGGAGTTTGTCATGTTTAGATATAATTATTTTCTTACGGTTGATAAAAAACATAGTGTTAATACAACTTAAGACAGAGAAACAATATATTTGTGCCATATTCACGCTTAAAACTACGACAGACAAACTCTATTAAACACAAAGGGGCTCAATTTTGGAACAGTCTTAACCCACTACTTAAAAGAATGACCACCACTACCTCATTTAAAGCTAAAATTAAACAGCATCTTCTTGCCACTTACAAGTGATTTCCTTAAATTAAACGAAAATTAAACAGTCATATGATATATTTTGTTTTGTCTTGTTTTGTCATGTATTGTAAATATTGTAACTTGTTTCATGTATTATTTCAATTGCTATTTCCTATGTATTTTATTCCTACTATAATTTATTTGCTGTATTTGTATCACTGTAATCTATTTGTCATGGATCCCCCTACTTTTTAAGCCTCTGGCTTTCCTAGGGTATTTGATCATCACATTTTACAATGTATATATCTACTCATGTGATTTTTTACCTAATAAATAAATTGAATTGAAATACAGCATACACTACAGATCGTACAATATTTGGAGGGGAAAGGCAGGGAGAAAAAAGGCTTAAATTAGAAGGATATAAGACATATTTTTATGAAAGTTTGTAAAAAATTTGTTGCCTCCCTCCATTCTTTGTTATTTTGTTTGAATAAGAAAATTCCCTCTAAATTGGCTCAAAGTATATTTGACTGTATAATACTAAGTTGCAAAGTTACAAGCTTTTACAGTGATGCAGTGATATAGAGAGTTTTGTTACTTGAAATAGAAAAAAATGCAGTATCATTGAACTTTACCTTTACAAAAATAAACAAATCTAGATAACATAATCATTAAGAATGATAAGCTCTTGCAGCAAACAAGTAAAGAATATAATTCTGAACTAATAACGTCCTATAAAAAGTCTTTTACTATGTCCATTTTTTTTACAAAAGCAATTCATCAATGGGGTGTGCATTAAAAGGAAATTACAAAAGAATCATTTGAGCTTCAAATATTTTTTTGAAATATTCTTTTGTTTCTTAATATTTTTAACATTAACATTGTATTGGTGAGTAAACTTGTTAATATTAGGCCTGGAGTTAATAATAAGTTAACACAATTCTACACTCTTCAATGAAAAACAGACACACCAAAGCAAAGTCATTAAATCATCACTCCGTACCTCAAGGTTACACAACAACAAACCTGTTCCGATGGGTAACCTCATTGAAATTTACCGAAAATCATTCTATTTCCTATTTCAAATATTTTTACAAATACTTTTCTGAAGCATATTCCTGTGAAGAATTCTATTATGAAATAGTCAAATTTTGATAATCAAATTTTGATAATCTACAGTCCACAGATGACTTAACCCACTTCAGATTTAAAGAGTATCTTTTTCACACAATTTTGACATTCCACATTATTGTCTAAGGTACTTTAAGCTTTAAGATCAATATGGAATGAAAATTTTTGTGAAGTTTGATTGGATTAGAGTGAGTTTGTCACTAGATTAAAGCAATTTGTAATAAATTATAGGTTTTATGAAAGAAGGTCCCACACAGGTGTTCTTTAAACATTTTGTAAGTATTGTTGATTCAGGTAGTTGCTTCTTTAGTGCTCCTTGAGTTTATTCCTGTTCTGTTAATCATTACCAATTTCCCAAATACGACTTGAGGTGTGTTAATGCTAAACTTATTAGGAGCTGGGAACATTTTGAAACATGTTTAATTTCAAATGTGATTGCATCCTTTCTTGCTTTCCTAAAATTGATTTCAATCATGAATGCATAAAAGGCCACTTTCATGAATACGCACTCTATATAAGATGCAAATATCATACAATTCATATTTATGAATTTGCTTCTTTCATGCCTTAAAAGTTTTGAATTAACATGAGCATTCTGCTTTCAAAAAAGTAAGTATAAACACATCATTATGGTGAAGTTGGAATTGCATCTCTAGACAAGTGAAGAGCTTATATAATCTTAGTCATGTTGGCTTTTATTTGTAAAGCCCTTGAAGTCACAGCGGTTTAAAGTATTGTTTTCTATCTATGTCATACTAAGTAGGACAGGTCATTCTACCGCATGAAAGTTAGTGCAAGTTGGATCTGCATGTTTATTTGTTATTTTTTTATTTTCTTTAATTTTCATTTCATTTATTTCCATCAAGCTTGAAATATATACGCTTATGTTAGCAAATTCGAGATAGAAGAGACAGCAATAACAACAAAAGATCTTATCAAAGAAAAATATATCCTGATGAGAGTACAAGCAAAATTTGAATAAAATGGACATAACAGATTTTACATGGTAATGGCAATGAGAGGAATTGACGTACACTCGCTCGCAATTCTGAATGTTTGTTATTCCATAGTTATATTATTTCAAAGGTTCATTATTCCCAAGGTTTGCTCGTCCTAAAAGAAACTGAGTTTGTTTTTCAGAACATCTGTTAACCCAACAATAACAGAAGGTTCATTATTCGAAGGTTTGTTTGTCAAAAAATTTAACAATTTTCATCATTCCGTAGGTTTGACAATCAGAAAATGAAATGGAGTTTGGCAGTACATAACTGATGCACTATCCCTACTTTGATTTTGGAGTTTTAAACTTACAGAATAGTATTTTCATTTTCAGAGAAATTAACCTTCAGAATAACAAACCTTATTTCAAATAAGCATACATGTACCACTGTTTCACAAAAAAAATAAGATATGCTACAAGTCAATAACTATTAATTTTCGTTTAGTTTCGATCAAATTTCCACTGATATTTTCACTGAAGTACTTGGCTATTGAATGGAATTCCCCTGGAAAGCATCTGAGCTGTTGTTTTATCAGGGCAATATCAGAGGAGGACAGGAGTAACCTCCATCAAAGCTGACTCATTGTCTACCCTTAATTTGACATGAATATCTATCTCTCCCCTGGGAATTACTCGTTTTGTTAAAGAAACATGATTGTCCTGTGTATTGCAGTTATGCTAGGAAACATGATACTTCAGGATCATTCCTGACTGATTTATTGATCCATTCTTTTTGCAAGTTGATTATTACAAAAGAAAATTACAATCAGTGTCCCTCTTTTGTTACATTTATATTTGTAGGGGTATTATTGTTTACAAACATATGAATATTATCAGCATTTTCACATGTCCCAGACAAAAATCATTGAATTGAAAATGATATTAATCTCGTTTTGACAAGACTATTGAAGATGTATGTGGAGGGTTGTGTCCCAGTGAATTAGTCTTCGGACTTTGAATCCCAGCCATGGCCTAATCTCCCTAGGCAAGAAATTTATCCACATTATGCTGCACTCGACCCTGGTGAGATGAATGGGTACCTGGTAGGATTTATTCCTTGAATGCTTTAGCGCCTATATGGCCGCTTAGCTACAGCCGGGGTTATAATATACCAAGTATATTTCAGCGCATTGAGCACATAATCAATGTGGATTTGGCGCTTTAGAAATACTCTATTATTATTATTATATCACATATTTCCAGACTCCTTTGACATTGCTCAGTATCAATCTTAAATTCGACAATCACATTCTTTTAATTTCCCCCAAATAACCTTCAAATGTGTTTATCTAAGAATAGTTCATGTTTATCTGTCCTCTAAAAATGGTGATGGTCGGGTGCATATCAGTGATATTCAGAAACAATCTAATATGCCTCCCTCAAATGTTAGAGGAAAGTATTTTACTTATTATTTCTAGACAGTTGGGAATGAAATGAGTGGCAAATGTGCTAAAAAATTTGAACCTGTACTGTTAAAGATTTGTGTCATAATTGGCTATCCATACTTGAACCAAAACTTAAGACCAGAGTTTAGATTAAACCAGAATATGGGCCTATGTAACTTTTGTGCCTACTAGTTTAATAAACAAATGAATGACCTTGATCGTTTACCTTGACCTAACATTCGCAAGGCAATTTAGTATGTTTTTGAAATAAAAATAATTGATAAAACAGTGGTAACCTCATCTGTCATCTTTGTTAAATATCACAGCGGATACTGAGAGAGTCGTATTTCAATAGATTATGTTTTTATTTTTAGTTTTTAATCAATTGTGTGATCATTTGTTACATATTTTGTGTTATACAGCTAATCCATGTGATACAGATCCCTGTGGGGAACTAGGAAGTTGTGAGCCCCTTGAGAGCCAGTACTTGTGTTTGTGTAATGAGGAGGCCATATTGGATGAGCATCCTATCTATGATGGTGATACTTGTATAGGTAAGTGTAATTCTATTAACCACATTAGGACTAACTGAAGGGCCATTCAGCCCTCTTCCCCCCCCAAAAAAAAAAAAATAAAGTAAAATGAAATAAATGAGTGAGCGATTGAGTTAGTGAATGGGTGAGTGAGTGAGTGTGTGTGTGTGTTGTGAGTGAGTGAGTGTGTGTTTGTATGTGAGTGACTGATCTTGAGTGAGTGAGTCTATGAGTGAGTGAGTGTGTGTGTATGTGTGTGTGTGTGAGTGAGTGATCATGAGTGAATAATAATAATACAAAACATTTATAGGGCGCTTAATACGGGCGTTTCTAAGCGCACTGTGTTCTGAATTTAACTTGGGGAAAAAATTAAATGGGCATATTAACACAAGAAAAAAAAAATACTAGCAGATTAAAACTGGTGTGCACCTCCAATGACCGACCCACAACTGGGTCGGTCATGTGTGAATGTGTGAGTGAGTGTGTGTGTGAGTGAGTGATCATGAGTGAGTGTTTGGTTGGAGATCAGCACATTCCTTCCCTGACTTTAAACTTCAAAATCTTTATTTAAATTGTGTAAAATCAGTTAATAGGCCTGAATGTATGGAAAATGATTAATGGATGTAAAAACAAAATAATTTCAAATACAATGTTCAAGATGTTTTTATTAGCAATTTTGGTGAGTCAGACAGACAGTCACTGAAAAAGATTCCTAGGAGAATTTTGTGCTCATCTTCTGTTTGTAGTGTGATTGGAGCTCTAAGCTATGTGTGCTTATCAGTTCAAAGATTGGTGTAAATACTATTGCAACATGCAGTGTGCAATTTGAATCCAAGCACAGTTGTTTCAATGTAGCCTCTCATATATCAGTCATAGCGGACTGAATAAATGAAAATACTTACATAATTTGGCTTTGTTCAAGTTATCACAAGAATTTCAATGGCATTGTGTCAATGGTAATTCTATTTGGGAACACTATCAACGAGTATTGCCAGATTCTTTCTTAACATAACATTGATTGATAACCACAGCATATACTCAGTCTGAATGCTTGGTATTTGCTGAATCAAAGGTAATGTTTAATCACAGAGACATTGGCATTTGTCTCTGATTAAAGGTTCAGTGCCATCCAAATCCAAGTTGATTCCTATTGATGCACAGTGTTAAAAAACTTGTATGGTACAATTTACAAATTCAAAATTTTTTACACAAGGATTTTTCCAACTTGCTTAGTTCCACCCATAAAAACAGAGCTCAAACCTCATTCCCTCTGTGACATCATCAGTCAATCTTCAGCCGATTGTTTTTGAGTTAACAAAGAGATAGTTTGCCAGAGCTAACCAACTGTTAACAGTCTCAACATAAATAAAAGTTGCAATTTAGACTAGTCTTTAGACTAGGCCTAATTTTCTGATATAACACGCATTACAGATACTGAGGAACTAGTGAGAAAAGACTAACCATTCAAACCCGGTTGAACGAGCCATCCACTGTGAGCCATCCAAGAACCTGACTTGGATTTCTTATGTTTGTTCCTTGCTTGAATCCGCTACCTAAGTCTGAGAGACTCTTTGACCTGTATCTATAGTGACTTTTTATATCACACATTTACCTGACATAGCAGTTGTCACCAAAATAAGAGGCAAAATTAAAATAAAAGAATTCACATGAAAATATAGTGTGAAGCTGTGGGTTAACATTGATTAAAGCACTGAATAATTCCATAGACTTTTATCCTTGCAAATTCATCTAAACATATTTGATTCTGTGAAATGGAAAGCAAGAAAATAATGTGCTATTCTACATGCAAGTGCGTGTAATGATTACTCTGTCCTCATAAGATGTAGTTAAAAAATACCTGCTGATGAATGGCACAATGATACCCTTGTTTTGATGTCTGCGAATTGGAACATTCATAAAAGAAATACAAATAAAATAAATATGCATGAAACTGGTTTTGTTGTATTCTATAGCTTATCAGCTTTCATTCAGTGTATAATATAATTCAATTTTTCGATTCCCGCAAGGTCTTTAAAAAATGTTTAAAACAATCATTTGGATTCATAAAAAGTAACATATGAGTTTGATTTTGCACTATGAATCAATAGGAAATTAGGAATCAACTTGGATTTTGATGACACGAAATGTATTCATGATTCATATAAAATTTGTCAGGTCTTTCTATGGTCATGGGAGTGAGAGATTCTGTTGTTGTTATTGAGTACATAAATCTTGAAGTTTTGGATTGTTCAGACTTCAGAAGAAGCAGTCTAAGTGCTTTAGGGTAACAGAAAAAACTATATTTTATGAGAGGGAGGTATTTTTCCTTTATATTTGTTTAAAAAAAATTACTTACAAAAAAGAAGTTAATGAATGAAGTCTTTAATAATCACATCCATTGATCTTAATGTGATAAAGTCTTCTTTTATTTTCATTTTGTCTCACCTGAACATAGTTCGGCAGAGACCTATATGCTTTTCACACTGCACTTTTTGTCCTAATTTGGTGGGGCTAAGGGGGGTCTTAGCCCCACCAATTTCCCGGGGTTAAGCTTAGCCCACTTCGTTTTCACACTACGTTTTAGCAAAGTGGGCTAGCACGGTAAATAGTACGGTACTATCTGGCCCTGCAAAAAAGCAGGGTTAGCCAGCTTATTGTGGTGCTAGCACCACAATTTCAGTGCTAAGAGATGCAGTGTGAAAACGAAACAGGGCTAAGGAAAGTGGGGCTAAGCATTAATCAATCACAGAAGTCGAATTGCGCGCTAATCACGCTCTGTATGGTAAAATCATCAGTATTCATGAGTATGGTATGGGGTTAAGAAAGACAGTGTGAATCGAAAAAAAGATAGTATGGGGTTAAGAAAGACGGTGTGAAGCGAAAAAAAGATAGTATGGGGTAAAGGATAGTCCGGGTTAAGGATAGTATGGGGTTAAGGAAATGCAATGTGAAAAGCATACTAGTAATCCTTGGGTAGCACCACACATATGTCTATGAGAATGATGAGGTCAAAGGTCATCAATGGGTCAAAAGGTCAGATGATATGAGGTCATGTCTGTTAAAAAAATGTTAAAGTTTTTGTTCAACTTGCTTTCATTTCTTTTTTTCTGCATTAATTATGCACTTGGTATATATATATCGTTGGGTAATACCACATGTGTGTCCATTAGAGTGATGGGGTCAAAGGTCATCTAGGAGTCAAAAGGTCAAGTTTACTTTGAAATTGCTCTCATTTCTTTATTTCTGCATCAATGATGTTCACACTTGGTACATATGATGCATAGGTAATATCACATGTGTGTCTATGAGGGTGATGGGGTGAAAAGTTGAGTTTTTATTCCAGTTGCTCTCATTTCTTTATTTCTGCATCGATTGTGCTTACATTTGGTAAAAATTATCCTTGGGTAATGTCACAAGTGTGTTGAAGAAATGGGGTCAAAGGTCATCTAGGGGTCAAGTTTTGTTCAAATTGCTCTCATTTCCTTATTTCTGCAAATAACCATTAGGCCTACTAGTAAGTAATACTACACACATGTTCATGAGGATTATAAGGTCAAAAGATCATATTGCATATTTCATTGATCATGATAACAGGCTAGACTCATGGTTTGTGAACCACCTTGTTATTGAATGGTTTGTGTTCTCAATCTTAAGGAAAATGATTTTGAAAATCTAAGTTTTACAAATTCAGTTTAAGTGCATAAAGTTAGATAAGAGCAGAAGACATTGTTAGGATATACACGTGCAGTACAGAATATTTAACAATCCATTAGTCAGATTAATAGAATACAATGTACTTCAAATCAGTTAGTAGCCTTTTATATTAATATTTGACTTCCCAGTGTCATATTTATTGCATGCACAGACAAATAATGATATTATACAGTGCGTCCCACAAAAACGAAACCGAGGTATAGCGATGATTTATCATAACTTAATGACAAATACAATAGACAATGACCTACATGTATCATTATCAAGCTTAGAGTGTCCTCTTTTAGCTGGTATAACATACAAGATTTTTCATCCATGCATGAGTGAGTAAAAAAAAATCAAAGAAAGGAAAGCAAAAAGTCATTTGGCGGGGGAATCAAAATTTCAAAAGAAAATCACATGCCTAAAAAGTTCAATATCTGTTCTTTAATTTGATAGCTAAATCGCAGAAAATGGTCAAGAAATAACGAAGTTATGTTTCTTCGAAACAATGCTTGTATTTCCATAATTTCATGAAACAAACATGTTTTCACCGGTTTCCCACCGAATCCCACAGTTAACAAGAGACTTTCTGCATGGCTAATCATCAACAAAACGGAGTGCCGATTAATTCTAAAAGCTGTCCTGTAAAACCTCTTCATTTTATGAAATTATAGGAATTCAAGCCTTATTTCAAATTAACAGAAATTTGTTATTTCTCAACCGTTTTCTGTAATTGAGGTATCAAATTAGAGAGAAGATATTAAACTTTAAAAATGTGATTTTCTTTTTGAAACTCAGATACCACCTGCCAAGTGACTTTTTGGTTTCCTTTCTTCAAATTGTTTTTGCCTAGTCATGCATGAATTAAGAATAAGCAAAGTTATTTCAATTGAAAGAGGAGACCCTAAGCTTTACAATGATGGGTCATTTGTCTATTGTATTTGCGATTAAGGCATGATAAATCATCTATACATCTCGATTTCATTTTTTGTGGGATGCACTGTATTGTTACAACTGAAAACTTACCTTGATTCTGAATTCTGATTGGCTAAAAAAACAGTTCCTATGGTAACTCAGAAATGTCTGACTTTGATGTTTTATCTGACAAGACCTGTTTTATCTGACTAAAAGTTTTATCTGACTAAAAGTAGTTGTGCTTCACAGTCAATCAAAATCAAAGAGTGTTGTCAGATCTGATAACTTGTCGGATGATAAATGTGATGACATGCTCCATAGTTATGCAGGGTGCTACATAAGCATTTGTCCGATTGCCCAGGGCAAGTAGAAATTAGAGTCGGGCAAGTGTTTTGAAGTAAAGACCATAACTACTTGCCTGAAATGGGCAAGTAAAATTCACACAGTAGAAAGCAAAATTCTCACAGTAGAATGACCAAAATTAGGGTATGATATTGACCCTAATTTTGGTTATGGTAGGCAAGATAAAATTACTTTGGAAAAAAAATGCAATAACAAGGTAGTTCAGTTCATGTCAAAAGAGAGAAAAAGGTCAATGGTTTATAAAAACCCCAAGACTTCTTTTGAAGAGGTAAAACTTTTTTTTCAAGGATTTTTTCGGGCAAGTGCAATAGATTTTTTGGCAAGTATATTCCAACTATTTGAGAATTTACTTGCCCAACCGGGCAAGCGTTTCTAAAAAGTTATGTATAGCATTCTGGTTATGTGACCTGAAATCCTGAAGCCAACGATAAGTCCCACAAAATGAAGTTTGAGATTTTTATTGAGTTTGATATGCCATGTCCTAATGTATAAATAACTTGTGTGAATTGATAAAAAAAAGCAATTCAAATACTTTATTTAATGTAGAAACAATTGAGTGCGAACTTCAAATAACAAAGTTCTAGGTTCACTGAGCATATGAACACACGGTGCAATCCAGATAAGAAATGGTTTCCAAGAAAGTCTTGTATCTTGTTTTTTATCTACCAAATTTTGACAGTATGAATAAGAAGAATTACTCTTTCAGATGAGCTCTTTTTCTTTTTTTACATTTTTTTGAGGACCAGGATCGTTATTTATTTGATACTTAAGCCAGAATTTTAAGTATTTTACTCAGTAATTTGCTTGAGTAAAATACTTGACCATCTTTGGTATTCAAGTACATTTTTCTGGCTAAGTGTTTTGCATAACTCTATCTGGCATAAAGTCTGGCTTGCATGCAGAACGTGATACGTGCCGTAATACATTCTGCTCACAGATTGATGCATACATTGCACGTTATTTGGCTCAATCTTTATGACGTCACAATAAATTTGGCTTGATGAAATAAAAATACTCCGAATACGAGTTTAAGTACTTTGCTTAGCCAAGTAAAATGCTAAGTAAAATACAAGATCAATACTTTCAAATGAATACCGGCCCTTGAGTATTTTGGCTATTTACAGAGAATATTCCTTTTTTACTTCGTTTTAGGGAGTTGGCTGGTCACATATTACATTTGAATTGTAATTCAAACTAGCATGTCAGTGCTTTTTTTATCATATGAATGTACTTTGACTTTGATCCTTTCATGAATGAGCATTAGAGCAAAGAATAAGATTCTCAAGTGACAATGTGTACCTTGCACCAAGCAACAATACACACTAGGCACTTATACCCTTTTCATAAACCTATCCTCCAATTAGCCGCCTAAGAGTAATGCGGATAATTCAATAAAAATTGTGTTCATAAACTCCGAAAATAAGCCGCATTATTTTTACGAGCGCCCGTCCTGAAAAAGGCGGATAATCGCCATGACAACTGGACACGCCCCTCCGATGCGGTTGTGTTGGAAAAGGGTGACCTTGTGACCGCACCATGGCAATTATCCGCATTATTTGGAAACGCGTTCATAAACTCAAAATCTTATCCCGATGCCGCTATTATGCGGATAATAGCAGCATCAGAGTAATGTGGATAACTCTTGTCCTCCTCCAATTTTACGACCAAATTATGCTGCTATTAGCCGCCTAATTCATTTTAATTGGGTTTATGAAAGGGGTATTAGATTTCTTTTTTTTCTCAAGATTTTTGCCCCCCCCCCCTCTTCCATATACATAGCTGTCATTTTTTTGGGGGGAAGGGAGGGAGAAGATTAGTTTTACTCTAAATTTAAGAAATAGAAAAAGGGGAAAATTATAGATTTTGATCATCATTGTTTTTACTCAGATCATTTTATGACAAGCAAAAAAGTAAAATGTCATCACAATTCTCTGCACTGTCATCTGTTATTGACCATAGACAGATGATCACCAGCATTTTATATCTATGCCACTTCAAATGGGGAGGGGGTCTTACAAAAACTTCATTATTTCAACCTGGGGCAGTATTCTGAGGTCCATTTTATATCTTTGAATTTGTTTCATGTTATTTTGTAAATTAAATTGGTAATTTTAGATCATATTCAATCTCTGATAAAATCGTATGTTTTAAAGCTAAATTGAATCCGAGATGAAATTTCAATTTCAAGTTTTATTTCAACTTAAACTCAGCAGCACACCCTTGTCTACCAGTTTGTAGAGCTTCACAGATGATGTGCTAAATTCCCATGTTGAAGAAAAAGTGAAAATGAACTTTTAAAAAGTGAAAATGAACTTTTAAAAATATGATGGAGGCTATTCCTACAACAGTATTTCTAGGTGAATTACTGTAGTTCCAAATGTTTACAGGGGCATATAATTATCATTGGATGCTCTAACATCATTCCCTGTAGGATAATAAAAACATTTTAAAAAGATTTCTTTTTTAAAAGGATAAAGAGTATTCTCTTTTTTTTTCAAATAAATCTCAATAATATTGTGTGGTAGACTCTTAGCACAAGCACATTTAAGTTGTATGAAATAATCCTCTTTCACCCTTTGCCCCTTCTCCTGGCAGAAAGGATTTTGATTGGTTGAATGAAATGATAGAGCCGTCAAACTGCTTTTCTTATTGGTCAGTACATGTACTTCATAAATCGGTGTGCCTCAGAGATAAATCAAGATGGAATTATTCTCAGAATACATATTTGGAGATGTTATAAGGGCATTTTGTCTTGTTGATTTAAAATCAGTTTTTTTTAGTGTTTAATTTGAGGTAACATGGTTCTCCGAATACCACCCCAGAAGATTAAAAATAGTCTGCAGAAGAGCATTTGAGTGAAGGGAAAATCTGAGGCTAGTTCATAATTTTTGTAGATCTGTTTAATTTCCGTTGACTAAAAAGGCCAAATAAAAATATGAGATATGTAGAGCATGGTCATTTCTTTTTTGTCTATTTTTTCTTGACACAGCTTGAAAATGATTATTCTTTGCAAACTGATTTCTGAGAGCTTTCCAAAAATGGACAGGGCTCACTCATGTGAAACATTCTGTTCAATTTTTTTTTACATTCATCTGATGGATGAGACCCAACCGCAAGAACATACATTAACAAGTTATGATTATCCCCATGTTGTATCTTTTTCAATTCCCATGACCCTAACCCCTTTTCAACGTGTAAACGTCTTATTAATACACACTGTATTATCTTCTTAAAAATGAAGTGTGAACTTGTGACAGACCTCTCTCAAGTCCCTCTTGTTGATCAAAGGGTTTATATTCAATTCATTTAATGCCAATTTGCCCAATCACCAACTTATTTATTATCATTTGGTCTACCATCAGTACTATCCACAAGTTCTATTTGCTATTTCATCCACTCACAAGTTCGTCTTATAACCAGTCGGTCCAATAGCCATTTAGTCCATATACCATTTGGCCTAATTGGATTAAGTGTTGGGAAATTGATGAAAAAGTAAAGGGTATTAGACCAACTGGTTATGAGATGAAATGGTTATCTGTAGATGAACTGGTGATCAGACAAAATGATTATCGGATCAAATAGTTATTTGACCAAGTGGTTGTTGATGAAATGTTGATGGATAGAATGAGACTAAATGAAGGAAGGCCGTGTAATGAGTGGACGAGTTTGCGATAGAACAATTGGTAATTTACCAATGAAAGTGCCTCTCAGGGTATGTGCCTGAAGAATAGGCTGAGATTCCTGCTCTTAAATGTATGTGGATGGTTGAGGACAGCCTCTCATCCCCACTATCCCCCTTCTCCCCCTCTCTCCTCTTTTTCTCTCTGTTTTTATTTCTGTCAATCCCTTTTATATTCAAATTAGCTTTTATTTGAGTCAAATGGAAGAATATGATACAAAATAATTGCTTATAATTGCATTATTATTACATTATAATTGAAAATTACCAGATGTGCATCATGATTGTTGACCATTCTTGTTTTTTATAAACAGATCATAAATCATATGTTCAATAGTGATGAAAAGGGAAATTCATTTAAAATCTCAGGCCAAGCTTTTAAACTGTGCCCCCTAACCCCCCCCCCAAAAAAAAAAGATAAATAAAAGACAAAACAGCTGCTATTTCCTTCCTTCCTTCCTCCTCACTTTCTTTCTCTTTTATCAAAGTGTTTGCCATAGCTATTGCTAGCGCAAGAGAACAATAATGTATTAGTTTTGTTGAGTTGTACCAATTATCTTATATCCTTGATTGCTTACGGTTTGACAACACGATCAATCAGGATGCATGCCCATTGGGTGCAAGGATGCGTGTGTCGCAAAACATAATATGATCATTCATTTTATAAACACCGATAAGCAGGTCGTAGGTAATCTGAAAAGTCCTTGTCTGCTTCCATGCTCTACCTGATCTTGAATTTTTGTAGGCAACTGAGAATCCAAGAAATTTTCAGTTTTTATTTCCTTTAAAAGTTGTTTATCTTATCAAAGTATGAAAAAGTATTAGGATAGAAAGGAAAATATGTACTTTTACATGTCATTGGCATATTCAGGTTGCATCGCTCACAAAATTCAAGAGCTGATATGTTTTTGTTTACATATATCACACAGCATTTCATTTCTTGGATTACTATTCATATCGAGTGATGAATTTTAGTAGTTCTTGTTTTAATTGGTTAAAAACAGCAAGGGGTGGGTTTTAAGAGCATATAAATCAAATTAACCAAATGTTTAAGAAATAATTTGGTCATAATATCATAATGACCATGACATTTTTCAGCCTATTTGGTTATACACATGTTGATCAACACATATGATAACCAATGGTGACGGACAGTAACCCCAGTACCTCGTCAAAGAAAATATTAATTTCATTGAAATCCATGCTGATTTTAACAAAAGACATCATTTTGATCAACCTCAAAATGACAAAGAAATTAAGAAAATTTGAGACGTACATATCTACATTCTTCCAAGAAAAAAAAATAGCATCCCTGACCTTGGTTAAAGCATGGACCTACTACACATGGTGAGAGATTGGAGAAGCAAACCATTGTGGTTCGTCCCTCTAGTGTTTTGTCTGATTCAAAGATTCTGTTGCCACTGACCTAAAGGCCTGGTCACACCGCCCGAGCGTTGTTGGAGCGGTCGTGGAGCGGAGAGAAAAAAAAATCATCACTGCTCGCTACCGTTCACCATTTTCGATTTCAATTGTTTTTATTTTGTTTTCGATTTTTTTCCCCAATTTTGTGAGCGAACTTGGACCCTCTCTCATTACCGCTCCAAGACCGCTCTGGCGGTATGACCAGGGGTGGTATTCTGAGATCCATTTTATCTCAGATAAAATAAAATATTTTATCTCCGTTAAAATCAGTGAGATAAAATACCCTTAAAATCTCTCCGAATTGGTATTCTGAGAACCATTTTATCTTCATTTTATCTCTGTAAGACACACCTATTTTTTAATCAATATCCAATTAGAAACGCGCTTTTATAGCTCTCTCATATCACTCAACCAATTAAAATCCATTACGCCAGGAGGTGTGGCAAAGGGTGAGATTGCGTCAATTTATTGACTTCAAATACGCTTGCACTATACGCTTGCGCGTCTTTACGGAGATTTCTTTTTAACAAAAAGGACAATACTCTCATCTTTTTTCGAAGTCTATATCGCATCTTTTCAAGCATCATTTCAAAGACAATATTAGTCAAGAAAAGTCTTATGAAATACTCTCTGATTGTACAGGAACAACGTTAAGGTGTTATTCTCAATAAATATATAATTTTTCTTCATTTTCATGTCATCATTTGGGTTAATTTACCTAGAAATACTGGTGAAATCAACGTCACAGAGATAAAATAGCCTCTACCCTCTTTTAAGTTTATTTTATTTTTTCTTCAAAGTAACGTGGGCGCAAGCACATCATCTGCGTTGCAATGGCCAGATACGCGATGGGTATGTGTACGCAGGCATTGTTCTGTTGCGTATCATCTGTAGACACGCAAGATAAAATTTATACGCAAGATAAAAACTAAAATTTTATCTGAGAGATAAAATCTCGTCTCAGAATACCAATTTCATTTTAAGAGATAAAATAAAATATTTTAAAGATAAAATGACCTCAGAATACCACCCCAGGCCTTTACCACATCTCCAACAATGTCCATGGTCTTGTCTCTTTACTTTATTGTAAAATGATTAAGAATATTTGTATTTTGTATCAATACAAATCAATTCCTTCGTAGGGTTAGGGGCAGCACCCCTAAACTGCCCCTTTGACAAAAAAAGGGCAAACTTTCTATCCCATGACCTCAGACGAGTCTGGTTGATGATTGGACCTTGTGTTCCATTGTCAAGAGTGAGGAATACTCCCTTTGATAGTTGCCATGATGGTTGTAAAATCATAGGCAAAAATGTGCATGCTCCATTTACCATCAATGGGTTGTTATGAACATTAAGATTAGATCAGATTTCACAAGCCATACCTGTATAAACCTGCACTTCCACAAGAAGGCTATATTATATTTCACATATTAAAACATGAAAAATTGGAATGAACACCAATCTGTGCCATATTTTTCATTTCATTTATTGGTTAATTTCTGCAACATTAAAAAAAAACATGTTGACAAAGAAAATACAATAATATATGTAATGAATTTACTGACAAGCAAAACACTGAAAAAATTGCATTTTCTATCATTTTCTATCACATATCGATTTTTAGAAGGTTGCAGGCCACTATAACTTATAAGCTAAGCTTGACTGCATGGCATCCCTAGATAAACAATTACAGATTATTTATCATACAATCGTATCATAAGGGTGCAGGTGCATAATGGGGGGGTTACGCTTTGTCCTTTCAATGTATGTTTTGATTTTGAATCTTAATGAAGATTTTTTAAATCTGGAATGATTTAGTTGCACAACATATCTTATATTCACTGCATACAAGGACACAATTACTTAAAGGTCAAGTCCACCTCAGAAAAATGTTGATTTGAATCAATAGAGAAAAATCAGACAAGCACAATGCTAAAAATTTCATCAAAATCGGATGTAAAATAAGAAAGTTATGACATTTCAAAGTTTCGCTTATTTTCAACAAAATAGTGAACGAGCCAGTTACATCCAAATGAGAGAGTCGATGATGTCACTCACTATTTCTTTTGTTTTTTATTGTTTGAATTATACAATATTTCAATTTTTACGAATTTGACAATTAGGACCTCCTTGCCTGAAGCACAAAATGTTAAAATAATGGAATTCAACGTGTTTAGGGAGGAATGAAACTTCATTTTACATGACAATGACGAGAAAATCAAAATATTTCATATAATAAAATACAAAAGAAATAGTGAGTGAGTGATGTCATCAACTCTCTCATTTGGATGTAACTGGCTCGTTCATATAACTATTTTGTTGAAAATAAGCGAAAATTTAAAATGCCATAACTTTCTTATTTTACATCCGATTTTGATGAAATTTTCAGTGTTGTGCTTGTTGAATTTTTGTCTTTTTATTCAAATCAAGTTTTTGTTGGGGTGGACTTGTCCTTTAAAATGTTCACATGCATTGGTAAAAAAATCCAACTTGTGCATAAAATCAATACCTGCGTGATATACATTAGTATGTCTTTGTTGCAGAGCAGTTATTTGTCATATTCTCATCTATTGAATTTGATAATAAAAGGAACAGGGCCTGAATAATCAATTGATGGTATGATTCAAAAGAGCTTCACAAATCACAGAAAAGCATGCTACAAAATGGGGCATATGTTGTTTGACAATATGATATCTTCTATGATTAAAGGTCAAAGTGACATGATCAGTGTGTGAAAATAGTACTTTACAATGGAAATTTCATTCAGCTAACCATACCATGAAATATTATGTAGCTGACATACCAATTTTGGTTGTTGTTCAAGAGGTTTTTCTAATAAGTTTCTGAAGTCTTTGAAACAGTAAAAAATAGAGAGCAGAAATAATTCTTTCATTTCCAAATGTTGGCAGGCCGAGATACAGTTTCTGTACATTCAGTACAGTGTTTTAATTTAAATTCTATGGATAAATCTCTTATATCTTTGAAATGTAACACATGATCCCAACACCTATCATTGATCGTGATATCGATATGGTATTGCATTTGATTTTTTTTCTTGTTCCAGAATTCAAATCTCTTTCCATTTCTTGTTTAACAAATCAAATATTCCTAGACTTAATGTAAGCCATTGACTCTTGGTCACCTGATATTTCAATTTTTATTATCCAGGTCAACTCTACCAGTATAGGCCTAAGCTATTTACCTCAATCATTTTATCTTTTCCGTACATCAGTTATTTGCTTTCCTTGCATGACCAAGGTGTGGACTTGATACTTGCTTTTGTTATTAGGTGTTGTTCTTTTGTATTATTCCTTAGATTTCAGTGTATTTAATGCAGTCTTTGCAGGTCCATTATGATATCATATAATTTGACCTTTCAGAACTCTTGCTTCTGTAAAGGTTCATTCTAAAGTCATTCATGCATTTAGTTGTTTTTTTCAGGGAGGATCTAGTAGGCATAGCATAGAATATTATCTCAGGAATTCATATGAAACGTTTATTACAGGGGAAGTTCACCCTGAAGAAAACTTTGTTGTAAAAATAGCAGAAAAAATAGTAAAAAATATTGGTGAAGGTTTGAGGAAAATCCGTTAAAGAGTAAGAAAGTTATCAGAGTTCAAAGTTTTGGATTTGTGACGTCATAAACGAGCAGCTGCCCCATGTGTTATGTAATATAAAATGCATGAATTTCAAATTTTGTATGGTTTCTGATGACTTAATTTTGATTTCTATTCATAATCGGGTGTGAAATGATTTGTCTATTGATACACAAAAGTTACAGTGAAAACGATTTTCAATTTTCTGAGAAAATGGAATTTCATTGATTTTATACCATTCGCTATGTAGGAATGCTGCTCGCATATGACGTCACAAATCAAATAATTGAAATTCTAATAACTTTTTAATTATTTGATGAATTTTTCTCAAACCTTCGGCAATATTTTTTATTATTTTTTTCTGCTACTTTTACAGTAAAATTTTTGTCAGGGTGAACTTCCCCTTTAAACATGGGGAGTATACTTTGCTTTATCTGTAAAAATTTATATGGGACTGTTTTTTTTTTCTTTCGAAACTGAACAGCTTAATTGTACTAAAGGACAATTTCAAAATCATAATATTTTTAAATGCAGTCAGATACTAAGTTCTTATTGACTGATATACATTTATACATTTCCTGGCCATTGCTATTAGCCAGAGATATATACATTTCTGAAAGGTGCCTTCGCTTCATTTTAAATTCAGTCCAGACAAGTTTTCACCATCATGTTATGAAAGGCTCAATATATAGATTTCCTTTCTTTGGATTGCCATCTACGTCTTAAATATCAGTTATTATGTGCAGTATCGTACAGTGGATAAAACAACTGAGACTGCTGTGGTATTTTTTTTTCATGATTCTCACGAAAGTCATTTCAGGCAGCAGATCGATGTTGTAATGGCGTAGCTTTGAATGTAGTTCGGTTCACAGCAAGCTTAATTACTGATGCAGACTCTCTACCTACATACATAATGGATTGAATAAATTCTACCCCCATCACATAAAAATTGTTGTCACGATTTTCCCTTATTCTCTGAAGGTAGATGCTTAATAGAATTTATGTAAATGTGGTCCTTGATTACCTTTTGAAATGCCAATTTCCATCAGACTGTACACATTAATTATAAAGAGCTACAATGGTGTGTTATTATTATTGATAAGTAAAAATATTAAGATTATTTGTGACCCTTTGATGATGGCTTCATTTCCCTTTCTCCCTACCTTTTTCCTCTTCCTCCCTCTCTCTCCCTCTCTATCTCTCTCTTCCCGGTGGTATCCCTAATTGTTCCTCTTTGTCTTTTTTTTCTCTGTCACTTCTTTCATCTCCCCTCTTTGTATAGATCTCAAATCATGAACCTACCACAAATTGCGATTTCTGTCGCTTTTTTTATGTTGAATGATTTTATACTGTCTTGTTTTTGAGATGCATGATTGGAAAAATGATTAGGGATCTAACAGTGATAGTGATTCACTTCAGATTGATCAACAAAACACCTATTTATGTTGAATTATTTTTGCTATGAATCAATAGTCATGATAGTTAATTTATCATATTCCTTTGAATATCTGTGTCACCTGGCAATGATAAACAGCAGCTGTTAATTGAATTTGAAACCCATCTTTGTTTAGATTGTGTGCAATCTCTCTTCCTGATATGAATGGCCCCAAAACAGATAATGCATGTATTCACATTTGTTAAGTGATGAGTTGATCTGAGGGTGTGTTTATGCTTCCACTTTTCAAACCAGAATCAGCGTTTTCATATGTGATTAGTCCTAAACATGGTTGCGTCAATGCTTACTTTCATTTAAATGACATTTCAGAACGCTGATCGGAAAAAAAGGTGCATTTCAAAATGTTGTTTGTCCAGAAACAGGGTTTCTTTGGAAGTATAAAGAGGACCACGATCTTAAACATGTTTGAATGATGTCATTTGGTACATGCTTCTGGTGGGATGAAAATTTGTGGGCAAATACAGTCACATGGTTCTAACAGATCAATGCGACCGGAACGGTGTAATGAAAAAAATGTGAAGCTGTGGAAAGGATTTCTTTCTTCTTTTTTCTCCATAACAAGAAAATGCTATGCTTTGGAGCGGCTTTCTTTGTTCTTTTTCTCCATAACAAGAAAATGCTATGCTTTGGAGCGGCTTTCTTTGTTCTTTTTCTCAAGACAAAAATGCTATGCCTTGGAACAGAAATTTGATTGTAAGAATGGGGGTAACCTCCGCGGCACATATATACTGTGTGCCCCCCCCCCCCCCCCCGGGCCTCAGCATATAAGCAATAGTTTAGCTTGTATTACATTGTGAACCACTCCCCCCCCCCCCCTCCATTACACTTTTGTGTCTTCATACCATGGACCTTTGTTCATATACACATTTTACTGCTCCAATGTAGGAAAAAACGGATTTGTTGAGGAAGTAAATGAGAATAGAGTCTTGATGAGGTTTGATACAACAAAGTCTGATGGGTATATTAGATGGTAAACCCCAGATGAACTCTCATGCATGCTTTCATTGCATATTGATAAGTTTCAAAAGCTTTTTTTTATGATACAACTATATTGAAGGGAGGTTGAAAAATACAGCATACTACTTTCTCACAATAGATTTACCAGGTCAGGAACTATTATTATTATTATCATTCAACTGCCTCCTTCCAGCTCGGAAATGCTTCACTCTCAGTCCCTATTCCACAAGGCTAAGGATGATAGGATAGTGTTACATAAGCTATTCATAAATTATGCACAACTTCACATCAAAACCGTTCGCCAGTTCCTGGGCGCTCAACAGATTCTCTATCATTCTTATTCATGTCCACTGAAATTCAAGTGTCCACATCTGAATGCAGAGTTTATGATTTTTCAGAAATTTATTAGGGATTTTAGTAGATGCAATTCAATCAAAGTCAAACCAAGAGAAAATTGGGTTATCTTATTTATTTTCCATCAAGCCTTGCATAACTGAAGAAAATACCTGTGTTTCAGTCTACTCCGCCTACTGTGAAGAAATAATGAATAAATAATGATAATAAAGAATTTGCATAGCGCATGTATTCACTTTGTTAGGTGCTCCAATATTACCCCGGCTAAGCTAGTCTGCCGATTCTGCTACTCACAGCTTTTACAGTGGCGTGGCGTGCGACATCTGTTTTCTGGCGTCTGTCGTCCGTCCACAATTTCAAAATGCTTCTTCGCCATTTCAGTTCTGTTTGCTTGATATGATAGCACTATATGGGGGATTCAAAACTTCTACACAGAATTTTTGGAACTCATTAAATATGCTAATTTATGCGCATTTTTCAAAATTCACAAAAAATGCTTCTTTATTTAATGACCGATTTTGAATTTTTTGCTTCCATCTGGTAAAACTTGAGGATCACCAAAATTCTACACAGAAATTTGAAATTTTCAGTAGAAAATTGTTCATGCCAATTTTTGCAAAATGTATTCATAAATCACAGAAAATTCCTCTTCTTCTTTATTTGTTGACTGATTTTGATTTTTTTTTCTTCCATCTGGTAGACTTGCATGTGGTTCACCAAACTTGTTCACAAAATTTTGAAATTTTGTCTATAAATTTTTTATGCTAATTTATGCAAAGTTAATTCATAAATCATTAAAAAAATATTTTTTTCTTCTTCATTTATTGATTAATTTCAATTTTGTTTGCTTTATATGATAGCTTAAGGTGGAATACAAAATTTCAACACAGAATTTTGAAACTCATTAAATATGCTAATTTATTAATATATTGTCAAAACATACAAAAAGTATTTATTTATTTGTTGATTGATTTTGATTATTTTTGTTCCATCTGAGAGCTACATGAGGTTCACCAAGGTTCTACACAGAGTTTAGAAATTTTGACTAGAAAAATATTTATGCTTAATTTATATGAAATTTATTCATAGATCACAAAAATGTTTCTATGTCATTTCTTCACCAATTTCAATATTATATCCTCAATTTATGTCACCAATGTAATTCACTACAGTGTCAACTGGGCTGAAATTAAAATTGTGTTAAATTTCGTTGCGAGATGCCGGATGAGCTCCACACCATTGATGTGCTAGTTGAGGAATTCCTTCCCGGGGGGGGGGGGGGCACTCAGTATATATTGCATAGTGGGTATGTGCCGCAGAGGGGACCCCCGTTTTTACACTCGAATTTCCTAGGCATAGCATTTTTGTCTTATTGAGAAAAAGAACAGAGAGCCGCTCTAAAGCATAGCATTTTCTTCTTATCGAGGAAAGAAGAAAGAAATCCGCTCCATAGCTTCGCATATTTTTCATTACGCCGTTCTGGTCGCATTGATCTGCTACAATAAGCTGCAATTTTGGTGAAAAGCGGCCGCAGAGCTGCATCATACACGCATACCTGTTCCATAGGGATGCATACGCACTCACACGCTGATGATCCGTTCCAAGGACCCCCGTTTTCACAAACATTTGTAGTTCCGAAGCCTGTTCCGAGGTCCCTCCTTTTTACAATAAGCCCGCTCCAAGGCTCCCGTTTTTTGTCTTGCCCACGGCAAACCCCTACCACTTTTTTGGTCGAGTGCCCCCCCCGGATTCCTTCCCGCTGATACCCTTTTACCTCACCCTGGGTCGAGTGCAGCACAATGTGGGTAAATTTCTTGCTGAAATAAAAACATGCCTAGGCTGGGAATAGGGTCAGTGTTTACACTCTTTACTATCTTCTCCCAGCTCTTGATTCTCAGCCTTTACCATGCTGTAGAGAGCTGATTACCTATTAAATAAGAAACAAATCCAAAGACTGTTCAATATGATTATTCCACTTTTATTGATTATAGGTGTGCTGCTGTGCATAACTATGAAGATCATTTGCCATGTTACTTGCAACATGATAGATCTTTCGTGTGTGAAGCCATCAATTATATTCCTTTTCATTTTCATACAGCTGTTTATACTAATTGTCAATATTTCTGCTCAATGGTGTAGAACATACAAGGACATATTAGCCATGCTCCAAATTCAGCTTTGATAAAAAAAGAGTATTTTATGTCATTGTTGGTAATTACTACACTTGTATTCAGTGCTTCTTATGACTTATGACATATTTCTTGATCAGATTTGGCATCAAAATAATGGTACTCTTGCTATTGATACAGCTTCATGCTTGTAACATAAAAAGTTATTAAGTGCTAATCTTTTGTATGAATATAAATGTGCAGTTTAGATTGAAATTACACATTTAATTTGTCATTTCTTTACTAGAGCCACTACCTTATTAAAATGATATGCCACATATCGGCCTCATGGAGATTTTTCAAATTCGTGTACTCTGACTATCCTGTATGAAATGCAGTCATAGTGAGCTAATTATCGTGCTGTTATAGTTAATTAAATTCATCTCCCCATTTATACTGAATTGCACAGGTTTGTCATGAATAAACTTTACATTTGGCTATAAACCTGCTGATAACGCCAATATCAGAAACCTAATTAACCATGGGTAATAAATACTGGTAGTTAGCAAGTGCCAGTAGCTCTCCCTCTACACATCAATGCTTATCCAGTTAGTCTTCAAGCACAGACTCATATTTGACACTTTAATCAATTTTACCATGTGTAGACTGAAGACTAAATGCCAAGCTATCTTTATCAAGAGCCAGCCACAGTACATTATGAATCTAGTCTCACCATTTCAGAATCTGCATTACACAATGGATGTGAATTGTGAAAATCGAGGGTCTGTACCTGCAGACTATCATCCAGTCACTTTGTTCAGCTGTTGTGTCCAAAGGCAGAGTAGTCTGGTCTGCAGGAACAGTCCTTGATTGAAAATTTGATCGACAAGTAGGTCTCCACGCAAAGACTAGCACATATAAAACTTGCTGTTTGGAGGGCCTTCAGTACACGATGCATTTTAGGCTGCACATTCAGACCCTTAACTCAAGTGAAGGGTTTGCACAGGAGGAGACGGCCTCTCTCAATCCATGGACCTATCCATGCTCAATCTTGTCTTTGATAGGTCCATGGTGAGACCAACCGTTCACACAGGTCCGTCTCGATGGACTTGTACACATATACGGCTGTATAGGAGATATCGTCTGTATGGCAATCACATAGCACTGTCACTTTACTTCAAACCCTCATTGCAGATTCGCCACACCAGCTCATGGCTCTGCTGCGGTCCTATACCCCAATAACAAAATCCTTGGTGAAGGAACCAAGAAATTTCATTCCCAAGCGCTAACTACCCGGAATCACTCGATAATCCTCATGTAAAAATTTCTCCTCAGCAGGTGCAAGCCCGAGGGTTAGGCCATGAACAACAGCTGTGATATTACGTAAGAGCAACTCTGCTGGTAGTAGGCCTTTCAGAATTAAATGATTGTATTTGATATTTAATCAAGTTTTCAAAGGCTTATTGTATTTCGAAATTTAGTGTTAATTTTTTTTTCAATTTCGAACGAAGAAAATCGGCCCTGAAAAAAGGAAACTGTTAAAGAGAATAAAAATGATTTCATGCACTGGTGGACCGCAGAGTTTGATTGAATTGTCATGCTGTGTATGCAATAAAAAAAGAAAGAAGGGAAGATAGAGAAAGAATTAAAGAAAGATAGAAGCCAAAGGAAGTAAGGAAGAAAGAAAGATAGGAGCTGAGGAAGGAAAGAAGAAAGGAAGAATAACATTAAAAGAAACAAATATCAACATAAAGAAGGGAAAGTAAGAGGAAACACAGAAACGTAAAAGGAGATAGGGGAGAGAGACAGTATTGTATTATTATTATATTATGTTATAATGTATTTTAGAATCCAAAGTTGTTCTGTTTTCAGTGTGAAACGAAGAAAATCGACCCTGAAATAATTAAAGAGAAATATAAATGACTGCGTGTGATGGCGAGTGAGTTTGCTTGAATCTGCGCGCTGCGTATGTAATTAAGGTTCAGTCCCCCCCACCCATCAAGGTCAAGAAACACGTGTTTAGATATAACTGGCCTGGGGTAATTTAGGTTTTCCATGGTTCGTAACAGGGATTTGCCTTCTGCACCATGATATTTGTCACATGTGCACATTCAATCAAAACAGTTGCACCCCTTCGATTTGCACCCCAGATCAATCTCCCTCTCCAAATTTTTCTCTAAAGGAAGATCTCCCTTCATTTATTCATACTTCAAGTCTGGATGAAAATTCTCTGATACCCTTTTTACACAGGATTTTCTTAACCCGGACTATCGCTAACCCCGTACTATCCTTAACCCCGTACTATTTTTTTTCCTTTTCACACATGCTAAATTGTTATTGCTAACCCCGGATAAGGAATGCTTGCTTTTCACACACGAAACTCGCTAACCCCGGACTAGTGGTTTTTGTCGATCATTCGTAGTACAAGTACTTCACTCGTACACTTTTTGCACACGCTACAATTTCCTTAACCCCGTACTATAGGTGGGACCAAATTGCCATTTAGCCCCACCTATAGTACGGGGTTAAGCTTAGCCCACTTTCGTTTTACACATGCGATCTTAACCCCGTACTATTGCTCTTAGCACCGCAATTGGTGGGATAACCCTGCTTTTTTGCAGGGCCAAATAATCCCGTACTATAGGTGGGGTTAGCCCACTTTGCAAAAATGCTGTGTAAAAAGAAAGTGGGCTAAGCTTAACCCCGTACTATAGGTGGGGCTAAATTGCCATTTAGCCCCACGTATAGTATGGGGTTAAGGAAATTTTAGCCTGTGTAAAAAGGGGTATGAGGTGCAAGCAATTCCCCTCCCCTTGGACAATAGTTTAAGGCTGCGTTTATGCGACCTAAACCCAGAATCATGATTTGAATCACGATATGAATCATGATTCAAAACAGCAACATGAATCACGATCCGACAGAATCAGCGTTTATACGACCATCTTTCTAACGCTGTTTCTCCCTGAATTCGGGCCGATCCAGTGCGCATCACAGTGCGCAGTTTGACCCAGGAAGTATAGGTCCAATTTGTGCCTTTGGAACTTGAAGACAAGATTGATGAAAACAATGAAATATACAAATAACGCTACAGTACAACCCCGGGGGTACAACACACAGAATGATAATTCCTAAATGCACGTGACAATTGGCATATACCGGTACTACACTGGCAATAATGCTCCACGAAAATTAACCTGCACGAAACACAGCGCGCGCCTTTGAGTCGAACCCGAAAAAGCACGACACAATGACGTCATAGAATCATGATTCAAATCACGATATCGTTCATACGACCTTTTTCGTTCGTGATTCTACAGAAACGTCTTTCAAAACGCCCCTTTTTCTGTGTTTCATGTTTGTGATTTGAAAGACGTTTATTTCCACTTTCGACTAAACGCAATCGTGATTCTGCAGAATCGTGATTTGAATCATGATTCTAATCATGATTCTAGGGTAAAAAAAAGTGTCGAATAAACGCACCCTAAAAAGAATGCAGGGTAAGATAGCATCACTTTCCATTTTGAGAATAGAGTCTCAGTAGGATGTTATCAACTTGGCACATGGGACATTGAGCTGTTTACTGAAATATTTTGATACCCCTTTCAAACTGGCCTCTTCATTTTTCCCCTGCGAACATCTCCGGCATGCATTCCTCACTTCCCAGGTGAAGAAAAAAATGTACCCTTTCGCACTGACATCTCTTCCCCGGCAAAAGTCGACGGGTGATTTGCTCGGGCGGAATTAAGTGCAAATGAAAGCGCGCGTTTTTTTTCATTTGAATTTTAATCCTACTCTTTCCTTATTAATTGCAGATACCTAATAAATTTTATCAGTGAAGTTTTTGAGATAATGGCTGGTAAACACTTCTCAGCAGCTGCTGCTGATCAGTGCACTCAGCACGGCCATACAGAATTAGAACGAAAAAAATTTGTTAACATTGCTTCTTACCGATTACAAAAAGGTGTAAAAAAGTACAACATATTCTAGAAGTATTAGAAGCAAAACAAAAAAAAAGAATCAAAGTACTTTGATATTTTTAGCATGTACAATAATGCTTTTATAATAAATATCGTAAGTGAAAAAAACAAACTGCATGTTTGAGGGTATTTAACTCCATGGAATGATGGAATCGCTCATAAAGCGTGGCTTTCTACATTTAGCCACGGAAATAATAGCTTGCTAGCGCGCGTAATCTACGGGGTTTTCGGGGAGAAAAAAAATAACCTCTGACGTCATGAAGGAGGAGAAGTTCTCCGGTTTGCTTTCATACTGGCCGTTTCACTGGCGAAATTTGCCGGGAAACAGTTTCACCGGCGAAGTTCTCCACCTATAGAGGTGGAGAAGTTCGCCGACGAAGTTCTTCTGTGTACTTTTCATACTGGACACTTTCCCCTTCGCTGGCGAACTTCGCTGGGGAAAAGCGCAATATGAAAGGGGTATTAGTCATACTTGTCAGTATATCTTTTATTATAATATTTCAGCATTAAAGAAAGGTCAAGAGTCTTTCTCATGGAATAAAGTCCTGAAGGAGGATTAACAATGTACCCAAGTCTAAAATGCTCATGAAAGCTTGTTCTCTGATGGATTATAAGGATCTCTCAGTTTATCCTGAATATGCAGTTTGTTAAATCCTCTAGTCTCAGTGCGATATCATCCCTGTAATTTTCCTAGATCTTTTTTAAGATCTTGTTTTTGCAGTGACAATTTGTATAAGTTGCTGTCATGATATGATGCATGTTTCATGATATGTTGCTCATAAATTATGGACGGAATGCAAGAAGTTGCAAACCAACGAACGTAGAGGGCAGCAACACACAGCAGTGTTGCTATTAGGAAGGTCCACTCGATACGCACATACAATTGAAGTGGAAGAACAATTTGGTAATCATGCCAACGAAACCATGAACCGATACAATACAATCGTGGAGTGACAGCAAATAAGAGATAAACTAATAGATTATGGCAATAGTAGATTCAAATAATAAAAACAAAAAATACACAAAGAATTGAATAATATTGTACCACATTTTGAAAATAAAATATCACTAGATTATTGTCAATTTTTTTTTGTACATCTTCAGTAAAACAGGATTATTCTGTCATAAGTAAACTAGTCTGCTAATTTCACCCGGATTTAGCCAAGCTCATTTTGTGACCACCAAAATCCTCTCAGAGCACTTTTTTAGTAGATTGTAGAGTTGATTATCCTCGTTATTTTTGCTTGAAAGGTTTTTACATCAAATATCATGCTTAAAATTATGAAATGTGTTTTCCTGTATTTTTCCTAAAATATTGCATGGTTATGACAACGGTTTTATGACTTTGCATTTCAATATGATAACAAGTATGTATACTTGAGGTTGATACGTCTTCATCTAAATTTCGCTGCACCATCATAATGCGCCTACACAATCCAGCACCGCCTAAAGCGCCATGGCATGGCATGACTGCACCGACGCCCCAGGCAGGTCGGTGCTGAGGTAGGGTACGGTTGGCTGCATGCATATGCTAACACAATTTTTTGTATGAATATATACATGTACCAAATCTATATCTTCGGTCTAGCTAAGTCGAATCGCGTTGAGATTATCCTGCCAGTGCAGTGCGAATGCGGCCAGCATATCATTCGCGCAGCGCAGTACGCGCACCGAGGTGACCGGGGAAGTTTCAGCGCGGCCAAACCAGAACATCACGGTCTTGGCTTGGCGTTAGCGTGTGCAGATTGGTAGGGGCAGCGAAATTAAGCAGAAGAACGGTGACACAAATGTCATCAGTCTATGTATTTTTATTGCTATGTAAACTACAAGAATCATGATTACCTTTTGTCTTACATTTTTTAAATACAAACATGCTGTAGTAGTAGTATTTGACATATTTTCTTGGAGGTCTTATTATCCATCAAAAAGAGTAAAATTGAAAAAAAAATTAACTCTACAATCTTCCAAAAAAGTGCTCTGGGAGAAAATGGTCACAAAATCTGAGCGAAGTGGACCTTCCTAAAAGCAACATTGCCATGTGTTGCTGCCCTCTACCTTCGTTGTTGTAAACCATTAAAACTGTAATGATAGGGACTGATTGAGGACAGTCATCAATAGAAAGACGTGTATATTAAAAAACACTGGATCCACCTCCATACGTAAAGACATATGATTACGGTAACTTTACCAATTGGCTACTGCAAGTTCAACAGAAATCTTAATTTTGATTGACAGATGGATCCTGCTACCATGGAAGTTATCATTTTTGCAACAAATTATATAAGTTATTTGATAAAGGGGCCCCATGTTCTGGTTGTTTTATATTCAAACTATCCCTGTGTCATTCTATTTTTTTCACACAAATGAAAGTTTATTATAAACCAATGATTTTCTGCATTCAATTATTATTGGGTTTTTTGGTATATACAGAATGTCATCTGTTTTCAGTAACCCCCAAAGTAATGTTGTGTCAAAAGAATGACACTTCACTTTCAGAAAAATAGGATCTTCTGAATCTTATGGATATTCTTCTTTACATTCTCATAGCAAATCTACAAACGAAGATATTTCCAGGAGAGTAGCTCAAGGAAATGCCTTTTTTCTTTCTCTTTGTTGCAGAGAATCCCTGCAATAGCAATCCATGTGGTTCCCTAGGGGCTTGTGACCTAGATGGCGTTCAGTACTACTGCAACTGCACTTCAACAGCAATATATAATGGAATAACCTGCATAAGTAAGTATATTTAAGTGTTTCATTTTGAATCATTTTTGAAAATATTTGTTTGTATGTTTCAATATATGTTGCAAGTTCAATACCAGTGTTATATCTCTATAATAAAAAAATAGTCTACAGCACACATGCTTATATTCAGAATAATCTTTTGAAACAAAAAAAAATGGATCAACATACAATATTAATGTTTGAATTTTTTTTTTGAGATTGTCTTGAATTCAGTTAAAATGAATACCCCATCACAATAAGGCCTAAATATGGTTTACAGAATAAATTATACATAAGATATTTTTGTATGATATACAAATGGGAAATTGGCAATTCGTCCACTGCCAACTTGTCCAGTCACCACAAGGTCTACCTTCATTAAGTCTAGTGCCATTCTGTCCATCGACATTTCATCGTACAACCATTTGGTCCAATCATCACTTTGTCTAATTACCAGTTCATCTATTACCATTTTGTCTAATAACCAGTTGGTCTAATACCCATTTTCTTTTCATTCATTTTGCACAATTAACACTTAAGTTTGATTAGACCACATGGTATATGCACTAAATGGCTATTGGACCAACTGGTTATTAGACAGAATACCATGTGATGATTGGACGAACTGATGGTAGGCCAATTGATAGTAGAGGATTTGGCATGTGGGCGAATTGGCATTAGACGAATTGAAAATAAACCATACAAATCTGTACTTGAAATGTAATATTTTCATTATTGTGTTGCTATACTTTAAAAAAATGGTACATGAAGGGAATATTTTTAGTCCGCGTCTTGCTAACATAAAGAGATCTCGTCATGAGAAAAATCATGTGAAACTCATGAATATGAAAAATGGGGTGATTTTAGCAGATCAGTCTTGCAGACTTTACCTGCAAAAATGTAATTTTCGTGGAATGATGGAAAAAACTTCTGTCCTCGTCATGGGGTGTCAAGATATATAATCACATTTTGTATTTCATAGGATGCAAATCAATGGTAAAACCGGCAATGTTAGATTATCACTCTCTCTATGAAAATGTCAAAAGGCAAGAGATGAGAGCAAGTGGAGTGTTTCCTTCAGAACACAGTGTATTGAGCCTGATAGTGATACTGCAGTATCGATTCAAATTGATTGTCGTCAGTATATGATGTCACTTTTAGCCTGAAACCGGTAATTGTTGAAGCGGGTCATGAGAACCTGTTGCTTACATCCTATAAGTGAAGG